>NC_054373.1:63720307-64920307 GCF_017654675.1 Xenopus laevis
ATTGACTATCTGTACATTACTTTGTATACTATAGCTTATGAAAACACACACGCCTACCAGAATCTTAACTTCAATGACAACAGACCACTTATGTTCATGCTAGATTCAGGTCTGAATTAGTAGATAGGGTATATGTCATGGTACATAACTACACCGCAATACATTTTTAACATGAACTATTATAAATAGGAATAGGGTTAAAAGCAGTTTAGTAAAGCATGGATATTAATTTGATTCTCTATTAAAAACAGAAAAAGGAGGGTATGGCAAGATGATATCTTTGCCACTAAGTTTTGTAATGTAACTAATTATCACCAATAAAAACCTTAAAAAACTGGAAAATGTTTAAATTTCATAAAGTTGATATACTTTTCATCAACTGGATTGTTGAATCAATTACAGAAACAGCTGGAGCTACCATTTCTTCATATGGCATTCGCCTCTAAAATATCAGGCTACACGTTTATTGTATTGATTGTTATACATTTCTAAAGAAGCCAAGTAAGTATTTGCATTCCTCAAGCAAATAAAACCAATCGAGAGGATAACAAAAAAATCCTCAATCCTATTAAAAAAGTACCTTCAGAACCATTTTACTGCCCAGGGAACCTTTATTGCACATTTTTCCTTTGGCAGTACAGCTACTATACTCTACATGTAAACACAACATTTGCAACAGGGCCTGACCAACAATAGCCATATGGCTGACAAGACCAGCATACAAATGATTTGCTCAACTCAGTACATGAATAAATAAAGAAATTACCTATTTCCATAAGGCTTTATGGGACACTGGGAAATACAGTGAAATGAGTCTCAACATCAAAATGTTTGCAATTGAAAATACTGATAGGAAAGCAAAATGATGTCACTCAACATCACAGACAATTTTCTATAGTTGTTAAAGTAAGAAACAATACACATAGAATTCATTAAAATATGCTTTGAACAAGGAACATTTCATAATCAGAAAAACAGCTGGTTTGCTTATATTTTGTCAATTCCCAGACCAGGACCAGCATATAGGTGTCATGCAAGGCAGCAGTGCTTACCACTGTGCCAGCATGCTGCAACATGAACAGCATCCAAAAATGCTGTAGATGGGAAAGTATGGTGAACCTTACTGTAAAGCATGTTTGTTAAATGCTCTCCCTATTGTTTATTTAAAAAGAATGCTATGGGAAACAGCCATCAAAACAAGGCAGAACATATAGAAATATACAACTAGGTCAAAAATACATAAGCAGCAGCTTACCATTAAAGGGAAGGACCAGGCAACACTAGCCGCTGTTGACTTTTAGGCCAGTAACTTTTTAAATGTATTATTTTTTTAATCAAACTCTAAAAATAGTATGCTCTGTGGATTACTATGGACTAACTATGCATCAAAAGGCAGTATAAGGAGATACATCAAATCAACAGTGTTCAACAACAGCACTGATAAAAGTCTATCCAGTTCAATTTGTCTGAACTGGATGTTTAAATATTACATGACTGAAAAGCTAGACGTGCTATGTAAACGTTTTCTATTTGCTGTAGTGATTTTGCTTGCACTGGTCACTCTGAATGGAGAAAATGCTGCAGGTTTGGTAAAGGTCACATTCATCGGATTGTGTCATTGTAATCTGAATACAGCAGCAGGTTTTTTTTTCTACTGGAATGATGAATATGTAAATCCATTAATGTGTGGTAAACGCAGCATTTCCTTCTCAGTCTCTTCCTAAAAGAAAGACAGCCACAGAATATAAAATATTATTTAAAAAAAAACGAATTCTCCTAACGAATTCTCCTCAAAATAAGGTTGTGTCTTTACAAAAGAAAGTAAAACAAAAAAAAAAAATAGAATTTCTACGGGGTGGGGAATTCAAAGCTCTACGTGTGAAATAACATTAACTGTAGTAGTCTATATTTTGTTGTACTTATCTCCATTCCTTACCCTCAAGAACAATTCTCATTTAAATCCACAAAGCCTGCCACTTGCACCAGTCATCCCCAGCAATTAATCCCCCAAGAAACACGTCTGATTAAATCTTTTCAAGCAAATCCTTTGCTTTGCTTTTGTTGGCTCACTTCTTGTCAACATCCATTAAAATATGCCTTTAATTCTCCCACAATCTTAAAAAACACAGATTCCACTGTCTTCAACTTTAATCAACTCTAGGGCCGGCATTTTTCATTTCATAATAATGTGCTGCTTGGAATTCAAGAGGCAGGTCTGACATCAATCATTCGGCAAGAATTTTTCCACTGCAATAAATATGCAAATGAGCAAAGCCAGTCAGTCGTATTTCAGACCCGACTTGCTAGTGTTTTAAAAAAAGACACAAATTTATTAATTGCCAGTGGCCAGAGGAATCCTATTACTGTGGGCATTGATTACAAAGCTGTGAGAGTGATTATTGTGCAACTCGCGGACTACCCAGGCATGAGGAAAAATTATTAAAGCACGGCAGAGATTATAAACTCAGAATAACAATAAGCCATAATATTCAGACCCCAAATTCTGCAGCAAAAGAATTTGTTTTAAATCTCAGAGCTGTACAGTTTTACATCACAGTTTATTGGCCTCACTGTGCTCAACTATTGAGTAACAAAAGATTATAACTAGTGATGGGCGAATCTGCCCTAAATTTTGCCAAAAATTCATGAAAATTTGCAAAACGTATCAAAGACAATTAGCAAAAAGTTTTTTTGACGCGCAACAATTTTTTTCCCCCATTGTTGTCGATGGGTGTAATTTTCACATGGAAAATTGGTGAAAAATTTGCTCATCACTACATAACATTTGGCACATAGGCACCGAAAAATGTATAATAAACAGATACTAATAATTCAACAGCACCACAGTGTAATTACTATTTTTAAAAATGTGCACATAGTCTTTAAATTACAGACCTGCAGTGGGTCAGGTACAGGGGTGTGAGAGGGCCACCGGGGGTTCTAACCCGGGGCCCCCACACCTCCTGTTGGGCCCCTGCCACCCACCTGCTTGCCCACCACAAGCTCCTCCCAACCCAGTGCACACCTTTCTTTTCAGCAATCAGAGAAAGGAAGGGAGGGCAGCAACAGCAGAGGACAGGTGAAGGAGCGGGGGACCGATGTAGCAGGGCACGCAGGGATCATATCTGGGTCGGCAGGGCCCACCCGGGTTTTTTCCAGTGTCCCGCCAGCCCAGTCCAATCCTGGTCAGGTACCTGTGAAATACCCAAAAAGCAGTCAGGTTTCGGGTAAATTTACAATTCACCAACCATACAGGCAGTTCGTGGGTACCCTGGCTGGGTATATGATTCAGCTGTCAGTATAGCCCTTCCTTCCTAACCTCGCCAATCTAGCAATTTTTTCCCTTTAACTGGTTGATCTGCCTCCCAAGTGATGTCACTTCCAGTTGCATGGCTTGGTTGGCGAGGAAACGATTGCAGGTGCGGGAAATGGACCTATGTAGGGAATATAATGGGGTGGCAGATGCTGGTCGGGTTGCAGGTCAGCAGGACCAGGTTAGGCATGGATGTGCCCACCTTAAAGCAAATTATAGGCTGTTTAATAGAATTATTCCACTCATGCAAACCTCTAGACAAGAGTGATGACCCAGAAATACCAAAATAATTATACAGCCAAGCCTAAAAATTTTTTGTTCATTTACAAGTAAATTTAGCAACTTTAGCAAATTATCAAAGTGTGAACTTTCCAATTTGTTACCCTTTTCGCCAGTAATACCTGGCGAATTGACAAGATGAAGCTACATACTCAACAATCTCATTTCAGTGACATCATATCCTGTATGCCAAAAAGTCATAAAAAAACAAAATGCTAGCAATTTCTCATATCAAGATAATGTTTAAAAGTTGTAACTGTTAATTTTTTTTTAACCATTTGAAGCTCATGCCACATTTGTTTGGCAAAACTTTGCATTTTGATAAATATTCACTGCAAATAAACGTCTGATGAAGTCCCGCACAGTGTGGCAGAGACTTCCGGGGTGAAAATTTGCCCTTTAGTAAATTTGCCCCAAATTTGAACTTCTCTCATGAAGCTCATTTTTTTTAGGATGGGCTCATGTCTAGGACAATAGTGTATATCTTTTGTCTTTATTTTGCGTCTTTGGACATTTTTAATAAATTGCAACTTATAAAGACATATTTATGACCTATATGCACCCACCATATTTAAATTGAGGTAAGCACATTAACGAAGTTTCTCTTCGAAATATTTGAGCATCCAAACGCACATCGAAATTCCTACTTTTCCTGTTTGCTGCAACAACATTAACTGCAGTGAGATTAAACATGGCGTAGAACATATATGTCTAAGGGGGTTATTTATTAAAGTCCGAATGCTAAAAACTCGAAAAATTTGAGTTTTCTTTTTTTACTATAAATTCTGAATTTTTAGTGAAAAAAACAATTTTTTGTGATTTGTAATACTCAGAGGATGGAAAAAGTCTGAATCCAAAAATCCGGTGTCTGAGACCTGCAGAGGTGAAGTCAATGGGAGAAATCACGAAGATATCCTGATGTGCGCTGGGTTATGTGCAAAATTCCGAAGATTTGTGGTTTTCAGGCTAAAATCTGAGTTTTCGGGAAGGAAAATCTGAAAAAATTGTCAAACGATTTTCAATAAATAACCCCTTAGGGTCTCCAAAAATCAAACATGAAAAAAAGTGTTGAATTCTGCACCTCAGACTTTCTTCCAAACATAGTGTGGGTTGGGCTAGCCAGTAAAACAAGTGAAATGGGAGGGCCATTAAGTGAATTTCAGTTCACCATGAACATAAATGGAATAACGTTTGAACAATTATCCAGAAAGGACAGACACTGGCTTTAATCACTTTGAACTGATCTACAACATATTTTTCGTTTAAAAAAACCCTTTAAACGGTCAATACAAAAACTGCATTCTTTTTTGGCATACTTTAGAATTCTCAGTAGGCCTTGTGATGAAAACAAAATGAAATAAAAAAATTTGGATACACTATACCTTCATAGTAGAAATTGAAATACCTTGTCTATAAAGTTCATGGTAATGGCCAATAATAGGAATAACCAGAAGGCTAAGGAATATTGGTGTAAGCATCATTACTGTTCTCTATGCTCATGCACTACAGAAAGGCTTTAGTCATGCATGTACTGAAGGGCGTTTGAACTGTAATCCATCACTTCCACACCCCTTCGTTTTGACAGCAGTCTCAGCCATAAGAAAGACAAAATGCAACATATAATCCTCTATTAAGCAAGCTTCAGACAAGGAACTTAATTTGCTGCTAAACAAAAAATTGAAACAAAAAAGTAATCTTCACCCCCTTCTCTTGGCAGAAAAGCAAATAAATAAAATTGCCTCGTTCAATTTAAATAAATTACCCACAGCTGGAGAGATGGTACAGGAAATCTGAAAAGGCTGATTTTTTTTTTTTTTTCAGGACAAAACACATTACAGGAACACTGCTTTCAGTGTTCTGCTAGTAAGACTTACCGTACTTATTTTGGGGAATTAAATGACATTCGTTTTTAATCAGGACTATGCAATGGCAGCTAAGATTACAAACACATTTCAGCAAAGATAAAAACTATAAATCAACTGTGATCTCTGAAAATGATTGTGGATTCTTACAAGAACAAGAGGAGGAAAAAACTTCTTTGACTTATCTGCCTCCAGTTTAATACTAAAATGTTTAGAACAATTAGTTATTGTAAGCAATGTATAGGTGTTTCTTGATGACAAAAACTATGCAGGCCAGTTTGTTCCATCGAGAATGTATCATTCTAGCATCAGGATCTTGATAAACTGGAAATCTGGCAGCTAAGTGGCAAATGGAAAAGCTACACAGCAGGGAATTAAAAACATGCAAGCCACCAAAATAAGGTAAATCCTTGATGGTGAAAGACCTAGGAGTGTCTATATAATAGATAAGCTGGGACTGTCTACACTGGATAAGAGATACGATAAATATGTATAAATAAATAAGGGGAGGGTGGTTCCATCTATAAGTGTGAAAGGGTTTTTTTTAAAATTAACATTATGCAGCTGTGGAATTGTCTCCCTGAAGTAGTTTAACTTGCTTTTCTATGGGATTCTGACAGAACACAAACTTTGTGGGAAGTCTTTGCTTTCCCTTTAATATAAAGTTGGTACTCATTTTGCTGCTATGAACATTGCTTGTGGGACCTGCTTACATTCAGCCAGAAGTGAAGTCACTTATATTTATTCATAATCAGACTGAGGCATCCAGGCCCAACAAAGGCTGAACTCAATAGCCTCCTGGAGTTCACCCTCCACCACCTCCCCTCTCCATGTGTGCCCCCAACCCATAACTTTTGCCTCCCTCCTCCTTAACTTTACGTCTGATGGTCCGAGCAGGCATACCTTCCAACTGTCACATTTTTCGCGGGAGAGTGCAGATTTTGACAGCTCAATCCGCAGTCCCCGATTGTTACTAAAATGGTCCGCCTTTCTCTTTGAGCTCCTGCATTGAACAGCCAGAAAAAGTTACAAAGTTTCTAAAACTTAATTGGCTTTTGGCAGAGAGCCCAGAATAGATACTTAAATACTATTGTAACAATTTAGGATAAACAAAGAAACAATTGTAACAATTTAAGATAAGCAGGTCTCTTAGGGAAACGGTGACTTGCAGCTTAAACGCCAATTCACCTTCAGGGACGGACTGGGAGTAAAAAGCAGCCTGGGCAAAAAAATTGAAGCAGCCCACAGACTGATTTTCAGCCCCATGTAACATTAGCCGATAGGGGACTAAATAGAAGTTTTTGTTGGACAATTGCTTGCATCCTCCAAGTAATATGTAGTAGCACATGTCTAAGGGCAAGGCCAGACGTGGCGTTTTTGCGACGTGTTTGCGTTGCATTTTTAAAAAAGAACAGCCAGGCATAAATACACCACTGAAACCACATGTGACCGTCAACATGCGTTTTTCAGCATGTAGGATTCATTTCCCAACATGCACTTCTCATTGTTTCATTGTTCTCATTGAATTTGGACGCCATATTTAAAATACGCTGCATATTTACGTAAAGTGTGGTTTCAAACGTACAGATCCCATAGAGTCTATTGATTTGGTAGTTTCTTGAAGTATTGGTGTTTCTGCTAAAAAACGCCAATACTGGCATCCTGTTTCAGATTTCAGCTTGCAAGCGCCCTGTATGAATTGTCATAGTGCGTTTTCCATTAGTTTAAGTGGTAGTGCAGTTTATGCATATTTACGCCTGGCTGTTCTTTTTTAAAAACGCAACTAAAAAACGCTGCAAAAACGCCACGTCTGGCCTTGCCCTAAAAACACTGTAACTGATTTTAGCTCTGACCTGTAGACAACATTAAAAAGATTTGCAATGGGACATAATATAACTGTTGGAGGAGAATGATGCATACTGTGTTTTCATCAGAGAATATAAAATACATGAGGTAGATGCATGAAAACAAGAAATCATGAAAAACAGAAATCACAGGCTCAGATTTTACATTACAGTAGGATTAGATTTTGTTGCCTTAGATTTTGTTGGATATTTAAGTCTAATACCTACACATCAGGAGCAGCTTTTCAGTGAGTGAATAAAGGGGGAGGGGGGCTAGGCAGTAACTCTTCTGTCTGCAAACCCTGCGTTTTTGTCCCAACTCCTCACCTGGCAGCACAGCTGTAACTGCTCGATATTTCTTCTCCCCCGACCTGCTTGTTGCTGTGGCCCACTGCGACCCCGCCCCCCTTGTTGTGTAGTGCAGGAAATTCATTGGGAGCGGGAAGGGCAAAGAGCAGGCAGCTTTAACGCAGGCTGTATTTGTTTTTGTTAGCTGATAGAGGCTATCATTCAGCAGCTCACTTTGCGCTCCCCGTGTCTCAGAAGCCCGGCTGCTGCTGCTCCGTCCTGTTCCTCCCTGCTGCACCTGTTTAGAAGCCATGTTGATCCGATCCTCTCCATGGCAACAGGGCGCGAGAGAGAGGCGTGATTATGTCACACCTGTGTGTTGCTTCGTTTATGTGCCTTATTTGTGCGAATATGCTTGTTATGGCAGTCGGAACTCGGACGTGAACCCGGACCTGAGCTTTACTAAGGAGAGCGGCCCATTTTAACTGTTTGTTGAACGGCCCATCGGGCAATTGCCCGAACACACAGATTGTCAGTCCGGGCCTGTTCACCTTCATTAGCAAGACTGTAATAACACATAAAAAAGACAGAAATGTGTTCAAACTTTTCTGCCAAATTTTGTAAAATGAACATTCAAGGTTCAAGAGTTATAGACTAAATTAGTTATACAGTAAATGGCAGTGTGTTGGGAGTTTCCTTAAATGAGAAGGATCTAGGGGTTTTTGTAGATAACAAGTTGTCTAATTCTGGGCAGTGTCATTCTGTGGCTACTAAAGCAAATAAAGTTCTGTCTTGCATAAAAAAGGGCATTAATTCAAGGGATGAAAACACAATTATGCCTCTTTATAGGTCCCTGGTGAGGCCTCATCTGGAGTATACAGTGCAGATTTGGACTCCAGTCCTTAAGAGGGATATAAATGAGCTGGAGAGAGTGCAGAGACGTGCAACTAAATTTGTTAGAGGGATGGAAGACTTAAATTATGAGGGTAGACTGTCAAGGTTGGGGTTGTTTTCTCTGGAAAAAAGGTGCTTGCGAGGGGACATGATTACACTTTACAAGTACATTAGAGGACATTGTAGACAAATAGCAGGGGACCTTTTTACCCATAAAGAGGATCACCGTACCGGAGGCCACCCCTTTAGACTAGAAGAAAAGAAATTTAATTTGAAGCAATGTAAGTGGTTCTTCACAGTCAGGACAGTGATGTTGTGATGGCTGATTCAGTTAAATCCTTTAAGAATGGCTTGGATGATTTTTTGGACAGACATAATATCAAAGGCTATTGTGATACTTAACTCTATAGTTATTATAGATATGGGTATATATAATTTATATGAAAGTAGGGAGGGTGTGTGTACGGATGCTGGGTTTTCATTTGGAGAGGTTGAACTTGATGGACTTTGTCTTTTTTTCAACCCGATTTAACTATGTAACTATGTAACTATGTAATTATGTAAGAGGGGAGTGGTGGGGCCCATGGAGGCTTTTCCTGTTGTCCCGCCGGTCCAGACACTGTATTTGTTGATCAGGATAGGTAAAATTTAAATGTTCTTATTCATCTCAAAGTTGTTTAATTTGAACCAAGCTCTGTGCAGGCCAACTAAGATTTTACAATATGGACTTGGCTTAGCGCAAGGCAGCACTGCAGTGCAACAACATGCGCTCTATGCACAATTGTTCCACCCAACACTTAATACAGACTGAATGAATCAGTTTAATGTTAATGACAGCATAGGAAAGACATCTGGAATGTCTAATGTCTGCAAAAAATATAGTAATACAAGGAGGGTGGGATAGATTTCAGGTTGCAGATCTCTGCTGCTTACCTCCTTAAATGTAATTTTATGTCTGTGTAGCTTATCGTTTGCCAGAAGCGTAAAAATAGACAGGTGCAGGGTCAAAAAAGGGGAAAAAAGGATGGGGTAACGTTGCCACCTTGTCTGGGAAAAACAGGGGAAAACAAAGTATTTCCATATTTGTTTTCTTTTTTCCCCTACTAACATAGGAACCTTGCACTCTTTTCTGTCCTAGTTGGTAAAAATTAGAGAGCAGAAAACAAAGTGAACGGGTGAGCAAAATTAGAGAAAAAGAAAGGGAAAGCAGAAAAGAAGTTAAAGGAAGCAAAATAAAGACAATTACAAAAAGAGGGGGCTAAACAGAAAAGAGAGAGCAAGAAACAATAAGAAGGGTAAGAAAAGATGAGGAACCAAGGAGGGAACAGGATAAAAAAGTGCACTAGAAGAGCATGTAAGGAGACAGATATAAAAGAAGACACAAGTAACAGGGGTAGAGGAATAGAAAGAACATAAGAGGACTAGGGAGAATAGTAGACTTACATAAAACTGTGAACTTTCACTGTTTTAGTTAGACCTCCAACATCTAGGTCTGACTTTATATGGCACTATCTTGCTATGAAGTTGGAAACCCTGGTCTAAATAGAGAACTACTTTAAAAAAAATGCTTTATTACATTAATATAACCATTTTGGAAAGAGAAGGGGGGAAAACATTTTTAAAGAAAGGGTGATAAAATATAGCACCTTGTGTGCAAATATTGAATGGAATTTTTCAGTAAAGGAAATCAAATATGTATGGAATAGATGCAAAACAATATTAAATATTTATATTAAAACTAGCATCAAATGCTTAAATCAGTGCACATGGTAGACTAAGAGGTTCTAGACCAAGTGGTTCTTTTATGACGTACAATTCTATGCTAATCCACTGCAGAGATAAATGAACAGAGTGATGCATGACCTCTGTCATCTGAATACCTTGTGAGGTCTAAGAGACACGTTTCCAATGCTCCTAAAAGAAAAGCATGCAAACCAATACATAGAATTTCCTATTCATGTCAAAAGGGAAGTTCGTCATGACAGCTATCAGACATGTTGATCATCACTACAATGCACAGTTCTCCTTGCTTTATTCTGGCATTGGAACTATATTGATGAGTAAAAAAAAAATGAATCATTTGATTACACTACCCTATGCAAGAACAAAACAGAAATGAACTACTCTATTAGAGAACAAGTGATTTATATATGAAATATGCAGCAACACAGTGGTATAACTACCTTGGGTGGTGCAAGAGAGCCTGAACTACAAGTCTATGGTAGTATGGTAGTTTCCCCTATACTGCTTCTTCTGAGAACTGAGCTGGGTGGAATGAAGCATGTCAGGCCCCCAAAGATATTTTAAAGGGGGTATGGCAAGATCAAGGTATGCCATTGCAGCAACATGTTGTCAGCCTAGCATTGATAATTAACTGACCTGAAGTCTGTGGCTACAAATCAAAATAAATGTCATATTAGAAGAAGGAGGTTTCCTGTTTTGTACTGACTTTTTATTATAAAAGTAATATGGTAGCCTTGTATAAAAAAAACTTTGTTCTCATACACTACTGTGTATTTCTTGCTAAATAAATTTGTGCTTGTAAAATGTATACATTACAAATAGATATTTTACCTTCAAACAGTTTTATCATCTATTGGTTTAGCTATGCTCATTACATAAAGCAAACAAAGGCCCTTCAAAATTTGAAGCTGGCTAAAACAAGGTCCAATTCAGCTGCCAACTTGGCCCCTCCACAGCTCAACAGTCAACAGCTCATTTGACCACAGATAAAAACTTGTCCCATAGCTACTTAATAGGTTGCAAGGTTTCATCGAGCAAGTACCGCATCGACCTGTGAATGCAGTGCTTTCTTAAGCAGAGCTGTGGATTCGGAGTAGTGAAGTCAGAAGCAATTTTGGGTATCTGGAGTCAGTGTTGCCAAACATAACTTTAAATAGAAGCACTGAAAATAATCAGATTTAATAGCTTCTATGAAGCAGGATATGGCAGAAGCAATTCTGTTTCTAAGAACAATACTTTAGTTAATTTTGGATTCTATTTAACAGCTATTCTACAGCTATATGCCAGGTTCAATGAAAATATAAGTTGTTTTTTCAATTGTTTTTGGTTTATATAGTTTAACTTTGATTTTGGTTCAGAATTACCAAAAGATGGGGTTTATATTCTTGAACTTTGGCAATTATAAAATGCCTTGTATGCTGTGAACTTCTCTCAATCAACATGAAAAATAGATTAGCATATTAAAGGAACGGTTTTAAAGTAATTAAAATATAATATACTCTAACACCTTAAATCACATATGGAAAGGAGCCAATACTGCATGTCCCATCTCCTACATCCACAAACTCATTAGAGCGAATTTAGACCCCTCCTGGATGACACCCATTTTGGGAATTGGTCCAACATCATACAGAACATTACCACACATGATGTTGCCAAACTCCATGGGAAGTGTATGGGAATATTACCATCCAGTCAATATCAGATTATGGCCTTGCAACTCTTACATCAATCTCACTTGAAACCATTATGGAGGTTCAAAATGGGCCTACTGACCAATGCAACATGTCCAAGATGCTTAACAGTAGAAGCATCTCTGGCTTACTGTATATGGTTCTGCCCAACTTTTAATGTATTTTGGCTGGATGTCTATGACTATTGATAATCGCTGATAAAACAAACATTTACACCCAACTTAGAATGGGCCGTGTTCAGTAAGCTCAGAGGGGTACAACAAATACCAAAAGCAAACAAAGCTTTAGTGGAAAGGTTAGCCACAGCAGCCAGAAAAAGCTATATTACAAGAATGGCTTTCTCCTAACCCACCACCTATGAACCTAGTAAAAAATAAGCTACAATTTTATTCCACATGGACTGGCTAGATGCATCCCTGAACAAGACCGCCCAAACTAGCAATTTTTTTGACACATGGGGGCAGATTTATCAAGGGTCGAAGTGAATTCGAGGGAATTTTCGAAGTAAAAAAATTCAAAATTCTAAGTAATTTTTTGGATACTTCGACCATCGAATAGGATACTACGACTTTGAATTTACCTCGATTTGAAGTAAAAATCGTTCGGATATTCGACAATCGAAGTACTGCCTCTTTAAAAAAAACTTCGACTTCAATACTTCGCCAAATTAAACCTGCCGAAGTGCTATGTTAGCCTATGGGGACCTTCTACAACCATTTTCTAAGTCTTTAGAGGTCGAAGGAAAATCCTTCGATCGATCGCTAAAATCGTTTGAATCGTTTGATTCGAACGATTTTTATTCGATCGCAGGATTGCCAAATTTGTTGAAAAAACTTCGAATTCGATATTCAAATTTTTTTAATTAGATGGTCGAATTTCGAAGTTTTTTGTACTTCAAAATTTGACCCTTGATAAATCTGCCCCATGGTGTCTTAAGTCTCCCCCCCCGACATCAGACAATTCACAGTCTCTACATTTTGTTATACTTCATGGTATGACTTGGAAAGCTTATGAGGCACCAACCCCTTGATCCTAACCACAACTTGACAATGTGATTGGCTGCCTCCTAGAGCCAACCAACACATAGGCAACAATGGATACCTCAAACATCCACATCTGGGGCAACCAATGGGCCTATTTAACTTCATCCAGATTATTTGAACGTTTTGTGGTTATTGTTCTTTGTTTGAAAAAGAAAAAAAAGAAAAAGTCCCTCACTTCTATCCTGCTTAGAAATAGCAGCCAAGTGTGAATGCCGTTATTATTTCTTAAATGATTTCAGATTTCATTCAGCTTGTACTATGTTAAATTTGTTTAAGCAATAGACACGTTGAAAAAATACACATTCACGTTTGTATTAATCAGAATGTCTTTATTAGATTTTTCGTTTTGCACGAATGTGTAATATATGACTATACTATTACTGAAATTAACCTTTTTATGGATATGACGAACTTTAAATAATAAAAACATTATTGAAAAATATAAATATATATATAACATACTGTTAGCGTGTACTGGTAAAATATATGTGTTTGTTTTAGAAAGACTACTATAGTTTATATATAGGCTCCTTTGTAGCCATGGGGGCAGCCATTTAAGCTGGAAAAAAGGAGAAATGGCACAGGTTACATAGCACATAACAGATAAGACTTGTCCAACACAATGGTGTTTTATCGGGTATCTGCTATGTAACCTGTGCATTTTCCTCTTTTTTTCAGCTTGAATGGCTGCCCCATGGGTACCTTTAAAAACAGAGGAGGCAGAGTTGGAGGTACCATAACCTGAGGAGTGAAAGGATTTATCTACCGACTCCACAGCCCTTAACTGGTCTGAATAGAACCCTATTATGATGTGTGTTTCACAAGGAGCCAGGATGTTTGAAACAGTAAAAATGCTGCTTTTCAGTCAAGGCATTGCAGGTTTCTTCATACACTCATTACAGATGCCAAACAATTACCTTAAGTTTACAGAATGATCCCCTTATTTAACAAACAATAAATTGGCCAGAGATTTTTTTAAATGGCTTCTTCGGTCAAAGAAAAGGGTCAAATAACTGAATGCATCAATCTACTTTTTGTTTCCTTTTTTGTTTTTACAGAAAGAAGACAGTAAACCATGAAAGAGGCAAGTGTTTAACATAACATAAATGGTTTGTATATGTAAATAGGAAAAAAAATATACAGCCAAAAAACTAGCAAATCTTCCCTACATAACATTATAATAATTAGTGTGTGTTAACAAAAAAGGGTTCAAACAAAGCATAGATGTCTCTTTAATGGTTATTCCACGTATATAAATTATAGCCATAAAGTTTTCCTGCCGAGCGCCTAATTAATTCTTGTTCCATACACAAAGGGAAATGCTGGGTGACAAATGGGTGCAAAGCTTGAAAGCTGCCAGGTCTGCAAAACATTTTCTACTTCAATTTAGAAGCAATTTTGCAGTAAATCATCAAGCTGAACCTACGATCTCAGGAATCTAAGGACGGCCAAACCTAGTAAAGTCACCGTTAGCTAAAAAGAATATATACAATGTGTGTTATTAAATGTTTAGGGTTCTAACATCGTTCTAAATATATGAGACACAAGAGCCATAAATAACCTACAACATATAACATTATAGGTTGTTCTTAGTGACATTTCATAACTAAGGGGCAGATTTATTAAAGTTCGAAGTGAAAATTCGAATTTTTGCATTTTTTTATGGTCAAAACTGTCAAATTTGACTAGGGAGTTATCCATACTCAATTTGAGTTTTTAAAAAAAATTTAATTCCATATTTGAGATTCATCATACTCTGGTGCTTTGAGTCTTGTTAGACAATTGTTACATTTTCTCTAGAATATGGATTTTGCTCCACTATGAAGTTGCCAATTTGAGCACACGGATGTCGCTGACATTATATGTTAATTGCTAAAAGCTACCCAGCAGATAATGGTGTATAGTGTTTCAGTTACCACCTATTTCACCTCTTTATTAATCCAGAAGAACTGGACAACATTTCTTTCCAAAGGTTACAAGGCACCTTTAATATTTTCAGGGTTATACAGACTGCAGACAAACATGCTACACTTTTATTACAGATACTCAGCGAATTAATATAAAAGAAAATGGACAGTATTCAATTTCAGCAGTAGCCTGCATTGGCACCCACCATGTGTGAAACCAACCTATAACTGACTTGAAATAATTAGGCCAAAAGTGACGCAGATACACATTTCCATTATTCAACACAGCATGGACCCAGCATGAACTTTCTCTCCCATATTTCATATGAAAATTGGGGTTAATTTGCACTGTGCAATTAGTTACTTTCTTAATATATAATTAGAAGTTTCTAGTGAAACACTGATGCTGTGCCTGCACTGCGATCTCCAAAGTACCCCTTCAAGAACAATTATGCCAAATAATAGCAGCAACAAAAACACCTTTTTTATTAGCAACTGCTAGGTGAGGTTAATATATACGTATATTTGCTTTAACTTTACATAGACATTGACATATATGTGTAAGAGAACAGAAAAAAGTCAGTAAACAAGGCATTTTTATGTTACATTACAAATACACACTGAGCAGTATCCCACATTGTATAAAAGAGAAAAAGTGGCATCTCTTTTCATGTAGATATTGATGTCTATTTTCAATTCCTACATAGGGTGGGGAGAAGGAGTGGTAAGCAAAAAAAAAAAAAACAAGAAAGTGAATTAGGGATGCACCAAATTCACTATTTCAGGATTTGGCCGAATTCCAAATCCTTTTTGAAAGATTTGTCTGAATACCAAACCGAATCCAAATTTGCATATGGAAATTAGGGAAATGAGGTGGAAAGAGCACCGCACACAAATACTTTTTGACTTTCTTGTTTGTATGATAAAAAGTCAAATGATTTTTTAGTTTTGAATTCGGTTCGGCCAGACACTTGGATTCATCCGCATCCTGCTGAAAAAGGCAGAACCTTGGCTGAATTCCAAACCAAATCCTGGATTCCGTGCATTTGAATATTTGATTGGTTGATATGATTTTGATTGATATGGCTCATATAGGTAATCGCACCAACACAATTCATCACGTATGATAGAAAAGTACATCTCAATAAAAATAAACAAACATTTAGTAAATAAAATTGCAAACAAATTAAATATAACACCAAATTTGAATCCTTAAAAAGTCATGTGACTTTAAATGTTCTGGACAACTAAATGAATATAAAAATTGTTATTCATAGAGGATGCAATTTTTACATATGTCTCAAATTCAAATATGCACATTAGTGTTAGGGTTTAGTATTTAACCTAATCCAAAAATAAGAGATTTGGTACATTTAAGTCAACAGTACCTGTAAAACACACTGGGATTTATTCTCTTTGTTCTCATGTTGTATTCATTCAGTCTTTTTAAGTAAAGTGATTGGCGTTTCTGCTCATTCTAAATTATGCAGTTCTTTAGTTTTAGTCCTCAGTTTGATGACAGAACGGGTTCCAAGTAACACCAGCAGGGCCGCCATCAGGGAGGGACAGTGGGGAGTGTTGTACCGGGCCCGGAGAGCAAGGGAGGCATGGCGATGCTGCATTTACTTGATTAGCCGTGCTCCCCTGCTGTCTGTGAGCTGCCGACTTTGGAAGGGAGGGTGGGAGCACAGGTGGAGGCATCTTCTGTCCATTCCCCTTCCTTTATTGGTCACAGAAGTTTAAGTCCCGGTTGAGCTGCTCGGGGATTGGTTAGCGGAGGTTCCCCTTCAGCTCATCCAATTGCCATGCAGTTGTACCGGGACTTAAAATTCTGTGACCCGTAAGGGAAGAAAATGCTGTCACTGGAAGAAGATGCAGCCACCTGTGCTGCCCCCCTCTCCCTTCCAAAGTTGGCAGATCACTGAAAGCACGTGGGCCCTGTTAATCAAGTAATTGCAACATAGCAGATTCCTGTTATTTTATGGGGGGACCATGGCCACCAATTTTTTTTAAACTTCTGGGGTGGGGGGATGGCCACAATTTTTTTTACATGGACGTGCAAGGGGGGCCCTGGCCACCAATGTTTTTATAACATGTGGGGGCCAATATTTTTAAATGTGGGGTCCTGACCACAAATGGTTTTTTTAAGGGGGGCCCTGACCACCAATGTTTTTTTTATTTATGTGCCGAGGGGCCTGACCAACATAGTTTTTTTTTTTATTATTATTAACACGTGGGAGATCCCAGCCACCAATGTGTATTTTTTTTTTTTTACAGGGCCCCCTCTGATGAACCTGTGGGTGGGACTTGTGGTGGGGTGGGTGCAGCCCAGGGAGCCCAGCAAATTTTGTCGTATGGGGCTCTGTGATTTCTGATGGTGGCCCTGAATACCAGAAAAGTGAAGCATTTTATATAGACACAATCTACCAGTAGACCTTTAGCTGGTGATCAGTAGATCTCAAGACACTGTCAATTAACAGCTTGTCTAAATCACCTTCCTATTTCATACTTTTCATTCAGATATTTATTACGCTAAGGTTAAATAAGAAATTTTTGTATATAGATCATAATGGAACATCATCATTAAAAATAAACCTCGTATTAGAAAAGTAAGGACGCTCCTGCTTTAAATTATCACTTGGGAAATTCTGATGTGACTGAATTTTTGATTTGCATACAGAGTGACTATTCAGAATAGCATTTAATTATTGTAAATAGGTATTGGATGAGTCAATAGCGTTGTTAACTAAAAGTACTTGGACCTGGCTAATTTTAGAGCAGGTATCTATTGTTGTCTTTAGCCTAGTGGTGTCAAAGAAAAAATTTGTTAAGAAATATCTTCACCCTTTATATTAACTGGTGACATCCAAATTGGTCCCACATTACCCAGCCCTCAAGCTATTAAATAAAAACAATAAAAAGGCATAGCAATAAACTTGTATTCTGAGTGAAGTTTTATGGTAACAAACAAGAAAATAGAAAATAATAGACTGATGCCAAATGATTAAATTAACAAGATATTTCCTATACAAAGTAAAGCTCTCATTAGGATTGGGAAAATGTGTGGGGCCCACAGTGCAGGTCTCGGGGAGGTTGCTGGAAGAGGCAGGATGTATCTTGACTTACTTTTATGAACTAGCATCTAAGCAATGCTACATTTAGGTAGAATGTTGCTATTGAAACATATGTTCATGAAGTTACAACTTACATATACAGGTGTAACATTCAATTTGGTTTTATGTCAGTTTTGTTGATAAAAACCTGTCAGAGACTTCCGATTCATATGGAGCAATAGGCGGCCACGAATTGCACGAGGCCTAATATATAGGCACAGAACAATGTGGGACTGATCATCCCAAACCTTCGTGAATATTATATAGCAGCCCAAGGATCACAAATGTTAAATTGGTTTGTCACAACACAACCGCCAAAATGGGTCTTACTTGAACAGGCTATGTCAAAACGAATTCCTTGGGGACTTTCTCTGGACACATAAAACTTCCCACAGGCTTGTAACTTTCCTCAACAATAAGGCACACCCTTTCCATATGGCACAATATAAAAGCCAAATCCAATTGGATCTCAAAGCACCAACCGGTAGCATCCTTATTTAATAACCAAGATTTCCTACCAGGAATGCAACCTAAACAATTTAGCTGGTGGATTGCCAACAACCTGGACACATATGCGGCATTACAAACTACACGAAAAAATTATTAGCTGGACTGTTCTAAAAGATAGGTACAACATCCCAGACTTTATAGATATCACCAAATACGACATTTACTAGCCACCTTGCAGAAGAGGTTCTCCTTTAGCTACCTTTGCTTCAGAGGTTGTGCTGTGGCAGGAACAATGGCACATATACTCTGGTATTGAAATAAAGTGCAACGGCTATGGATAAGGCTATACCAACGAATCCACACAGTTTTACAGATAGCCATACCTAAATGCCCGGAGGAGGCTTTATTAAACAAAACAATTGACGCTCTTACCAAGGCGCAATATACCTTAATCACACACTTTTTTACAGCTACTAAACAGGTTATAGCAAAAGCATGGTTAACCCCACAATTGGCCTTTTCGGAAGTCAAAGCTAGAATGGATAGGGTATTCATTAGGGAGAAGTTAACAAGTATAACATTGGACAGACAGAAACAATTCACGAAGGTTTGGGACCCGTGGATCCAGTATTGCTAGTCTACATTATTGTACTGAGATTTAACTTGCCCCAGAACAAGCACCAGTGGTTATTTCTCTGTTAGTTATCTCCCCTTTTTATTTTATATACTCCAGTTGTATTTGCTATTTTTTAAATATTTACACCATACAACCACCCCAATTATATTGATGTCATATAAGCATCATTGATTTGAAAAATAATGCATTGTGTGCTCAACAACTAGGGGTCCATTTACTTAGCTCGGGAAAACTTCGAATTTCGAATGTTTTTTTTGGCTACTTCGACCATTGAATTGGCTACTTCGACCTTCGACTACGACTTTGAATCGAACGATTCGAACTAAAAATCGTTCGACTATTCGACCATTCGATAGTCGAAGTACTGTCTCTTTAAGAAAAAACTTCGACCCCCTAGTTCGCCACCTAAAAGCTACCGAAGTAAATGTTAGCCTATGGGGAAGGTCCCCATAGGCTTTCTAATCTTTTTTTGTTTGAAGAAAAATCGTTCGATCGATGGATTAAAATCCTTCTAATTGAACGAATAGCGCTAAATTCTTAGACTTCGATATTCGAAGTCGAAGGATTTAACTTCGACAGTCGAATATCGAGGGTTAATTAACCCTCGATATTTGACATTAAGTAAATTTGCCCCTAATGTCGAATTTGAAAATAAGATGTCATAATTAAATATGTAACAGCAATAAGGAGGAAAACAAATGTAATGTTGTAATACAAAACGTCTTCAATAAAAAATATTGAAAAAAAAATAAAAAATAAAAACCCTGTCAAAGTGAAGAAATGTACCTGGCTTATGTGCATAAGACCATGGGCAAAATATTCTCAATGATGACTAGAGGTTAAAAAAACTGCTGCACTGATTATATAATATAATATAGTATTCTTTAAATATACTTTGTTAAAAATTCAAAAGAGCTAGATTATTAAGTAAGAAAAAGTATTAAATACATTAGTTATATCTTTTTCATTCAAACGGCTGTAACATACCATCACAATATTCTACTACATGCATGACCAAACAGGCTTAATGTCTTAAAAATACTAGCATCTGTAAATTCCACTGGGAAGAGTTACCATTTGCACAAGATATAAATATAGCAGGGAATTATTCTTACTGTTTTTTTGGGCTTTTGAGAACTCTGAACCACCTTCCTTCTTAAATAATGCAAAAGCATTGGGTTGTGGGAGTTGATTAGCCAAGAGAAGAGCTTTTTGAATTTTTATCCGTCCCTCCAAAAGCTGGTCCAAAATAGCTGAAAAGAGATGATAAAAACAGAACACTAATTAATACAAAATAACACGATTTCATTAGTTAATACAGGTATGGGATCCATTATGCAGAAAGCTCCAAGTTATAGGAGGGCCATCTACCATAGAATCCATTTTATAGTAATAATCCAAATTTTTGAAAATTATTTCCTTTTTTCTCTGCAATAATAAGACAGTAGCTTGTACTTGATTCCAACTAATCTCATTTTTAGTTTTTTGGAAGCAAAACAATCCTATCAGGTTTAATTAATATTGTATGGAGATCAAATTATGAAAAGATCTGTTATCCGGAAAACCCCAGGTTCCGTGCATCCTGGATAACAGGTCCCATACCTGAATTAATATATGTTTGGATGGGGGGGTAGACATTTTATGGGCATCTAGCCAAGAGCATACACCCCAGTCCCCCTTTTTTGCAGGACCGTGCTGATTAGCAGCCCCATCCCACAACCATGACCTCATCTTGGCCTGCAATAGAGCATTTTGCACAGAGCTTTGGACATGAGCAGAGTGCCAATGTATGCCATAAAATGCTTGTGGCCAGACTGTGACATGGCTATCATAAAAAAAATGGAGAGCATTTTTATTACATAGGCTTAATGTCTTAAAAATACATGTAGTTTCACAAAGTGTAATGGTCAACACTGTGCCTCTGAGTTGAGCAGCAATTTTTGTGTCTGCCTTCACGCTTTTAAAATGTTCAGAGTAGGGATATGCAGGCTGGCCAAAAAACACTGGAGCTGACAGGTGGAGGATGACATTACTGTGCCCACTTTTTATAGACTAGTGCCTGTGTGCCCTGCCCATGATGCCAGAGTGGTGCGGGTGGTGAAGAAGCAGGTTAGGGTCAGATGCAGGTCTACTTTTTGTCGACCTGCACGTCACAAGTTGAGAAGTATGCAATGCAATAGGCCTCAAATGTCTATACCTAACCACCTGATAGCACCTCTGTCTATGACTGGCATGCTGATGAATGAGCAGCATGGATTTTAATTTTTCATAGGGCTCTCCCTCTTCAGAAATATAAAAAGTTCAAGTACTACTTGAAAGGCAAATATCGGTCTGTCTTATAGGTGGGCCAGACAGTCAGACACTAATACAATAGAGTTAGCTTTGTCAAAAGAATTACAACTTCTCCCTTAACAACTTAATACCAAATGACTACCATAATCTGCAAGCTAAAGCAAAGATTTCTCCCACAGTATTCAAAAACTACATTGTCAACTAGCACGAAACTAATTTCTTACAAAATTTATGATTAAATTTACTGGAGAACATTTTAGCAAAAGAAATTCAGATGAACTCCCATGGTTTCAAAAGACAGTCACATCTGGGCACTCGCCAAAATTAGAAATCACGTAATTAAAGAGAGTGTGTCTGAACCATAGGGCTGTGCATTATGTATGGCAAGCCAGCAGGATTACTTGTCAAACCTCCCAGGATGTGTTGGCTACAGAAAATTAATGATTTTATTCTTTGAAACAATTACCTCCCAAAGACACCTTCAAACGAACTTATAAAAAAAAGATTACCTTTTAAGTAACTTATATTTAAATCTATAATCCTGACCAATTCCAAAATATTTCACTTGAACAAAGGTGTAGCATTTGTAAATTAGACTTATGGATCTAAAATGCCCATTTCCCGTAGAAAATCATTTGCACAGGGAAATATTCTAAGAAAATAAAATAGGCTCTAACTGTGTTATTAATCAAAATATACTGTATATCACTAACAATATATACTTACTACAAGTTTACACTGATGGAGAAAATACTTTTATGAGGTTTTTATAAAAGGTGCAAAGTTTTCTATAGGTTCTATTACCTATTAGCAACCAATCAGCGGGTAGCATTTACCAGTCACCTTTTTAAAAGCAAACATTGCATTGGTTGCTAAGGATTACAGTACCTGGACAAACTGTGTTTTTTATTAAGGTAACTATGATGAGTAGTGTTGCTCTATGGTAGGAAATATTTGAATATTTTTTCTATAATGATTCAAAATTAAGAGTAATAACTTAGCAATTGCTGCTGCCTAGAAATTCGTTGTACTTTGTTTTTTGCCTGGCAAGCAGAGTATGATATTCTATAAGAATCAAAGCATATTTAAAAAGCCAGCTATAAATGACAGATGACAGATGACTTCAAATATTACCATGTAACATGCCTAACAGGACATACCATGGCATTACAGTTTATTTCTGGCAATTTCTCTCTTAAAAGGAGTGGGCTTTGCAGATAAACTGCCAGTTCCATGAACATTATTTTGACAACAATATCCATTTAACAAACAAGCCAAGTGTAAATCACTAGGGGTTTCAAGTATTAGTATCTATTGTTATGATAAATATCACGGTTTGTAGAGCAAAGAACTATTTTATGTTCAGTATCAACATCAACAGACACAGTGCACTTGTACCTAAAGGATGAGTACATTTACAACTTTACTATATACATTTTCAGTGACTGCAAATTGAATGATTGTAAATTAAACTGCTACTGAAGGCAGTTATGTTGGCCCCTTGAAATATTCTGCACTGCTGGTACTGACTACATAGGCCAAACAATGCTGCGGTAGTAAGCTCTCCTCCAGTCAAGACTATTTTCCACGAGACCTTGAATGTAGAGAGTAAGAATCACAAGTATTGAGCAAAGTTAAGTCTTGGGTGAACAAGAACTGCCTACTACTACAATGGCACAAGTACGAAAAACCAGCAGTGACATTTTACAGAAGCAAACAGATATTACTTCCAATAGCAACTACATTTGGGGGCAGATTTACAAAATTCGAGTGAAGAATTCGAATGTAAAAAACTTCGAATTTCGAAGTATTTTTTGGGTACTTCGACCATCGGTTAAATTCGTTCGAATTCGAACGATTCGAACGATTCGAAGTAAAAATCGTTCGACTATTCGACCATTCGATAATCGAAGTACTGTCTCTTTAAAAAATACTTCGACCACCTACTTCGGTAGATAAAACCTACCGAAGTCAATGTTAGCCTATGGGGAAGGTCCCCATAGGCTTGCCTGTGATTTTTTGTTCGAAGGATTTTCCTTCGATCGTTGGATTCAAATCCTTCGAATCGTTCGTTTCGAAGGATTTAATCGTTCGATCGAACGAAAAATCCTTCGATCGATCGATCGCAGGATTTGCGCAAAATCGTTCGACTTCGATATTCGAAGTCGAACGATTTTAGTTCCCAGTCGAATATCGAGGGTTAATTAACCCTCGATATTCGACTATTGATGAATCGGCCCCTTGGTGTCATCATGGAAAATGTATTTTTGGGTTGATAAACCCCTTTAAAGACATCACAAGCCTATTCTAAAGTTTCTCTCCCTGCAATAAAGTATGTCGCACTGAACCTAATCGCTAGAATTTTTTTTTTATTATTTTATATATATATATATATATATATATATATATATATATATATATATATATATATATATATATATATATATATTATAAAAAGTGCCTCTCCAACTTACAATGACTACTTAAGCTGTCCATAATTATAAACCACACCGCCATGTTTACATGCTTAATCAATATTAAGCACTATTATTGGGGTTATGTAATTAAAGACACTAAGTTTGCCCGGAGGCAGTAACCTATAGCAACCAATCAGCAGGTAGAATTTCCTGGTCATGTGTTTAAACGCAAACATCTTATTGGTTGCTACTGGTTACTGCTCCTGGGCAAACTTAGTGCCTTTTATTACATGTGGGGGTAAGTCTCTGCACATGCACCATTTAAATCCATCCCCAGGACAGATTGCTTTAAATGGTGAAAATGAAATGGATTTCTCTGATCTGAGCTGAAGCTAAGTAAAAGTTCAGTGAAGTTCTGTCCTCAAAGTTGGTGCATTGCTATAGCAACAATTCAGTAAGTTTGCTATTAGATCTTGCTACACACAGGGCAGGGATTGCAGAGGTCAGTAGGGACATCCTCTTGATTTAAAGGAACAATATTGCCACAAAATGAGTGAAAATAAAAACTGATTAAATAGACAGGCTGTGCAAAATAAAAAATGTTTCTAATATAATTAGTTACCCAAAAATGTAATGTATAAAGGCTGGAGTGACTGAACATAATAGCCAGAACACTACTTCCTGCTTTTCAGCTCAGAGCTAGTCAGCGACTTGAAGGGGGGCCACATGGGACATATCTGTTCAGGAAGTTTGCAATTGATCCTCAGCATTCAGCTCAGATTCAAAGACAACAGCTATGACCCATGTGGTCCCCCCTCAAGTCTCTGATTGGTAACTAGTGCCTGGTAACCAAGGTAACCAGTCAGTGTAAACCAAGTGAGCTGAAAAGCAGGAAGTAGAGTTCTGGATATTATGTTAGACATTCAGTCACTCCACCAGCCTTTATACATTACATTTTTGGCTAATTAACTATATTAGAAACACTTTTTATTTTGCACAGCCTATTTACCCAGTTTTTATTTTTACACTGAACAATTCCTTTAAGCAACAAATAGTTTATATCATATTAAAGGGGACCTGTCAACCTAAGAAAGAATTCAAAATTATTATCTATTATGTTTGGTAAGCAAAATAAACTTTTCTTACATTATATAAATTATTTAAATATTTGTTGACACCTGCATTTGAATCCACAGCCACAGCAAGCATACAGCGATTTTGTGGACACTGTTATTGAGATAAGCTTTGTAACAGCTTTAAAACCTTGTTTATGTGCCAAAATGTGAGACTTGATGCCCATGCCCACTAACTACACAATTATAGACTTTGAGCAGGGCAGTGACATGTAGGAAATGCAAAATGGAAAGTGAAAGTAATTGCCTGCCCTTATTTTTTTAAAAAGGCAAATTTCTATTTATGATTAACCAATGGCACAAACTACTAGAAAAGTATAATTTTATGAAAATGGTTTATTTAGATGAAGCTGGGTTTTACATATGAGCTGTTTTATGCAATATATGCAATATTTTTATAGAGATCTACATTTTTGGGGGTATAGTTTTCCTTTAACATGATCTCAAGTCACTCTTTTTTTCTGCAATCTATTGCACATGTGCCTGGTCCTGGTCTTTGTCAGATACCACTGGATTCTGGATGTTTGTCAAGGAGTGGTCAGTTTGTATTTTTTTAGTAAACTGTTCCACATCGTCGGAATGTGGAATTGATTAGACTGTGCTGCTTAGGTTCTAATGTAAAGCTTTTATTAGAAACCTGTATGTTCCCTAGACTTTCCTTGTCCTATAAAAATGTATTTGTTTTATTTTGGACTCTCCTGGTTCCCTTTAGCGTCAAATACAAATAGCATCAGGCTAGCACAGAGGATCCAATATGGAAAGGGGGTCTGCCGCCTTAGGCAGCAGAGGAGGACAGAACCACCCATGATTTTGAAAATGTTCGGCATCCCTCCCCAGTTATTATAACCTCTTATCTTGTATCCTCGGGCTAACCAGAGCATTGGCCCAGGTAAGCAATTATAATAATTGGAAAATGCTTAACATTTGGCAACCCCCAGTGATTTTAACTTTAGTTCTCTTTCAAAGAGTAGCAGTCATTTCCACTAAAACTATAGTGGCTGTTTAATAGATCTCTTACAACCAATATTTTTCTTATAGTTGTTTACATATTTAAAGGAGAACTAAAGCTTAACTAAGGATGTAGGGCAAAAATGCTGTACATTGTGTTTTGGGCTTCTATACCAGCCCAAAGCAACCACAGTTCTTTAGCAGTAAAGATAAGTGCCTCCAAAGATGCCCCTGTAGCGCCCTATCTTCTTTTCTGCTGATTCACTGCATATGCTCGATGCGGTCAACTAACTGAGCTTCGGGACAGATGCATAAGATACTGAATATATAAAATATATATAATGCTGAGGCTGACTAGTAAATAATTTTTGGTACATATATAAAATATGGCATTTCAATCACCCTGCCTTTCCTTACCTAAAGTCCTGGACGAGATAGAGTTCATACATGTCAATGAACGTTTGAAATACCAAATTGATAACCAAATGGAGAAATACACAGAGATCTGGGACACTTGAATTCTTCATAAAGAGATGTTTATATCCCTTTGAGTTGAATAGGGCAATGGGCAGAGTTCATTTCATTTTATTAAGAGTATATGCTTAACTGATATCTGAGGCCTATGGCAGCAACTTGCTCTTAAGGTACCAAATGTGACATGCTTAGCGATACTTCTCATATACACAGTGGATCATTTTGCTTATGGCTCATTTTCTTTTCATTTTTTTTTTCCTTTTTTCTTTTTTCTTTATTTTCTTTTTCTGTATCCCCTGTCAAGCAATATATTGTACCATGCATTCATGTGTTGTGCATTATGATGTTTTTGTACACGATCCTACGGGAAAAGTAAAAATTGATCGAAATAAAAAGAAAGTTGACAAAAAAATATGGCATTTCTATCCATATTCAGTTTTAGGGTTTAGTTCTCCTTTAAGTGCTTACTTACTAGGCATAAGATGCAAGTGCTGGAAACACACATTCAGCATATTTTAAAGGTATGCATGTTTTAAAGGTTGGATTATAACCCACCATACCCACATACTTTTAATATTTCCCAATGCATGGATAGCAAGATGTTCTTCACTTACCAATTTGGTTTTTAATAGCTTGGCCCTTTTCAAAGTCCTTGGATACTTTTTCTTTAGAAAATGTTAAAACTTCACCATCATCTTCTAATCCTGAATTGCCTGAGTCTTGTTGTTTTTCTGAATCCTCATCTGTAGCTGGTTCTTGATCCCTCTCCTCATCTACCCTCTGGCTAGAGTCATCTACCTCAAGGTCTTCCTCACTGTCTTCTTGATCATCTTCCTCATTGTCAGATTCCCTTTCGTCTTCACGATCGCCTGACTCATCAGCACTTGGCAGTTCCTCATCCAAAGATGCCTCATCTTCGTCTATCAATATAAAATGTACGTTGAGATTAAAATGCATTCAGAGTTAAATCAGAAGTAGCAAAAGATAATCATATAGGCAGGGATCTAAAAATAGAAATATTAATATAAAACATTTATACATGCTTTACACATACCCCTTTAGATGCAAGGGCCTTTTAAAGATAAAGGTGGGATGGACCAAACCCATCATACTTGGGCCAAATGCTGATCCGCACTGGAACCCTAATTTGTATATGGCATTTGAGAAAATATGAATAAATTGTAAGTCATATGACTGCAAGGGTTTGCAAACAGTTCCGCAAAACACTTAGGATTCAGCCACATCCTAGAATACTAGGATTGTACCACACATAATCCTGGATCTGGTGTATTCCTATAAACACATCAAGGATTGGATCATGCTGCTCAACTAAACATAAAACGTGTGATTGGAAAATTATCAGTAATTAGGGCATACCAGAATCGTCATCAGATAATTCTCCTCCAAATTCTGCTTTCAAATCCTTTCGAGATGTTGCTTTCCCCAAGTATCGTTTGTCTGTATCCACAAGGGTTGCTGAAGTTCTGCGGAGCTGGCTAACCATTGGTATATCATCCTCATTTCCATCTTCTTCAAATCTGTCAATGACTCGGGCAACAGTGGCTGTATAAGAAAAAGAATGAATCATGATTGGAAGGAAATATTTTACTGTCAGTGTAAATACTATAAACAGCACAGACATCATTGCATTTCAAAATGCACTAAATACCAAACTAAACAAAACTGTAAGATATTTTAAATGTTAAGATAATGTGTCAAATTTTGATTTTATTTTTCTCTGAAATTCCCTATATTGTCTTTATAAATTAATTTAAACAAACAAGCTTTGTATCTACTGCACTTTCAGATTGTGCATGTCTGTGTTCCATAAAAAATTAGGGGCATAATGATCTTATCAAATTTGCAGAATCACAGTGCATATATAAACTGGTAAACAGTTTTTGGCATCTTTGGAATTCTACATACAGGTACCTACAGAATTGGAGTTTAGTCACTTTGAGGGTGATGTCCAGTTATATCTGGATTGCCTTTATATTAGTTATATACAGTTTCATATTGTAAACCACAGTCAAGACTCATCTTCTCAGAGGAATAATTTTTTTCTATATTGTTTATAAGGTGCTATGTGTTAATATGTGTTAATAATATATTGAATAAGGTACCCCCCTATTGTAAAATATAAGGATATTAGAAGTCACTGAAGAGTTCCATGTTCATATAAAAGCACAAGGCTGAAGGCGGTGTGCTTTTATAAAGGTTGTGTAACTCCGAGGTGATTTCTAATAGCCTCATATTTTACAAAAGTGGGTTTGTATTTATTATAATACACAAGTTTGTGCGAGTCGTGTGACAGAAATTACATCTCTACATACTGATTATACCTGATGACATAATTTAGCTCTATTTATAAGAATATCATTTATTATTATATAATTCTTGCACGTTC
The DNA here is from genome assembly GCF_017654675.1 of Xenopus laevis. Taxonomy (NCBI): domain Eukaryota; kingdom Metazoa; phylum Chordata; class Amphibia; order Anura; family Pipidae; genus Xenopus; species Xenopus laevis. The sequence goes on from NC_054373.1 coordinate 63,749,046, forward strand.
TAAATATTTGCCAGGGATATCTTGAAAGTTAGGAGATCCCAAAGAGGGCAAAACAAGGGTTTTAGTGTCACAGTGTTTGTGTTTTACAGGTTCGTGGTTCAAAAGACTATGATAAATTCACGTTTTAATACAGATCATTATTAGATTACATTAACTGTTCCCTCTAGGAACGTAACCTCAAAATATGTCCCAATATCCAAGACCAGGTTGTTGCAAACCAACCTACTATGCAGCGCAGGAGAGACACAAAACACACGTGGTTAAGTAACAGTCAGAGCGGCTCTCACATATGCTCTCACAAGCAGCTTTGTTTGTTTCCCTGTAAAGCAGCCGGTGACTGTGTAGAGATTTGTATCCGCATACCCAGTGCAGTTTGCATATTCTGATTATTAATCAGGCTTGCTGTATCGGCTTCCATAGTTACATAGTTACATAGTTAAATCTATAAAGAGGCATAATTATGTTAATGCCCTTTTTATGCAAGACAGAACTTTATTTGCTTTAGTAGCCACAGAATGACACTGCCCAGAATTAGACAATGTGTTATTTACAAAAAACCCTAGATCCTTCTCATTTAAGGAAACTCCCAACATACTGCCATTTAGTGTATAACTTGCATTTATATTATTTTTGCCAAAGTGCATAACCTTGCATTTATCAACATTGAACCTCATTTTCCAGTTTGCTGCCCAGTTTTCCAACTTAGACAAATCACTCTGCAAAGTGGCAGCATCCTGCATGGAACCTATAATTCTGCACAATTTGGTATCATCTGCAAAAATAGAAACAGTGCCTTCAATGCCCACAACCAGATCATTAATTAACAAGTTGAAAAGCAAAGGACCTAGTACAGAGCCCTGCGGTACTCCACAACACTGGTTCAATTAGAAAATGTTCCATTTACCACCACTCTTTGTAGTCTATCTTTTAGCCAGTTCTCCATCCAGGTACAAATACTATGTTCCAGGCCAACATTTCTTAATTTAACCAGTAACCGTTTGAGTGGCACTGTATCAAATGCTTTAGCAAAGTCTAAGTAAATCACATCCACTGCCATCCCAGAATCGAGGTCCCTGCTTACCTTCTCATAAAAAGAAATTAAGATAGTCTAGCAAGATCTATTATGCATAAAACCATGCTGGCATGATATGAAGTCCAGTATCTTATCCTTTATTAACCCTTCAAAAAGCTTTCCTACCACAGACGTCAGACTAACTGGACTATAGTTTTGAGGCTGAGAATGGGATCCTTTTTAAATAGCGGCTCCACATTAGCAATTCGCCAGTCTCCCGGCACCATGCCAGACCTCAATGAATCCTGAAAATTTAATTAAAGAGATTTGACAATCACAGAGCTAAGCTCACTAAGTACCCTAGGATGAATACCATCTGGCCCCAGACCTTTGTTTATCTTAACATGTTCTAGTCTATTTTGAATTTCCTCTTGTGAACCATGCATCATTAGTTGTATTACTAGAATTGGGACTATCAAGAAGGAAAACTTCATTAACTGGTTCCTCATTTGTGTTGACAGACAAAAAATATGAGTTCAGAATCTGCGCTTTTTTCTTGCTTTCATCAACCAGCTGACCCCCCTCTGATAGTAAGGGTCCCACCCCTTCCTGCTTCATTTTTTTACTATTAACATATTTAAAAAATAATTTTGGATTTTTTTTACTGCTTGCTGCAATATCCTTTTCCATATCAATTTTAGCTTGCCTTATAGCTTTGTTGCATGACTTATTGCCTCCTTGTACCGTATAAATGATGTGGCTGTCCCAACTAACTTGAAAGCCTTAAAAGCACACCTTTTCTTACCCACCTCAACACCAACACTTCTATTGAACCCAAAAGGTTTTGCTTTGCAACAACGTTCCTTGCTTACAAGGGGAATATACTGACATGTATATTTGTTAAGCAGCATTTTAAAGACTTCCCATTTTTGTTCTGTGTTTAACCCTGTGAAAAGAACCCTTATAGAATTGCTTCTGCAACAGAGTTTCAAAGGAGAACATGTTATGATCACTATTCCCTAAATGCTCATCCACACAAATGCTAGAGATGAGTTCAGTATTATTAGTTATTAAAAGGTCCTAAAGAGACCTAGTAGGTTCTTGAACGAGCTGGAATAAAAAGTTGTCATACAGCATATTTACAAACCTACTAGCTTTTTCTGTCTTGGCAACCCCATTACCCCAGTCAATGTCTGGATAATTGAAGTCACCCATAGCAACAACTTGACCCAGCTGTGAAGCCACTTCTATCTGCAAGAGTAGCTGGGCTTCATACTTGTCACTTATACGAGGTGGTTTATAGCATACACCAATGATAATTTTCTTTGTAACCTTTAACCCAGTCGAAATCTCTACCAAGAGGGATTCCACTCCCTCTTCAGTGCCAGCAATGGTTATTTCTTTAGTGCATGGCTTTAATTCAGGCTTTACATACAAACACACTCCTCCACCCTTTTTAATCCTTTCTAAAAAGGGTTTAACTACTGTACCGATGATTAGGGGCAAACAGCCAGTAACCAGGAGGTCTCGGGTTTAAACCCCAGCAGAGCCTGACACTGTATTAGCTGGAGAGGTAACAACTACGTTAGTATTTCCATATATTGGTAACTATACTATGACCTAAGTGTGCTTGAACCAAATGTTTTGCTGGCTTTTACATTGAAAAAACCTTCTGTATTCAACATAATGTACGGAATGGGAACAAGATTTACCAACTCCACTTCTTGGAGATGGATATAATTTGGACAGCAACTAAGAAAGTGTCTGAGAATATAGCAACAAAGAAGCTCTCATATAAGTTTTTAACTGGATGGTATATGACTCCCCAAAGAAAACATTGGATTTCACAACAACATTCGCCTTTATGTTTTAGAGCCTGCGACAATATAGGAACTGTAGCCCATATACAGTATGGTGGGATTGTCCAGCAGCACAACGTCATTGGAATGGAGTGCATACTTTGATACAGGAGATTTGTTCAATAACATTTCTGCTAAACCCATGGGAACTTGCATAACAGTTAAATAAGCAAGCCAGACACTTGGTTATGCATGTACTTTCAGCACCAAAATGGATATTTGCTATAAATTGGCTGTCCCCAGACATACTCTGGCAAGACTCTGAACAAAATTAATGCCATATACATAATGGAACAATTATCAGCACAGGATAATATGGACAAGTTTGTTGAAATTTGGACACCATGGCAGAGCCATGTTACTGAGAGATGACTTAACTTGCAGTGATATTGACAGAGAACTTGAGCTTTTCATACTAAATTATTTTTCTTTTCTTCTTGCTTGATTTGTTTTTTTCTTATTTTACCTGGTTCCTCAATTATGCAAAAGAAGATTGAGATGACATATTTTATATTATTGTATATTATATAAACAATATGTGGAAGCAGGGACGGACTAGGGGGCTTGGGGCCCACCGGGGCTACTGCCCCAGGGCCCCCGCTGCCGCTCCAATGTGCCACATCGTGCTAGAGTGCACATGTGCGGCACCGCGTTTGTGCGCACGCTGCGCCACTTAGTAGTGGATCTGTGCCTAGGATCTGTTTTTTTCTCGGTGTCCCGTCGGCCCAGTCTGACACTATGTGGAAGTAAATAGTACAACATGTAAAATGTATAGATGTTTAATCTGTTGAACCAGGAACAAAATAAAAAGCATTTTGAATGAAAAAAAAAAGAAAACACCTTCTGTAGGCAGAGACACCAGATTATGGTAACCAGTCTCTCCTTCCACTCTGGAGTAATCTATGCATTGCGTCAGTAGATAATTGGTAATTCTGAAAGTTAATGCAAGAGTGTGAGATTGAGGTCATTTAATGAGCCCAACTTTAGCAGTACTTTTTCCCATTTATATTCAGGTGCATATTTATCAAGGGTCGAATTTCGAATTGAAAAATCTTCAAAATTCTAATTCAAAAACACCAACTGGCCGAATTAGAATCTTATGAATCGATGAATAGCGCATTCGATCAAATTCGATTTGAAATTTTTCCCCAAAAAAACTTTGATTCTTCAAAGTTCACTGAATTGAAGTTTTTCCCAAAAAACCTTTGATTTTTCAAAGTCCACCAATTGACTCCAAGTAGGTTGTAGGAGGTCCCCCATAGGCTAAAACAGCAATTCGGCAGGTTTTAGATGGTGAATGGTCAAAGTCGAATTTTTAAAGAGACAGTAGGGAGCAGATTTATCAAAGGTCGAGGTGAATTTTCGAATTAAAAAAATTCGAATTTCGAGCTATTTTTGTGTACCTCGACTAGGGAATAGTCCAAATTCAATTCGAATTTGAAAAGAATTTGAATATCGAAATTTATCATGTACTGTCTCCTTTCATAAATCTACCCCTCAGTATCGGGCTGGCCCACCAGGATGCCAGGAAAACTCCCAATAGACCCAGGTGTCAGTGGGCCCTCCTGCTTCAAAACATTTGGCCTATTTCATGGGCATTCCCTATTTTTCTATGAGAACATAGAGGCTAAATAGATGGAATAATAGATTATAATTTGTAAACCAAAGATACTAGGAGAAAAGAGGTTGAGCAAGGAGAGGAGAGGAAGAAAAAAGTTTAAAGAGTGGGAGTGGGTCCATTTTCTAAGATTTTCTGGAGGGCCCCTGGTGTACAAGTCTGACACATATATATCCATTCTTGCCACTGCTGAAAATTCCACTTAAATTATGGCAACAACATTATCTCTTTACAACCACTAGAGGTGCTACTGTCACACCAAACACAATGAATATTAAAGCTTACTATTACAGTAAGGGGCTTATTTACTAAAATTCAAATGAATAAAACATTTTTATGAAAACAAATATAAACCAAACTCGAAAGAATTGGAGTGACAAAACATTCCAACAAAATCGAGCGTCAATTAGTATTGTACACTTGATGCTCTGAAAACACGGTTTTATCAAATTTTCAATGCGAATACTTGACTTTATGGATTATCGGACAAAAACCCTGACTTTTTCATGTTATCCAGCGCAGATCACGATGTCAAGAGACAACTTCATGGACATCTGCCATTGACTTCTACATGACCTCGACAGGTTTGAGATGGCGTATTTTCAGATTTGAATTTTTAGCAGATTTGGGGTATGATAAATCTTTAAAAATGTAAGGTTTTTTTTCCATGAAAAATTTGAGCTTTCTCCCTAAAAACCTCAACCAGAAAAAATCGAGGTTTAATAAATGGGCCCCTAAATGTGAATGGTAAGCCTACATGCACACAAATTTTCTAGTGTGCTTGTAAAATGGGGTTAAAGGACACCTGTTGGGTGAAGCTATTTTCTTCAAGCAAAGGTGTGGGCTAATAGGGGCTAAATGGGGGTAAAATTAATTTTTATAAAAAAAATTGCCCCCCGCCAGTGATGCCATGTTGTGCAGAGTGCATGTTGATTATGTGTATGTGTGCTCCAACATGGCCGCTCAATCTTGGAGCTCCCTCAAAGTGAGGGTGCCCTAGCACTGGCGAGGGGCAATTTAAAAAAAACTACTGTTACCCCCACCGGAGTGCAGGCTCTATTAGCCCGCACCTTTTGTTGGGTAAAATGTTTTCACCCAACAGGTGTTTCTAGGTGTTCTTTATTTTATTCTTGTATTTACTCAAACGTAGTCATATTTATATTCTATTATGATGTCAATTACCTTAGGGTGCCTTATTTACTAAAACTCAAATTTAAATAATGTTTAAGTGAAAACAACATCGACCAAACTTCCTCCCACTAGTTGAACTTATTTATAAATAATTTTTCTAAAAAAATTGAAGCGGCAAAACACCGCAACAAAATTGAGCGTCGATTCATATTGTACGATCGACGCTCCGAAAACTTGGTTTTATAAAATTTTCACTCTGAAAACTTTAATTTTTCAGATTATTGGAGGAAAACCCCAACTTTTTAAAACAACTTCAGGGACATCTGACATTGACTTCTACATAACATTGACAGGTTTGAGATGGTGTATTTTCGGAATCAGATTTTTAGCAGCTTTGATGTATAATATCTTTCAAAAAATTCAACGTTTTTTTTCCACATAAAATTTTTGTTTTCCCACTAAAAACCTTGACCAGAAAAAAATCGAGGTTTAATAAATGGGTCCCTTAGATTGTAAGCTTTTGCAGCCAAGGCTTTTGTTTGTATATTGTGTATCCTTATACAGTATGCATCTCTGCAGAAAATGTTGGCTAATAATTTTATAATAAAATAATAATATTAACATGTTACACTTTAGGATTAATGTTTCAGATAGAGGAGCCCCTTGTACAGGTATGGGATCCGTCATCCGAAAAGCCGTTATCCAGAAATCTCCGAATTATGGAAAGGACATCTCCCATAGACTCCATTTTATCCAAATAATCCAAATGTTTAAAAATATTTTCCCTTTTCTCTGTAATAATAAAAGAGTACTTAAACCAAACTAAGATATAATTAATCCTTATTGGAAGCAAACCCAACTTTTTGGGTTTATTTAATGTTTACATGATTCTCTAGTAGACTTAAGGAACGTTCAGTGCTTCTCTCCCCCTTGGGTTATTAGACACAAACATAAAAATAAATATGTAAATTGCAATTAGTCCATTGAAAAGAGACACCTGCATCCCAAATGGGTTTAAGGTAGGAGGTATCCACCACTGTGTATTTTATGCACTTTGCTTGCTGTCCAATTTCTTTGATTTTTCATTAGCCCGGTATGGTCTGGAAAGAAACAGAAATGTAATTTGCTAAACAGTGTATTGAAACCAAGAAAGCATTGCAAGCAACCTGCTTCAGTGCTGCCTATTGTCCTACAGAGGGCAGAGATATATCATTAATTACCATTTGCTCCCTGCAACAGACATGATGCTTAACGACTTTAGACCTGGTCTCTTCAAAGGGAAAGAAAGGGTAGCAACTGTAATATGATGATGTACAGCCAAAGGGCATGGTGTAATGCAGAGATGCCCGAAGGCAAGTATTTTGGTCTCCTAATATAGCAGGATGATAATTCCTGGTTTTACAGTAGGTAGATTAGTAATATGCAAATTAAAGTGCATTCCATGTTTCATTATTGATATTAGTAATAATAATAATGTAATCTCCACACATACACAGTGCACTGTTATTTGTGTATAATTCCTATGTGCACTGGAAAAGATTTCTTTGCCAATAATTTTTGCAAACTATTTTGTGTACTTTCTAAAGACTGTATGTACAGCACAGTGGGTGGCTTTGACAATTACTGAATTATGTGTGTAAATGCAACATGTTTATAAGCTCCACAATTGTTTGTGTGTGCTTTTTTCATAGCATGTGTGTACTTAGAAGGAACACTGAGGGGCACATTTACCTAGGGTCGAATATCAAGGGTTAATTAACCCTCGATATTCGACCATCAAAGTAAAATCCTTCAACTTCGAATATCGAAGTCAAAGGATTTTGCGCTATTCCTACGATTGAACGATCTAAGGAATTTAATCCATTGATCGAAGGATATTCCTTCGATCAGGAAATTGTTAGGAAGCCTATGGGGACCTTCGGTAGGTTTTAGGTGGCGAACTAGGGGGTCGAAGAATTTTTTAAAGAGACAGTACTTCGACTATCCAATGGTCGAATAGTCGAACGATTTTTAGTTCGAATCGTTTGATTCGAAGTCGAAGGTCGTAGTCGCCGGTTGAAGTAGTCCATTCAATGGTCGAAGTAGCCATATTCGACCATTCGAAATTCGAACTTTTTTTCCTCTATTCCTTCACTTGAACTAAGTAAATGGGCCCTTGATTGTCAGACCTGGACACTAAAGGGCATATTTATGAAGGGTCGAATTTAGAATTGAAAAAACTTTGAAATTTGAATTCAAAAAGACCAACCGAAATTAAGTCGAAGATTTTTTTTTGGTCGAATAGGTCCATATTCTATCGAATTCGAATTGTACGAATCGAAGGAATAGAGCATTTGATCGAATTAGATTCAAAGTTTTTTCCAAAAAAAATAACTTCGATATTTTGATATTCCACCAATTGACTCCAAATAGGTTTTAGGAGGCCCCCCATAGGCTAAAACAGCATTCCGGCAGGTTTTAGATGGCAAATGGTCGAAGTCGAATATTTAAAGGGACAGTACATCAATTCTAAGCAAATTTGGACTATTCCCTAATTGAGCTACACATACCTCAACCGTTGATAAATCTGTCCCTAAGGGGTCAAATTGAAAATTTCGACTAGGGAATAGTCCAAATTCTGAATTTGAAAAAATGAGAAATGTGAATTTTGAAATGTATCATGTACTGTCCCTTTAATAATTTGAATTTGACTGTTTGCCATCTAAAAACCTGCCAAATTGGTGTTATAGTCTATGAGGGACCTCCTACAATCAATTTGGAGCCATTTGGTAGTCTTTTTTGTTTAAAAAAAAATGGTTTTTTTTTGGTGAAAAAACTTGAATCGATTCGAATTTGCGGCTCAATCCTATTAACCCACTTAATTACATATTAGGTCCATTTCTCTTGTAAAGGTCAAAAGAAAAAACAAGATTTGATTTGTTTGATTGCAGTTTGACTGCTGGTTATTTCTTTGACCATGTATATAGAGCAGACACTTGAAACCAATGTCACAAGCTTAACCATTCTTGTGCCTATAAACATGGCTGCATGGCATAGATCAAAGAAAAATACAGATAAAATGTTGGCATCAGAACAATGGTACTGTTATGAAGCCACCATAGATTCAACATCAAGTAGCACTTAAAGGGTTAAAGAGATAAGGTACTATTATATTAGCAAAAATGAAAACAAATTGTACTGAACAGTTACCAGGTCTTTTAAAGATTAAAAAATCAACTGACCTTTCTGTCACATTAATGTGTTTTTACACTTTATGGTTCAACATAAAGTAAGAAAATATGTTCTATATTACAAGGTGAAATGTCCTTTTAATTTTAAAAACTGTGTACTCTACAGACAAGTGTGGCAATTATTTTGGACAGAGTCACATAACGATTCTATAAAATTATTTTACCCAAGTTTTTCATTTACTGATAACACAGGTGAATTTTATAAGCAATAGAAATAGCCTTTAAATGAGGCTTCCCTAGTCATGTGAGGTCGATACTAATTCATTATCTTCCAGAAGTTCCAAACTCTTATGATTGCTCTTCGTGCTCTGCTAGTTAAAATGGAGCTTGATCAAGCCCAGCAACTCTCTCCCTCCTGCCTGCATTTCAGCTGTCAAATTGATCAGTGGACTTGCTGTGGCTTTCCTCTGTCTGCCTTTCCTTCTGCCTATATACAATGTGCCAGCCAAACCCAAGCTAATCTCCTGACGACCAGTCAGGCTTCTCTAACATCTACACCACAAGGTTTATTTAGAGGTGTCCATGGAAATGCAGCTGTCTTGTCTCTGTTTTGCATGAGAATAAATAGTACAAAGGCCAGAGAAAAAAGAAAGAATCAGTAAGGTCATAAAATGGCACATTACAAAGAGCAGGACATATCTTCAGTATGTATCTTGCTTGTATGCTGGATGTTATTTCATATAATGTAGGCTGAACTGTAAAGGTGTAATTCCCAGCTCTAGGCTTGTCACTGCTGAAGGAAGAAGTTTTGAGGCAGCCCCAACACTTCTGTAAATAATCACCAGCAGATTCTGGGAGTAACATGGTGTTATAATTTAAACTTTAAAGCTACTTCATTTTTACAGCTGTGCTGACGCTACTGGAAGCCCAATGATGTTACAATACTGAAATGAAATGCAAAATTGTGCAAATAAAATTCAATGTAAATGTTCTTTTTACCAAGTTGAGACTGAGATTTTAAAATAGGCACTGGCATTTCAGGTAAACAGAAGCCCAAACATCCCACAGGCCCAAAAAATAGTGACTATGTCTATGGCATCTTACAGCAAAGCCAAGAATTTACAGATCGCTAGTCTGGGCCTATACCTCACCACTGAGGAGGTTAATTTTCCATTACAAAGAGTATGCAGAAGGCCCAGATTTCAGGCTGCAGTGCCCCGAGGCACTGGGTCCTAGTGCCAGCATCCGTACTTGAGCGTTTGCATGTGTCGGAGCACTGGGGATGATGCAGTAACGTAACTAGAGGGGGCAGGCCCTGGCGCGGGATGTATGCCCGGAAACACTGAAGAAGTCAGTGGTGCGCAAGCTGCAGGGGGGCCCTTAGGGGATGCGTGCCCTGGCCCAATCGCACCCCCTGCTCCCCCGGTAGTTACTCCACTGGGATGATGCATAAAGGAGTACGTGTCCCCAGTGTTCCCTTGGATTGCTGCTGGGCAGCATGCCGCCCTATGCCCGGGCCTTTGTGGCCTCACCACAAATCTGGGCCTCCTGTTGATATACCACCATACTCATCATTACAGAGATAGTATCTATCAGCCTGCATTATTTTAGCAATGTTTCAAACTGCTAAATCCTTCCATTCAAACCACCATATTCACCAATATACTATGCAAAAATGCCTCCATGCACTCCATTCTCTTTACCAGTAATCAAGTGCAAAAATTCCTCCATGTGCTGCTTTCAATTCGTCAGACTGCAAAACCAAGTCCTTCATAGAATTCAGCAGTACAGAATGCAAGAGATCTCAAAACCAGTTTTGACAGTACAGACTGAGCTAAAATCCCTCCTCTGCAACATCCTACTCATTAGTACATCTTGTAAAAAAATGCAATACAAATACAGCCAAGGTGTATCCTCCTCACCCCACCATGTACATCATTCTAATTACCCTTGCAGACTACACAAAAATTCCTCCATGTACATTATCCTAATTCATTTTACAGCTTATACAAAACTCTCATCAAGTCCAGTGCACTCCTTGCTGTTTTAGAGACTGTATAACCACTTTTTATTTTTTGGTCACAGTTACTGCAACATGGCCTAACTCACATTATTCAACTGAACTAAAATCCTGCTTATATTGTACAACTGAACTAATATGTTCTTTAATGTATTTAGAGGTTTTAGTTAAAATTTGATATACAATTTGATATACAAACCTGGACCATATATTAGTTTTCATAAAAATATTCACAGATCAGTCCATTCTCTTTATAACCTACATACAATGAAATGTAAATATACCATCTTCTAAATATAAAAATCCTAAAATTATTTTTGTATGGAAAAAACTGGCAATGCATTCTATACAGCATCCTCAAAACACATATGAAAATATATATATGCGTATATATATATATATATATATATATATATATATATATACACACACACACATATATATATATATATTTTTTTTTTTATATATTTGTATAAATGTTCATGAAGGCACACATAAAATGTATACACTACAATAGGTATCAATGGAGATCTATAAAGGTCTAGAAATGTTTTATACAGTTAAAAAATCTTCAGTGGCAGAAAATTGTTGTGACCAGGACCTCTTCTTAAGAGAATTAAATTAAACATATTAAATTACAATTGGAAAAGAAGGAAAAAATATTATTCTTTTACAAAACTGAAAGGAAAAGAAAAAAAATAATGAAATACAATTTATCTAAATATCAGAATTTTCTATTTTATTAAAAATTCACAAATTTATCAACATGTTTTTCCTTTCATACAGTGAATGGTCTAATATGCACTGGAGGTCACACAAGCTTAGTATTTATTAGAACAATAAAAGACGTATGACAAATTTATATAAAGGGGGAAAAAAGCAGCTCTGGGCTGCATATTTAATCATAAAATTTAAATATTTTGGATTTTATTTCTTTACAGACACAAAAATAAAACCTGTTTGGGTCTATGTAAATCTTTAACAAATCAATGAATGTTCGACAGGACTAAAAAGTATAGCAAATATTTGCTGTGTAACACACTTGGAACAATCTCTATGGTATCCAGTGCTAATGCACTTTAGAGTATTTTTGTGCTATTATAGTTATATTTGGCACCTCATATTTTTTTTCTTCAGTTTTTCACTGCCTTCTGTAAACAACACTTTTACAAACTAGCACATTGTACCAAAAACAGCCTTGCCCAATCTGTCCAGTTACACCCACAGAAAACCAAACTGAGAAGAAGAATGGATCATTTGGTTAATTGCTCAAAAATCTGTTGCCTATTTTTTTTTTTTGAACAAAGGGTTTCTAAAACAGGATTATTACTAAAACATTAGGCTCCTGAATTTGACGTTAGACGTAAACAGTTGACTGCTTATAGTTCCATAGTCATTTTATTTCATTGTTAGTGAAGGTAGAATCTATATTTTGTTTCAAGTCAGTCTCCTTCCAGGTCTTCCAACAGACCTTCATCATGAGGATTTTTTTGTGAGTGAAGGTAGAATAGTTGATGCTGAGGGGTTTACATTGTTGTATTCTGTTATTTTGGCAAATGTTGTGTCACACCTGATTATTCAGGTGTGTGTCTGAAGCTAAAACAGTCTGGCTACAGTACATTTCTCCAAGGAAGAGAAAGCTCAACATTCTAGGCAATCCTTGATAAGGTATTTTATTTCTACGGAGTTCTTCAAGATTATCACTTGCACTTGGTTGTACTGTGTGTACAATGAAAGCAGATTAATATTGTGTCCTGTGCACCACCTAACAGGCTATTATTTTCCATCCCCTAGCATGACAAGACTCTACTGTACAGCGTCACCAGTTTGATTTTTCTGTCATCTTAGAAAATATTTTTCTTTGAATCCATATTATGCCATCTTGCAAATTATTTTTTCCATCCAAAACTGTACACATCTTTAGGACAGAATAGAATTGTATTTATCAGTTCTGTACACCATGTTATTTTCATAGGAAACCTTTACATGGTAGCCCATTGTACCCAGTCCTTTCTGATTTTTTTTCTGTTTTTGTCCAGCTTAGGCTACCACACTGCCGTTTCGTTCATTTCTGGTGGGTGTGACAAATGGTTGCCATAACCTCCATTGACTGATAGAGAAGAAAAGGGGGGACTTTGTCCAAACACTTCTGCAGACATAGAGTGCATGGAACCTGGTAGATTGGGCTCTGGGCTTGGAGAGTCTCCTGGTGGGTGGGACATTATGTCAGTAAACCTCTGAGCGTCACTAGATGGGTGGTGTCCGGGGATCGGGTGATCCATTGCACCAAGGGGAGTTCCTGCGGGCACAGAGGAAGGTACAAATGGCAAATCTACAGGAGTCTGAGCTTGAGACGATGGGGGTCCTTGTGGGAAAAAGTCATAGTTGCTGCCAGGGCCATAATATTCACTCTGATAATCTGCAAAGACAATGAATCATACTGGTGAGATGATGTTACAAGTTTCTACAGTAAAGTATATTCTCAATCGGTTTCTTATAATCCAGAAAATAAAATGTTATTACTGAACAAATTATCTAACCTACAGCCTTCTAAGGGTATATTTTAGGAGACTGGCTATTGAAATGGAAGCAGAATAAAGAACACATAGTAGAAGGTATTTACCTTGCCATTTAAGCCTAAACTGTCCAAAAACTGTAGTTCTCCATTAATGCAAAAATTGACCATTGCTAAAGCTTACAGAATAAAGCATATTCAGCAACCCAATGACATATTTAAGCACAAAATTAAGCTCCCAGCACATTGCAGATACTGTGTAAGTCACTGTAGCTTTTTTCTTGCAATTAGATTTCATGTTTACTAAAGTACAAATCACCAATGTAGCTGTGTAACATGAATGCTTAATTTCGCATCACACATCTGAAAAAGATGCATATATGAAATACAATGGAAAAACGACTGTAGCATGCAGAGGAAAAGCCCATCTCAAATGTACAACTGATTAAATACACCCCAATTTTCGGAGTGGATCGAAAAGAGAGCAATATGAGTACATTTAGAAAGCCTAGCATTATATTATATGTTCTACAGTTACAAAATAAAAATGCAGGATTTTTTTGGTTTTACAGCAGAAAAGGTCTAAAATCACTTCCAGCTCATGTCTCTCCTTAAAAAGGGTGCATCGGCCCTCATAAATCAGTGCTTTGGAAGGCTTTAGGTGGAATGTTATGTTTACTGTTAGAAATGCAGCTGTACTGCCACAGGGAAACCTAGTGTTCCATATCTACCAAAGGCCCAGTTACATATTAACCGGAACTTCTAGCATGGGAAAACAAGGGCGTATAGGTACTGTGCTTTCTTGGTATGTGGAGACCAACTTAGGCTGGATGCCTGGATAATATAGTGAATATGGAAATATAAAATGATCCTTGGAACATAATAACTCAGATTAAAATCACTGAGATTTTAACTAATCAATCAAGGACAAACCTGTGAAAGCCCAGCCATTCTTACATGTAAACAAACACAATTCTATCTGATAATTCAACTGTTATATTAAAGCTCATTTTGCCTGTTTATTGCTCAGTATATTTGGACTTGCCATTTTTGAGAATAATGGTTTATAAATATCTATGGGGAGGTTACCAGATTTGCGAAGCTTTGCACCTAGAGGCAAGAGAGAAAGGCTCGATGTTTTGCTATGTCACACAAGCACAAAACAGCAGTTCTGACCAATGTACCAAAGCATCCGCTGCTGTCACTGCTAGTTATGAGCAAATTCAGCCAAAAACCTGTGCAAGTTTGCAAGGCTCATTCATGTTGATGCAATACCTATTGAAAATTATTTTTATTTAGTGGTGGTTGATTTTTTAAAAATATTTATTTGGATATTTTAGCCAGAATTTATAAACATTAATCAATTAATAATCATTTTAAATGAATTGGCCTAATTGGGAATATTCAGTATTCTCACATCTACTATGTGATTCCCTAATAGCACAAATATTATAAATATTATAAAGTTTTTTTCTTGTTTTTGTTGGTTTAATCAGCAGTTCAACTGTTATTATTATCACATTACATTTTTACCAGTTTTTTTTATTAAATAATTTATGCAATTAAAGGGGATCTGAAAGCAATATTTTATAAAACCCCTTGTAGGTCTCGGCTTTGTAACCTTGAACAATGTAGCAGAAATCAGTTCTCTGATATTTAGTAGGCTTCTGCTACATTGTTTAAAAAGTCTGACACAGTAGTGTAGAGAAAATAAACACACGGGCTGATTGCTTTCAGCAGCGTTTTCATTTTAAAATGAATGCAAAACAATTTGATATTTGAATGAATGTATACTGAAAAGACTTAGCATTATGTTTTCTTTATAATTCAAAAAAAGAGTTTTTGGATGGAAATTCCTTTTATCTGTCAATGTATTTGTGTTAATAGCAAATTAAGAGAAAGCCCTTTTGTAAATACACTGAATTGTGAGTGAATGTGTATGGGATCAATCAATCAGGACTTTTTCATTTGAGGTAGTCAGCTGTCCTTTTCTGACTGTAACTGCTGTTTGCTCCCAGCTACAAGGGTTAATCCTTAGGGATCCTGAGATGGAGCAATGGGGATGCAAAATCAGTGCAGGGCAATTTTACATCAACAATGGAGAAAGGGGAAATAAGCCTGTCAGCCATAAATTATAATAAAAAAAATCCTGTGTAGTAGTACTGAAAAAAATGTTGTTAAGGTTATTTCAGGTATGAGATCTGTTATCCAGAATGCTCGGGACCTGGGGGTTTCCAGATATGAGGTATTTCCGTAATTTGGATAAAAAAAATCATGTAAACATTTAATAATCCCAATAGGCTGGTTTTGCTTAATTATATCTTAGTTTGGATCAAGTACAATTTACTGTTTTATTATTATAGTGAAAAAGGAAAACATTTTTTAAAAAAATTGGATTATTTGACTATAATGAAGTCTATGGGAGACTGCCTTTCCGTAATTCGGAGCTTTTTGGACAGAGGGCTTCCTGATCACGGATCCCATACCTATTTTTTTGTAATAATTGACTGGGCCCACTGCTTATACCTACTTATAATTATATAAACGGTGTACCATCAAACTGGCTAAAATACCGGTGCCTGGCAGGATTATTTGCACTCCGGATTTAGCAACACTCCAGATCTTGGTTTCTAATCCAGGATCCTTTATATTCTGGGTGACTGGAGATCTGCACCCCTTCCCCAATTATAAATATGCATATTAAATAAAACAGAGGCATCGGGTTACGGCAGGTGGCAGCAGCCGAGTGTTTCCATTTACCTCCATAGAAGGCGAAGGGCCCATTGGGGATGAGTTCTCCCGGCTCTAATCTGTCCACCAGTGGTCTCATCCTTCGGGGGCTGCGGAAGAAGGCGTGTCTCCGGGCTCCCAGAGCGCTCAGCTGTTTCATTCTTCTCTCTTTGGATCGTCGGTTCTGGAACCAGACCTGCAAAAGGAAGGGAACTTTGAGAAGTCTGCGGCACTTGCGCAATATTGCACAACCGACTCACTGAACAATTGAGACCCACGACGCTGCCCTCTATGATTCTATGACTATTTTATTGCAAAAGTGGTCTTATTAATTATTTTTATTATTGTTATTATTATCTGCTGAGGGTAATATGTGGCATATTGCTCGAAGGATGCTGAAATGAGCTTGGGTACAATGTAAATGCAAAGGAATCCCCACTACACCTGAGTGTTTGCACCCCATATTGTTATTAGCACCGTGCTATTACTTATGTTTCCAAATATTAGCTGGCACCAACACTATAATATATTGGATTTAGTTCCATGCGTAGTAAATAGAAATCCACCAAAGTGCGCACAAAATTACTCTGTGGGTTTTTCTATATTTTTTGTACTCAAGTATAAATCTGCAGTTTTTGATATAAAGAATACATTTTTACAATTTGCTTTCCGTTGTTTCTATTTTGTTTTCTCCGATCTGCCCAATCATTCGTTATACCGAATATACGGCAATAGGAAGGAATTAAAAAGTGTCTAACCTTGCGCGATGCTGGTATTTATGGAATGGAAAATAGATTGCGCTATCTTTATAATTCCAAATGTTAACTAAACGCAAACCTCTTTTTTTTTGCATGTCTTCGCAATGAATTATTTTGCTAAGTTTAAAAAACGGTTCCTGCAAAGTTGCAGATTCCATACTAGTAAACTCATCCTCGTTGTAACTGAACCTTCAATGGAGTAACTAAATGTATTTCGTTTCAGTAGGAAATCATGTTTTTAACCGTTAATGCTAATATTTTGAAATGGCTGCATAATGTCTATTTAAATTGTATCGATATTAATTTTCAAACTTCCAAATACTGAAGGCGACCTCTTCCTAAAAGGCGAAATGCAAAGCTGAGCGACGTATGAAATACGCATAGAAGGACTGAAATAAGTGTTAGAATTTCAGGCGAATGGCTACAAGCCCTAACTGCTCTGCAAAAAAAACATTGTATATTACGTCATAGCAAAAAAATATGACGCAAAGTTACATTGAGAAAAAAGAGTACTTGTAAAAAAATGAATTGGACACAGTGGGTAAGTAGAATATGTTAAACGAATACATGGCCCATAGAATCACCTACTAACTTTAATTTAAACTGCAAGAAAAGGACTGCTCTCCTCAACACCAAGGGGGTATGACCGATCTAAACCTTGGATTTTTTATTTCCAGTAAAAACAAATGTGCAAATATGAATTATTCTCTATACAAACATAAACAAAACATATTTTATAGTGCAGACAGTTGGGCTAGAGGCCCTTTCAGTTAATACTGAATGAAACATTTAGAGGCTTCACTCTTGCTTGTCTTTCTAGCTTTGGGTCAAAAATGATTGAGTTAATTCTTATTACCCTGACAAGATTACTCCTAATTACCCTCACACTAAGGCTGTTCCAATCTAACCTCGTTTTAATGATCTTTTAACCCTCCATTACCCCCAGCTCTGCGGGTTTATAAACCTTTTAATAATCCCACCTCATTGTCATTCTTATATTTCCATTAACCCCTCACATTTATGGTTATTAATTTCTAGTCCATTTGCAAGATGATACCCCTGTTCAATCCTGTAAGAACATTAAATGAAGACATAGGAGGGGATTGTGAAGGCAAATTTGTGCTGTATTTCGTCTCTTAGAATAATGATTACTTTTCACTGGTGTACAAACCGCTGGGAACTTTCGCAGGCAGCTGATCTCTGTCACTACCCTGTACCATAGTCTGCAGGGAAGCCTGGGCCGATATTAATTAATCACCAATGTGTCTGTGCATCTGTCTGTGCTTGTATGTATCTGTCTAGTCTATCTGCCCACCTGCCTTTACCACGGTTTCTCAGCATGTTAGCATGTGTGCTGAAGTCCTCCAGTGCAAATATACTTCCAAAGGTGGTGTATCCCATACATGCATTTACAGATTAAACCATACTATAATTACTGTTGTATTGGTAAAAGCAAACTTGGTGTAAGATGCCTGTCAATTTTTGCCAGGTCGAAATAAACTACACTGATATCATCTATCTATCTATCTATCGATCGATCGATCGATCGATCGATCGATTGATCTAGCTAGCTATAGATAATCTCTATGTATCCATCAGAATCAATTTTCGAACCGCAGCGTGCGGGCATAATAAAAGTGCACTCCTGTTATTTGTGACATTTGAAAATGGGAATCGACGTTTGGTGCCATAGACTTTATCAGGATCCTCAGCTTTTTTTATGGTGAAAAAATACTAAGTTCTACATTATATAAGGTGTATAATTGAATACCTCAAGTCTCCTTTGCAGCCAGTTAGCAATTTCTGTAGTAAACCTATCAGTTTGTTTCACGTACTATAAATAAGGTAGGAGCAATCATGAGCAGGGTGTTTGGGGTCAGGCATAGGCCCTGGAAATAAATAACTTCCAGGCTGCAGGTATCTAGGTTCCCAATGGCTAAGCTTCCATGGGGGTTACTGAGCTATAGGAAAGCAGCGGTTTTCCTGACTGTAAGGCTACTCATCTATGAACTAAACATTAACCCTCTTGGCAGGTGTCCGAGTGATCTGTACCTGGATTACTCGCATGTTGAGACCAGTCTCCTGTGCCAGCTGCTCCCTTATGTGTCGGGTCGGTTTTGGTGTAGCTGCAAATGCTGCTTTCAGCGTCTCCAACTGTTTGGCTTTGATAGTGGTCCTAGGTCCCCTTCTTTTCGCCCCAAGGTTTTGGTCGTCGTTTTCATTAATCCCAGCCTCCTTATCAGAGACATTGGCACTTTCAGAGTCTTTAGCGTCATCTTGCAACGGGTCTTGAGATTCAGGAGATAAACTGGGGTCACTGCCTGTTACTGTTCCAACAAGGAAGAGAAAGACAACCACGTCAAAAAATGTCCACTGGCTACTGTAATAAAACCCGAGCGCTACCGGGAAAAGTTACATTAAATAAACTGTCATTCAAATGACGTCCTACAACTATGGCGAAACGTCACAGTTAATAACGTCATTTCGTCTTTTGATCCAGTATATTTTGTTATAAATTCTTGCCCTCTTCACCCTATGAACCCTCTCACCCTCTAACTCCCCTGACAATGCTCTTGACAAGAGGAGCTAAAGAAATAATTACCAATTACAAAAATCATTAGCAATCAAAGTGCTGCGTGGCCTGCTCTGAGGTCTCGGTGATGAGGCAGCTTGGGCTTTACCTGAGATAAAGCTGTTTTCTTTGGCAGCGTTGTTGTTGTTTAAGTAATCTTCTTTGCAGACGAACTTGTTCTCATCGATTATATAAAGTTCCTCTCCAGTGGAGAGCTGTTTGTTACACATCATGCAGGTGAAACAGTTCAAGTGGAACACTTTGCTCCTTGCCCTCCTGACTAGGTCACTGGGGGAGATCCCCTGGGCACAGCCCGCACACTTGGTACCAAAGCGCCTGCAGAGAGAAAGATAGAGGAGAGAGTCACTGGTAAGTTCAGCACTGCATCCACAGCACCCCCAGTTCAACCACCAGGCGAGCATTTCTACTTAGGGGGAATAGTATATAATAATTTTTATGCACAGATTAATTTTATCATGTTGTTTTTTTTCAAGCTCTGTTATCCTATAGCTTTTCATTGTAAGAACTTTTCTACGCTGGCTACATCTCTTGCTGAATCTCTGTATACAAAACCTTGCTTCGCAACGCTGCAGAGTTTGTGGTCTCTATTATAATAACAATAAAAAAAAGACATGTCTGAGTAGACATACTAAACTAAAATGTGTATATTTCCCCATATCTATATATGAACAGTAATATATATGAATGGTAAACAAATAATAACATGAATTTTTATTATAGGCATCTCTAGCACCCTGCCCTGTGTCTGGTACCCATCCCTTTCCGCCTGCATAAATCTGCTCCGACAGACGAAAGTCAGCTCATTGTGTACAATGATTTTGCTTACGGGACAAGCTAATAAAATAAATATTGTAATGATTTTTCTAGACAAAAAAAAAAAATAATTTTGGGGTCGTGTGGGGCCCCAGAGAGGATGATGCTTGCTGTTATATTTACCGGCGGATGCCTGTGTGTACAATGGGGATGTTGATTCTAGTCTGTCTGCGGTTTCCACCTCAAAGAAGCGTCCCATTCAAATCCAGTTATCACTCATTTACTAAAATGCACAAACATTGCCTACTCGGAGCAGACCGGCCAGGCCAAGCAATGATTCACTTGCAGGTTAATTTCAAAGTGTCGCTTCCTATCCAAATAACTTCCAGAATACACAAACGGTTGCACGCCAGATGCCAGACAAATACACGTGTTTGTGCTTAACAAATATTTATATATTTGTTTGTGTATTTAACTAAAAGCTGGTGAGTGCTCTTACTCTAGTCCAGCCACAAAAATGGAGTTACCCTGGTGCTTTCCAGGCCCAGAAACAGTCAAAGCAGTGTAGGAAATTAGGCGTATTACCGGGGTTTGTAGTATACATTTATGCGTATTTCTCTTTTTAGCTCATAAACGCTTCCGAATATGATGAGATTGAGGGATCCCATATTCCCAGATAATGAATGGCACATTATGATTTCCCAAGGCCACGTCCATTTGAAGGGATAAAAACAGATCAGCTCTTTATCTAAGCAAAAAACGCCGCTTTCATCCATCAAATTATCATTTTAACCCGTCGCTTGACCTCCAAAAAGACCGCCTCAGAAATACATGGGAGACCCTATAATTAGCAGGGTATTTGGATGGGAAAGAAGTGGCCTAATAAATACATTGCCTTGTGCATCTGCTGCAAAAATGATCGGCCATCCCATCTCCAAGGACTCTTTATCGCCACTTTGTCATCACTAAAATATTCAGGCGTTCAGGCCTGGCAGGAGACTTCAGGCACATTACAGGGATTTGTAGCCCTCATAATTAAACGTTTCGGCAGTGTGTGTGTCTGCTTGAAGTAACATGCAATCCATATTGTTGTGAAATAGTGTGTAAGAAAATAAATATTTGTAAGCAATAGGATAATCTGCTTTCAAATGAAATGCGTTGTATATTAAATAACTACTGTATGTATATATATATATATATATATATATATATATATATATATATATATATAGTTATACAGGTTCCAACTATACACACACACACACACACATACTTTTGTGCGTTCATTTATTTGTACACCTATGCGTCTGTTTAGCTTTTATATTGTATTAAATATATCCACTGAAGCATACATTAGTAGCAATGGTAATACCATTTATTGAATGGGGCTAACACTGCCTAATTTGGGTCCTGCTATCCCAGAGCTGTTATATTTAGGGTAGGTTAAATTGAATGAATGTATTAAATGACTTTGTGTACCTGTGCCCAGACCCTGGCATGTTGTGGCCCTGGCTGAAGCACTCACCTGAAGAAGTCGTTTTTACAGTAGAGCTTGCCCTCCCTGGAGAAGCATTTCTCGGTCAGGTTGCACTTACACTCACAGCACTGCACGCATTTCACATGCCAAGCCCTGTCCAGCACATTCAACAAGAAACGGTCCAGAATGGGCCTTTCGCATCCAGCACAGTGAACCATTGCCTTTGGTTATTTGGGATTTTGGAGGAATGGGCGGATTAGGAGAATAGAAGGCAGACACTGTGGTCTAGAAAGACAAGAAGACGGAGCTGATGGAGATCCCCAAGCCAGGGTAGCAGGAGGTAGGAGAGGACAGAGATGTGAGGGCCGATCAGTTGAGGTAGCGCAGTCGCTGCTGAAAGTGCATCTATTTACCTAGAGATATATTACAAGCCAATGGGATTTCGATTGCCCGACATCACGTCCAGTGCTACGGACAGGCTCCTCGCAAGCACAACTCGGGTCGCTGCTTTGGGTGGCAGATTATTTTCCTTCTTTCTCCTTTTGGTATCCGGGGGTGGTTCCTTTGCCCGTTCTCACTTTATGTCACCAAGGAAGTCCCCTAGTCCATCAACAACTTCTGGCCCTGGCTGTATTGTCCAAATCCCACTAGCAGCTGAGCAAAGTCCATATATGAAGGAATGCCCCTTGCACATATACAGTGCCAATGCAGAGTGCGATCCCTTGGCTGCTGTGAAGGTTGTTGAGTAGTTGGCACTGGAGCTGGCGATCCTACAGGTTTGCTCCACTCACTTGCTCTTCCCATCCGAACTGTCGCGCCTGGACTGCATGTTCTCAACAGCAGAGGAGCAAGCCTTATGCACAACGCCGTTACGTCACGGGCTGCCACGGCCAATCAGCGCCTCGCAGTCCCTGGTAAACCATTAAGCACCCCGGCAGGCTGGGATAGAAGCGAAAGAACATTGTAGTGAATAGTGAAAGGGAACCATTGGCACGAGCTGTAGGTAATGGCACATTTTCGTTTTTTATTTTCTAAGATATTGAATGTTTATTGGAGAGGTGGATCAGGATAATAATATCTCAAGTATGATAAGTGGGCAGCTTGCCTCCAGCTCCCAAACTGATGAGACAACTGGTAAGGAAATATCTCGGCGTATTTTTATGGACAGCAGAGGGTTTTGTTTTTTTTTATACAGAGTATATGGGCTTGTTCATTTTAAGGAAAATATATATGGCTCGGTTGGGATTCGGTTTTGAGGTGGCATTGGTGGGTGTTCATCACGTGACACAACTTTATCCTATTCAGCTGCTAAAATCCAACTTGTTAGAAATGTTCTCTTCTACTAGCATTCACTTCTGTTGCACCAACGTTTTCTACCTGGGAGCATTGGATAGTAATGGTGCACAGCCATGTTATTGTGTGTTATATACACAGACATATATAGTTCAATAATAATCTTATAGTATTTTTGCCTATAGCATTTCTACAAACACACACTTACTCACAGGTTACTACATTATTACATTCAATGTTGCCATTCCATTGCGGAAGATGCCAGCATTATATATCCATGCTTAATTTACTTATTTTTAGTATGTCATAGAAAAAAAACGCTTTCCTTTCATTGTTTGGCTAAAGTGTTATGTTATATTTCATTGTATTTGAGTGAGCGCGCTATTATTTTGCGCAAATGCTTTCTTCCCCCCCACTCCATTAATCTGTGCGTATTGGTGCCTGTAAATTTCCTGCCCTGCTGGCACAATTGACAAATAAACATTTGTAAACAAACCATATTGTTTTGTGTCTTTCTAGGCAATTTTATGAAGGCGTTGATTGGTAATTAAACACCATAAAAAAGGAATGGATCTGGCATTTGTACGTCTCAGGGTAGCTTCTGTATATTGTTTGCTCCCGAAATTGCAAAATAAAAATGCTTGTTCTACTTTAGTGCAAAGTAAACAAACACCCACAACTTTCACACAAATGACACACACAACTGTAGATTTTTAACAACCCACGTAGGTTTTGCTCATTACAAAAGAAAAATTGTAGAGCAAGCAAAATAAGAAAACGGTGGAAGAGAAGAAACAAACGCTGCTAAACTGAGGAAATATCTGGCACTGGTAATAGTGACAAGATCTGGCCTTGCTTTAACACCAAATAGATTTCCTGTGTCAGGTCATTGCAATGTTGTCTCTCACTATAGGAACGGAATACGATGCTGAATTGGCAAACTGGAGATATAGAAACACGCCAAGCATTGGAAGTGCTGTCAATATCTTTATGTTGGTTTAGAAAGCATGCCATTGTATATTCGATTGGGGAGTCAAATTCCATTGTGCATTAATTCTCTGTTGTAATTCCGTGTACTTGCCATCCGATAGCGAGTGACTGCTACGATTTGAAGGTGTCGGGCAAAGCATATGGCTACGATTTTCCACCTATATCCCAAAGTACAGTATTGAGAGTTCTTTTGTTTAAAAATATTTCTTAAAATGTTTCTCTTTTTAGGATTGTGTGTGGATATAAATATTTATACACCAGATTTAAAGGTACAATGTAAAGTAAATATTTATCCATACTTGCATTGCATACCTTTCGCCATCATTCTTGGCAGGTAGAAGTATTGTGATAGTCACTGTCATTGGAATGTACTCATCTATGTATATTACATAGTAAATACCGTTTGCCTACAGGAGTGTGCCAGCGTGCGAAGCGTCTAATCGCAATCTTTCCCTTGCACGCGTGTGACTCCTGACTCTCTTCCCCTCTAACATTTGTCTTGCCCCGTTGCCCGCAGCTGTTTGTTTGTGTTCTCTCCTCGTTTATTGGTAAACGTTAAAAAGCTGAAATCAATAGAGCAGCTTTGGGCCGCCCCCTCTTTCTGTGTGCATATGGGCTCCTTCTCATGTAAAGCAGGGGATAGGGATGTCTGGAGATGCCCCAGTGCTACAGAGCCCATAGGGTGACAGCTGTAGGCTTTTGTCAAGGGACTCCTTCTTTTCAGTGCAAGCCCCAGATGACATGTGTTGGCCAGGGATGAATACCAGATAGGAGATGAGCATCTTTGGAGCTGCCTTGTGGCTTTCCCTCCAGTGTCTGGCTGCACTCACAGTCACGACTCTTCCTTCCTACCAACCTGGGATGGAGCATGTTTTTTTTTCCTACCCTAAAATTAATCTCATTAATGATTTAAAAAAATGTGCTTTCTCTAGATGTACTGGAATGCCCTGTAGCAATATATAACCGCACCCCAAGGCGAAGAAACCCAAGGCTGCAGTAGTTTTTGGGTGCAGATATTGCAGGATTTCAGACATGACTTTGACAGGATCGGGGCATCATTTTGGAAATGGCTGTGGTGTAAAAACTGATCACTGCAAGCAACATTTAACCTCTTCAGTTGTTTCTAAACTACAGCTCCCAGGAGCACCATCAGAACTGGGTACTGTCTGTTTCTGGAAGCTGTAGTTCTGTAGCAGCAGGGGAGCCTGCAGATAAAGAATGTTCCCTAGTAAGGCTGGCTGATTGAGATGTAAGCATCCCTGGGTGCTCTGGCGTTAAGTGCACCTGAATGTAGCTCAGGATTTCCTAACTCTTGTGCATCAGCCTGGTCTCTCTCCCAAGCAGATCCAGTAAATAATCAGAAGAAAATCAGGTTATTTTTTATCATTGAACTGGAAAGAAACGCCCCTCGGCGACTGGCAATTCTTCCTTTGATCCCATATTCTGTAAGGGGAGCTGATTGATGATCAGGATTTCCTGGCGAGCTATTAACTAAGATTTTGGCTGGGTTCTCAGAACATCGAAGGGTTGGTTTCCTGCTCTCTGCTCCCATCACTGGAGCGTGTCTTTAAAGAGAACTTGCGTTATTTGTAATTCACCTGTCCGGGCTTTCTCTTGCTCTACTAACCAGCGAGTACAGAGGTTTTTTTATCTCTTCTTGGGGCTGGATGGAAATCGCTCTCAGCGTTTTTCCATAATCTTGATCCAAATACTGAAATGGCATGTGTCTGTGTCTCTGATACAGATAACTTGATGTTTGACCTGTGCAGAGCATCTGTATATGTTTGACTCACTCCATGGCCTGTGCATCAGCATCATTATCCAAACACCTGAGACACTCCGCAGACTTTGTATGATTGTATCAGCATCTTTACCTATATCCCTTTTACTCCATGGCCTGTGCATTCTATTAAGGCCACATACAGTTGTATTAGTCGCCCGCGGTTGAGGGTTTCCCCGAATCGTCTCAGCGGAAACACATCGCTTTACATGCCACAACTTACATTTAATTGTCGCCAGCCAAACAGCGACATTGCCTGCTGTGGTTTCGCTGGGTCAATATGCCAATTTATTTCTGCTGAAACACGCAACTCAACCACAGGCGACAAATACCACTATAGGTCTGCCATTATCTACCAATAAACCTTCCACTGCATGGCCTGTGCATCAGCATCCTTACCTACCTATACACCTGCTCAAGTAAGTACATGGGCTAAATGGTTTGCACTTCAGCTCGCGCATATGATAATTTATTTATACACTTATCCCAGTGCATCAGCATTTTAACTTAGACACCTTATATACCATCTATTCTTATACAGTCGCCCTTATACTTCTGGGTGGCTGCCAGTTACACTGGGCTAAAATATGGCCCGGCCCAATCCCCCTACATCAGTTTTCTGGACACACTGTTAAATCAAATGTCCACAATGGGAATGAATTTTCCTTACCTTACCCATAAGTCCTACACTTGTTAGACAAATCAATTGTAATATGCTTGCAATGGTTGGGTAGAGCAGTGAGGGTTTAGATTTGCCCACAGAAGGGGAGGGATCATTTGGCTGAGAGATCTGAAGGGAGTGCTGCCAGTTTAACCCCAAAGCCTGGAATGTAAACACTATCTGCCTTTTCTGCTTGCTTCTTTCCCATGGCACATACAGCGCTACCTGGTGTCCAGTTTATGCCCCCCCAAGAGACTCAGTCATACCAGGGCCCATTCCACTTTAACCTATTTTCCACCGTCTAGCAGGATTTAACGCAAATAACTGATGTCTCCTTATGCACGCAGAATAGAACTCTAGAGGAAAGGAACAGTAACACCAAAATATGGAAGTGTTTTAAAGTAATGAAAATATCATGCACTGTCGCCCTGCACTGGTAACACTGCTGTGTTTGCTTCACAAACACTACTATCGTTCATATAATAAAAGCTGCTGGGTGGCACAATTTGAAAAAAGGCTATATGGCACAGGTTAAATAGTGGGTAACAGATAACACCATTATGTTCTACAGAGCTTATCTGCTGTGTAACCTGAGCCTTTTCTACTTTGAATGGCTGTCCCCATTGCTACACAGCATCTTTTTTATAAAAACAATAGTAGTGTTTTTAAACCAAACACACCAGTTACTTTTAAAAACTTTCATTTTTTGATGTTACTGTTCCTCATTTTTATCTGTCCCTGTTGAGTCGAGTACCTTTCCTACAGGCAGTTACACACAACCCATTGGCCGCAGAGCAGCCTGTTGAATTACCCACAATTAAACAGTCCCATAATTCCCCCGCACACAGACCCACAGTTCATTTGCTGCACGTACATACAGCCACACTTTTCCCTCACCCGCACAGACAGACCCACATTTGTTCTCATAGACACAGTTCTGACCCATAGTTCTCTCCCACCCACACAGAGAAAGACCCATATTTCTGCCACACAGTTCCACAGTTCTCCCACACCAACTCAGACCTGTAGCCCTTGTTCATTCAGGTGGGCAGGTCCGAGTTGAAAAGTTCAAGTTGAAAGTTTCCTGTTACTTAAGAGACATACTTTTTCTCTAAACAGTATTAATGGCGTTAGCCTCATCAATACCACACTGCCCACTTACAGCCTGGAGTTTTTTTTCTGATCTTCGAGCATGCAAAGCTCCTAGTGACACATGGTAATAAAGGGAGAAATATTAGTAGAAACCGGTAGTGCTTTGATCATTTGCCTGAGACCGAATCACCTCCAGCCAGCTTACACTTTCTTTCTTTCTTTCTTTCTTTCTTTCTTTCTTTCTTTCTTTCTTTCTTTCTTTCTTTCTTTCTTTCTTTCTTTCTTTCTTTTTCTTTCCCTACGCCTCCATTTGCAGCGCCAAACGAATTACGTTAGAAAGCTTTGTGACGTAATAACGAAATATTCACACATAAACCGGCGATTGGAAACTTCCCAATCAGTAAAGCAGTGCCCATCAGTTCTTGTCATTCCCCGGTGAATGGAAACTGTTACCCAGTGACCGGTGATAGCTGCACAGATAGGAAAAGACATGAAAAGAAATTTCTTCGCACGCGCACCCACCCCCTCTTCTCTTTCTGAACTTAATCTGAGCTGCGAGTGAATTCAGCAGACAGTACTTGTGATAACGATTTCTAATAAACAAGAGCAAGTCAAAGCGCTGAGCACCCAGCCTTTTCATTTCATGGCTTTTGTTTCATGGCTCTGACAGGAACGTGCTTTCCTACCTTGAAGTTTTAAATATGATTCGAGAGCAGGGAATGAATGAAGCAGACACATCGCCTCCCCTTTACTCATCTTCTCACTAATGCGAGCTGGCAATTCAATTGTTTGCAAAGGAATATTTTAACTAAGTGCTTCCCCTCTCTCTCTGTCTCTCTCTGTCTCTCTCTCTCCTGCGTGCTGTCACTTCTGCGCCCGTGTCTACACAGACACATATAGCCAATATCACATATTTCTTTAGAGATACATTGATGATATAAAACAAACACGTGAGAACCAATCTTATCCAAATATATTATTTTACTGAAAATCGATTGTCTATATTTCGAACAAAATAATTTCATCGTTTCCAAAATAAAATTAAAAAATTAACCGATCAGCATAGCAGTGTTTTGGGGGTTCAAGAAGCGCAGAAGGCAATCGTAATGGTCTGCAAAAAGGTCACCTTAAACAGACCACAACCTGCCTATTTTTCTGGCAGTTTTCTTATTCTGAATAAATAGTATCAGATTCCGTAGGACAAACGCAGGCGGCTCCTGGGGAATAAATACCTAAATATTATTAAAGACATGCTTGTTAGGGATTCTGTTTGTAATGATCTATGATATTCTCACCCTGAAACTCAGAGGCAGCTGACATCTGTCACCCAAGATATTGACCTGAAGTAAACCAAACATTTTATGACTTTCAAACCCAGGATGCAAAAAAAAAAATCCATTGCTCTATATGGATCTGCAACCGAGGTCCTGTCATTGAAACAGCTGTTTATTTCACTTGGAAAAAAACAATAATTGCACCGAAGATCCAAATGATTATTCCCCAAATTAGTGAAATTCGGCGTTTTTTTTTTAAGGACACGGAACAATCACAACTAATAGCATTAAAATTAATACATAACTTTTGATACTTCTGATATCTTGCTTTTTGGTTCTGTAACAAATTGCTTGATGCATTTATGATTATTTTTTGTTTGCAAACAGTTATAGATTTAGGAAGAACCAGCTGCTAAATGAAATTATCGTGTTTTACAGAAATAATTTTGAGATGGAAAATCTAATTCTCAGAAAGGGGTAAACATGATAATACCAGTAATTACAATCGGCTTTCTACTCGTGTCCTTTTGGACCTCGCCTGTTACTAATACTTTTGAAAATCCACAAACAGGCATAACCCAAACTAACGACAATAGGACAAATAGCAAGTCCAGTTATTTGTGTCTTCTTAAAACAGAGATACATTCCCCTGTTTCTCAACATCATGCCCCCAGATGTGGAGGTCTACAGCTGCCAGTATGCTTTAAACTTTAATCATACCTCGAAAAATGTCATAAGTTGGACTACAGCAATGTCTGCACATCCAAGAAAAGTCAGCCATCTTCAAAGTACGGCTCTTCATATATGCCCTTTTATTAACCAATCAAAGCAAATATGGGCGTTCCTTATTTTATGCGCTTCAGAGCTCTTGATGATAAGTGCCGGTTCCACTGCATTAGCTTATTCAGATCTGTAAACTGCCTGTATTAAAGGAAAAGCTCAGGCTATACAGCATTTAACAGCGGTGGATGTCTCTAAATATTTAGAGAAATATCAGCACTATCCGTGCTTTACGGTGCTGGCGTATATAGAATAAATTAGGAATCAAATGTGAGAAATCAGTATGAGCCTAGGTTAAAAACATACGTCGATCTTCTATCGTGTTGTCAATTTTTCTAATGATAAGATATATATAATATAATTCTTAACTCTTTCATATAGTACATGAACGCTTATGATCTTTTGTAATGACACTGGGTAGGTACTGCCGAGTCATTTAATTATATAGTGGAATAGATTTTAATGCCACAATAGATATCAATTTGACAAGAGGTACTGCTGCCTGTATATAAAAGGGGAAGGTAATTGTACATTTTGGCTGGAGACCCATCTATGCATGTGAAATAGAGAGAAGTCTGGAGCAATTGAATGACCCTGTGACCTTGACGAAGTCACTGCAGCTTCAATGCCATTCGATCCAAATGTGAGATTAAGTAGGACTGACTTTTGCTGTGGGTATTATGTGAGCCAAAGTTCATGCATTTATGGATGCAGGGGTGCTTCGCCAATGAGGCGAGTTGAGGCTGTCTCCTCAGGCGGCAGCGCCCCAATAGGTACCAGGGGCAGCAAAAATGCTGCTCCTGGTACTTTAAGAGCGAATTTCCGGGGGAGGGGGGGCAGCAGCAACTGCTGCTGCCTCAGGCAGTGGAGGGGCCAGGATCGCCCCTGTATGGATGACATACAACAGAGGACATTTACAAGGTGTGCATAGGTGCCTTAGAAGGAAAAGTATTCTTTAAATGACATGATTTGCATTGCCATACCAGTTATTCCACACATTACTTACTAACATGTTTTGTATGCAACATATTCACACAACTGCTTTGCAACTGTAAAGTATCTGGAAATTGTATCGACCCATGGTTTTCGCCACAGTCTGTGTTTATAAAGAGAATTTTAAAATGTAGGTTTGTGCAATGCACTGTGGATGAAACTATTGTATTTTGGGTACCCAAGGGTAAAACCTGAAAAGTTTTATTTTATTAAAAACAGACAAAAACATATAAAATACACATAAGTACAAGAAAATGTTAGTGTACTCAAGGAATCCTGAAGTTTCCCTTTCTTTGCCGATTCCCAGTAGACTCATTCCCCTTCGAGTATGATGCACAATTTAATTTATCAGGAATCAGCGTTGCCACAGCTTAGGGAGACAAGTAGTATGATACTATATAGTGAAGTATGTTTACACTCTTTTTTGGTTTAGTTAGCCCACTTTCCAAAACTTATTCCGATCACACAGGTTTTTCCATACGCTGCACACTCGAGAGTCATGCAAATGTAATTACAGCTTGAACACCTCATGTAGTTTAAGGATACTCACAGACGTTTAATATAGTGATAAACCCTTCGAGGTATCTTTGGTCCTAATCAGTGCTTCCAACCTCAAGATTCTTTAAAAAGGAGCAGTACATAGCATAAAACCTTTTTATTTTAGAAAATAAATCTTTAAAAATACACTCACATTTATGTTAGTAAAATAAGCAGCAGTCTCTATGTCACCCGCCATTCGCAGTGATCTTGTTCCGACCAGCGTCGCTTTCCGCCACATGTGTTCTTCCTGGGGCTGCATAGAGATGACGTCGGGTGCTCACCTGTCGCTCCGCCTGATGCGTTTCATCGGTTTCCTGACTTCATGGACTATATGTACACTCACACATATAGTCCATGTAATGATGGCTATATATCCTTTCAATAATACCAATTCTTCTGTTCTGACTTGGCTTTCTCTGACCTTTTTTTTACTGTTAATATCACTGAAAAAACAAGTGTTTAAAGGGGAAGGAAACCTAGTCGGCGCAAACCCCCCACCCCCCCTCCTGTTTGTTGCCCACCCTCCCTCCTCCCCCAAACAAACGGGTGGGGGGGTGGGGGGTTTGCGCCGACTAGGTTTCCTTCCCCTTTAAGGATGGTGGCAGACGTGGCTACTGGGGAGGCAAATTGCTTCTTTTTCGGACGACTTATCTCCCCTAAATGCCTTCCTGCCGGCTAGAATGTAAATCGCCAGCGAGATGGCACTCGGATCGCTTCGGCTTTCCAAGGTCGCATGAAGTTTCCTCATGAGGTAAGATGAATGAAGAGAAGGATTATGCTATTGACTTTGAGAAGTAATGGACTTGATTCATATAAATGCTGGCATTTGCTATTTTTTCGTGAGACAGATTTTTGACTGTAGGCTCTATTAAGCAGGCTGTTTTTGACCACCTGTATCACTCAGTAATCGTATTCTTAATATGTACAGCTTTCTATTGCTCCGCACTATGGAGTATGTTGTCATTGTGTTAATTATAATCACCATGCTAGTATATATCATTTACAGTGTTAATCATGTTAATGATAAACTTTGTTACCACTGGTATTCACAATGACAGCACCCTGCAAAGAATTGTTGGTACCCACGGGTGAAAGTGGTAATGAAATTCCATCAAATAACTGTGTGGTGACTGTTTGGTGATTGGTGACCACAATCCTGCTTTCACATATTATAGGTGTTATAATTATTCACAGAATCAGGCCATAGGCATGTTTAAGATGGAGGCTGATTGTCTTCTCATATGTCTCTGTTTATTCTCAAGATAAAATAATCAGTTTCTTAGCAGAATGCTGTTTTGGTGCTTTCGGTGTGATAATATACTCTCTATAACACACACACACACACACACAGACACAAACACACACACACACCTGCTGACTTTTAAGATGACATCATCTAGCATTAGATCTATTAGATTAACTATTATGCCTTCTATATCTGTCCATTTTAAAGGGGGCACTGATAAACATACAGAGGGGTTGTTTGAAATTCAAATCTGCATCATATATTTTTCCTAATTATATCTTTTGTAGTGCCTAAATATGGAAACTTTGCCATCCAACACAAAGTAACAGTCACATACTTGAAACTAGCTTGAGGAGATGTAAATCCTCTAAGCATTCATGCAATGTTGTTGTGATCAAATGTCCTCCGTTCTTTCTGTTTCACCTCCACCAGTCTTCATATCTTTTTGAGTGATTCACTCGTCCTATTGAAAAGTGCAAAAAAGGGAAAAAGAATTTGACCTGCTGGTTGCCAAAGATTTACAAAGTTTGCTGGTGGCACAGGAGTAAACATGTTACCAGCAATGCAAAGAAATATGGAGAATTTGGACCAACATATTGTTACAACAAAGTTGAATACTTCTCATACAATAGTAAGCGGTGCCAAACCCCTTTACACACTTTGGCATATACAATGCCAGCATAAATGAACCATTGTGTTTATGAAGTTTTAGTTCTGGGTTTCACTTTTGTTCTGTGCTGTGCTAGTTGTATACTTGCAAGATCCACAAGGCATGCCATGGTAGGGCTAATTCCCTCAGTCTTCCTTCCCTAAAAGATTCCAGGTTTTAAACGTGCACTAAATATTTTAGAGGCAGGCGCATGGAAATATTTTTTATTATTTGCATGGCTTATTTTGTGACAGCTGAACCACAGTTTCTGCAACAGAGATACATTGCAGACCCATACTTCATAGATGGAGGATATATCCAAAATCAAATCATCAGTGGGAGCAAAAATAATGCTAAACATAGTGACTGATGTGCAGGTTCAATATACTGTGTGTGGGTTTTGCTGCTGGACACAGTAACATCTCATGATGCCATAATAACCTGTTATGTATGTGCACTTAGTTAGAGAATCCAGGAAAGGAGGTTTTCTCTACTCTCTTTAGGCAAAAGGACCAAGAACAGCTTTCTTATGGGCAGGAGTTCCAAATGGTACAGAGAAAAGTTTGACTTCATGGACAAGTCTTTTTCCATCTGAACCACTATATATATTTACTGATGATAATTCCAATTTAGTTTATGATATATTCAGTTTGTGTTGTGTTTGTGTTGTGTAGTTTGTGCTAAAGAACGAATACTTAGTATAGATTAAGCTTTGTAATTGAAGCTAACTAAGCAAGCATAAATCTATGTTGATTTAGAAAATCTGTTTTTTAATCTGTTTTTTTTTGGTTTAGGAGATTATAGGCACAGTATTTTTGTAAATCCTTTTTTCCGTAATACTCATAGTTCTTTTCCGTAATACTCATAGCATTTCAGGTAATAGATATCTGCAACATAGATACATTGAATCTCTCTGTTTAGGCTGAGAAAATATAGGGTGTTAGTTACCTATTACTATTTTATTGCAGTAAATACAAATGAAAAATAAAAAACAAAGATTTATGGATCCTATAAGGTTGAACATAAACCCCACCACGAAGAAACATTTACCATTATACTTGTGTAGCCCTGTCCAGGGCTTATGTGTAATTTCCTTACTACAACATGTCCATTTTCATGCACAAATTGGAAAACTATAGCATAGCCAGATGAATTATTCTGTGTTTACAGGTTATATGTCCCCTTTAACTGGCAATGAATCTATGAATACCTTTTTTGCATTGGTAGAACTTGTATTTTATAATTTGGAATATATACCAAAACATTTCTAAGTTCATTTACATTTTACATTAAGCTGCTGGTTAAGTGAATAGTCTTATTAAATTCTACATAATTTAAAATTCATTGGTTACTCATTAAAATATAACCCTTGCTACTATCAGACAACAGTATACTTGATTGAAGAAAAAATCATAGCAAGGTAGTAGAATTTTTCTTTTGTTATTGCTTTGCTATATTTCTGGAATGCCCTACATTTTAGAGGGATATGTATTCTCCATGGGGGAGACAAATGAAGAGATGAAAATTGCTGCAAAACAACAGAAGTCAAATTGGTATCCGTAAGAGCTTGCTAATATTGCTTCTTATATTTTCCACACGTCTATTAGAGGAAAGGGCTGTGGCAGCTTATACAAAAGCAGAAAAACAGAGAAGCAATCAAATATACAGTACCATTACACAAAAACATAGAAGGAAAAAAAACAGCACACACAAAATAGGATATGAGACATAATATTGTGCTATTAAACATATTGTTAAAAGCCTTTGGCTACCAGTATTGGTTTCACCTGAATACATACCAGTACATATATGTGAATAATATTTATATTAGATAGAGTGGAGCACATTGTAAGTGTTGTCAATATTTTGTATTAAATTGTAATGTTATATCACATGAGAATTCTACACTGAACAGATAAATCCACTAGTCATTCGGTGATAGGACATTTTATAAATATCTAGTACTGGAAAGTCTAAAGCAGTTGGATCCACGTTATAATCTTGAATATGTTTCACCTCTAATCCAAACGGTTGAATTGAAGAAGCTGCTGGGATGAATGAAACGTGGGTGATCATTTTCAAGATTACTCAACAAGCGCAGTTGCTGTAGATTTACTCCTACTTGATGATGGATATCATGAATTGAATGGATGAATACGCTAGACATATCATCATGTTGGTATGATTCTATAAGTAAAGGCTCCCAAGACTCGTTACTCAACTTGGACTAGGCCTTGTCTCATGAAAACCCCTAATCCAGGCTCCAGAAATATGCTTTTGCCAGCCCTTATTAGTTCTACAAATTGAAAACGCTAGTTTACTTTAGCATGAAATGACATGCTAAAGTAGGAGCCCAAAATATTTACAGATTGAAACTTGATAGTTATGTCAGACAGGATGGCTTAAGATTGTCCATGTGACACCGCAGCACCTGCTAACTTTTCTTTGAAATTAACTTATGACATAATGTTTACTGTTAGCATACAGTTGTTTACTTTTTGTAGGGTAGTATTTATTACCATTTTAAAATGATTTTTTATCATCAAGAACATGATGGAAGAAAACCACATGCAAGCTTCTTATGGTGTTGATGGCACCAGTGCTATTAGGAGAGTAGAAATGTTTCTCCCTGCCTTCACAAAGAGGACAGGGAATAAATGCACCTGCATGTGAGCAAATTAATTGGAATGGCTTTCTAACAACTTCATTTTGTTTTATCCTACAATAATACCAAGCCAGAGAAACAAGTTCAACTTAAAGGACAAATAAAAAATGAACAAGCACAGCAAGGTAAAAAAGAAAGAAAGAATATATAATAAGCGAGAGGGAATTAACCCCCATGGGAATAAAGAGCCCATTCCTCTAATCCATCTTCATTGTATCCCTCTGTGCAAAGGCAACCACAGAATAAGGAAAAACCACTAGCAAGCTAGGGCTTTATTTTATATCCTATAGATCAGGAGGGAGGCAAAGCTTTATTTTCACCAAGAGACGTATATTTTATTTCTCTCTTACGGTTTTATGTGTGAGAGTTGTCAGAAAGGTAAAATAGATTGCTAATGCATAGGCAAGAGGAAGCTGTTTTGGCATGCTTTGTGTCATGAAGTGTTGCAGGGGGAAAAGAGCTGAGATTTACAACTGATGAGAGGCCCTTGGGAGTTTCTTCTAAAACATCTTTCTTCATAAATTCAAAAACATGGTCAACTCAGCAGGGGAAAAAAAGGGTTTTACTTAAAATACTTGGTCTTGCAAATAAATTTCTAATGCCACGAGGAAATCACATGGACTTAACATGGTAAACAGCTTTCATGTTACTAATGCACGTTCATCACTCATAACTGAGGCCTATTTTACATAGCCTCACCTGTGCTAGAGTGATATAGGAGAGCAAGTTGATTCTTGTAGATATAAAAGAATAAACATTCAAAGATATAAGATGGCATACTATGTTGCTGGTTTGCTTGTAGAACTGTTTAGCTCACTTATTAACCAAACAATCAAAATTAAGCTTTTGGACATCTGAGAATGTAGAAATAAAGGAAAATATGATACAGTATAGAAGAACACAGTGTTCAGTTTAGGGAAATCTATCAAAGAGAGGATGATGAGGATGACAATGGGAAAATAGTGTAAGTGTGGTGGAAATAAATGAAAAGGAAGTGTATAATGATAAAAATATTTGTGACTATGAGCCCATGATTCCTAAACTGTGTGCAGTGAGCTGTTGTCAGAGTACAACTGTTGGTGTCCACCAATAGTTTCCACCTACAAACAGTACAGGAGGAAAATGGCATTGTAGCAAAACAATATCTAGTTTTAGTAGTTTAAGTGAAGTTTAAGTGAAAGTAAAAAAGTAAAAGAGATGTGGTAGTAGGAGGATGTTGGAATAAAGACACAGATTTACTTTGGCAAAAAGACCACAAAAATACTTTAAAATATAGCTATTCTACTGTTACAGTAGAACTAATTTAGTAGGTACTTGAAGTATTAGAGGTCCAAGGAGTATAAAGAGATAACATTTTTCCAAAGCCCTTAATTATTGTAACTTGCTGGCTTACTACGTCAGGCAAAGACATCAGCTAGCTATATTATAGATACATTAAACTTAATAATATGGTCAGGGGTTTGTTGCACAGAATTTAGAATTATAAATATGGTCCTGCTTTATAGCACAACCCTTGTTTAATGCCAGGTAGTCTTTTGACAAATGTGCATTCAATTATATCAGGGAAACAGTCAAAATCTCGTTATGCCAGCTTTGGCAGGAGCACTCTGTTTATTTAGTTTTGTGGGTGGCAGGAACTTTGACTCTGCATGGGAGAATTGTTCTTGATTACTAGTCAACCTGAACAGCACTGTTTCTAGTCCACATACTAATTTGATAAAGGTAAAAGATCTTTATTTGCTCCTTTAATATTCACGGTCAAAAACATCCCATTATAGAGGTACTGAAACTTGCTTAATGTATCTTAGTGTGTTAATCCATTGTCATTTGTGGTATATCCCTAAAGCTGGCTATTCTTTGAAGGCATATTTGTTATGCTATGTAAAAAGATTTATACCAACAAATAGTGTGAATATTGAGTTTGAGATTTTACAAAGCTGCGTTGTCCTTGCACCATGATCACAGGGTTAAGCTGGCCATAGTCGCAAAGATTTGATCATATGAAACTCCGATTCGTAAAATTTCGGGCCATGTGGGGAGTGTCTCGACATTTTTCGTGAGATGTCGATTGGTCGTTCAGTTGATCAGCTAAGAAAATTTCTGTCGGCTACCAATAATATGTCTACATGTATTGCTGATCTGCGATATGATCGTTCGCCCGTTATGAAGGTAAATCTGCATGTCTATGGCCATCTTTAGACACCAAAATTTACTCTATTGGGTTGCAAAAAGATATATGGTCATGGCAAGTGATCAAGGAAGATGAGCAGGTTGACACCCTTAAACTGGATGGGACTGTATTGCCTGCCCTAGTCTGTACTGTACAGTTCTAGCTGTTTATTGGACAGTTAATTCATTTCATTAAAACTGGCTTATGCTTTAGCATTTTGCCCATCTGATGTTCACGTATTAAGGATAAAACTGGCAATTAATTTCTGTGCTACAGTGCAGCTGGTTCGCACATTTCCGCCACATTTAAACTAAAATAATGACTCAATTTTACATGTGGAGCAAGAGAGATAACCGCCTTGGACTTTGTTAAACCAAGATAAAACTATGCTCAACTATACTGTTAATAATTATAATGATTCCTCCTATAAGTGAACAATTTTACGTTTAAAAGGCTGCAGTGAGTCTTTTAGTGCATTTTTTTCTGTAATATAAATGGCTGAAACCATGTTTGCAACTATATTTGATGGAGAGAGAAAGGCTTTGTTTAATCAACCAATGGAATAAAATATAATATGTCCTCCATATACTATGCTGTTTTGTAAACCATTCTGATTGCTTTGTAGTAAGTAGAGTCTGAGTATTTACTAAGCCCTAAATTTATCTCATATTTTATAAAAAAAAAAACCACGACAAAACTCCCATGCCCGATTTGATTTGATTTATTAATAAAAAAACTCGATAAAATTGAGCAAAAACCAGAATCGTCCGATTTTTTCTCTCTCAATTTTTTCAGGGTCTTTGAACAAAAACCCTGAATTTTTCAGATTTTTCAAAAAACAAAAACCAAGTAGATGAAAGAACAACATGCAAGTGTCACTTATTCTTATGCAAATTTCTTAGGAAAGGGCAGCCATACTGCTGACAAAACTTCTGTAAACAATGTTTATTTATATGGTATTGGGTCACCATGCTAAATACATAATTTTTTTCTAGGTGGAATAAATTCTTAATTATTGTAAAGGGAATGTTGTTTTATCTCTCAGCAGTTAAGGTAGGAGTTATTTGAGTGATGATGGCATTACAGGATTGCAGGATAAAATACCTGTCAGTGCAGGTCCAGTTCATGGACTCCTGTAAAAACTCACAGTGATTCATAAATGAAAAGACACTGAACACAATACTAATATTGTGTTACAACCACTGCAGTCAGTTTATTTATTTGAGGAATTTTAGTGTTGTAATCAAACATAATATCCAGAGCCATAATACAGAAACAGAATGTCTTTATTTTTTGTCCACCTCTACTTTTCTGCTAGATTTTGGGTCTGGCTGTTTTTTTAAGATAAAAATAAGATATAGTAAGGAATCTAAACTCATTGAAATTTTTATTATTAAGGGGCTTATTTATTAAAGGTCAAATTTTAGAGCTTCGTGAGCTTTTTTAGACCTCAAATGAACTTGAATGAACTCACAACTCGAATGGTTTCTGATTTTAGAAAAACCTTGAATGGAAAAGACACAAATCAGTGAATTTGAGTTGAACAACCCAAAAGCTTGATTGAGTTTTCCGTGGGAAACCCATCGAAAAAAAAACTTGAACATCATGAAGGCTATTAACATCTTCAAATGGTTCAAGGGACCTCTTCCATTGCCTTCCATTGACTTCTACATGATGTAGGCCTTTTAATCCTTTTTGTAATATGTATATTAATGTAACCATATCTTGGCCCAGACTCTATTAATTGGCTTAGTTTGGCAGAAACATTGGTTACACTGGACTCCTTCTTTGAACTGGGTCCTTGCTAAGTGGAGAAGGAAGAGAGTGTAGTGCAGGCAATACATTGTTAGGATGCTAGAGGTTCTTAAACATGAACAAAAGATTTATTTTCAAATGCCGCAGGACTAAACTCACTCCACGAGATAGATTAATGGCAGCAATATTAAAATACATAGGCCAGCAATGTCACCACTTCAGAGACAATCTTGCAGGTTTAAGATGAACCTTTAAAACTACCATCTAGTGGTCTATATCCTCTCCAGTAGAAAGTTTCAAGAATCCCTATGCTTATTGTGGTCCCTTCACTGTAAGTTCAAAACAGTGTAGGACCTTGCACACCCTGTAGAATGAAAGAGACGCCTGGTGCACAAGGGTAGAGGCTCGGCCACCTCACAATAATCTGATGGCACACAGGACTGCAGGAAATCTTCCAAATTTTATTTCAATGTGGAGTGCAAATGCAACGTTTCGGAGAATAAAACCCCTTTGTCAAGCATTCACTGTAAGCCCAGTTATGCCCAGGGAGTGCTACCTTCAATTATAACTCCTAAATTGAATTACAATGCGGCCCTTGGTAGCTAATGTGCCTAAAGCTGGCCATAGACGCAAAGATCCAATCGTACAAATTGAGGATTCCTACGATTTTCAGACCGTATGTGGAGAGACATTTTTCATTTTCGTTTAGTCAATCGGACAGGTTAAAAGATTTCTGTCGACTTTCGATAATTTCTTTGCATGTATTGCCGATAGTAAGATATTCATTGGGAGACTGTCACCAGCTTTGTCGGACATAACTTTCATATGATTGCAGAACATCGGCTGATCTGTCCTTTTACTACTTTATTTGATCTGAATGGTTAGTGGCAGGTCGGGAGATAGGGAAGTCTGATCGTTCGAGGATTCGAATGATCAAATCTTTGCACCTACGGCCAGCTTAATCATGTTCATAGAATGTGCTATGACAGTTTCTGTCCTATCATTGTCTAACCTAATTTATGCAGTCCCTCTTTCTTTACTTCTCTAAAGCTTTTGTCCCTTTAGGGCCTTCTTGTCTCAGGTTCTCCAGCAGGCATCCACCTTGATCAGAAGATGGAAGCCACAGAGGATGAGCCAGGATGTTACTATATCAAAGCTTAACAGGAAATGGTCATAGAGACTAACTAGACACTTTGGGGCAAATTCACTAACTGGCGAAGTGGCTAATCAAACTTCGAACCGCTGATCATAACATCACTAGCGCAACTTCACAAACGATCGGTAACTTGTGCGCAAATCTACGCCTGGCAAAGTGCGGCAAAGTCAACGCTGGTGCAACTTCGAAGGCAAGTAAATTTGCCACTGTATATCATGGCCTATATGAATGAAGCCCTTCATAGACATAGAAGACTGGACAAAATACTCTACTGAAAAATAAATTAAATTAGATGAAGCTTAAATGTACAAAAAAACCAAGGTCACCAAGCCATATGCATACACTAATTATGAGGATTAGTACTATATAGGGATATCAGTGTTTGAACTACATTTCCTAGTATCTCTTAGCTACTCTTGTGAATGTTTATGTTTTCAACTTTTCAAATATTGCTGGAAACCAGCATGCACACTGCACATTAGAGTAGAGTGTTGCAGCAGATAAAGATAACTGTTGGATCATTTCAATATTATGAATCTAGGTCACCTAGAATAACAAGATAATCAAAAAGTTTTCTCATGCATTAAGTCAGACAAAGTTTACTGGAGACAGAAGGGCATATTTGCCATTTAAAATGTTATGGTACCAATAGATGCAGTATTGCATAATTTTGCAAAATTTTGTATCAGAATATGAGATATTTATGTGGTATTAGAAATTCAATTTACATGTTGAATGTAGCATATGAATTTAAAAATATACATTACATTTTACTAGGCTGTTAAATGACTTATTTCATACATTCTGGGACCTTAGCTGAGATGTATTAAGCTGCATAAAATCTCAACAAGGAATATAGTTTTTCCAATTTCTGTGCTATTAAAATTGTTAGAAACTTTTTTTGATTGATAGATAGAAATGATAGCATAACACAGAAATGTAAGAACTTACTTCATGTAACCCTTCCTGGCCAGTCTGTGTAAACTTTGCATACATTGTTATCTTAAATATTTCTTAAAGGGATATTGTAAAAAAAAAATTACAATACAAGTATGGGACCTGTGATACAGAATTATCGGGACCTGGGGTTTTCTAGATAAGGGATCTTTCCATAGTTTGGATCACCATACTTTAGGGGGCCTATAATTTAAAGTTAGATTTTTCTGGTCGAGTTTTTAAAGGGTAAAACTCGAATTTTTAGAGGAATTTTTTTAGAGATTTATTATACCCCAAAGCTGCTAAAGATCAGAATCAGAAAATACTCCAGTTAAAACCTGTTGATGTTATGTAGAAGACAATGGCAGATGTCCTTGAAGATGTTTTGTGACATAGTGATCTGCGCTGGTTTTTGTACGATAATCTGGAAAAAGTTTTGGTTTTCGGGCGATGACTCAAATTTGATACATTTGTACAATCAAGATTTTGCATATGATTTTTTCAAGACATTTCCTTTTTTGAGCTGATTATTTGTGTGGGAGTCAGGTTGACTTTGTTTTGTAAAAGAATTAGATAAATTCAAGATTTAGTAAATACTAAAAACAATTTAAATATTAAAGGGGTTGTTCACCTTTAAACAACTAGTTGTTTTCAGATAAATCACCAGAAATAATGACTTTTACCTGTTACTTTCTATTTTCTATGTGCCACCATTTTTCTAATATTGAAGTGTAAAGTGTAATTTTTCACTTTCTAAAGCAGCTCTGGGAGGGGGGGGGGTCGCTGACCCTGTAAACTGTTCTAAATTCATACATTTAGTTGATACATTTCTTCTTTTTGTTCCTGCTGAGCAGAATTATTTCATTACAGGCAGCTGTTAGAATTGATACAATAGTTGCTAATATGCCAGAGATGCTGCTGAAAAATGTATCAACTAATATTGCAAAATTGTAACAGTTCAAAATCTGCACCTGAATTATTGAGCTGCCAGACTGAAACACCAGAGACAGGGAGGGACATTAAACTTTAAATTTAGATTTTGGGAAAACAGAAAAAAAATTAATAATGGAAAGTAATTGGAAAAAGTCTTTATTTCTGGGGAACAATCTGAAAACTAAATTGAAAAAAGAGTTTGGAAGGTGAACAACCCATTTAATTAAAGCCACTAGGATTGTTTTTTCTTTAATAAGGATTAAATATCTTAGTTGGGATCAAGTACTGTTTTATTATTTAATTATAATGGAGTCTATGGGAAATGGCCTTCCTATAATTTCTGAATAACGGGTTTCCATATAATGGTCCTATACATATACAGTTAGGCTCATAAATCTTGAGACAGAGACAACTTTTTTCTAATTTTAATTCTGTACATTACCACAATGAATTTTAAATGAAACAGCTCAGATGCAGTTGTACTGCAGACTTTCATCTTTAATCCAGTGGGTTGAACAAAAAGATTGTATAAAAATGTGAGGAATTATAGCCTTTTTTTTAACACAATCAATTCATTTCAGGGCCTCAAAAGTAATTGGACAATTGACTCAAAGTCTATTTCATGGGCAGGTGTGGACAATTCCTTTGTTATATCATCATCAACAAAGCAGATAAAAGCCCTGGAGTTGACTTGAGGGGGGGGGGGTGCTTGTATATGCTCTGAACAGACAACATGCAGTCAAAGGAGCTCTCCATGTGAAACAAGCCATCCTTAAGCAGCAAAAACAGAAAAAAATCCATCTGAGAAATTGCTACAATTTTGGGAGTAGCAAAATCTACAGTTTGGTACATCCTGAGAAAGAAAGAAAGCACTGGTGAACTCAGCAACGCAAAAAGACCTGGACATCCACAGAATGATCGCAGAATCATTTCCATGGGGAAGAGAAACCCCTTCACAACAGCCAAACAAGTGAACAACACTCTCCAGTAGATAGGAGTATCGATATCCAAGTCTACCATAAAGAGAAGACTGCATTAAAGTAAATACAGAGGGTGCACTGCAAGGTGCAAGACACTCATATGCATCAAGAATAGGCTAGATTGAACTTTGCTGAAAAAAACATCTGGAAAAACTCAAATCCAGCTAAATACAGTCAAATTGACTGGGACGCGTTTCATAATGACCACATACAGCCAAAGCAACCCAGGAGTTTATTAAAGAAAAGAAGTGGAATATTCTAGAATGGCCAAGTCCGTCACCTGATCTGAAAACCATTGAGCATGCATTTCACTTGTTGAAGACTAAACTTTGGACAGAAAGGCCCACAAACAAACAAACAGCAACTGAAAGCCGCTGCAGTAAAGGCCTTGCAGAGCATTAAAAAGGAGGAAACCCAGAATCTGTACATGAGTTCAAGACTTCAGGCTTTTATTGCCAGCAAATGGGTTTCAACCAAGTATTATGAATGAACATTTTATTTTCAGTTTTTTAATTTGTCCAATTACTTTTGAGTCCGTGAAATAAAGTGATTATGTTAAAAAAAAGGCTTTAGTTCCTCATATTTTTACGCAATGTTTTTGTTGAACCCACTGAATTAAAACTGAAAGTCTGCAGTTCAACTGCATCTGAGTTGTTTCCTTTCAAAATTCATTGTGGCAATGTACAGAACCAAAATGAGAAAAAAGTTGCCTCTGTCCAAAAATGTATGGTCCTAACTGTATCTA
Organism: Xenopus laevis; assembly: GCF_017654675.1. Taxonomy (NCBI): domain Eukaryota; kingdom Metazoa; phylum Chordata; class Amphibia; order Anura; family Pipidae; genus Xenopus; species Xenopus laevis. Next base: position 63,793,320 of record NC_054373.1, read on the forward strand.
ATTCTGCATAGTAAATAGAGTATGGGATACCTTTGACTGGCTAATTAAGTATATTATGAAATGCAAGCTTTTGGGACACCTTGTCCCGAAAGCAGGAGGCCTAAGAAGTCCTGAAAGTTTGTGTTTAATAATTACTTTGTTATCTATAAAAGGTATCATCTACTCTCAGAGTCGGACCGAACTGGCTGGGTGCCCTAGGCAACCTGGCTGGCTACCTTTCCCCCTCCTTCTGTACCCTTGCGAACTTGCATGCACAAATCTGGTGATGTGGGGTGGCCAGAGCGTACAGTTACTATCTGCATTGGGGGGAATGAGGGCCTGGAACAGGGGTATGCAGGTGAAAAAGTTATGTGCCCAGCTACCCCCTCACCTTTGCATGTGCCTCTTCTGTCTACCCCTATTTCTGGCCCTGCCTAATCTGTATTTTCTGGTTTTGATTTACGTCTAACATGGTGCAACAATCTGCTATTATTCTTCATATATGTAGTAGTGTAATTTGTTTTGTCTTCTTTAAAGATTGACCAACTGCATTGAACTTCCAAGACTGAAGTCTCAGGAACTTGAATTCTCTCCCAGATACAATTGGACCTCATTTAATACCATTTTCTTCAACTTTTCCCATAAATCCCCATGCAATTCTATAGTATAGATATCATTGTTTTGTGACAACTAATCACATTATTTCCATCTCTCGGACCAATAAGGTTTCTGGGCCTAGATATGATTACAAGCTCTGCATCCATAAATTAATCATAATTTAATATCAATTGACATAATATTAATACAATACGGCTACTACTACTAATAATAATTAATAATTCAACCAATTGATAAACACTGTTTATTTGTTGATCTGTTTTGCTGAAGAAAAACTGCCTTGCTGCTGGCAGCAATAAAAGCCATTTTTTCTTTAAAGACATTGGTGCCCTGACTAATGTCCTGTCTCATGTATTGCTTTACCTGCTCTATTATAATTGCCTTATCTAATGCTTAAAGAAACAAAAGAAAACAAAGCTACAGTACGTTTTGAATTGTTACGAACTTCTGGACAAATGCTGCATGCCTTACTATACACCCATATTTCTTCACACAACTGCTATGTGTTCTGTTCCCACCTTGCATCTCCTCCATCTGTTTTTTTATTTGCACATACTGATTTCTTTAAAAAAAAATCACCTATCTTCTTGTAAAATTGTTGAAGCATAGTTCAACTCAATTAAGTAATTTGCAAACCTCTATATTTAGCCTTAAAGAGAAATAAACTGCTTTCATCCACAGCAACATTCAGTGACGTTAGTTTCTGCTCAGCCGTATAGGCTGTATTAAAGTTCAGGAGAAATCCTCTCTTGGGTGAGTTTTTATTCATTAAGCTTTAAACTAACATTTTGATAAATCCGCCCTTATAGTATGCTAATGCATGATCAGCATTGCTCATTTATGACTGAGTGCATAGCAGTACAAATGGACAAAAAATGAAGCATACATTGATGACATAGAAAGCTTAGTTGCATGCAAAAAATTCAAAAAATTCTGGAATTACAGACAGCCTTGACCTGGTGTTAATTCCAGGTTCCCCTAGTGGTTTGTGTAAATAGCCACAACTAATTTGTGCCAAGTGATTCAGATGCTAATGTTGTTATTGATGGTGCATGGCAGAAATGACACCAATTAAACAGATAACATGAAAAAATATGCTGCAACTTATGCATGATAAACCAACACAGATGCTAATTTGGGTTATATTATATAATTATATATATATATATATATATATATATATATATATATATTTATATATATTGGGTGAATTGTGCAGAAGTCTTGTTGGGCACAGTTGTGGAGGCCTATTTATCAACAGTCTAAAAGTTTAGTGACTTTAGAGGTTTTTGAAACCACAAATAAGTGTTATGGAATTTAATAAAGGAACTGAATATAAAAAGTACGACTTAAAAATATAAGTTGAATGATGCGCTACAAAAAATAGATACTTTGAAAACGTCTAAAAATTATTGAATTTTGAACAATTATTAGTGATAACAAAAATCCGAAAACCTATTAAAGTCTGAATTTATTAAAAATGGTCCAACATGATCAATGCAGCTCCAATTGACTTCTATAGGACCTGGACAACTTTTACCTGGCGAATTTTGTATTACAGTTTTTCATGGTTTTTACATTTAATAAATGTTTTAAATCAATTCAGACTTTTAGAGGTTTTCAAATATTTTTTCTTAAGGAATTTTTGAAAAGCTAAAATTTTCAGAGATTTTAGAGGGATTTGTATTTTTTAGAGCATTGTTCAGCATTTTTTTTATGTTCGTGCTTTTTATATTCAGCTCTTTAAATAAATGTCATGATATTTGTGGTTTTAGAGTGAATTTAGTCGTGGTTTCAAAAACCTCATAAAACCACTAAAATCTGACCTGTGATAAATAAGCCTTTTCGAATTTTAAAGAAATATAGAAAAGCCATGAATTTTTAGAGATTAGTGAAAAAAAGAAATGTTAGCAAATAGTCCCCATAGAGTTCAGTGTTTACCATAGACTGCTTTTATTTCCAGTACTGTTAGTTCTGTCACAATTACAGAACTGCTCATTTGTTCTTAAGTTATGAAAATCTATTAAATCTGGTCTGTAAGTGGTTACTGAGTCCTTGAAATAAGAAGACATTTAGCCTTTGTATATTAAAATTTTAACATTTCCACTTTTTAAATTCTTTAAATTAAGCTTCACACAAGGCCATGACCACGTCTACTTTGTAATGTAGAATTAAAGCATTGTATTGTAATTATTTCTGCCCTATTCTTCAATGATATTAATACATTGGTATCACTAAGGATCGTTAGGATGACTCAGATAGCAGCCCTGCGGGAACATTTGACCCAGACACAACTGAAATGTAGATCCTGAAGAGTAAGGATGAAGCAAATGTTTAGATGCCATTGCCAGAACTTTGGTTGATATAAATTGACTAATTATTTGAGTAATGGTTTTAAGGTATTCAATTAGATAAATTAGGCCTATTTGAATTTTACCAGAAAAGGAATAATAGCACTTAAATACAACTTTTATTTTTTATTACTGTTATACTACTACTGCTGCAGAGATATCCAATATGCAAATATCCAATATATACTTTATATAGAACATGCACCAAAGGGATGAGGTGAGTTGGGTCTCAGCAATGTCAATCATCCTCTTTTTTCTTTCAGATCTTTCATATCTTTCATATCTTTCATAATTAAAAACAACAATTAAAAAATAAAATCTTATCATTGTTTTTACATCTTACCCATGGATTTTTCAAATAAACATATTAAGAGGCATAATTATTATTATTTACTCCTTTGTTTACTAAATGAATTAGGGAAATGACCTAGGGCAATTCTATACATTTTGTCAGTAACGAAATACCCACAATCACCCTCCATTCATTCCTTTGGGAATTTCAGCTGACTAATATATTTAGGGATGAAAGGAGGGTGATTTCAAGTGTTTTACTGCCAATCTGACACATAGGACAAAAAGATATAGAATTGCCCTATGTGCCATTACAATTTTTGGTTCACCTTGCAGTTTTAACTTTGGCTAAGCAGCCAGTTCCACCGACACTGAGTCACAAGACTCATTATAGGTTAAATCACCTATAGCAGTGCTGTCCAACTGGAGGCCCGTGACCTCCCTTGCGTGGCCCCCAGCATGTCTGCCTGCTGTGTCTGCTTACCATGTGTAATCTTTAAATGCTGTCAATACTGAGATTAACTGGCACCTGCGTTGTTTAATCCTCAAATTCAGACTATAAATTTCTGCATTGTTCACACATGTAATCCCCCCTGCATTGTTCACATCCGTGACACCTCTATTGTTCACACCCTAAAGGACTGTACTGTTAACACCCAGACTGAAACTGCCCACATAGTTCACCTGTTTACACATCATGCAAAATGCTGAAGGGGCACTAGCAATGTATTACTGTATGTAGTACATCTTAGAATGGCCCAGATAGGACATACTTTACCTGCCCTACTCTGCATGTGTGCACCATACTCTGCCTGCCCCATGCTCCCTGTGTGCCATACTCTGCCTGCCATATGCTCCCTGTGCGTGCCCTACTTTGCCTACCCTACTCTGCCTGTGTGTGCCATGCTTGCCGTATGCTCCTTGGGTGTGCCACACTCTGCCTGCCCTATGCTCCCTGGGTGTGCCATATTCGACTTGCCATATGCTCCCTGGGTGGGCCACACTCTGTCTGCCCTATGCTCTTTGTTTGTGCCGTACTCTGCCTGCCCTATGCTCCCTGTGTGTGCCATACTAAGTCTGCCCTATGCTCCCTGTGTGTGACATATTCTGGCTTCCCTATCCTCACTGTGTGTGCCATACTCTGCCTGCCCTATGCTCCCTGGGTGTGCCATAGTCTGCCTGCCCTAAGCTCCCTGGGTTTGCCAAACTATGCCTTCCCTTGAGTGTACGATACTCTGCCTGCGTGTGCCATAATCTTTTTTCAAAATGCTCCTTGGGTGATAGGTTTCCCTTTCTCCTGCTCTGTTCTGCATTTCCTATGATCCCTGTGTGTGCCATAATCTGCCTGCCCTGTGTTCCTTGTGTGTGCATACTTTACCTGCCCTACTCTGCCTGTGTGTGCCATACTCTGCCTGCCCCATGCTCCCTGTGTGCCATACTCAATATTCCTATGTCCTAATTTTCAAAAGGTTATTTATTTTTAGGGTACAGTACTTTTCTGAAATAATCAAGGGGAGTCAGTTCACTTCATTTAGGCATTGCACCATGGTGGGTGGATGGATATATGAGGATCTGTTTGGCCAGCTCTAATACATCATCTGACAAATTGCATATTATAATTCTGCAAAAAGGGAGATTTTTCATTTACTTAGAAATAAAAAAACTTTTACAGAGTTATCTGTAAAAAATGTAAATATAGTGAACTGGAACCATGACAGGAGTGTACAGTCAGTGTCGGACTGGCCCGGCGGGACACCGGGAAAAAACCCGGTGGGCCCCGACCCTCGTGGGCCAGACCCCCTCTACCAGTATAAAAATGTAGAAAAAGGTTTCCGGCCACTTGCGTATGCGCACCGAGAAGCGCTGCTCGCGCATGCGCACCGAGAAGCGCCGCTCGCGCATGTCGGCGTTTGAGCGGCGCATACACACAGTTCGGCGCGTCACAGTAGAGGGGCGGGGGGCCCTGGACCAGCTGTCCCGGTGGGCCCCGGGCCCCCCAGTCCGACCCTGTGTACAGTTGGTCAATGTGACTTTTTTTGGCCTGCCTAACTATTCCAGTTTCAGAATTAGGGAATAAACTGTATTATAACAAATAATACCAAGTATATTCCCAGCATCAAATGCTGCCAAATGTGCATGTTTACTAAAGTATAAAAATGCATGAAGACAACAATGAAAATGTATGCACAAACGTCAGTATTATAAAGATTACTTTAAATGTAGGCAATATGGGTACAAAGCAGTAGGGATGTAGCGAACTGCCGATTTGGTGTTCGCGAACACCGGCAAAAAATGCGAACGTTCGCGGACAGTTCGCGAACTTCGAACACCCGCTAAAATCGTTCGATTCGAACGATCGAAGGATTTTAATCATTCGATCGAAGGATTTTCATTCGAATCGAACGATCGAAGCCATTCGATCGAATGCTTTTCATTCGATCGAATGCTTACAATCGTTCGAACGAATGGAAATCGTTCGATTTTTAGCGGTCGAAGGAATTCGAATGGTCGAATGGTCGAACGACTTGTATTCGAATCGAACGCGAACTCAAAATGCGAACGTTCCCAAACGTTCGCGAACATTCGGCGGACGCGAACGGTCGAAGTTCGCGCGAACTAGTTCGCAGCAGAACAGTTCGCTACATCCCTACAAAGCAGCACATTTCAAGCCAAATAGGTCACTAAATCTTGCAATCAACAGGGGATCAACTCCGCTGACCTTCATAAACACCAATTCATCAGCTGTCTCCAACAGTTTGCACTCAGAATATAAAGTGAGCCATAGTGATTACATTGATATTACAGGAAAATGTACACATCCTTTACAAAGCTTACATTTGTAGGTAGTCCAAAGATCTTACAAAATCAGAGCTGGGAAGTAGCTTATAAAGCAAACCACACCATTTACATTTAGTAGAAGACCATTACACAGCTAACCTACACAATTTCATTACACAGTACTGTCTGCATTTTCAATTTACCATAGTGAGGTAGAAACAAATGTCCTTTTGGTTCAGCGTTCTAAAAAAACAAAGAGATGTTGATTCAAAGGTTACGAAACAAAACTCCAAGCAAACCAACTGCAAATTGAACTCTTGCCAGGAAGCATAGAATCTAGAGCAGTAACTCAAAACATTGTTTATATGATTTCCTTTTTCTGTGTAATAATGAAATAGTACCTTGTACTTTATCTAGATATCATGAATACTTATTGAAAGCAAAACCAGCCTATTGTTTTTTTTTTAAGGTTTACAAGATTTTACAGTAGACTTAAGGCATGAAAGTCCAAATTACGGAAAGATCTGTTATTTAGAAAACCCCAGTTCCAGAGCATTTTGGATAACCGGTCAGATACCTGTATTTTGAAATTGGAAAGGAATGTGAGGCATGGGTGAAAAAGAGCTGAGAACAATTATTATATTAAAAAAGATTTCCCTTTTTAATCTGCTGAACTAAGATCAGTCAAGGATCAAATAATGCAACATGGCTGTGGCTTAGGAATTCATTGCATTTTGAAATACTAGTTAATGAAGATATAGCATTACTGTTTTCTTAATCTCTTATATAAACTAATTAGAGTTACACAAACTGCACTTTTCTATGAATATTAGTTGGGTTAGTGACTGCGCAGTGAGTGCCTCATGCAAATCTGTCCTCGTGGGCCATTTAACAGTATATTTACTACATAAAACAAAGGCAAATTAAAAGTTGATTTTAATATGTATTCTATGTTTACATTATTATTGTGTAGTCAATAATAAATTATATCCAATGTAATTTACATACGTTTTGCATTGCGTATATGCTGCTTTGTTTCCTTTAATGTAGGAGGGAATAATGCAACAAAGGACATAAAACATGGGTGAGCTGATGTTGCTCATCCAATCCATATTCCTGATTTTTCACCATCGCCAAAATGTAAACAACTAGTTCCAGGTTGCACACTGGAATAACCAAGGAGAACTGAGATATATTAGCTTCCTTAGGTGTAATGGAGTTCATACTTTTTTAAAGGTTAGCAAAACTCCTAAGCTTTATTGAAAAAAAAAGTGCTGTAGCCACACATTTCACAATGTGTTTAAAAGTTTGTAAGGCAAGAAGCTGTTATTTTGTTGTAGTTATCTAGGTTGAAGCTATGGGTAGTGAAGGTCTCTCTGGGAGTTGCCATGTGAAGCCTTCACTCAGTCATAATAAGGATACTATTGCATATTATAAACTTAAGTAAACTCAGTATATTCTCCTACAGCACCAGGATTTACAGTAGAACTCTTGAGTGATATTATCACCTTCGTTTGTATTAATTGGGGGAAAGCCCTGTCTTATATAGTTATCTTTTGCTGCCAAAGTGGGTTTGTGAAGCTTACAGGCTTCTCTGTGAAAAAATGGCACCAGAGGAAGGATCCTTGAGGTCTGAAACATGTAGTGCTCTGCATCTCAAAATAAACCAACACTAATTTGCATTTATATTGCTTACCAGTGGTTATTTGGAAAGTGGACATACTCTGTGAATCCTCATAGTGCATTGGAGGATCGTGACTCTGCTTTCATTCCTCTTGGAAAGTAGCCATGGTCAAGGTATTTTTATACTTTTATTTACATTTTAATTTTGCTTGCAGTTGTGTGCAGGTTGACCCAGTTTTACCCACAGTCAGGTCTGGACTGGAGTCAAAATAAGCACTGGCATTCCGAACATCCCCTACCAGCCCAATAAATAGTGACTTTCTATAGCTTTTTAAATCAGCCCCTCTGGCATTTGCCAGAACCCACAGATTGCCAGTATGGAGCTGCCCACAGGTCAGTTGGGTTCTGGGTTAAAATTTGGGTAACAATTATGTGTTCAGGTTGGTGTAGCAAACAAGGGAAAGTTGTGCTCACCACTATTTTTTAAAACCATTAGGCTGGGTTGCAATGAGGCTGTGACCACAAAATACATATAGTCAAATACAAGAGTCCTCTGCACTCAACCCATTATCAATATATTTAAGACAGCGACATTTTGTGCATACTGCTACTAAAAAATGCCTTACCCTTTAAACAAAACAGGGATTGTTTGTCCATATATTGCAATATATTTAAGATGGCCAACTACGTCAAAGTCATCCCATATCTGGCCAGTCCTATGCTCAATTTTATCGGATTCATTAAGAATTCTATTGCTTCATTATACATTTTACAAAGGGACTAGGTTTTACCTGCAACTTACTTGCTGCTTTCAAAGTAAACCTCCATACTTGGCTGCCCTTTTATTAGACACCAGTGGATCACCTGACTATAGCTGGGAAGGGTGGGAGCTACAACATGGAGCTGGTCACTGCTCCTGTATAAACTATAACAAACAAGGGAAAGTTGTGCTCACCACTATTTTTTAAAACCATTAGGTGGGGGTGCAATGAGGCTGTGACCACAAAATACATATAGTCAAATACAAGAGTCCTCTGCACTCAACCCATTATCAATATATTTAAGACAGCGACATTTTGTGCATACTGCTACTAAAAAATGCACGTTGTAGCTCCCACCCTTCCCAGCTATAGTCAGGTGATCCCACTGGTGTCTAATAAAGGGGCAGCCAAGTATGGAGGTTTACTTTGCAAGCAGCAAGTAAGTTGCAGGTAAAACCTAGTCCCTTTGTAAAATGTATAATGAAGCAATAGAATTCTTAATGAATCAGATAAAACTGAGCATGGGATGACTTTGACGTAGTTGGCCAGTTTAAATATATTGCAATATATGGACAAACAATCCCTGTTTTGTTTAAAGGGTAAGGCATTTTTTAGTAGCAGTATGCACAAAATGTCGCTGTCTTAAATATATTGATAATGGGTTGAGTGCAGAGGACTCTTGTATTTGACTATATGTATTTTGTGGTCACAGCCTCATAGCACCCCCGCCTAATGGTTTTAAAAAATAGTGGTGAGCACAACTTTCCCTTGTTTGTTATAGTTTATACAGGAGCAGTGACCAGCTCCATGTTGTAGCTCCCACCCTTCCCAGCTATAGTCAGGTGATCCCACTGGTGTCTAATAAAGGGGCAGCCAAGTATGGAGGTTTACTTTGAAAGCAGCAAGTAAGTTGCAGGTAAAACCCAGTCCCTTTGTAAAATGTATAATGAAGCAATAGAATTCTTAATGAATCAGATAAAATTGAGCATAGGACTGGCCAAATATGGGATGACTTTGACATAGTTGGCCAGTTTAAATATATTGCAATATATGGACAAACAATCCCTGTTTTGTTTAAAGGGTAAGGCATTTTTTAGTAGCAGTATGCACAAAATGTCGCTGTCTTAAATATATTGATAATGGGTTGAGTGCAGAGGACTCTTGTATTTGACTTCAGGTTGGTGTAGGACTTACTGGGAAAAATCGCTTCTCCTCTGCTGCCTAAGATGCCCTGTCATGGAACCAGAGGTGCATGCAGAAGTAGTGTAGTGGGAAGATGCAGGTTTGGGTTTTGCAATTTCGGATTAGGGTCAGGTGTGAGTTGAGTTTTTCTTGACCCTTATAACACATCAGCACTTATGTAAACTTTTTTTTGTCATTTGTTCCTTTGATCAGCTGATATTTCACACTTTTTCCAAACTTTTGTGATTCTTAGATTATTATGGGCAATTTTTTATGTGGCAATTAGTTTTAAATAATAAGTCACTCCAATGATTATTGCTTTGCTAATCAACTTGCTATAAGCTGTTTAACGTGAATATATTGAGGAGTCCTACAATGCAGACTGAGACAGATAAATTCTCAACATCAGAATCACATCAGTCAACCAAACCTTCCCTGTTTGAAATACCAGCAATCTACCCTTAACCAAATTTCCTTGCTGTTCAATACCCTTACAGAAATAAGGTAATCAATATGGTCCCACTGGACAGTAAAAGTTACAGACACATAGATGCTTATTTATTTTATTTGTCTTCTAATACTTGCCAACATTCTCTGAACCTTTGGGCAAATGGAGAGTAGACATACAAACAACGTATCATATAGATATAGGCTGACACAAATGATGAAGAGGTCCATGCTTGGTAGAAGTCATTCCATCATGTCGGTCGTGGATCAGAACTCTGGTGAATGTGATTTTATCTAGTTTACTGTAATCTCTTGGCTTATCTATGTACCTAAGCCATATGGTATTTTTACAATTAGAAAGCCATGTTTAACAAGACTTTAATAGACTACTTTATTCCTTGCTCTATGCAATCTCATTATCTCTGCAGCACTACAGCTATCACTATCACTATAGTTGACTGACTGGTGATTTGTGATGTTTAGTTCTATGCAAATCATATGAGGCGGCAGGGGGTGTGTTAAAGGTGTAAAGCAGGGGTCAGGGCAAGGGGAGTGTGGCTGCATGAGACTGACTGCATGAGACACTTTTAAGCCATGCTTGGAAATGTGGCAGAAGGTATATTAAAGCTGCTAATATTGATATTTCCTAATTTAGAGATTTAGGGGAAAATGTAATAAAATTTACAAAGAGAACAAATTTTCGCACAAATAAAAATAAAAATTAGCATGTCGCAATCTAATATTCTTCATTAGACTTTTATTGCATTGCAAATTTAAATTGAGAATTGTGTACTGTTAAGACGTGATTGAAGGTGGCGTAAACTTTTTGAGCAAACATAACAACTTTTTCGGTAACAAGTTTAATTACATACACTGTGTAATATTGCAAACTATGAAATCCACAATCGCTATCCTACTGTTGTGTGAGGGGCAAAGAGTTTGAAAAAGTAAGTCTAAATTAGGGGAGCATATCACCTCTCCAACACTATCTTCCATGCTGCACGTACCTTCCGTCCCCCATCGGAGAATATTCATACACCAAAGAGCAATTCACAGAGCACCAGGAGTAGTGTAAAAAATGTATAAACTTTAATTGTCTATTTTAAAAGGTTTTTGCCAGCATGTCAGCATACCTATTCACGGATCATACGCTTTACGCATTTCGTGGCGTCTCGCCACTTCTACAGAAACGACCGCTTCTGAAGAAGTGGTGAGACGCCACAAAACGTGTAAAGCATATGATCCGTCAATAGGTATGCTGACATGCTGGCAAAAACATTTTAAATTGGACTATTAAAGAGTTTGAAAAAGGCTTGTTACATTTGCACAAAATGCAAAATTGTTCGCAACGTGAACAATTATTCACATTGCAAACTATTTTTCCAATAGCGACCTATATTACATTGCTCTATTAAGGGCAGATTTATGGGCAGATTTATTTAAGGGCCGAGTTTTGTTCTACAAAAATTTTAATATTAAGGGTTTTTTGGGTCAAAAATCTATTTTTCGGGTTTAAAAAAAACTAGAATTTTTCGAGTTTTATTATACCCCGTCCCTCAAAATAGCTCAAATCTCAAAATACACTTTCTAAAACCTGTCAAGGTCAGGCCTGGATTTGTGGCAAAGTCACAAAGGACCGTGCGGCCTAGAGGCGGCCACCCGCGTAATCTCAAGGTCATGTAGAAGTCAATGGCAGTGGTCCCTTGAATCATTTGAAGATATTAAAAAATATATTAAAAACTCAATCAATTCGAGATTTTTCCTGCCGAAAACCTTGATCAATTCAAGTTTTCGGGTTGTTAACCCCAAACTCGCCGATTCCATTTTTTTCTTAAATAAGAAGCCATTGGAGTTGTGAGTTCATTTGAGTTTATTTGAGGTATAAAAGAACGCTAAAATTCGACCTTTGATAAATAACCCCCTTAATCTGAGGTCAGAATTTGATACAATTTGGGAAAATCATGGCAAAAAAAAATCACTATTAAGACTTTCAAACAAATGTGTTTGCGAAAAAAAAATTCTTTGTGGCTTTTAACAATTTATCGCATAGAAATTGTACAAAAATACAAAAATCAAGCACACATGCAGAGTGAGCGCAGTGGAGATCACGGGCGCCATCTTCTTCTATTCCGTAATCTTTGGGTCTTCTTCCTTCTGCAATTTCCATCAGTTCTGGCACATGCGCAGTCAGGCCCGGACTGGCAATCTGTGAATTCTTGCAAATGGCAGAGAGGCTGCTGTAAGATGTCATAGACAGTCACTATTTAGGGGGCTGGTGGGGGACTGGTTGGGCCTCTGTGTACTTGAAATGCCAGGGCCTATTTTGACTCCCAGTCCAGACCTGTGCGCAGTTGTCGCAAACCGGGAATATTGCTCCAACTGCGCATGCACCAGTACGGTGCTCACTTTACAAAGATTACTGAAGAGAAAAAGATGGTGCCCGTGAGCTCTGCTGCGCTCACTCTGCATGTGCGGTCTGTAATCCTACAGTGGTGTTTAAAAGCAAAATAACTAAAATACTGATTCTCTCCACAGTCATAGTGACATAGTGTCTGTATATTAGTAAGGTAATGCAGGTAATAAATAAAATATTTAACCTTTGTTCCCTATGTTTGTTACTTGTGACTTGGTTTGAAATCTGGAATTTTTTTTTTTTACAATGATCCTAGCCTGCTATGTCCATGTTCAAGTCCACATTCTATCCCTCCCACTTTTAGGTCACCATAAGATAGTTAGGAGTTATATACATTCCTTTTTCTAGCCGGTCAGAATGTAAAGAAAGCAATTAATTGGATCCAGTGGGATCCAGTGGAACCTCTTCTATGCAGAGCCCTTAGAAGAGTAACACACCTGTAATTCTTTTATCCCCAACTGCAAGAAAAAGGCTTGGTCAGCGTCATGGGGGTGTCATGCATTTCTCACCATCATGTTTCCAGTGGGGAGGGATAAACATAACAAAAATTAAAGATATCACCTCTGGAACAGTTAGGGGGTTTGGTTCAAGAACAAGATTTATGTTGATATTTGCTAGTGTGCTTTGCTCAGCAGGGGCCTTTTTATCACATTCTAAGGCAAATTAAAGAGAGCAACAGTGTCTGCATGCAAATGATCAAACACCCACTTCTTGTAATGATTAACCCTTCCTTTGCGATCAGAGAAGTAGTGGGATGTCAATAACTCCTGCTCCTAATTTGGTGGATGGTACCCTGAAGATTACATTTCCCCTCACCTCCTTAACTTTTATATTTTTCTTTATCGAATTTCTATGTTAACCTGAGGTCTAATGGGGTAATACACTGGAAAACACAGTTCCTTTGACCACATTCTATGGAGGAGATATTTATTATAATACCATAATGCTATTTGCCCTTTTTTATGGACAGTTCTAAAATATACAGGATATTATTGGGCTTTGAATAAAATGAGAACTATTAGTAGGCTGTAGTGCGTTGGAATGAATATACTGTAGCATTGTTGTATTACAGCTTTGGGGTCCCAGGTTCAATTTCAGCCCTTGCAGTATCTGCAAGGAGCTTGTATATGCTCCCGGTGTCTCTGTGGTTTACCTTTCACATGTAAAAAATATACATACATTATGCATATGATAGGGACCTTAGATTCTAAGCCCTGCTGCAGCATGAATAATCTCTGTGTTGCTGCTATATAAATAATAACTCATTTTTGTTTTTGGTTGTGCAATGTGATAGGCAGGAGAATTGCATTATTTAAATATTTAAACAAGTTGGACCTGTCAGTTTTAAAAATTAAATCTTTAATATTTTTAACTCACCTGAGTTAGCCATCCCATTAAACACATATGTATTAATCACATGTCCAGATTTACTAAAACTCTAAACTTTGTCCAAGTCTTTCCATCACTTCATTGTTGCAGAGAATTATTTAGTCAAAACTGTCCTACATTTTTAGAGACATACATATAGGACTCATTTTCTACCTGCTGCATAGTGTAAAAGCTGACACCATCAGCCATTTTCTTTCAGTTTGGTGGTTTTCCAAGAATTTCATGGTAATTGCTCCAAACTTTGAGCATGATTGATGCAACCTAAGCTGATGTTACTAAAAAAAGCATTCCAGACTGCTTGATCAGTTGTAAAGTACATGGTGCCATTGCACCGTAGCTTGTTGCTCCTTGTGCCTAAATTATAGTCAGGGGTGCAATATATATGCTTCATTTAAAGCCACTGTGGCTTGTTATTAAGTGTTAAATCTAATGCTTCTAGTGCTTCACTCTACAATGTTTTATCAAGCCCATGTTTCACTAAATGCACCCATTTTCACAATCAGTTTCTAAAAACTATAAATACATGTCAGCAACAAATCTATATACATAGCATATTTTGTTCACTTTGTTTTTATTTTGAGTAGTTTGGATAGTGGGAAAAAGACCCACTAATGAAAACATGGTTTAAAACCTTAGCTTGTTGCTCCTTGTGCTTAAATCATATCCAGAAATGCGATATATGCCTCATTTAAAGCCATTGTGGCTTATTATAGTGTAAAATTGTTGCTTCTAGTGCTTCTCTCTATAATGTTTTATCAAGCCCATGTTTTTATATTTCACTAAATGCACCCATTTTCACAATAAGTTTTAAAAACTATAAATACATCCAAGCAACAAATCTATATACATAGCATAATTTGTTCACTTTGCATTTATTGTGAGTACTCTGTATAGTGGGAAAAAGAGAACATGGTTTAGAACTATATAATGCCATCAAGTTCTGGATATAATAAAGATCACCGTTTCATCTCAAAATTAAACCAGCAATTTTGGATAATTTCATAATCAAATTCTTAATCAATTCTTAAAATGTATGCACAGTGGTGCAACAAGAAGTTACAAGGCCCCAGAACAAAGTATTTTTAAGTTGCCTGATCTCTAAAACCTCAGGCAGAAGCTGGCAGAGAAAACACAATAGTGTCACAAGCTGTAGTAATAGGTCCTTCACTAACTGCTGGGTCTGCTTTCTTTTATAATATTCCTCTTTTTCTGAGATATGTTTTTGAAGTTATTCAATGCATTTCCAGCTGGTTAATACAGTGCAATAGTGAGAAACCAATGAGGCCCCCTGGAGTTGCAGTTAAACTGTCTGACAAGATACCAAATAAGCCTCTGGTATGTTTGTGTCACTCTTCCATTGCAAATGACCCATGCTAAAGATAGACCAAATAAGGATGAACTGATTATTTGGACAGGTTGGATCAAAATGGGTGCCTAGTGTGAGTTGACATGGACTACATCACCGCACCATTGTGGTCTGTGCCCAATGGGACTTTCAAAACTGGTATCAGGTTGAAGTTGTCAAGTTGGCAGGCTATATTGGCCCATGTTTTGCCACTAAGATCTGTCCAGAATAATTTTAGATTTACCAAAAACCTTACCTATTGTATGGTAACAATTTTGTATCCTGAAATTTGGAAATACAGGGAATACTTGTTAAAGTTAATGGTTCTGTGTCTTTTCTGCACCTATGCAATATGCTATATGAGTTCCCAGCATGAGTTCCCAGCATGCTTTACATGCTGGATGATAATCCAGCATGTATAGGGCTGCATTGATGACTTCCTTGACCAGTATCTAAAATATCGATTGGGAGATTTGGAAAATCTGCAGATTAGGCCCTGTTTTGTCAAGTATGCAATTTCTCCCGAAGCATTTGCAAGAGGCATCTATTTGGCAAAATTATGCAAAATTGTTTGGTGATTTAAACCCTATTGCACCAAATGTATTGACATATATATTTGTATTTTTATTGTTAATTTTGTAAAAGGGCCAAAGAAAACAATAGTTTCTTAAAAGATTGAACATGGATAACAAAAAAAAAATATTATGGAAAAAAGGAGATAAACATTTTGAAAGAAGTTTAAAAATTACTATTAGGACTACAGTAAATTTGAAAGTAGTTTAAATGAACCACAGATTTACAGATCAAAATTGTATTTTTAAAGGAAAAATTAAGAAAAATGCAAATACAAAAAAAAATATTTTTTGATCAAATATTTGATATATTTGATAAAAAAATGTCCCTATAAAGAAATACATTACTATAGAATTGTAATTAATAATGTACAACTTAATATGCATGGTATATGTTCTAAAACAGTTTTACACAATCCCAATTCGTTATAAGAAACAAGGTAAAATTTCATAGCATTATTATAGACAAAAAAAGAGATTGAAGCAGAAATAATGGAAAATGCATATGCTAGTAATATGCGAGGATGAATATGTGCAAATGCTACATTAAGTCATATGTAAAAAGGTATTGAAATAGTGTTCCTTTCAATTAGAATGGCCAAATGATGAGGTTTGATTACCCCTCCCCAGTCCTTTCACACATGGACATTTCTTAAGGTGTCCTTGCTGAGACTTTGCAGTCATAAACTTCAGCTTGTTTATTTAGATGGTGACAGATTCACCAGTTTTAGCACCCTGTTACTGTAAAAGTGACGAGCCATAAAATAATCAATGGGAGTGACCTTTGTGCGGCTCTCACCTTGACTCAAAACATTTCACTCAGCTGTTGTTGAAGCAGTGTGCTGAAACAAAGATCACTGCAGGGAGCTCTTCTTTGCAAATGTGTTAATTATGAACTCTGACCTTTGTGTTGCCTTTTAACCTGTGCTAGGGTTTTGATGTAGGTTGAAGCTAAAAGATAGATTATCTTTGGATCAGTAGGGGCCTGTCTCAAAACCTAGAAACATCTGAAAGGTGGCATTCTGTACCTTTAGGGCACGGACACACATACGTTTTTAATGGTGGTGGCACACGTAGTGTTCTGGGTAGACTAGTCGCCTGGCGACAAATCTCCTCTTCTTCGGGCAACTAATCCCCCCTGAAATGCCTTCCTGCCGGCAAGAATGTAAATCGCCGGTGGGATGGCACTCGGATCTCGGAAACTTCAGACGACTTCGAAAAACGAAGCGATCCAAGGGCCATCCTGCTGGCTATTCACATTCTTGCCGGCGGGAAGGCATTTCAGGGAAATTGCCTGAAGAAGAGGAGATTTGTAATTTTCCGACTAATCTCCCTGTAAGGCTACGCGTGCCACCACCTTCAGTCGTTTTTACGCTGCGTTTTTTAAAAAGACACACCACTGCGTAAATATGCCTAAGTTAATGCGTCATTACCTAAACTTGACAACGCATTACCCTGGCCTCACGTGGCGTTTCATGGCATATTCTGGCACTGGTGTTGCAGTTCAGTGCGGTTTCTGCCTCATATATATGCATCACATTCAATAATGTGAAATCTGCTATATCATGCACACACTAGCGGATATCTAATGTTGCTTTTAAAAATGGCGACTAAGTTCTTGCGAAGTTTGTGTCGACGTAATGATGCTCGCGAAATGATGTACAGAAGAATTGTAGCAGTATAAACAGATGCATGGTGAGACGGTTTGTTTGTCTCACTACAATAGTACTTGCCATTTTGTCGAAAATTAGTTTTTGGTACTTCATGTCTGGCAAATTCCTTTTTAATGAAGAACAGCTGAGTATTCATGTCGAACAACAACCCAATATTTGAGATACTGGTTGTGCTTCTTACCATGATAGAATCAAACAAAAAACTTCATGGGAGGAGGTTGCTGGAAATTGTCTGCCTGAATGGTACTCCATAACTAAAGATCAAAAAAACGCAAAAGGTAAGTCTATAGTTTTTGGGTTTGTTTATGTTTTAAGTTATCATTTCAATCCTCTTTGGTAGTCTCTCTCTCTCTCTCTCTCTCTCTCTCTCTCTCTCTCTCTCTCTCTCTCTCTCTCTCTCTCTCTCTCTCTCTCTCTCTCTCTCTCTCTCTCTCTCTCTCTCTCTCTCTCTCTCTCTCTCTCTCTCTCTCTCTCTCTCTATATATATATATATATATATATATAAATACACATCCTTTGTTTTCATGTTATTTATCTCATGCTATCTCTTTATAAACTTTTTATAAACTTTTTTTTACAGTAAAAGATATAACTTTTCGCTGGAAACATGTACGAGATGCATTCAGGAAGGAGATGCTTCTAAGACATAGTGGGTCCCTTCCAAGAAAGGCAATACATGTACACTGAGCAGTTGCAATTTCTTCTTCCCACTGTTGAAACCAGACGATAAGTACTGTTATGTCAATAATGCTTCAAAGCTTGATGCGTATCCCTCTTTGTTTTGATGTGTTTTTTAAATGTCATTGTATTCTGTTTATTTCCAGAAAACAGTTTGTAAATGCTGTTTGCTTGTAACTTGTTAGTATGCTCCTAGGTATTTAAATGAAGGTACACATCTAGGAAGGAGATCTGCTGGTGCCTTCTCTTTCGCTTTCATGTAAATTTTCCCAGTTTTGCCTTCAATTTACCAGTTGAACTGGAACCTATGTTCTCCAGTTAAACAGGGCCCAGAATTGGGGAACAATGGTTCAGTTTGAAAAAGAGTTTTTCAAATTGCATTCTATTAATAGTATTAACATTATTTTCATGAAAAACTGGTTGGTTCACATTTATACCAAGACTGGGAAGATATTTTCATTTCTGTAACTTTTTTATAATTTGGCTCTTCCAAATATTGGATCATAAACATTAGACCGGAATATCTGAATATTTGAGAAACTGCTAATTTATGAGAAACCACTTAAAACAGAATATGAATGTAAATTTAATAAAGTGCTCAGATTACTACTCTGAATATGTTTACATCAATTCATTTTTGTGGTTCAGATCATCTTTAAATCATTGGCAAATCTTGAGTTTTGCCATGAATTGGAATTCCCACTTTGCCACACCCATATTGTGGCCTCACTGAGCATAGGAGAAGCTACTGTGCATCAGCCCACATAGAAGTATATTAATGAATTATGGTGTTGATGTTAATTTCTTGTAAAGGCTGGATAATAGATCCGATGATTGGGATCATAATAAATAGAATCAAGCTAAAATTCACTTCTGTGAGATGTTTTGGTTCTTTGGCTTTGTGGGTCTTGTCCCTTTTCTTTATAAAAACTGAGCTAAGAATAAAGAGCTTAGAGATTTTTATGTATGAGACTTATCTTTGCATTTCCTTATTAGTACTGTACTGGATTTATAGAACTGGCTAGGCATAAATTGCATTATTTATTACACTGATTTATCTGAAAATGAATTGTGAATCGTAGCAGAAACTAATAGCCTTCCAGCTGAGGTGAGCACCACCTTCTTATGGAGGAAACTTAGGGATGTAATTTGAAATAAAAACCTTCTGTGCAGCAGTGGCTTAAATTAGCAGAATGAGTATAATTCAAATAACAAAAACCATCTGGGGCCCATTTTTACTCAGCAAATTAGTGAGAATTTTAAGTGGAAGTGAAAAGGTGTTAAGATGGCACAGTGACCTGACTAGACCCTCATTTATTTCTGATGTTATATTTTTGGATATCATGGCTTTATTTCCTCAAAATATACACCTATATGTATCATGTTTATGGATCAACCAAATGAAACACGGTTCGCATATTTTTTAAATAGTTGTAACTCAAAATTGAGAGTAAACATATATACATGTAATGTTGTCTCCTGGCAATACCTGTTTTTATTTTTAAGGGAAATAAAGGCCACTTCATATAAATTAAAAGTACATAATGTTTTTATAAACAAAAACATTAAAACATTACACTACAGCAGTAATTTGCAGAGCACCCCTCCCCAACCATGTTTCTGCCACTGGGTAAAACTCCATAGGCCTGGAGGCCTGTACCAGTTCTCCAAATGCAGAGCTATGCAACAGGATGGTAGCTGCCATTTTTGCCACATCACATCCAGTTTCAGATTCTCTGGCAGTTTCCAAAAATCATGTTACCTGGAGCCCAAAATCAGATCTGCCCTCAGTGTGCATGCTCGTGGTCAATTACCAGGTATTGTAACTTGTCAGGGTCAAGTGAAGTTGTAATTGGAGACAAGTATTCACCTTCTGCTCCCAAGGTTGGATGCAATTACATACATACTGGCCTACTGAAAGATTATCTATCTTCCAAGTTTCATTTTTTTAGCAGACACATGTTTCTGTATTTTTACCTATATTTTGTATCATCCATTTTTTTTTTTTAAGATGTCCAGACCCTGTTATGAAAATCTGGCCAATGTCATGATGCTTACAGTATATCACCATACTTCTCTGTAGGTGAAGTCATGCCCCTTTCATACATTTCACAATATTATTTAATACTTTTATACTACTTATCCCTTCAGATTGTAAGTCATTGTGGGCTGGGACCCTTACCTATTACCGTATGTTAGGTTGTTTGTATGTCTATCATTGTTATGTTCCCTAATGTGCAGCTGTGGAATATTTTGGCAATTTATAAATGAATGCAATAATAAAACTGTATTACCATAGTTGGCCATCAGGTGGGTGTGCCAAACAGCTGAACGTGGGTAAGGAATTTAAACCCACAGAGTAGGAACCACCATAACAGTGAAACATTTTCACAATTCACATTTTAATCTATGCAAGAAGCAGCTTTTTGGAAGACATAGCTAATAAAAGTTTACAAAGCCAAAAACAGGAAATGGAGCAATTGAGCAGTTCAGGACATTACAGAGGCACAGTCAGAGTGCAAGATCAAAAGAACATTGCTCATTTACTGTAGGAACTGATTGTATCAATGTCGTCTAGCTGCAACTCAAATTTCAAATCATTTGTTCCTCTCATATAATCGCAGCGATTTCAAGATGCAACCCTGACATCAGTTGCAGTGCAATATTTCACAAAAATTATGCTCTACTCATGCCATAGTATATAAAAAGGGACTGCATCATTTTTTCCCATTTGCCTCTCTAACCACATGTCAAACAGGGGATATCAATTAACAATAATACCTTCTTTTAGTATTTTCCATCAATGACCTCATTAGCTTCAACCATTTGTTATGAAGATGACTTCTTCCTGACAGTACATTTTTCATTATTTCAATAAAGCCCGTTTTTCTTTTTTTGTTCGCATTTTCCAAAACCAGAATGCAATTACTTGTGGTTGTATTTAAACACCATTAATATTTACATCATATAATGGAATCAAATATGGCCTCTCTTTTATTTCTATAAATAATAATAATATTCACAGTTCTCGTATCACACATTGATTTTTCATGAATATTTATTTATTTTTCATAGCTGGGTTTTGGATACCAGTTGTTTAAAGTGAAGCATTTTTGACACTTCTAACATAGTAACATAGTAAGTAAGGTTGAAATTAAGAGACACGTCCATTAAGTTCAACCTTTTTTTTTCTTTCTTATATCTGCCTAACTGCCAGTTGATCCAGAGGAAGGCAAAAAAAACAATCTGAAGCCTCACCAATTTGCCTCAGAGGGGGAAAAAAAATCCTTCCTGACTCCAAAATGGCAATCGGACTAGTCCCTGGATCAACTTGTACTATGAGCTATCTCCCATAACTATCAAAACAATAACCAAAGAAAACCAGGGAAAGTAAGGAACTTTAGAGACCCTGTTAACTTCAAGTCAACCAGTTCAGATAAAGTTATAAATGCAGGAATAAAACGTATCTAGGTAAATTAAAAAACACACGCCACCACAAACGATACCAAACAAGACTTCATTAATGAAGCGGTGAAGTCCGGGACCGTGTCCCTAAAAAACACACAATTTAAAAGCCAGGCAATAGGTAGAATGGTGGGCTGTAAGTGCAGTTCACGCTACCATCAATAGCGTGGCTGCCACAGTAGCATTACAGTGGTGATGCCTATTGCAATCCCAGAACCCTTCCTTCCAATTGTTCCCCCAGGATAATTCCTACCTATCTACGTGGGGAGCGAGTGGGAGCTAACCGCCCACCGTCCACCTATGCCACCCGCCCGACGCGTTTTGCCGTGAAAACTCCCGGAACAGTTCCAACTCCCAAGGCATATATAAGATATAATCTTACCCGGACTTCGATGTGACCCAGGTCCAACGCTAAGGGGAACGAAAATGCTGCACACACCAAAAAAGGAGCTCTCTGATGAAGTGCAGTGACATGAAACGCGTCAGAGCTCATGGCGCAGGGTTAACAGTTTGTCAATATGTTTAATAAATAAAATGAAGTTCTTTTATCGATGAATTGATGAGCATGCGATTCCTTAATGTGGTTCCTGAGGGTCGCGCATCAATCTCCCTACACTCCCGCTGTCTCCTTAGCATTGCTTGTGGCTCAGGTAATATTTCTGAGAAAATTACCTTGGAAGTCCTCACCCTCAACTTTACACCTAGTTTTTTAAAATCATTCTTGAGGACTTCACCACCTCCTCTAACTTTGTCATTGGTACCTATGTGTACGAAGACCGCTGGGTCTTCCCAAGCCCCTCCCAATAATCTTTCCACTCGTTCCACCACATGCCGAACCCTAGCACCAGGCAAGCAGCAGACTGTTCAGCATGTAGGGGCCTTACGACAGATTACCCTATCCACCGTTCTAATAATTGAATCCCCTATAACTATAACCTGCCTTTCCTTCCTTGCACCCCCCCACCACCCGTATTAGAGACACTGCCTCCCAGGGTGCTCTGCGAGTCAGTCTGCTCCATACACGCCAGTTCAGAATTTTCTTCCCCATCATCTTCAGCCAAAACGGCGAATTTGCTGTTTTTGGACAAGCTGTGGACCAGCCCCCCTGCCCTTCTGTTTCCTACTTCCCCTCCTGACTGTCACAAACCTTCCTCCCTCATTAGCCTCCACTGCCTCCACTTCTGTAGTGCAATGTTGGCAAATTTAAACAAACATCCAAATTGGTGATAAATGAAAAGAATCTTTCAACCCCTTCCTGTTTTTTTTTTTTTAAATATTGGAATGACATCAGCTTTTCTCTAATCCAGAGGTACCATATCAGATGAAGGTGAATCTGAAATAGGGGCCAGTCTAAAACTTAACTAAGCTCTCTTAGAACCCATGGGTATGTGCCATCTGGCCCTGGAGCCTTGTTCACATAAATTTTTAAAGCTTTTTGAATCATATCCTGAGTCAGCCATATCCTGAGTCAGCAATGGAGGACCAGCCTATGAGACTATAAAGTTTTGTATGGGGGCATCCTGAATGATTTCCTGACAATATTGGTTACTCTTCTTTGACCACCATTGACTTAGAAGATAAATGCACAAAGGGAGACATCAAGTGAGGTTTGCTTATAGTAATTTGTTTTTACCCTGTTAACCTTGGGTTCATTGCATGTCCTTCTGGGTGCAAGCTGATGCTACAATAGGCACTGTGGCAAAGGTTATTTTTGGGTGTCTGTGTTGACTAGCTTGAATGGTGTGTAAGAAGGGTGTTGCCATTAAAGCATGAGAAATAAATGTGAATGAAAGTACATACGCTCATGGTTGCTTCCAGTTGAATTAAAAGTCAGACTGTGGCTAAGGTAGCACCCCAGTTGTAAATTTAGATCATGCCATGAACCTACAAAGGAGATTTTGGCACCTGTCCAATAGATATCTATTATATTTTTGGCCAGATATTTGGTCAGTTAAGCCATACAAAGTTACATAGGTACAAAATTAATTTTGGTTGAAAAATTCAACCCTTCCAAATTACACCCAGTGCTCTATATACCTTTATATACACATACATATTATCCTTCTCCAAAAAGTCAGCCAAGCCACTTTTAAAGGCATTTATATAATCTGCCATCATTACATCACCCAGCAAGGTATTCCACAACCTCACTGTCTACACTTAATTACCGTATATACTCGAGTATAAGCCGACCCGAGTATAAGCCGTGGTACCTAATTTTACCTACGAAAACTGGGAAAACTTATTGACTCTAGTATAAGCCTAGACACAACTACAGCCCTGTCTCCCAGCAGCGCACATTCTGCCAAAGCGACCCCCCCAGCGATCAACCGGACTTCTTTGCAAAGTTGATGGTGACAGAGAATTGCCAAACGGATTACTGTGTGCATTGTCCCACTGTCCCACTACCATGTGCAGAGGGTGCTGTTTGATATTGCCATCACTGTTAACCTTTCATATAACCAACAGAGGGCACTGTGTGATATTGCAGTCACTGTTAATCTTTCGTATAACCAACAGAGGGCGCTGTGTGATATTGCAGTCTGTTAATCTTTAATATAACCAACAGAGGGTGCTGTGTGATATTGCAGTCACTGTTATTCTTTCATATAACCAACAGAGGGTGCACTGTTATTCTTTCATATAACCAACAGAGGGTGCTGTGTGATATTGCAGTCACTGTTATTCTTTCATATAACCAACAGAGGGCACACTGTTATTCTTTCATATAACCAACAGAGGGTGCTGTGTGATATTGCAGTCACTGTTATTCTTTAATATAACCAACAGAGGGCGCTGTGTGATATTGCAGTCACTGTTATTCTTTCATACAACCACCAGATGGCGCTGTGTGATATTGCAGTCACTGTTAATCTTTCATATAACCAACAGAGGGCGCACTGTTATTCTTTCATACAACCAACAGATGGCGCTGTGTGATATTGCAGTCACTGTTATTCTTTCATATAACCAACAGAGGGCGCACTGTTATTCTTTCATATAACCAACAGAGGGCATTGTGGGATATTGCAGTCTCTCCCCAAATGTACTGTTGGTATAGGAATGATTAAAAGTGACTGCAATCTCAGCTACTCGGGTCTGGTACCACTGACCCGAGTATAAGCCGAGGTAGACTTTTTCAGCACATTTTGGATGCTGAAAAACTCGTCTTATACTCGGATATATACGGTAACAGGATCAGACAAGGTAACACACCCAGGCACTATGGAACATAGACCTACATTGGGCCAAGAGTGCAGGGTAGGGGTTTCATAGGCAGCCTAATGGCTTACACAGATCACCTGAGGTCAGAATGGTGAACAGGTGAAACAAGCCAAGCATACTTGCAATTACATGGAAAACAATAGGAGTGAACCAGGGCCTTAGCTGCCTGCTCACATACTGCAGAAGTAATGCATCCAGCTCAGAAACACCAGGTCCCTGTTTCACCTCCAACCAGGATGTTACAAAGGCTTTTTGCTACTTCACAGGAAAATTCAGTTCTTCAAGTCTAATCTGGTGGCCACTGGTACTTTGTTGTTTTCAATGTGAAAAAAAGATCCCCCACTATCTGTCTATAATGTCCTCTTATGTATATACAAAATAATTACACACCATGTTGAAAGTAACCCAACCCAACAAGTTGCATGCAAACCCATTCTGAAAATGCTAGCTACAAGGTGCACACTCTTAGCTTTTGATGCATCAGGTGCAAATGTGGTGGATGTAGATCCATGTGAAGTCCCAATTATGCTGCAATGTGAATTAAAAATGTTTACAGAACAGTATCTACCTGGTAAGGTACCAGATTCAGTATATGCAGTGCAATTTTGCTCTCCAGAATTCAGTGGACAGAAACACACTGTTGAGCCTAAATTATAAGGAAAGACTGTCCAAATTAGATTGATATATACATTTGATATATATGTATAAATATGTACTAGGGGACCACAATAAACTCTCTGATACCCTTTTTCACCAGTAAAGGGGCATGCAAAATTATTTGTATTTTACCTTGATGTGGTATGGCGGCTTACCAATTTTATGATCATAATTTTGTAACAAAAAACCCTGTTTTTCTTTTCTAGACAGGGGACTATTGTATTTAAATATTTTTTTTTATATGACCTTAGGAGTGCACCCACAACCCCCCTCTTGTATGCAAAATTATTTCACTTTAACATTAGTGATGGCTGAATTTCTCCCATTTTTCTTTGCTGAAAAATTCTAAATTCTAAAAGTCTGAAGTGATTTAGGGCGGCCCAAAAAGACCAGTGCAGCGCCCATTGACTTTTATAGAACCTCAACAACTTTTACCTGCCAAAGTTTTGTATTGGCGATGTTTGTAGTTTTTACACTTAGAGACACATTAATCAATGGTCAAATTTTGAATTCATGTGAGTTTTTTTAAACTCCAATAAACTCCCATTAACTCGAAATTCGACCAATCGAAATGTATTAGCAAAATCGAATTTTCTCAGCTTGGATGAATTGAATAAACCTGAAAACTGGAATAGAATTCAATTTGATTTAGAACAAAAACTAACTAAAAAAACGTGTTTCGAGTTCGAATTTTCACTCAGACCCTTAATAAATCTGCCCCTTAATAATTCTCAATGTTTTTGTTATTTTTAAATAAATTAGAATATCATGAATTTTTAAAGATTCGTGGAAAAATTACAATTTGTTTGTTAGTAAATGGGCCCCTTACTGTAAGCAAGTAATATGGCAGTCAGTGTGGGTCACCTACAATTTTGTGCAGGGGGGCTGGAATGTGCTTTCTTAGTTATGCCCCTAATGGCAGCTCTTGCTCATGTGTATTTGTTTAGAGAAGTTATGTTCAGTACATACAGTATGCTGTGCTCACAAACTCTGTTGTCTGTTTAAAGATAATTAATTTTCTTGCAAAATTTTCCATGTGATGAAAGCATCATAATTTTTTTTGCTTTCTCAAATGAGTACTTCTCAATATTATTATAGCTAGACATAAAAAGCTAAATTTTTGCTAAACGGTGATAGGTTATAGATACTATGAAGGTCACCCCAGAAAATTAAGTAAAATGTAAGATATTAATAATGATAAAAATGAAAGGCCATTTTAGCGCAATACTCCCTTAATTTATCAGTTAACATTTCTGTAATCACATAGGTTTAATGCTCTGAGCATCATTAGTTATCAACATTACTTTAAAAGCACCATGATAAAAGGGTCAAAAAGAAGCTTTCCAAACATCCTGGCAGAAAGTAGATTTGGACACAAACCTTGAGCACCAATGAGGAAAAAAAAACTTTTCAAAGAAGGTAATTGAAGATTGGCAGAGCTCCTGAAATGATGGCTTTTTGGATAGAGAGTTTAATTGTGTCTTTCCTTATGATGAAGAACGCAAAACTCATTTCCTGGCTGGCAATAACTACATACTGTAGATTCTACTCTGTAGCAGATATTAAGAAAAAATATAATTATGGGGAGTTATTTGGATGATTTCCTTTTAGAACAAGAGCAAAACAAATAACTTAAATTCCTAAATATATTGATCAAATTGTATTACCCAAAACAGTACTGTTGAAAGTTTTAGATTTGCTCAAATAAGCAATACATAGCTGTTTTTTCACTATGGTACAAGTATTTACTGAATCCTAGTAACCTTTCTGAAAGTCTGCATTTTGCAGACCTTTCTTTTTTTACATTTCGGAAGCATCTTCATAATAAATCTTGGACAATTAGAGGGCTGATTGAAAGAGGTCTTACCACTCTTTTCCAAATTAATTCCACACTTCAGCCCATGTATTCCCTGTAATCTGATTGATTAGTTTAATAAATCAAACCTACCTGCAGATAATCCATTTAGGCTTTTTAATTAAACACAATTATCACAATTTGTTCTGCTGCCTGCCAGACTGCAAGTGGAATTTAGGCTGATGAAGGGAAGAAATTCAGTCGTGTTTATCTTTAAAGCTAGTAATGAGGTAGAGTGTATTAAAAACATGCTTCGTCAAAAATATTGCATGCAGCGAGGAATTAGTGGAAATCCTACAATCCAAATTCAAGATTTTCTGTTAAACCGTGCATATATTTTCCAGTCCTGGAAATTATCAGCACTCTTTCAAAGTCTGACAATATAGGCAATTATATGCAATAAAATGGGCCAGTCAAATCATGCTAGAAGCTCATACAAATTTTAAACTTACCAATGTGTGCATATTTAAATAACAAATTTTCTCTAATAAAGTGGTAGATTTTGGTGTGGTTAATTTCCTTCTGTTTTCTGCAGTGTAATGAATTAACACCTTAGCAGAGCTGCACAAAAGGCAGATCTTTGTTTTTTTTGGCAGGCATTACTGTCAACTAACATCTTTCAGATATAGCCCATAGATGTGTAAGACATTGTTAGCACTGGAAGAAATCAAGATGGCAGCTATATGTATATTTTTAGGGAAACAATATCCATGAACATTGTAGGTCTCTATAAAAACATATCACATTAAACAGCCCATATGTATAACACTGCTTCATCAACCCATTTAAATTATTTTCAAAAAACTATACTTTTCTAATAGCATGCACCATTGGATAATCCCAAATAGAGAAAATTGTAAGTACTAAGGGCCGTCCCCATGCTCATATGATTCACCGTATTAAGACATTAAAGAGCCAATGTACCTGTTCTCTTCTGTGAGACAAGTACAGGTCACAAGCTAAATTCTTTCACAACTTGCTGGCTGGTTCCTACACTACCCATTGTTCATAATATATATGCTTAAATAAATGTTCCTGTTTTGCCCTTTGATATGCAAAATGGTAGCACGCCTGCTATGAATATATAAAATAATATTTTATTAGTATTATTATCAATTGTATTTTTATTAACATGAGCTTCAAGCAGAAATCAATAATATACAAAGATACATGATAATAAAAATAACTTAATACATACTTAATTTAAATCCAGAGCAAATACATTTTTAGCATAGTTCTGTTTTATAACAGGGTAGCAGATGGTATTGTCTTGTAGTTTTGACAGTACGCCTCTTCTCATGTGACACAACATTATTTTAAGTTCACACTTAGTAAATTTCTACTGCATATGAGTTTGGCTTGCAGATAAAAATACATTGTTTATATGTTTATTCCATTCCTAGTATAGGTATATATTTCTATGGAACTACTTTTGTTGTTTTCAGAATAAATAAGCACATAAATTTGGAGATACAAGTGACTGCACATACTGTAAGTAAAGTGGAAAAGAGAATCAACAAAGAAAAAATGTATTAAAGGAACAAACGTTTTGTGTGTGTTCATATGAGTTAATAGGGAACAGAATTTATATGTATGTAAGTGTGGAGTGAATAGACTTTGTATTTAATACATTTTGATTTTTCATAAGAAGGTATGTTTGTAGGCGGATTTATAACCTAATATGAACTTCTCTGTGTGTTTATATTCAAAGGTTTGCCTAGTGAGACTATCCCAAGGTAATTATTTAAAGGGAACCCGTCACCCAAAAAAATTATTCAAAATCCTATATTATCACATTAGTCAAGAAAAATTAACTTCAATTACACCGTATAAATTATTTGAATCTTGTTTCCTTCAGTCTGGGAACTCATAATTATAGCAAGCAGGAAGGAGCCATTTTGTGGATGTTAACCAGTTCAATGCCACACAATGTGGATTTCGTCCTGCGGAGAATCCGCTCCTTCTCTGCATCACTGTTGACACTGCCTACACTCAACTGCAGGCAGACATGGTGGATTTCTGTGCTGAAACGCTAGATTTCTGCACCTGAGCGGAAGCAATGATTTTGTATGCAGGCACATTGATCAGCAGTGGAGAAACGCAGGCTAAGATCCGTATCATGTGGCACTAGCCTAAGTCATTATGTGTGATTAATGAAACATATATCTCTTTATGCAAATCCGTTCAAGTGAAATGGGTGTAGATACATAAGGCAAGAATGTCAATCTGATTTTAATGGCTCTAGGATAGGTCTGTCCAACAGGAGGCCTGCAGACCTGATGTGTCCCTCCAAAGAATTTTTATGGTCCCCAGTCTGCCAGAGGCTCCATAGACTTCACTATATTACATCATAATTTTAATTTAATCCAGCCCTCAAATATACTGTATGATAAATAGTTGACTCCCTACATGTAATAAGTTGGATAGCACTCCTCTAAAAGATGCAATGTTTGCCTAACCCAACCAGCTGAACAGGTATTTGCATGTCCATTTAATTTTTAAACTAATATGCATATTTATACATTTCCAAATATGACTTTGGTGTACATTGAAATTAAAGATATACTTTTATATGTTTCACACTGCCTGATCACTGTCTGCAAGAGTGAGGCCTAAAGTTGAATAATTTTCACAAAGGGATTAGGCATAATTGATCTGATGGGGAAAAAAACGGCACTCCATGGCCTGACACACAGTATTTGGAAGAGAACATTCTCACATTTAAAGCAACTCCATTGGGCAAGTAATTGGAAGCGCACTCTGTGCTCCTTAATTGTGATTGTTGCCTATTGTTTGACAACAGGTTGTTCAGTGATCATTAAACTAACAGATTCAGGGAGAAACAGAGCTAATGGCACTGATTACTGAGCAATTTGCAAGTAGCAGTATCACAAAAGAGACTCATCATCTCTCTGATCATCACTTTGCCTCTCTGGTGTGTTTTATTAGGCAGGTGTCTGCCTCTTAGTCTCTTGGCCAATATAAGTCAGAGTTAAGTAATTGCCGAAAACAAATAAAATCTTAATTATGAAAAAAGTGTTTTTTGAAGCTTAACTACTCAGTCAAATGCTAAATTATTCTACTAGCCCATAAAAGCCTTCAGATTTTCTTTGACAGAAGAAAATTAACTATGTAAAACATTTTTCCTGGGTTCCCCATGGCAGCAACTAATGGGTTAATTCCCCTATCCCGAGAATGGACAGGCTTAACAAGCAATAATTACAATCCTTTAAGAACCCACCCCAGCCTCCTGTGCATTGTCTTTTTTTTTTCTGTCCGCTGGTTTGGATAGGCTTTTTTTCTTTGCTCTCACCTGGGTCATGGTTGGCCCTTTTCCACACATGTGAAGCCTCTGCAAAGGTAACCGCTTGGCGCTCTGCCTGTCAGAGGGTCCCCCCACCCCTCACCTTCAATCGACAGTATGGGGGAGACATTAGAGGTAAAGTGGAGTAGTATATTGCGGTTTGCGTTCCAAATGCGCACCTATGCGTTCCAGGAGGAGGAAGTGACGTCACTTCCGGTTTTCCGGTTTTCTGGCGCCAAAGAAGGGTTTAAAAGGACGCTAAAGGTGTCAGATATGTTTGCTGGTCCTTCTTGGTTCCACTGGCTACGCTTGGCTGTCTGGTCTCTCTCTCATGCTCTTCTGGTAGGTACCTCTTCCTTGGCATGGTAGTTGTTAGTGCTGGGTGTTGATTTTTTTTTTGGCTACCATGTCTAGCTCTTGTCTGAAAAAGGGGTTGAGCATTCACCCATTCCAATGGAGGATTCTCCCACTGCCCATGATTCACATCGCTCAGGTTCTAGGTGAGAGCACAAAAAAGTTTTTTTTTTTTTTTTTGGATTCTTCTCTTTTTTTTTCCTTTTCACTATCATCCACTATTGTCTTTTAGGCTCTCTTCAAAGAGATCTCGGACTCATCAAGAAGCTCAGTCGATCTCAAAGGATCCAGCAGCCACAAGGGAAGAGGAGAGACCCAGATGCAAAGCATGCCCTAATAGGGCTCTAAAGGATAAATATTTATGTCGAAGTTGCCTCACGGAAGTGGCTGGAGAAACCTCCCAGGAGACTTCGGATGTTTTGGGCATGATTAAAAAAGCAGTCTCAGAGGGTATGTTGTCTGCTGTGCAGGCTTCTTCATCCTTAAGATCAAGAAAAAGACCTAGAACTAGGTCTCAGGAAAAAGAAGGAAGTGAGGAGAATTCAGGGTCGGAGACAGATGAGTATCTGGTCTTGTCTGAGGCAGAATCAGAGGAAGATGCTGCGCATCTATTTGACTTCAAGATGGTGGATCCTTTAGTAAGAGCCATTAAGGAAGCATTGAAGTGTGAGGAGGAGAAGGAGAAGGAAGAAGCTTCTACTTCCAAGAAGTTGTTCATGTCAAAGCCCAAGAGGAATAATTATTTTCCTATCTTTGAAGAGGTTAAGGAATTAATAGCCTCAGAGTGGAGCAGGATGGAGAAGAAAACGTCAATTAAGAACAGATTGTCTAAACTTTATCCATTTTCTTCAGAGGATTCAAAAGATTGGGATTCTCCACCAGTAGTGGATGCAGCCTTGGCGCGGTTAGCCAGGAAGTCAACGCTCCCTGTAGAAGATGCCACTAGTTTTCGAGATCCAATGGAGAGAAGGATGGATAATGATTTGAAGAAGGCATACTTGGCCTCTGGCTCGGCTCTCAAGCCAGCCATAGCCTTATCCTCTTTGTCCAGGGCCTTTAGATCCTGGATTTCAAATATTGAAGAAGCTCTGAAGAGTAGAGTCAGTCGAGAGAAGATTATAGATGCTTTGGTGGAACTCAAGTTGGGATCAGACTTCATGGCGGAGGCTTCCTTAGACCTCATACGACTTTCAGCTAGAAATATTGCCTTGTCGGTTTCAGCTCGGCGTGCCTTATGGCTCCGTCCATGGCAGGCGGACAACAATTCTAAATATAATTTATGCATTTTTCCCTTTTCGGGACAGAAGCTCTTTGGACAAAAGCTTGAGGAAGTTATAAAGAAGGTGTCGGGGGGTAAAAGCATGTTTTTACCACAGGAAAGTAGACCTAGACGTTCTTATTTTTCTTCAAACAGAAGATCCTTTAGAGAAAACCTGTTTTCTAATGATCAGAAGAACTATAGACCTGGAAGAGAATATGGAAGATCTCGAGCTTGGAAAGGAGGTCAAACCTCAGTTAGGTCGGATAGGGGAAGAATGCCTGCTTCCTTTCGGGGAGAGAAGAACACCAAGTTTTTCTGAAGGTCCGCCAGTCCAACCCCAGAAGGTAGGAGGTCGATTAAAAAGATTTGCTGGGGTTTGGACTGGAACAATTCGAGACAACTGGGTTTGCACGGTGATAAGCAGGGGGTATTCAATAGAATTCAACCGAAGACCTCCAACCCCGCATTATGTCCCTTCAGCTATCCCTTCAGATCCAGCAAAGGCTCAGGCTATTCATCTTTATGTGCAGAAACTCCTCTACCAGAAGGCGATTCAACTAGTGCCAGAAGAAGAGAAATTTCAAGGTTTTTATTCACCTCTCTTTCTCATTCCAAAGGCCTCAGGAGAATACAGACCAATCTTGGATCTAAAGGAGCTCAACAGTTGCATAAATCCTCAACATTTCAAGATGGAGTCTTTGTCAACGATAATTCAAGCTCTACGCTTGGGGGATTGGATGATGTCCATCGATCTTCTAGATGCGTATTTACACATCCCTATTGCCCAGCATCATCACAGGCTTTTGAGATTCTCAACTCTGCAGGGTCATTTCCAATTCACATGTCTACCTTTCGGTCTATCGACCTCCCCCAGAGTGTTTTCAAAGGTTCTGGTGGCACTGGTGGCTTTTTTAAGGGAACAGAATA
This sequence comes from Xenopus laevis, assembly GCF_017654675.1. Lineage (NCBI taxonomy): Eukaryota > Metazoa > Chordata > Amphibia > Anura > Pipidae > Xenopus > Xenopus laevis. The sequence continues at coordinate 63,826,468 of NC_054373.1, forward strand.
TCAGAATCTACCATTACTTGGACGACCTGCTTCTCCTAGCTTCCTCTCAGGAGCAATTACTGGCCATATCGGGTCAAGTGCTTTGGACGTTGCAGCAGTTCGGCTGGCTGGTGAATTTTCAAAAGAGCAACCTAGTCCCTTCTCAGCAATTAATTTACTTGGGGGCTCACCTAGACACGCAGAGAGATCTAGTTTCTCTTCCCAAGGAGAAATTAGTGAAGATTCAACTAACAGTGGAGGAAGCCCTTGCACAGGGGTGTTTGTCAGCAAGGCAGTGGCTTCGCCTTTTAGGTCTTCTGTCATCAACCTTTCAGATGGTGAAATGGGGTCGATGGCATACCAGAGCCATTCAGTTTCACTTCCTACAGTGTTGGAACCGTTGCTCGATGAGCCAAAGGATCAGGATTCCAAGGAGACTCAAGGAAGAGTTAGAGTGGTGGCTCGTGACAGACAATCTCGAGATAGGTTTACCCATCAAGGAGCCAGTTTGGAGCCTGCTGACCACGGATGCAAGCACGGTAGGATGGGGTGCGCATTATCAACAATTCAATATACAAGGCAGATGGAACTCGGGCAGGATAGAAAGCTCGTCCAATATTCTGGAACTGAGAGCAGCGAGGAATGCTCTTCTGACCTTCCAAGATCACCTGCAGGACAAGGATGTGAAACTGAGGATAGACAATTCTACGGCAGTAGCCTATGTAAGAAAGCAAGGAGGAACCAGGAGTCAACAGTTATTAGAGGAGACTGCATTGATCATGCAGTGGGCAGAGACTCATGTCAGGAGTTTGACAGCAGTCTATCTTCCAGGGGTTCAGAATTATCAAGCAGATTGGCTCAGCAGAAGATTTGCGGATCGTCACGAGTGGGAACTGGACCAGGAAGTATTTTGTTGGATAACTTCAAAACTGGGAAAACCAGGGGTGGACATCATGGCTTCTCCATGGAATGCCAAGGTTCCCCACTTTTACTCCTGGAAACCTCACCACAGAGCGATGGGTTCGGATGCTCTATCGATACCATGGGATTTCAAGTTGGGTTATGTCTTTCCACCAATTCCTTTAATACAGGCAGTATTGAAGAAGGTTTGTCAGGAGAAGGTCAAGGTTATTGCCATCATTCCATATTGGCCGAGGAGACCATGGTTTCCTCTCCTTTTAAGTTTAGCAATGCGTCCTCCCCTGAAACTCCCAGTTCAGATAGGTCTGTTAAGACAAGGAGCCATTCTGCATCCAGACCCTCAGAGCCTGAATTTAATGGCGTGGAAATTGAACGGTCAAGACTATTGAAAGAGGGAATTTCTCCGCCTGTGGTCTCTATGCTCTTAAAATCCAGGAAATCCTCTACTAATACTACGTATCATCGTATCTGGGAGAAATTTATTCAATTCTCTGCAAAGGAATCTATGGATCCATTTTCCCCATCAGTCACCAGCATATTATCTTTTCTTCAGACTGGATTTGAAAAAGGGTTGAGCTTGAGTGCACTAAAAGTGCAGATTTCTGCTCTTACAGCCCTTACAAATACTCATTGGGCTAAGAATGAATTAATAATTCAATTCCTCAAGGCTGTTTTAAAGTTAAGACCTCCAAATAGGAAGTTGTCCGCCCCTTGGAGTCTGCCTTTAGTGTTGCAGGGGCTAGCAAAGGCTCCATTTGAACCTTTAGAACAAGTCTCGGACTATTTTGTAACTCTCAAGACGGTTTTCCTTGTGGCTCTGGCCTCGGCTAGCAGGGTGTCAGATCTATTTGCCTTGGCAGCTAATCCTCCCTTCACAATTTGTGATATAGAAAGAGCTATTTTGAGACCACTTCCTTCAGTACTTCCTAAGGTGGTTTCTCAGTTTCATCTCAAGAGAGAGGTTGTTTTACCAGCTTTTTCAAATATTGAAGGCAATGATTCGGATTCTATCCACCTTCTAGATCCAGTAAGAAGCTTGAAGATATATTTGGATAGATCTGCTGTTTGGAGGAAATCAGACAATCTCTTTGTGATTCCAGCCGGCATAAGAAAGGGTCATGCGGCTACAAAAGCTACACTAGCCAGATGGCTAGTTTCAGTAATTAAGAGAGCCTATGTTGAGCAGAAGCTGGAAATTCCTGTGGGTATCACAGCGCATTCAGTGAGGGCAGTGTCTACATCCTGGGCAGCAGAGAAGAAGGTTCCTACTGACATCATCTGTAAGACAGCCAGTTGGCGTTCAGCCAGAACCTTCCTGAGACATTACAAGTTGGAAGTTAATACTGAAGATGCTGTTCTCTTTGCCTCAACTGTTCTTGGTTTAGATACTCAATAGTAAACTTTTATAATGCAGATGGTGTTATGTGTTTATTCCCCCCCATAGCTTTTTATTTCCCATTAGTTGCTGCCATGGGGAACCCAGGAAAATGGAGAATTCCTATCATACTTACCGTAATTCTCTTTTCCTGGAGTTCCTCCATGGCAGCACGCGCTCCCACCCTTAGGACTTTAAACAAAGACAACGCACAGGAGGCTGGGGTGGGTTCTTAAAGGATTGTAATTATTGCTTGTTAAGCCTGTCCATTCTCGGGATAGGGGAATTAACCCATTAGTTGCTGCCATGGAGGAACTCCAGGAAAAGAGAATTACGGTAAGTATGATAGGAATTCTCCATTATCTGATCAGTACAACCATGGGAATGAAGAAATAGCCTACAAAATCTTGCTGCCCATTTTTTGTGGCTGTAGGGGTCCTGCAATTAAAAGGCAACACTTGGGGTTTGAATAAAATAAAAAATATATGCTGTCATAATATATAGGTATGGGACCTGGTATCCAGAATTCTCTGGACCTGGGGTTTTCCTGATAATGGATCTTTCCGTAATTTGGATCGTCATGCCATAAGTGTACTAGAAAATCATGTAAATATTAAATAACCCCAATTGGCTGATTTTGCTTCCAATAAGGATTAACTATATCTTAGTTTGGATCAAGTACAAGGAAGTATTTTATTATTAAAGAGAAAAAGGAAATCACTTTTAAAAATTTTGATTGTTTGGATAAAATGGAGTCTATGGGAGACAGTCATTCCGTAATTTGGAACTTTCTGGATAACAGGTTTCTGGATAACGGTCATAGGGATGTAGCGAACGTCGGAAAAAAAGTTCGCGAACATATTCGCGAACTTGCGTCAAAAATGCGAACGGTTCGCGAACGTCGCGAACCCCATAGACTTCAATGGGAAGGCGAATTTTAAAAGCTAGAAAAGACATTTCTGGCCAGAAAAATGATTTTAAAGTTGTTTAAAGGGTGCAACGACCTGGACAGTGCCATGCCAGAGGGGGATCAAGGGCAAAAATGTTTCTAAAAAATCCATTGTTGACACAGCGCTGCGTTTTGTGCTGTAAAGGGCAGAAATCACACTACATTTCTAAACCTGTGTAATAAAATGCTTTAAAACGTCCGGCGTCTACATGCCAATCAAGTCGTGTAAAAGTTACAGCCTGTTCACACGCAAAGACGAAACGCGGTGCTTACTGCAACGCAAAAAGACGCAAAGAGCTTTAATGAATGATACCGTCAAGTGAGCAAATAATAGTTTTTAATTACTAGTTGCTTGTCACCTCCAGGATGTTCGTCCTGTTGGTGGCAATATTTCTGTAGTGGTGTGTTTAGCAGTCACCGTGCTTGTGCGCACGTGCACGGTGAGGCAGAGGTAATTCAATGTACAGTGAAGCGAACCAAAAAACACTGATTCTGCAGTGTGGGCCCAGTTTTGGTCTACTTTATTGATCACCTGCGGTGACCATAAAAGATGCGATTTTGCCACTGTTGCAGAACCCTGAAAAATTAGGCATGTGTACTTTCCTGAAAAATTATGTTTTTTTGTCGCAGCCACTGAACCAGAAGTCCAGAAACAATATGCCATATAAATGCTGAAAATATTAATTTTTTTTTGTGGCAGCCACTGCAGCACAGAGGCCAGAAAAAATATGCCATATAAATGCAAACAATATTAATTTTTTTTTTGTCGCAGCCACTGCAGCACAGAGGCCAGGAAAAATATGCCATATAAATGCTAACAATATAAATTTTTTTGGTCGCAGCCACTGAAGCACAGAGGCCAGGAAAAATATGCCATATAAATGCTGAAAATATTCTGTTTTTTTGGTCGCAGCCACTGAAGCACAGAGGCCAGGAAAAATATGCCATATAAATGCTGAAAATATTCTGTTTTTTTTAGTCGCAGCCACTGAAGCACAGAGGCCAGAAAAAATATGCCATATAAATGCTGAAAATATTCATTTTTTTGTCACAGCCACTGAAGCACAGAGGCCAGAAAAAATATGCCATATAAATGCTGAAAATATTCATTTATTTTTGTCGCAGCCACTGAAGCACAGAGGCCAGAAAAAATATGCCATATAAATGCTGAAAATATTCAATTTTTTTGGTCGCAGCCACTGAAGCACAGAGGCCAGAAAAAATATGCCATATAAATGCTGAAAATATTCTGTTTTTTTTAGTCGCAGCCACTGAAGCACAGAGGCCAGAAAAAATATGCCATATAAATGCTGAAAATATTCAATTTTTTTGGTCGCAGCCACTGAAGCACAGAGGCCAGAAAAAATATGCCATATAAATGCTGAAAATATTCTGTTTTTTTTAGTCGCAGCCACTGAAGCACAGAGGCCAGAAAAAATATGCCATATAAATGCTGAAAATATTCTGTTTTTTTTGGTCGCAGCCACTGAAGCACAGAGGCCAGAAAAACTCAGGATTTACCTGGATTCAAATTAAACCAGTAGGGTTTGCACCCTAGTTTGTAACGGTGGTGGAGGGAGGAGGACGCTAAAGGACAGCTGTATGTGGAGTCATGAGGCGTGCAGAGAAGGACAGCTGCATGGGGAGTCAGAATCAGAAACTCAGAACAAGTCTTCCGGCGTGCAGTAACCCTCCGAGATCCACCCCTCATTCATTTTAATAAAGGTCAGGTAATCCACACTTTTGTGACCTAGGCGAGTTCTCTTCTCAGTTACAATCCCTCCTGCTGCACTGAAGGTCCTTTCTGAGAGGACACTTGAGGCGGGGCAAGACAAGAGGTTCATGGCAAATTGTGACAGCTCTGGCCACAGATCAAGCCTGCGCACCCAGTAGTCCAGGGGTTCATCGCTCCTCAGAGTGTCGATATCTGCAGCTAATGCCAGGTAGTCCGCTACCTGCCGGTCGAGGCGTTCTTTGAGGGTGGATCCCGAAGGGTTCTGCCGCTGCCTTGGGCTGAAAAACATTTGCATGTCTGACGTTACAGAGTGGCCAAAGTGCTTTGTCCTTGCAGGTGCGCTCGTGGCAGGATTACTGGCACCTCTGCCCCTGGAATGTTGATGAGTTCCTGAAGTGACATCACCCTTAAAAGCATTGTACAACATGTTTTGCAGGCTGGTTTGTAAATGCAGCATCCTTTCAGACTTGTGGTATGTTGGTAACATTTCTGCCACTTTATGCTTGTACCGAGGGTCTAGTAGAGTCGCGACCCAGTACAGGTCCTTCTCCTTAAGCCTCTTGATACGGGGGTCCTTCAACAGGCATGACAGCATGAAAGACCCCATTCTCACAAGGTTGGATGCAGAGGTATCCATCTCCGCTTCCTCGTTATCAAGGACTGCATCATCCACGGTCTCCTCCCCCCAGCCACGTACAAGACCAGGGGTCCCCAAAAGGTCACCACCAGCCCCCTGGGAAGCCTGCTCCTGTTGGTCCTCCTCCTCCACAAAGCCACCTTCCTCCTCTGACTCCACTTCTGACACCTCTCCCTGCGTTGCAGCAGGTGCCTGGGTTCGTTCTGGTGATTCCGACCAGAAATCGTGCGCTTCCTGCTCCTCGTCACGCTGGTCTACAGCCTCATTTGTCACTCGTCGCACGGCACACTCCAGGAAGAAAGCAAAGGGTATTAGGTCGCTGATGGTGCCTTCGGTGCGACTGACCATATTTGTAACCTCTTCAAAAGGGCGCATGAGCCTGCAGGCATCGCGCATAAGCACCCAGTAACGGGGGAAAAAAATCCCCAGCTCTGCAGATCCAGTCCTACCACCCAGTTCAAACAGGTATTCGTTGACGGCTCTTTGTTGTTGCAGCAGACGTTCCAACATGAGGAGCGTTGAATTCCAGCGAGTCTGGCTGTCGCAAATCAAACGCCTGACTGGCATGTTGTACCGCTGCTGAATGTCAGCAAGGCGTGCCATGGCTGTATAGGAACGTCTGAAATGGGCCGACACCTTCCTGGACTGCCTGAGAACGTCCTGGAATCCTGGGTACTTTGAGACAAAACGTTGTACTATTAAATTCAGAACATGTGCCATGCAGGGCACATGTGTTAAATTGCCCAGTCTCAGTGCTGCCAACAGATTGCTTCCATTGTCACACACCACTTTTCCGATCTTCAGTTGGTGTGGGGTCAGCCACCGATCGGCCTGTGACTGCAGAGATGACAGGAGTACAGATCCGGTATGGTTTTTGCTTTCCAGGCACGTCATCCCCAAGACAGCATGACAACGGCGTACCTGGCACGTCAAATAGCCTAGGGGGAGCTGGGGGTGCACAGGTGTGGAGGAGGAGGAGGACCCAGCAGCAGAGGACGAAGAAGAGGAAGAAGACGAGGTAGAGAGCGAAGGAGGAGTAGAGGTGGTGGCAGAACCGCGTGCAATCCGTGGCGGTGACACCAACTCCACTGTCGTTGTTGAGCCACACATTTCCTGCTTCCCAGCCATGACCAAGTTCACCCAGTGGGCAGTGTAGGTGACATACCTGCCCTGACCATGCTTGGAGGACCATGTGTCAGTAGTCATATGGACCTTTGGCCCAACACTAAGTGACAGAGATGCGGTGACTTGGCTCTGCACATGGTGGTACAGGTGTGGTATTCCCTTTTTGAAAAAAAATTGCGGCTGGGTACCTTCCACTGCGGTGTCCCAATTGCTACAAATTTGCGGAAGGCCTCAGAGTCCACCAGCTGGTATGGTAAAAGCTGGCGGGCTAAGAGTGCAGACAAGCCAGCTGTCAGACGCCGGGCAAGGGGGTAACTCGCAGACATTGGCTTCTTACGCTCAAACATGGCCCTCACAGAAACTTGGCTGGGGGCAGATGACTGGGAATGGGAACTGGTGGTCAAGGTGGAAGGCGGAGTGGAGGGTGGTTCAGACGGGTCAAGGACAGCAGAGGTAGAGCAGTAAGATGCTGGACCAGAAGGAGGGTGGCTTTTAGTTTGCCTGTTGCCTTTGAGGTGTTGCTCCCAAAGTGCTTTGTGCTTGCCGTTCATGTGCCTTCGCATAGAAGTTGTACCTATGTGGCTGTTGGGCTTCCCAAGACTCAGTTTCTGACTGCACACAGCTAAGTGGCAGTGGTTTGAAAATGAAGAACACACTGGGCAAATAATGCCTACAAGGTCAACGTATACACTACAGCAGTGGTGGATACGGAATATATTATTGCTGCTTGAAAAACGTCACTCGGGTGGTGTTTCTAGAGACGGTATTATTATTGATATTTAGACAGAATGTGAACAAGCTCACAGAGCTAGATGGCAGTGGTTTGAAAATGAAGAACACACTGGGCAAATAATGCCTACAAGGTCAACGTATACACTACAGCAGTGGTGGATACGGAATATATTATTGCTGCTTGAAAAACGTCACTCAGGTGGTGTTTCTGGAGACGGTATTATTATTGATATTTAGACAGAATGTGAACAAGCTCACACAGCTAAGTGGCAGTGGTTTGAAAATGAAGAACACACTGGGCAAATAATGCCTACAAGGTCAACGTATACACTACAGCAGTGGTGGATACGGAATATATTATTGCTGCTTGAAAAACGTCACTCGGGTGGTGTTTCTAGAGACGGTGCTTGCCGTTCATGTGCCTTCGCATAGAAGTTGTACCTATGTGGCTGTTGGGCTTCCCAAGACTCAGTTTCTGACTGCACTCATTGCAAATGACAACGCTTTTGTCAGAGGCACACACATTAAAAAAATCCCACACTGCTGACCTTTTTGAGGCTGGCAATCTGGCGGTAACAGTAGAAGTCGGCGGCGTTGGCGGCAATGGCGGGTGCGTTGGCCGGCTGACCATGCCGATACATGTTGTTGCCCTACTGTTCCCTGCGAGCTGTCCTCCCTGCTTCTTCTAAGTCTTATTCTCCTCCTGCCTCTCTGACTCTCCGTCTCTCCATCTGAACTATCCTCCTCTTCCTCTCTTCTACTGGGCACCCATAAAACATCAATCTCCTCATCCTCATTCTCCTCAGATGCATCAATTTCTTCTAAGAGCTCACAGAAGGAAGCAGCAGCGGGGACCTCCTCGTCATCACTCATTATGTCCATCTCTGTTGTGTTCTCTGCCAGAATTAAATCTGGTGTAACGTCCTCATCTCCTTCATCTTCTTCTGCCAATAATGGTTGCGCATCACTCAGTTCAAGAAACTCATGTGAAAATAACTCCTCTGACTCCAGTGAAGAAGGGGCGCCGGTGGTGGAGGAAGTGTTACATGGGGTGCCCATAGCAGTGGAGGATGAGGATGTTGTGGTAAAGTTAGAAACGGTAGAGGATGGGGTGTGCTGTGTAAGCCAGTCAACTACCTCTTCAGCATTTTGGGAGTTCAGGGTCATTGCCTTTTTAAAACTGGGCAATTTCCTAGGGCCACAGGATAGCATAGCAGCACGGCCCCTAGTGCCTCTGCGTGGCGGCCTGCCTTTGCCTGGCATTATTTTTAAAACAAAAACAACAACAACTCAGGTGGTGTTTCTGGAGACGGTATTATTATTGATATTTAGACAGAATGTGAACAAGCTCACAGAGCTAGATGGCAGTGGTTTGAAAATGAAGAACACACTGGGCAAATAATGCCTACAAGGTCAACGTATACACTACAGCAGTGGTGGATACGGAATATATTATTGCTGCTTGAAAAACGTCACTCAGGTGGTGTTTCTGGAGACGGTATTATTATTGATATTTAGACAGAATGTGAACAAGCTCACACAGCTAAGTGGCAGTGGTTTGAAAATGAAGAACACACTGGGCAAATAATGCCTACAAGGTCAACGTATACACTACAGCAGTGGTGGATACGGAATATATTATTGCTGCTTGAAAAACGTCACTCGGGTGGTGTTTCTAGAGACGGTATTATTATTGATATTTAGACAGAATGTGAACAAGCTCACAGAGCTAGATGGCAGTGGTTTGAAAATGAAGAACACACTGGGCAAATAATGCCTACAAGGTCAACGTATACACTACAGCAGTGGTGGATACGGAATATATTATTGCTGCTTGAAAAACGTCACTCAGGTGGTGTTTCTGGAGACGGTATTATTATTGATATTTAGACAGAATGTGAACAAGCTCACACAGCTAAGTGGCAGTGGTTTGAAAATGAAGAACACACTGGGCAAATAATGCCTACAAGGTCAACGTATACACTACAGCAGTGGTGGATACGGAATATATTATTGCTGCTTGAAAAACGTCACTCGGGTGGTGTTTCTAGAGACGGTATTATTATTGATATTTAGACAGAATGTGAACAAGCTCACAGAGCTAGATGGCAGTGGTTTGAAAATGAAGAACACACTGGGCAAATAATGCCTACAAGGTCAACGTATACACTACAGCAGTGGTGGATACGGAATATATTATTGCTGCTTGAAAAACGTCACTCAGGTGGTGTTTCTGGAGACGGTATTATTATTGATATTTAGACAGAATGTGAACAAGCTCACACAGCTAAGTGGCAGTGGTTTGAAAATGAAGAACACACTGGGCAAATAATGCCTACAAGGTCAACGTATACACTACAGCAGTGGTGGATACGGAATATATTATTGCTGCCTGAAAAACGTCACTCGGGTGGTGTTTCTGGAGACGGTATTATTATTGATATTTAGACAGAATGTGAACAAGCTCACAGAGCTAGATGGCAGTGGTTTGAAAATGAAGAACACACTGGGCAAATAATGCCTACAAGGTCAACGTATACACTACAGCAGTGGTGGATACGGAATATATTATTGCTGCTTGAAAAACGTCACTCAGGTGGTGTTTCTGGAGACGGTATTATTATTGATATTTAGACAGAATGTGAACAAGCTCACACAGCTAAGTGGCAGTGGTTTGAAAATGAAGAACACACTGGGCAAATAATGCCTTCAAGGTCAACGTATACACTACAGCAGTGGTGGATACGGAATATATTATTGCTGCTTGAAAAACGTCACTCAGGTGGTGTTTCTGGAGACGGTATTATTATTGATATTTAGACAGAATGTGAACAAGCTCACACAGCTAAGTGGCAGTGGTTTGAAAATGAAGAACACACTGGGCAAATAATGCCTACAAGGTCAACGTATACACTACAGCAGTGGTGGATACAGAATATATTATTGCTGCTTGAAAAACGTCACTCAGGTGGTGTTTCTGGAGACGGTATTATTATTGATATTTAGACAGAATGTGAACAAGCTCACACAGCTAGATGGCCACTGGGCAAATAATGCCTGCAAGTGCACTACTATTGGTGCACTACTATGAAGAACAGCAAACAGCACTGGACACCTTAAAGAACAGTAAGATAAGTAAAATAAAAAAAAAATTATATGTATATTAAAAAAAAAAAATATTCTCGGGTTGGTGCTGCTGAACTACTAGGAGCAGCACAGTAGCACACCAGTCCCACTCCCCAACACTGCTAGACTAATAGCACTTGGCTGTTAAAGTAGCAAAGTAAAACAACAAAAAAGAAAATAAAAGCAGTCCTTACAAGGACTATTGGGTTATTACAGCAGTCAGCAGATGAGATCAGAAGAGATCAGTGCCCACAGCAGGCAGCTACATACAGAGCACTGCAGTAGAAGGTAGATTACTAGCCAGCAAAGCTACCCTAAAATGTCCCTCAAATCCCTGCAGACTTCTGTCCCTTCAATACAGAGCAGTATCAAGTAGATTACTAGCCAGCAAACTTACTATCAACTGTCCCTCAAATCAATGAAATCACTAGCAGCTCTCTCCCTACACTAGCTCTTCCAAGCACACACAGGCAGAATGAAAAAACGCTGCAGGGCTTCAGTTTATATATGGAAGGGGAGTGGTCCAGGAGGTGTGGGGGTGGTCCAGGAGGGAGAGCTTCCTGATTGGCTGCCATGTATCTGCTGGTCTGGGGTGAGAGGTCAAAAAAAAGCGCCAGGTAAGGCGAACCCAAAATGGCGAACGTCGCGCGACGTTCGCGAACTTGCGGCGGACGCGAACAGCCGATGTTCGCGCGAACAAGTTCGCCGGCGAACAGTCCGCGACATCCCTAATAACGGATACTATACCTGTACTGGGCTTTTTTTTCCTATTTGTGTGCAATTGTAATTTTTTTTTTTTTACCAGGGCCCTCTTACCTCATTGGTTATTTAGCATTTATGTGTAATTTTTGTGTCTGATATGTGAACCCCTTCTGTTGTACAGCACTGTAGAGTTATTCTGGTGTATTATAAATACATGTTGATTTTCCTCATGACCAGCCCTTTGGGCTATGGACACACATGCGGATTTAACGATCGTTTTCGGCGCGGTCCATGCTACAGTTTTACAAAAGCTAACTGCTGCCTGTGCTAAAGCACACACGGAGCTTCGTTTTCTGAAGGCGCCCGAAGTTTCCTTGTGAGGCAACTTCGGGTGACTTCGGAAAACGAAGCGCCGTGTGTGCTTTTGGGGGAGATTGTCGCCCAGAAGAAGAGGCGATTAGTCGCCAGGCGACTAAATCTCCCCTGAATCTCCTCGTGTGGACTAACCCTAGGAAGCATGCACTGTTCTGTGTTTATCCATTGTGCCATATTCCCATGCTCTGAATGCTATTGAACAGTTCTGAGATTAAGAGATAGCCTATTGACTTTCTGCAATGTTTTAACAGTTCAATGGACTCCTATCTAAAGCAACATCCTGTGTTGTTGTTCAGGTATTTTATGTAAATTGCTCTGTTCTCACAGACCAAACTACAGAAGGAGAAATAGTACACAAAAAATTGTTAGAATGTATCTTAAGTGTGTATACATCCTGCTGCTTATGTTATAATATTGTACTTTAATTCCCTTTCTGCAAGTGCAAGTGAATACAACGGACTGTAAGCTGTTTGTTTTGGGTTCAATGGCATCTAATTTACACGTGTTAATTGCAGCTAATTGGCACTAATTAGATGAACAGGAAACCCTCTGGGAGCACTCATACCTTTAATTTGTAGTAAATATCATTAATTAACATATGCTAATTAAAGCCAATTAACATTGATTAAGGGTTGCCAGCTACTTGGAAAGTACAAATATGCATATTGTATTAAGTCAGCAACAAATGTAATGCATCCTTTACATAAACCAGAAATGTACTGCCCTGTAAAATAAACACTCACTGGCTCCTGCCAGAGTAAAATATTGTTAGTTTTAAACAGTTTTATCCAAAAGGAAAAGTTCATATAAGCAACAAGTATAAACAAAGTACAAAGGAAGTTATTATCCACAACACATTTAATTAATGAGGTGATGTTTTTAAGAGTTTTGTGGTATTCTATACATCTAGCACATTTTGATTGTACTTCAGTTACAAAGTGCAACTTGTGATCAAAAAAGAGCAACTGGGTGCTAATTGCGACTGTACTTATAGCCTGATGCATGTTCCCCTTTGCTTATATGGGTTCTTTCAGGTACTATGCATTTCTCCCATACTCTAAAAGCATACAGAAAGGTTAAATGGATACTGTCAAGGGAGCTGTGCCAATGAGGCGAGTTGAGCAACTTGCCTCAGGTAGCAGCACCACACAAGTTACCAGGGGCAGCAAATAGCTGCTCCTGGTAACTTTGTGCACTCTGCAATAGCGACGTGAACCCCTCTATCCCCCCCGGAACCCCTCTGGCACTGAAAAGGTGAGTGTGGGGAGAAAGGGCTGCAGAGTGTTCATGATCACCCCTGGATGCTGTAAAATTGGTCATAGTTTTTGTGTGAGAGTGCCCTTGGAATGTGTCTGTTCTGGGGCAGTGTTTAATGAGAATGAAGTATCTCTGTAAAGTGGTGGGATATTCCAACTCTATACCGTAGATAAAAGGATGATAACAAAAATGGATAAACAATAAAAGGGAGAGTGAAGCCACTCCCGCAACCTTCCATTGACTGTAACATGTTCCATGTGACTGGAAGCACTAATACCAACTAATACCAACTAATACACAAGACTATTTTTACTAAATATAAGGCAACAAAATCTCTTAAGATTCATTAATATTTTGAAAAATGTTACTCAAATAAGGACATTGATATAATATATTAAATGGACAGGGCTGACCATATAAAGGCAAAATCCCATTTTTACTTTCTTTAAAGAAAAATAAATCTATCTCCAATAGATTAATTAAATAGTTTAATTAAAAAATGTGTACCATTTTTATAAAAAAAACCTGACTGTATGCAGTGAAATTCCCCCTTTGTTTTACTTGCTCTGCTGCTGAGGATAGTAAACTTCAGACGGTCCCTAACTGCTCTGCAGGAAAACTATCATACTTTCAAACGGCTCCCCCACCTTACTTCCCAGAACTCAATCAGCTTTAATTGTTTCCCTGTAAAGCAGAAATTTGTATCCGCAGACCCAGTGCAGTCTGCATATTCTGATTATTAATCAGTCTTGCTACATCAGCTTCTTTGACAGATATTATTTGACTTGAGCTGTTTTGATAATTTATGACAATCCCTAAGCTTAAAGGACCAGTAACATCAAATATTTTTAAAAAAAATCATTAGAATACAACGAAAAAAAAAAACCACAAAGACAAATTAAACTTTGCAATTGCTAAGTCTTTATTAAGAAATAACTTACCGAAACTCTGCTTGCACTCCTCTTAAGAAAAGGCGACAGGGCGACGACCCATCGTGCAACGCTCGATTTCTCCTCCCTGGCCGCCGCATGATGGATTGATGGATCGACTTTTCTGAAGAGGAGCGCAAGCGAAGTTATTTCTTAATAAAGACTTAGCGATTTCAAAGTTTAATTTGTCTTTGTGTTTTTTGTTGTTTTATACTAACAATTTTTTTTTAAATTTTTTTATATTACTGGCCCTTTAACCCTTCCAACAGAAGCCCAGACCACACTGAGCATGTGAGTAGCCTTTGTCTTGCAAAGATTTTTAACAAAGTTACAAGATGACAGCCCCCTGTGGCCAATTTTGACAGTATAAATCATTTGTTTAATTGGGCTTCTGGTGCAGTAAGTTCATGTTTATATTTAGTATACAAAATACAGCATTTCTAGCATTATTCTATTTTAGACATTAGCAATGTTTACTAGTTGTAAAATAATTTTACTGGCCGCTGCTACCTCTTGATTAATATATATAAAATGCCATACCGCATGACATTATGGGAGCAATCTTCTTAGAATAAACTAAACTCAAAATCTTTCATAACAAATACATTTTATTCAAAACGCCCTATTAAAAGAGTGTACATTTATGTATGTATACTCTTTTAGCTTTTGAGAAATGGTAGTAACATTGTAGTATAGGTTAAAAAGAAGTGTGACAAGTTTGCTGAAATTTTTTTTTCTCTGTGCTAATTTTTTGTTAGAGACTTTAAAGTTCTGTCTTTTGTACTTTGTCCAGTACTAGAAATGTGTCATCTAAATGCAGAGAGAAATCTAATTGCCAGTGCTGTGCAGAATTCTGCATATCATATCATATAAGATTTAGGAAAAGCCAAAATAGTAATTCAACTTTCTTAGTACAGCGATCACATACAATTTCTTCTGATAATTCTAGTGTGCATATATTGCAGTTCTCTGTGCTGGGGATTACATTTTGTAATATTTATTGTTCTTAAAGGCTGCTTAATGTATTAGACAGAAAAACAAGAAACAAAAACGTTAACCTGAACAGAATCATAAATAACACATTTTGCCTTGTCCAGAAATATACAAATGTGCTCATGAAAAAGGGTAAACTTATGTATATATGATATACGTACACACACACACATATATATATATATATATATATATATATATATATATATATATATATATATATATATATATATATCTATATATATATCTATGTATATAGAAAATTGGAATTTATTTAACTCCATTACCTGTTATTATTGAAATACCTGTATAATAAAATTTGTATCCACCAATTACTGTAAGTGGAACTCCACTATACATTATTAGTCCTACACAGCCTTTAGCAGTGAAGATATGACAGATGAACCTTATTTTCTGCTAGATGATTTAAGACGACCCCTAAGCTTAACTTCTTAACAGTTGCTCAGAGGACAGATTTCTAACAAAATCCAAGATGGGGAGCTCCCCTCCATTAAAAGTAAAGCATTGTACAGCAAAGTTCAATGAACATGGTTTGCC
Organism: Xenopus laevis; assembly: GCF_017654675.1. Taxonomy (NCBI): domain Eukaryota; kingdom Metazoa; phylum Chordata; class Amphibia; order Anura; family Pipidae; genus Xenopus; species Xenopus laevis. The sequence goes on from NC_054373.1 coordinate 63,841,861, forward strand.
TGCTGTTTTCATTTGAGAAAACAATTTACAATATGTTTTTATGTTTGGTTCCTGGGGTTTGCCAGTGATCATGTGTGCATGTGCAGGGCTTGCACATGTGCAGAATAAATTTTGCAAGCCCTGCACATGCACACATGATCACTGTACTTCCCCCAGGCAAGCAATGCTAATCTGGTCAGGTGGTACCAGGCAACGTCATCGGGGAGGTTATGGGGAGGAATAAATTTTGTGCATGCGCACTTTCGTCAAGGTGACATAGGATGATAAAGCCGATTTTGTTTGTGAGAGGAATGTCTTCTGTATTCTATTCTTAGCAACATTTTTAACATCTATCTTTGAATACAGCTGAAGGAAAAGATGTATAGAGGCAGGATTACTGTAAGTAGCTCTTGACTTTGTGGCCAATATATAGAACTTTATTTGTTTTTTTTCCTTTCTTTCTCCTTTAAGCAAAATCACCAGTAATTTCTTTCTGTGTTTTGTATACAAATAGTAGCCAAATATTGCTTATATAACTTATAGCTGCCATTCTAGCAGCTGGTCAACACCACAGCGTGGGTTAGGCAGAGCGCTGGCAATTTATTTCTGTGTTTCATTTTCCTTTAAGATTACTGTTGTGTCCATCCGTGTAGCAGCTACACCTTTCCATAAGAGTGTTAACAACATAACCAGGGAGAACAAACACGTTTTTGAAGAGGTAATACTTACCGTAAATCTTATTTTTTTTTAATAGAATGAGCTCAGGCACATTATTTTGTTGCTCAGTGGTTGCAGGTGATTCCCCTGGGTTATGTTTTTACTTCTTTCAAATCACCCTATAACTCTGAACATTATAGCATGTATTGGATATAAATCCTGGATAGCACTGGTTTAGAGAAAAGTATGAATAGCGATGCTAGGTGGGAGCAGAAGGAGGAAGCGTCACTAGGATCTGAAGGAAACAAATTGGTTTTTTTTGGGTTGTTTAAAAGTTCTGTTTAGGGTCCAGCAGTTTGGAGGCTTTTTAAAGGATTTGAAGAAGTCTCCATTCCAAGATCCACTATGTACTTTATAGCCAGTGCTCATTGATATCAGGTATTTTTATGCTATTTCTAAAACTGGTTCACTGGTGTACTGGTGTAACAACTCACCCTGGTGGTCTAGCAGTAGGGGGTCAACAGGGACGCCTGTCGCACCCTCTGCTGGGACGCCTGCCATGAGGCTCTTCTGCCTCCACGTCTGCCGTTTCCTAGGGCGCGCCTCTGCTTCTTTTGAAGGCACATGCGCGCTGGTGAGTGACGTCAGTGCGCAAGGGCGCGAGATTTAAAGGGGTATAAAAGGAGCATTTTGGCTGCAGATCTTTGCCCATTATAGGTTATCTTCTTGCGAGTTCCTGGTGCTTCTGTGCTATTTGAGCTTCTGATATTCTGTGATTTGACTACCTGTTGTGACCCCTGCCTGCTTCTGATGATCCTGACCTCTGTATCCTGACCCTTGCCTGGTAATCGACTTTGCTTATTCCGTATCCTTTCTGATTGATCTCCTGGTTTGATCTTTGCCTGCCTGACTCTGTTTCTACTCTGCCTGCCCCGACCCGGCCTGATCTGACTACGCTTTCTGTCTACGCCTTGTACCGTGATCTTCTGCCCAAAAGGCTTTGCATTACCGTCGTACCCCTTTGTTCATTCAGAACCCTTCGCACCTCTCTTATAACACCTGGTGGCATCCGATTAGCCGAGGGGTCCTCCCGAGGTGAAAGGAGGCTGTTAAAGGTGGGAAGCATGAGCCGAGAACAGGGTGCTTAGCATAGGTTCTGAATTTAGGGTGCCGACCGTGACAACTAGCTGGTGTCTGAGATAGGGTACCTCTCTGCAATAGTGCAAGTCCACTCACCTAAAATACTTTAAAGGTACTGTGCCATAATTGTTTGGAGTTTGCATGCTCCCTGGTTCCTGGGTTTGGGTTTGGTTCAGGATGTCTCTTTTCTGCTTGTCCCCTCCTCCACATGTGACATCACTGTTGACATGCTCGGGCATGCATGGAGGGGAGCGAGGTGGCTGGCCGGGTTGCCAAGGGTGCCTGGTCGGCTTGGCCCAACCCTGTAAACACTATGTGAACTTAAAAAATAAATATGAATGTGTTTTTTTACACAAACATACCTGATTCCACAGACTGAGGAAACCATGTTAGTCTGATGACCCATTTCCCAACATCTCTCAGACTGACAGTTTAATGCAACCCGAGGGGCAACTTTGGGGCTGCTGGTGCCTGTGGCAGCAGCCCAGATGCCGCTCCCCCTCTCCCACTTTGCCCTTAAAAAGCGGCTTCAGAGCAGGTCAAAGGGGAGCCGCATCTCTAGTGCATTGAGAGGGTTAGAACTCGGAAATTTGGCTCTTAAAGTTACAAGAGGAGGCTTTTTGCCATCCCTTGTAACTGGCCGCTCGCTGCCACCTAAGGCAAGGTTCTCATCTTGCCTCATGGCAGGAGCAGTCCTGTGCAACCCATATCTTGTTCCATTTAGAAGTGATAGTTTCTGGGACTTGACCTTCCCTTTGCTTTTCACAAATTCTCTAGAAAACAGAGTAACCTGAAGTCCCAGAATGCTTTAATTCACAATGGAAGTAGGTGAAGGTAACATGGTTTTCTTTCAATTTGTGGAATCAGGTATGTTTGTGTAAATAAAAAATCAATTATATTTGTTTCTGGAAATTTAGACACAAAGTGGAAATCTATATAATAAACCTTAGAACTTGGAATTGGTGCACATAGAAGTGCATAAAATTAGAACAGGCCTAAAGTCAGTCACCAGTAGTGCATCATGTTAGAGTGGGGATGGGATTATTTCTAAAATGCAAATGTGTGGTGTGAATAACTGGATTAGTGTTTGATTTGTTTGGTGCAAGTCACCAGGCCCAGGCTGGCAGTAATTCCAGTGCTGTGTACAGGTCATCAGAGCAGGCTGAACAAGCGCATGTAGTTTTGTGAATAGCATCAATGCAAGCTAAGTTTTGCACCCATTCCTGTACTTGCATTTGTAAAGGACCATTAGTTTATGTATCATGCATGTATCATGTTTTTGTAACATTCTTCCACAATACAGTCTTACCACCATGGAAACCACTTTAAATGTGTACAAGACACTTGGCTTAATATGTCATTCAATTAAAGCTTTTATGTGAATATGTGTCTAAACAATAGCTGGATCTAGAAAGTATACTGATAAGTTTTTACGAGTTGTTATAATTAAGTTCAATGTTAAACAATATTTTAATGACTCTGAAAACAGAGGCTGAAATAAAATGATGTTTCATACTTTATTTAGGTAACTATTAATATTCATTAAAGGCAATCTCCTTAGTATATTAATTAAATAGCATTATTATAAATAGTGTTCATTGACGCATGTCAAAAGTCAAAGCACAATAATCACATTTATTTTTATATAATCTGTTACATTTTTTGAAGAAGAGGGGTTGATATATCTGGATAACATAAACAATTAGGGTTTTTTTTACTAAAACTTGTTTTTTTTCTCACATTTTACCAGAAACAAACGCGACCTAACTCCCATCCATGAGTTTGTCAAATCTACTAATAATTAAACTCGAAAAAAATCTGATTGAAAAGAAACTTGAAAAATTTTAGTTTTTATGAATACCTCATATTGTTAGAGTTTATAGGCTTAAAAAACTTGAATGTATCAAGCACATCAACCATGAAGGCAAAAAACACCCTGAAATGGTTAAAGGCACCTCTACCACTGACTTTTACATGAATTTGACAGGTTTTAACTGAAGAATTTTCAGATTCTGATTTTTTTTTTAGAGAAAGCAAAACTCAACCTTTAATAAATAGACCCCTTAAAATATTAATTGGGAGTTGCAAGTGTCCTTTTTGGTTACGTTTGTTGGTTAGAAGCCTTTGTATTTTTTCCCCAAGAATCTGCTCCTTAACTATTTAGTTAGGCTATGATTTAGATACCTTTAATAGCAATTATTTTACTTTTCCAGGGTCTTATTTCTGAACTATGTACAATATAAAAATATTACATGGAGTTATGTTTTTATTAATATATTGGTCTAAAAAAGGTTCTCCTACAAATCTAAGCATACTGTTGAGCAGCAGTGATACTTCCCTGGGGTAGCATGCCAACTAAAGAAAACTGCAGGATCTGAAATTCTAATACAAGTTCCAGTACACCTATTCTCCAGTTTTCTCTCTAGAGATTCCACCTAAATTGAAGTGGTACCATCAAATTGTCACGGCCGGCACCCAATACCAGAACAAATGCCAAGGACCCTGGTCTCGGCTTGGCTTCACCAGTAGTGTGACCACCTTTGGGCTTCGGGAGGAGCCCTCAGCTTAATTGGGTGCCTCCTGGACTTAACGAGGGGTACAAGGAGAGGAGTTCTGGCTGGCAAAGGGGCACGACCGGATAGCAAGAGTCTTTGGGCAGAAGGTCAAGGACAAGGCGTCAGGTGGAAACGGAACAGACCGGATCAGGACAGGCAGATAACAGAATCGTCAGGCAGGCAAGGGGTCAAAACCAGATAATCAGACAGACTGGATAAGGCAGAAGGATGGTCAGACAGGCTGGGTCGAGGCAGGCGGATATCAGAATCGTCAAACAGGCAAGGGGTCAAACCGGGTGATCAAGCAAGGGGTTAAGCAGGAAGAGTTGTCGTAGGCAGGCAAGGGTCAGGATACAGAATGCAGAGTAGTCAGGAACAGGCTGGGTCAAACACGGATAATCAGTCAGGATAGCAAATTCAGAAACAGCAAAAGCTCAGGAAACCACAGGATATGATCCTATAACGGGCACTGGCTACAGGTCTGAATGGGCCTTAAATAGGGATCCAATTGGCGCCAAAACGTGCGCAATTTCGCCGCGCGCGCCCTAGTAATCCAACATGGCGCCGGCAAGGGCAGGATAGGAGCGGCGCAGCGGGCGTCCACGCCAAGGACGTGGCGTGGACCCCGCTGCCCACTAGACCACCAGGGTAAGTTTCTTACACAAATACAAAGACAAGACATCCTAAAACATCCCAATGGTATCAGAAACCAAATCATATGATAAATGTCTACTCACAAACACCAAACTTTCAGACAGGAACACAAAAAGTTGCAGCCTGTCGGAGCTGGTGTCTCACTATTTCTTCACCTGCAATTGTCCAGGAATTGTACTTCTTCTGTCCAAGCAACAATACAGCCTGGAAATAACAGACGTTTAAGCAAGTTATAGGTACTCAAATTGCAATTTCCCCTAGGTAACTCTTTGCTCTGAATTTACTGAACCTATGAATAATGCTGATTGCTATTGTATACTGCTATTATAGGTGTACCTTTCTTAAACTGTGTAAATATATTTGGGTGCTTTTTATCTGAATAGGCAGGCATTTAATTAAGCATACAGGGGGCAGCAGGGATGCTTTCAGCTCTGTAATGCAGTAAATGGTCATTGCCAACTCTTGCCTTCATCTAAATGCTAAATTTAATGGAATACTGTTATATAAACAGTATGTTCCCAGAGAATAGTTGATGCAATGTTGTAAATGTCTACATTTTTAAGAATAAACTGTTATTATGTCTTACCTAACCTAGTAACCAGGCAGTGGTTTGAATAATTAAGAAGAAGGTAAATAAGATAGGAGCTTAATAAGAAGGTAAGTAATAAATATAATTCTGCAGGTTGTAATGGGCAAGGCTTCATTGCCTCCTGTGTCTGTTTGTATGTAATCTGTATGTATCATTTATGTATACTTTATGTTGTAAAGAGCTGCAGTATATGTCTGCTCTTTGTAAACAATAATGAAAAGAAGAAACACACACAATAAGTAACACACATTTTATAAATTTTTGCAGGTGAAAGATCATTCCAATCTGTCAGTTTTGACACTTCAGATTGAGATTTTCTTCCCCAAGGATCTGATGATTTTTGCAATCTAATGGCATTCAGATGAATGAGAATAGCCTTATCACTTGTTAATTTGATAGTAAATACTGTCTGAAAGTTATGTCAATTGAGTTGGAAAAAATGGCAGTTTATTTATTCCTGAGGCTTGATACAACCCCACACCCCTCATAGCTCGTAAACCAGCTGCAGCAATTGTTACTCATCACCTCTCATCAAATTTCAAGTCCTGTATGGTATTTTGTGCTCACACAGTGATGCAACTTATCAAATTACAGTTAGTAAATATGCATATATATACTTTTTTAGTGTACAACCATTACAGTATATACTTGACTGTCTAAGGTCTGGAGGGGAGTTCGGATAAATAGGGGTTAACCTTATACTTACCACCTTCACCAAGGCTGAGTCCTTACCCACAGAACCTTCTTTCAAATAAGAATAATAGCCGCAGCTTCTTTATTAATCCTTCTGCTCAAACAACCAAACATCAATAATCCATAATCAATATTATTCATATTTAACAAATATGCAACATTTTTAAACATCCATAACATTACATATTATTTTAACCCTAACTATTTTTTTAAACTGTCCTGATGGCCTTGGGCAGATGGTCCTGGGATTACTATCATGTGCATTGTACCTCCGTACCACTGCACCCACATGAATTATGTTTTTTACCCATCAGCCGCAGTACATCGACTCGATGGTATTTGTCATTTTTTGCCACCAAGGGACCCCATGCCTGAGCTGGCAAATTATCCATTATTCCTACGTTTTCCGTAACTCATAATAATCCCTTCTTTAACTCTCTGTTTTTTCCCAGGACCACCGCCAAATGCTGCGACAAAAACTAAACCCATTACTGCTCACACTACCGAAAACCCCCTAAAAATTAGTCCCCCGTATACCAACCAAGTACCTCCGTGAAATCCCGAAACAGGGGAGGGTAGGGTGGGCTTGTGTCACCTGTGGATCCCAGGTAGGAAAAGGAAGTGCCCTCTCCCGCCTTTCCTATTTATCCCCCTGTACCCCTAACTCCCCCCCTTTCTACACTTCCTTTTTCCTCTTTAATCTGGCCAAAGTTCCTGCCCTTCTCTCTCTCTCCCCATAACCTAACAGTCATGTCCCTCTTCCGCCCATACCGGCTCCATTGTATCTAATTATGTACAATGTTTTTCTTTTTAAGAGAATTCTCTGGGCAATAGTTTAAATAACGTTTAGGAAAGTTGTGTCATTCCATCTTTGTAACTATACTAATGTGATCTGTAAGTGATCAGCTGGTTTGTGGTATATAAAAGGTGTAGTTCAGCAGGAGGCAATTTCTTATCACTCACAGCATTTTATGAACTATATTTGCAACTGGGAAACTATATTTGCAATTGCTAATTAGTGGGCTGTCAAGGGACAGATATGTGCCTTCCACCTCCAACTTTGCCAGAACAAGTACAGGCACTCCGAATATAGGGAAAGGGGCAAGATGAAAACTCTATGCGGCAAGTTGATTTGTTATGTTGTACCTTGCCTCTTTTTAGTAAATGAGGACAGTATTCCTAATTACAGTAGACATGGCACAAATTATTCTGATAGTTTTGCATTAAATAATAACATACTCCTGTTCTGATAGACACACATTTCAAATTCAATTAAGTAGCTGAATTTGCCATGATCTCAGATAAATAAGTAAAAGACACTGTAGAACAAAATCATATTAAGTGACATATACACAAATCTTACCAAACTGGTACAGGTACGGGACCTGTTATCCAGAATGCTGGGGACCTGGGGTTTTCCGGATAATGGATCTTTCTGTAATTTGGGTCTTCATGCCTTAAGTCTACTAGAAATTAATTTAAACATCAAATAAACCCAATAGGCTGGTTTTGTTTCCAATAAGGATTAATTATATCTTATTTGGGATCAAGTACAAGCTACTGTTTTATTATTACACAGAAAAAGGAAATCGTTTTCCAAAAATTTGGATTATTTGGATAAAATGCAGTCTATGGGAGACAGCCATTCTAATTCGGAGCTTTCTGGATAAGGGATCCTATACCTGTATATATATTTAAGTAAATTTTACATCTCTTGCCTTGACCCACCATTTCGTGATGATCTCTGTTCTGCATCAGAGATTACCTGACCGGAAATAATGCAGCACTGTAACAGGTAGAATATATATATATATAGAGAAAATGGTTTTACCCCACAGACTAAATGAGCCCTCAAGTTTGAAAATCCATATTTTATAATAATAAACTTTATTGTGCAATGCAGGTAACAATTTTTTTTAAAATATATCCCTTGACTGCTTGTAATTACTTGTTGCTGTTCCTGAATGACTGGTTTCCCAGTGAATTTCACTGGTTATGTTTATTGGGACATCTTATGCAGTAGGTGCAAACAAATTGTCCAGGCTCATTAAATATATTACGTATACCTAGGGGTCTTATTATTAATCCTCAATTTTTTTTTGACAAGTTTTTAAAGGGGAAAACTCAAAAAAACCTTGAATTTTTAGAGATTTATTATACCCCAAAGCTACTAAAAATCAGAATCTGAAAATGCTCCAGCTAAAACCTGTCGAGGTCATCTAGAAGTAAATTGCAGATGGTCCCGAAGATGTTTCGTGACATTATGATCTGTGCTGGTTTTTCTACAATAATAAGAAAAAGTCTGGGTTTTCAGGAGACAGCTCGAGTGATTCAGGTTCAAAAATTTTGTACGATGCGAATGGTTGCACAATTTTGACGAGACTTTTCCCGCATCAACTTTTTCAAGCTGATTTCTTGATAAATTAATTAAATTTGTGGATCAGAGTTGAATTTGTTTTAAAACCAAAATTAGATAAATTTGAGTAAATACCTTCCTTAATGTCACACATTGATCACTACACACCATCCTAATTAAAGAGTAAGGAATTGTTGGGTGGCTTAAATGAAGCCTGCACAACATGGTTTCCTCAGGAATATTTAACTCTTTTCAGTTGTCTTAGTTTCCTTTTTGTCACGTTCGGCACCCTAAATCCAGAACCAATGCTAGGCTCTTGCTTCTGCCTTTAATAGCCGCCTTTCACCGAGGGAGGAGCCCTTAGCTAATTGGATGCCACCAGGTCTTACTAAGAGAGGAGCACAGCTAAAGGTTCTGGATGAGCAAAGGGGCACGATCGTTTCACCAAGGATACTGGATGGAAGACAGGCCAGCCAGACAAGCTTGGAGGAGCAGACCAGGCCAGCACAAGCAGATTAGAAGAATAGTCAGACAGGCCAGGTTGGTGCAGGCAGAGTTCAAAGAATGATCAGACATGCTAGGATCAGGATTGGAAAGCATAGAATAGTCATCAGGCAGGCTAGGGTCAGATTGGAGAGTTCAGAATAGTCAGCAGGCAGGCAAGTAGACAAATAGAACCTAACAACAGGCAATGAGTTTTCATATAACTGCAAAGAAAGTGTGACAGCTTTATTTGCAATTATGCTGCGTTTAAAGGAACAAGATGAGCTTAATGAGTTAATAAAGTGGCTGCCAGTCAAAGCATCACTGTTTGCATTCAGGATCTAGTAAACCCCCCTTAAACAGCTACCCTAGGCTCATGAATATTCAAGAGCCATCAAGGAGTTGAAGCAGACTTGCCATAGCAACCAGACTGCAGGTAGCAGTTTGGGTCCAGCTGCCCCCAGAGGTCCCAGAAGGCTTGTTTGAAGTGAAGACTTGTGAGCAGCGAGCATTTTGTCGCTGCACACTTGACAAAACAAAGACAACTCACTCCTCTGGTTTCATGCCACATTTTTTATTCATAAACAAGCTGTTGGCTGTAAAGACATGATAAAGCTAAAGCTCAGAGGAGGCCGGCTAACATTTGAATGCAAAGCCTCAGCTGCTACAAATCCTTTCTATTATTCTGCTTTTTTTTCTTCTTCCCATTTTTGTCTTATGCTAAGTAAGGCAGACTCCCAACTAAAGATATGTGATAAGGCCTGATCAAGCCAAAGAAGTTTATTTGCATAAAAATGAAAAAAAAAGAAAAGAAAGAAAAGGGGAATCTGAGGAAGAGAGTCCGTGAATGGAGGAGACCCTGAATATAACTACTCTTATTGTTTTCACATTGCTGTCCCTCCAGATATAAAATGATTATCTCATTTACACAAAACAGTCTCATATACTGATGTATTTGATTTTCCTTGACATGGGTGATTGCAGCCTGATACTTGTTTTACAAATGTAAAATTTGGCGAATGAACATTTGTGTTAACCTTGCCTGCTACACCCTGGGCTGACCTGGCAGAATACTAGAAAAAGAGAATAATCTATTAATGCTGTTTGAATATAATATAAAGGACATTTTATTTTCTAAGTTGTTCTCTGTGCCAGACACATAAATTATACAGTACATACCCAGTCCTTGCTTCTCTGAAAGAATAAATCAATACCACTGGCACATGTTAAACTGCATGCTTGCTGCTGCAGTCAGTTATAGCTCCCAGAATTTTTGCCTAGCCAGTAGCAGACTCCAGATACTTGGGAGATTAGGATGCAGAGCTACAGTCCATAACAACTAGAGGGAGTGTCTATTTGCATCCTTATATTCACTGTTTATTACATTCCCTTAATTCGTACGAAATTATATATAAATTAGAATATATATATATGTAAGTACTGGGAACAGCTTGAACTAAAAATATTTAGAACTAACATCTTACGATATAACTGTATGATAGGGCAGGAAGATTTTTAGGGAAATTTAATATCAAACGATTCTGTTTAAGTTTCCTAAATACTCCAAATTAACTTAACATCTGTTATGCTCATTTAGCGGCATCTGGCAGTATCCAGTGTTTCTTATTAAATCAATGGAAGAAGACATGAGGAAAACTTTAGTGCTAATCTGTATTGGCTAGCCACTTTGTTTACTGCCACTTTGAATCATGAACTTGTCGTAAAAAGTGATGAAAAAAAAGGCTTTTTTTTTCTACATTTTGAAGTATGCATTACTTTGTCATGTTTTATGTATCATTTTAGTAACAGATTTTATATATATCTAATGATTTTATGTGTAGATATACCCTATCTTGGGGATGCACCGAATCCAGGATTCGGATCGGGATTCGGCCAGAATTCGGCCTTTTTCAGCAGGATTCGGATTCAGCTGAATCCTTCTGCCCGGCTGAACCGAATCCGAATCCTAATTTGCATATGCAAATTAGGGGCGGAGAGGGAAATCCTGTGACTTTGTGTCACAGAACAAGGAAGTAAAAAATGTTTTTCCTTCCCGCCCCTAATTTGCATATGCAAATTAGGATTCGATTTCGGTTTGGTATTTGGCTGAATCCTTCACAAATCCAATAGTGGATTCGGTGTATCCCTAATTTATATACAGATTAATTAAATGCAGATTATAGTATCATGTAAAGCTCAGGATGAAATGGTATTGTTGTTGTGCCTGCTTATGAGTTTCTATTGTTACGCTACCTGGTGGTCCAGTGATGCAGCAGGAACCCAGGTTGCCCATCATCTGATGAAGTGACACAATGGTCACGAAACGCGTCAAGCGCACATCCCCTGCCCGCTGGTGATTTTAATCTACGTTTAATAAAGCATTTACAGTTTTAAACGCTGGTTCCCTGAGTGTCTACTGTTCCGGTGGAGTCCGTCTCTGAATTTTTTGCAAATCATCTACTGGCAGCCAGCACACATCAGCCTGCAACCGTGACCCCCGCATCCCCCTCAGCATGGTGGGATACATAGGCAGGTATCCTTCACCATTTCCCTGCCTCCCTAGGATCGCACGCAACAGAGATTAGTGGCAGAGGGGTCAGGAAGCCCATAGACCATGCCTTCCCTTTATCTGTGCCGCCCTTGGCCCGGGCCTCTGTGGCCTTGCCTGCATCTGAGTAGTGGAGGGCTCCTTCCAAAGTGAAAGGTGGCTATTCAACATTTTATTTGCAGGCCCGTGCTTACAAAAAGTAAAACTACAATCTGTGCCAGCAATACCTTTAGAAAACTTGGTAACACAAAAAAACCCCATAAAAATACTGATTTTAATACATTTGAAATATTTCCATTAGCTGAAACCATAGGTAAAATAAAAAACAAATGTATTTCATTTGCACAATGAACTTATAGAAAGGGCATATTTTTCCTTCAACAAGAGGTTTTCACAGTATTGCAGATACGTGCTCTAACTGTCTTTAATTCTAATAATTTATTTTAACTCAGAGATATAAAAAAGTTGAAGAAGCCAATGTGGGAAATATAACTGAATATGTGATTTTTAAAAGAAGGAAATACTCGTTGAATAAATGAATTGGCGTTTGGCATATGATGATAGGGGACATGGGAGATACAGGGAATGTGGAATGGGATTTATCCTTCCCAGGGGTGACTAGGGCTGAGGATTAAAGATTTGCTGCTTGTAGGGATTACTAATTCATTGCCTTGCAATATTTGGCACACAATGGAGAGTTCTCATTGGGCATGTAATAGGTAAGCACTTAAGTAAGCTTCTGTTAGGGCAATATTTGCATTAATTCCCCACTTGTCATGCAGGCAGGATGGAGTGTACCATTATTTAAAAAATATCTACTAAATATGAGCTGTTTTTACTACCAGAGGTTAAAAGAAAAAAAAATCTCAAATTGATTTGAATAATCCTCAATGAAAACATGTCTATACAAGGTACCACAAATAACATATTTTGCTGCATTTCCCCATGAAAAACGCACTTTGACTTCAAAGCATTTTACGCAAATTTTCTCCAAACCACATTGGGTCAGATTCGTCCATCACTATTGAACACCCAAGTTGTACTCTATAATTTCTTACTTGTCCCTGGTACTTAATCATTTCTTTATTATATTATAGAAAGTGCATATACAATATACTATACATTATGTAATTATCATTATTATTAGCACTTAGAATTGTAGAAAGGCCGCATAAGCCCTGACCAAGAGATGCAGCAGGTTGACTCTACTTTTAAAAGTATTGGATAATGATAATTGAGCTGCATAAATTCATATTGGTGGCAAAACAAAACATGGTTTTTAGCAGACTTAAGGGTTATTTACTAAAATCTGAAGTTATCTATTTTTTTATTAAAAAAAGCTCGACCAAAATCCCATCCACGATTTTGCCTTATCAATCATTAAAATAACTCAAATAAATTGGATCGGGGAAAATCAATTGAAAATCGTATATTTTTTTTAGACTTTTCCCTCCAAATCTCTCGATTTTTTTTGGGTTATTGTCCGAAAACAACAAGTTTTTGAAATTATCGGGCTAAACCCAACACAGACCAGGATATCTTCAAATTGGGATAGGGACATCTGACTTATACATGACCTCAACAGGATTAAGATGGCGGATTTTCGGAATCAGGCTTTTTGCAGCATTTGGGTATAATAGATATTTCTTTCCCCACATACATTGGAGGCAATGGGTGTTTTTTCAAAAGTTTTTTCCTCTAGAAAAAAATGCTATTTTTTTCAGCAAAACAAATGGGCAGTGTTCTAGCAAGGTCAAACAGGGCCGAGTCGGTACAGGCAGAGTTCAAGAATAGTCAGGCAGGCAGAGGTCAGTATAGGAAGATTTCAGCAAAGTCAGACAGGCAGCCATCAAAAACCAGATAGCAACAGACAGAAAGCGCACCCAGGAACTAACAGAATTTGACCTTACAATGGGCAATGAGTTTTAGTTTTTCAGCAGCTCTCCAGTTTTCAAGTTCAGCAATCTGGTTGCTAGTGTCCAAATTAACCTAGCAATCATGCATTGACAGACTGGAATATGAATAGGAAAGGGCCTGAATATAAAGGTGAGTAATAAAAAGTAGAAATAACATTACATTTGTAGCCTTATAGAGCATTTGTTTTTAGAAAGGGTCAGTGATCCCCATTTGAAGGCTGGAAAGTATCAGGTAGATCATTTAAAAACTATAAAAAACAAATAAGGACGGCCAATTGAAAAGTTGGTTAGCAATGGCCTCTCTATAACATACTAAAAAGATGAACCATCCTAGTGTTTTTAGTATTGAACCCTGCCTAGTGTTTTTAGTATTGATGGGCGAATCTGTGCTTTTTAGATTCGTTGAAAAATTGGAGAATTTACAGATATAATTTGTGAATCGCATAAATTATGAAGCGAGCGACAATTTTTATATGCACGACTATTTGCAATCCAAATGCATTAAAGTCAATATGCGTCCAAATTATTTTATGCAAGCGACTATTCTGATGCACGCAATTTTTTTTGTTGCTGCGGATTTTTCGCCAACAAATTTATTCACTGATGGCAAAACGCAGAAATTCTACAGTATATACGAATATAATAAAATTATATTATAAATATAATAAATAAAATAAAAATAATAAAAATATGTTTAGTGTTTACGAATATATGACAAAAGCTTGTGCTATTTCAGGTGTTTATTATATTACCATTGCCTTTAAACCTGGCTGGCAGAAACATAATATTTGTCCAAACAAGGCTTTCACAAGACTATGAGGTCTACTGATGCAAATGAGTTGAATGACTATCTATAATACTCAACCTCTGGCAGATTTCTGACCGCTGCGACTTTCTGACAGATACTTTCCCTTCTGAATAGGCTGGCCTCTGTTCAGATCTAATTACCTAATTATCCCATCCTTTTCCTGCTGCCCATTGCCTGCATTTTCTGGAAGCTTAAGTGCAAATATGCTAGAACTTTGGACTTTTAATGCAAGTATTAACTCCTGAAATTACTTAAGTCTATATTGTCTCAGCAGCACAAGCAAAGTGTATAATCATTTAGTGGTTCTACGTCTGTTGAGAGGAATAGCTGGTTGCAACCAGTATTTGTGCAGCCTTCAACAACTACAAATCTCAGCATCCCTGTTGTTGTTGAGATGCTAAAAGTTGTATATGAACAAAAGTTGGAGGCCTGCAGTTTGGCTATACCTGATTTAAATAATGAAAAAAAATCTAACAATTGTTACCCACTACATACAGGAGGACCCTCTGGCGGCTGGTCTATGGAGTAAACACCCTCTCAGTCCTACCCTAATACATCCTGTGTAGTCTTGTGTGAAAAACTGAAAGCAATGTGATATGATGGCTGAATAATTTACTGCCAGGGTTTTATGGGGAAGGATCAGCATATATTGATCTGGTAAGTATCTTGACACTGTGAAGGTGTTAGATGCTTTGACTTTTATAGTTTATGCATTAAAAATCCAAATTAATTAATGGCATTTAATTAATTGTTGTTAGGAATTATTTTTCCATGAAAGAATGGTTTCATTTTAAAAGGGATAATCGCGTGAATAACACGATTTCTTTTTATTTAAGGAGATATGTTAGCAGTCACTATATATAAATGAATTTAATGGGATTGATTTTCTTCTTCTATTGTGAAATTTTGTACAAATTATACATGCCAGTGATTTACAACCACATGACCCTGGCTCATGTGCTGCCAATAGCTGTGTCCACAAAATACACTGCAGGGACCATGACCGTGGACCATAACTGTGATTTATAGTCTGCCTTTGGGGCAGGACTTTCCCTATCAGCTCTTTGCAGCAGATGGGCCGTCTGCTGTTTCAGTGATAAGCTAACATGATCACTTGGTGACCACTAAAGATTCGATGATCTCTCTTTCAGCTATTTGTCCTTTAATATCCATCTAATTTTTTTCAAAGCTTTGAATAATTGTTTGATTTCTGTTGGGTATAAATAGATATGCAAGTGATTACATATGATGCCTTTTTTATCAGAAGAATTTTTAGGAGCATCTTAATTCAGTCTCCCTTGATGCCCATATTTATGTATTAAGGAACTAATACTGAACCTAGTTGGAGTGATGTAGTACAGCCAATGAGGCCATGCACTGGATATACTTGCACAGTAAGGGTACACCTCTGTATAAGAAACAATTTATTCACCCCAGTTGTAGAAAGCTCTGTATTATTGTATTTGATCTGTTTACCTGCACTGCCAAAAAGTTATGTAATCCTCTTTTACTTTTCTCTTTTACTGTTCTAGCTCAATAACGTCGTAAGTAGATATTTCTTACTAGTTGCTTTGTGTTCCTGAATCTTTATAAGCTGATATATATATATATATATAGGTATATAGCTACAAAAACTTTAGGGGCAATATAATGATCAAGAATACCTTGCCTATATCAAATTCTTATATTAAACTGAATACACATAAAGAATGTTTTGCTTGGACAGTGCCATTTGTTTAAATAATTCTACAACTGGAGTCTGGAGTTTATTCCACATGTATTGAATGCTTAATTGATGTTATACAAGCAGTGTGCCTAAAACTTGCTTGGGCAAATTGCAATGATCTGGTCAGTCAACCATCAATTCCAATGATGAAAGAGGAGGCCTGAGTGAGTTGCTGCCATTTCCCTTATTTCCTGTTGACAAGTGACTTTACTTCTGAGCAAATGGGAGTCATTGTTTGGCAAGATTTTCCATCCTGATAACCCAACTCTGTTCCATTTGTACATAAATAGCTCAGCATGCTTATATGCAGAGTGGTTTTGAAAAAAAAATTGTGACCATTGTATAGCGGCTGCAGCAATACAGAGTATATTGAACATGAGCTGTACCACTGACACTATGCAGAAGTCTGCCCAAGTTCAGAAATGTATGGTGATCCCTTTATCAGTATAAATAAAAATGAATGCATCCCCCCCACATGACTGGCATTTCCCTTATCTTAATGAGAAATCATTTTATATATGACAAGTGATGGAATCAACTGATGCTTTCTCCAACTTAAATGTATTCATGTTTTCACTTATGAAATACACATCCTTAGAAATTATGCTGTATTTAATTTTTTACCCTCAAATAAAAAAAGTCAATTCATGTTTTACACATGTTTAAATAGAGCTGGATAATCTTCTTTTCACAGAAGCCACAGGGCCTAATTTACCAGCAGGCACTGAATTGCACCCATGCAGTTACTCATAGTAACCAAACAGATCTTCTCTTTCATTCTTTTAATTTGTATGAGACTCATCTAAACTAATTGCTAATTGATTGCTTTGGATATTTGGAAAGGTGCTTTTTAAATGAGCCCTTTAGTCTTCTGTTTCAATTATTATTTTTTAATATTAATACAAAAATCTAAGATGTCAAATAGTTCAAAGCAATGTCACATGGAGCGATTCTGGACATATCATCCCCTGGACAGGAAATAGCTCTGTAGGTGGATTACAAAATGCTCAGAATCACTTAGAATTGCAAACTATATTATGTTCTTATTTTTTCACAGAACATGTAAGGCATTGTTGGAATTGTAGTCGTTGCTGGATACCACAACAGTATTGTAGGAATAAGACAGTACAAACAAATACTGTTTTAAATAGAAATGACATTTACAAGTATCGTTATAATCATTGAAAATGTTTGTTTTTATTAATATGTTGCTTAAATTTAATTATGGGAATTGTTTGTACAGTATATGTATATATAAGTATGTATATTTGTATTAATATGCAGCAGAACAATAAAGAGAACAAACAGTATTACAATAAATATTACAATAAAGATTAAAGGGGAAATGTAATAAACGTCTGTAAAGGAAAAAATATTCGCAATGCAAAAAGCCTTTGGGGCGAACAAATTTTCCTTTGTGCATATTCAATATAGCTTTTGTGAACCCGGAAACTGCTTAGCAACCACTTCCGACAGTGGAAGAAGGTTTTGAGAATTTTATAGATTGTGCCAGTGCTCAGTTAATGAAAAAGTTGACAAGCAGCTGGAGGTCCCTGCCACATAGAGCTTACAATCTAAATGGCATGGTAAGGAAATGTTACATTTGGGTTAACAACTCCTTAACCATAACCACTGCAACTATCCATTGCTTATTTATATACCCTGTAGGGAAGCATATTACTTTATTGCACATGAAAGAAATGACAGCCACCAATGGCTCCAACTTTTCCTCCAACTGCTGATAAGCCACAAGTAGAGGTGAAAAAATTGCCTAGATTTCCTCATATCCTTGACTAGTTTAAAATTCAGTAGGAAAAGTATTGAGTCCTAAGGTTCAAATAATATCATCCCCATTTGTCTGTGTTTTGTTACTGGACAAACACCTGGTTTAAAATCCATTTGCAGAACCCTCATTACAAAAAACAAGACTGATGATATTTTTGATCTGTTTATAGTTTATAATACGGTATTAATAGTATTATATATAATATAGTATTAATAGTATTATTCCCTTTATAAGAATGTGTCTGCTAAAGGCATGCTACTTTGTATACTATATGAGATTTATTTCCTGTTGCCACCACATCACATTATACCAGTACAGTACCATGATGATTTAAAATACTGCTTTCTTTAATACTGACTTTAACGCAATAACTGCTCAGAAGTGGTTTCAATTCAGATCATTTACTGCAGTGATACAGTATATATATATATATATATATATATATATATATATATATATATATATATATATATATATATATATATATATATAATGAAAACTATCAATACATCTACTGATGTTGTGCAATGTTGTCATGTACACCTTTAACAACCATAAATTCTATATGTACAACTATTGATATCTTCCTTTTGTGCTAGTCATGTATTAAATGATTTAACATTTATGCAGTGCAAAGTGCAATAGTCTCTTCATAGTTACTAAAGGTACTTATACAAAGGATAACATATGTGTCTTATAAACTATTTCAAATACATAAACATTCTGGTCAGGAACCAAAACATATAAGTGCATTATATTTCCACTAAATAGGTAAAACTACTTTCTTGGAATGAATTTCGTGTGTTTACTGTCTGCCTGCATGAAACATACAATGCAAAGTACAATGGAAAGATTATCTTGGAAATGTTAGCACATATTACAACATGGACAAATCAGAGAATACAACACAGTGCTTTGTTATGCTGTTGTTATGGCTACTGAGTGTCATCTGTGTCACATATCAGGTATTCAGATATGGTAGATTAGATCTTTTTAATGCATAGCAGCACTGAAAGGGTTACCATAAAGTATTGTGTTCAAAAATACAATAGCAAGAGCAGATGGACCACTTTTTAACTGAGTGATATGGTCAAGGTTCCGCCATAAATGATGTGAAGAATTGATGAGGGGTGTCTTAAGAATTCATCATTCTCTTTTACTGAAATATCTTTAATAAACAATGGCTGAATTATGGGAGGCCAGCACCAATGGAAACAGCGCATATCTATTTGTGACACTAAAATCTCCTGGGAAAACTGTAACTTCTGGGAAACAGCTGATAAGTACATAATTAAACCCACATTTACTCAGAACAAATCACTTTATAATGGTATCTTACACTACATGCAAGAGACATTTTAACAAAATGAAATAAATAAGTTTTATACTGAAAGATTACAAGGACCATTTGCTACTGAGAAACAATCAGAATGTGCAAATATAAAAATGTATAGAAAGGAGATAGAATGCAATTTGTTTCATGCTTTTTGATCATTTAACAAATCAAAGTCTATTATTTTTTTCTGTTGTATAGCATCATTTGTTTGTTGATTTCTCCTTTTTTGGAGTTGGGAGTGGTCTTCTTTTTGTAAATAAACACATGAATTGGTATAGAATGAGAACAGTTCCCTGATTTGTAAAATATACATAAATTACTCAAACCTTTCCCTTGTAGTATGATTTAAAAATAAATACTAAATACTAATAAATAATAAAATAAGAAGCCTTTAAAATATTTTGTTGTAAAAAATTGCTTAAACCCTTTGACTGCCAATGGCTTTGATTGCTCCAGCACATCCAAATGTCTTTTCAATCATTTTAAAGGGCATGTGATAGAATATCCATTGCTAAGACTTTTACCTGTATTGTAGTTTCTACATTTCTAGCACATAACTGGTTAAATGCAGTCTTTACCCATGTAAAGAGAATGGTTTTGTCCAGAAAAAAGTGTATTCTACAGCAAATCCATCCTTTTACCAGTCATATTAGAAATAGGGTGAATTTTGGGAGTGTTTATGATGATGATATTAGTTACACAAGGGGACCCAAACACCCAGTAGTAATCTTTTAGTCTATTGTGTATTTGGGAAACTAAAATATAAATAGATGCTAGAATTCAGATCATTGTGTCAAGGTTAGAACACCAGGGCAACACCAAGACATGCGTAACAAGAGCACGCCCCCCCACCAACATTTTTTTTGGTGGGCCCGGTGCCCATAGGTGATCCGGCTTGCACCTGCCCACAGCCGTGCCTTGTGCTTGCATCAATTTAAAGAAGGATTTGAACACTATAGAGGAAACAGACCTCTGCTTCCTCAATGCCAGTGAACACCAAATATAGTGAAATGGTAGGAAAAAAGGATATAAAAAAAAGGGACGGCTTTGGGCAAAGTGGTGGTTAGAAACATAAACAACTAAGTGAGGGTCCTTACTAATGGAATTTAGTTATACAGATTTCATCTTCCTTACATCTTTGGAGTTAACATCCAGCAACATCTGGTTATGTCACTGGTGCCAACTTTATGTTATATAGCATTTTCCCTATATTTTGGTGTTGTTTCTCATAATTCAAATTAAAATGTTTATTTTTTCCATTGTGATGCAAAGTCCTACCAAAATTAGGTCATGGTTCTGAATAAAAGTGTGGTGTTTATACAAATGGCCTGTAGGTGTCACTGTACACAATAGTTATACTGTGAATACACAGTACTTTCTATACAGCTTGAGGCATTAGAGTAAGCTACCCTTGATGTGTAATGGCTGAATGATCCTGCTAATAAATTACTGTTATACTCTACTCATCCTTGGCTACCTAAACATAACAAATTGACGATGAGATGGCTCTTCTACCTGCAGCAGCCTGCAGCTTTTCTCCCAAACCCTGGTAAGCCTACCATACATTTTATTGCTTGGATCCGTATGTTTGAAAATGACATTATTGCTGCTGACCAAGGGGAGATTTCTGCTGCTAGAAAGCGTGCTTTACTTATTCACTGCCTTTGGGCAGAGGGACAGCGTATATTCTATACATTACCATTACCTGATGAGACTTATGAAACGGCATGTACTGCTATAAAGAACTTTTAACTTTAAAGAACTTGGACAACGTAATGGCGAATCCACAGAAAAATTTGTAGCAGCTTTGAGAGAGCTGGTTGTTAACTGTGAGTTTGGTAACTTAACAGATGAAATGCTAAGAGACCAAAGGGTGGAAAAAACAAACTCACCTTGCATTAAAGAGAGACTGCTCCTAGAGCAGGATTTAACCCTTGCAAAGGCTATTACAGTTGCTAGCCAAATTAAACAGCAGTTGCAGAGGCTAAAACTCTCAGTCAGGGAACTGCTGGGTTGTACAGACTGTGAATTCAGCACTGTGGCCTAATAATGCACAGTCTCAGGAAAAATACAGTGCTAAGGAAAGGGATTCACTGCAAAACTGTGCAACAAATAGAAATAAAAAATACTGATTTCACTGCGGTTCAACACAACACACTGCAAATTATGCTACATGTCCTGCAAAAGCTGTACAGTGCTGCAAATGCAAGAAGGTAGGCCATTTTGCTAAGATCTGCCATAGTTCTGCTAAGGAAGTTCATGAAGTCACTACTACAAATGTTACAGTATTAAGTGTGGATAAATCCGACACATTTATTCAAGACAAGTTTATATGCACTGTCAATGTCAATACTGCTTCTGCTGACAAGGGACACTCCATTAACCTGATGCTTGATACAGGTTCAACTGTTTCTATACTACCAAATAATGTTTTCTTGAAATACATTGCAAAAGATCCGCTTGTTGCACCTGCCCTGAGACTGGTCAGTTACTTAAAGTATCCAATCCCTGTGCCAGTGACTGTACAATTTGAATCAAATACTGCAAAATGTGACTTTTACATTGTGAATAAGGGTACTGCTATACTTGGAAGGAATCTCTTTGCTGCATTAAACCTACAATTAGTTGATTGTCTCATTACTACAGCACCAGTGCCTACCACACAGCAAGTGTGTAACATTTCACAACTTCAGCCAGTACCATTTCCTGATACAGCATGGGAAAAACTTGCTATTGATATTGTGGGTCCTTTTGCAGATGCTCCTATAGACTGCAGATTTGCTATAACCTTGATAGACTATTACAGAAAATGGCCAGAAATTGCATTTGTTTCTCATATAACATCAGCTACAGTAATAACATTTCTGTCTACAGTCTTCAGCAGAGACGGTAATCCAAAGGAGTTAATATCAGACAATGGACCACAGTTTGTCTCATCTCAGTCTGAATTCTTTCTGAGAGAGAGGAATATTGTGCATAGGAAATCTTCAGTGTATTACCCACAAGCAAATGGAGAAATCGAGCGATTCAACAGAAGTCTGAAAGAAGCACTACAGACAATAAATCTTACTGGGAAATCTTGGAAAGTATTTACAACAGAGTTCCCACATAACTACAGCCAACGTGCCATGCAACAACACAATCATCTCCAGCTGAATTATTACATGGCAGACAGATGCAAACTAAGTTACATGTTGCAAACATCAAATTTCCACAAAATCCTGTGCCTACAATTAATCTACTGCTGACATTGTGAAACGTCAACAAGCCAAATGCAAGGCGTATACTGACAGAAAACGTGGTGCAAGAGAAGTACACTTTCAGCCTCGAACTTTAGTCAGAATTAAGAAACCAAGAATACTGAAACAAAGACAATCTAAATTTACTACACCACTTGAAGTGAGATGCCAGCGAGGACCATACATATATGAACTGTCTGATGGTCGCATATGGAATGCAAGTAGTCTTGCTCTTGTTAGATATGACTTTGGAGAAGCTCCATTTGATGAAGGACATTTCCTACTCCTGATGCCAACTGAAATAGGCCTGAAAAAAAAATGAACCTATAAGGCTTACTGAGAGAATCAGAAAACTACCTGCATGGACCAAAGACTGTGTGATGTGAAGAAAGTATAATATTGCTTTAAGATGCATTTTTGTTGTTTTTTTACATTTATCCAAATGCTTTCCTACTGTAGGGGGAATATGTGGTGTTTATACAAATGGCCTGTAGGTGTCACTGTACACAATAGTTATACTGTGAATACATAGTACTTTCTATACAGCTTGAGGCATTAGAGTAAGCTACTGTTGATGTGTAATGGCTGCATCAACCTGCTGATGAAGTTATACTCTACTCATCCTCGGCTACCAAAACATAACAAAAAGCACAATAGGAGTTGCAGAACTGTAAGTATAGAGAATTTATATTATACTAAGTTAGTACTGCCTCTTTATACCAACCATCCCCTACAGCGCCATCCTTTCTACCCAGTAGAATGAATTTGACAAATATTCAATAAACTATATGACTTCAGCCTTTTGCTTAGAAGTCTGGCTAGTAGTGGCTGATTACTGTTAATAGAATAATAAAACATGTATTGCTACTGGGCTACAGTGAATTATCATCCCTGCAAAGTGAATTCAATACAATCTCTTTCCCATATTCGGAAATATAATAGATATACAACTGGCAATGTAGAAAACTGTGCTATAGGTATTAAAAATAAATACCCCAAGCACAAACATATATAGTATTTTGGCCCGCACTTCAGCTTAAAATGCTGAAATGTTAAATTTTTTTGTTTGTTTGATTAATTTATATGGAAAAGGTAGATTTTACAACTTTTCAAATTTTTTTTCTAAGACAGGACTCTGGATGTTAAAATGCTGGCAGTTTGACAAAAAAGGTTAGCTGAAAACAAACAAAAAATGGACTGAATTATTATTCCACCCATAGCTTTCACAAGGAAAATAGAAGCAGCAGATTGAGGCCTGTTTTCATATTCGATAGGGAATCAGATAAATGGCAGGCAGCTTGCTCTGATAAGGCCTTGCTCTGGGCATAACCTCTTTCTCTGAAAGCCTCTTACTATGCATAGAGTCAGGCAGCTCTGGCTATCTGTGCAGCTGCACCTTGACACAAATATATCTGCACCCAAGATGAAGCAATCCCCCAGAAATTACAGCAAAAGGATTGTATTTGGGGAGGGGAAGCAGCCAGCTTCAGCCTGTCGTCTTTCTTACACTTTATCCTTCTGTGATTTCTATACCAGCATTTCCACCCATTTGGGAAACATTCTTTATTCTTTTAAAGTTAATATTTAAGTGAGGCAGGATAAGAACCGTTAGACTTCACATTGAGAGCACGATATTAAGACCAACGTTAACATATGCAATATGCACAACAAGTAAAAAAAATAAATTCAAATATTACAGATTGCACATTATTAAAGCAGAACAGTAATTTGTATTATTTAAATGTATAAAAAATAAAATAATATATATTAACAGCACACTACATTTAAATCTATATTTTTGTATATCTGGGAAAGACTCCACAAATATTTTAATCATACCTGTTTATATGGAGAGTTGTGCTGGAAATAAGTTGTGTTTATGATTAGGCTGGGCGAATTTTTTTGCGTTAGGTGTTAGGCTGTGTCCTAGTGCTCCTCAATAAATAAATACTTGTTAACTGAAAAAGTCTGCTTGGAAGATTGGTTCCTAGAAGTGCCTGCTCATTTTCTACAAACAAATATGTTACAAATGTAACTGTTTATAAAAATATAACGGTTATCTGCTCCCTCAGCTGAAGGTTCAGGGCGGTGCACCTGGACCTCTTCCCTAAACTGGTGAGTGTTTTTCACTTTTGAGATCTGGAAAGATTTACTTCTTCTACCCATCGTGTGTTTATGATTCTAATCCTACATTTGTAGCATATGTCATATGGAAAAACAGACCAAATTGGGTTAGTTTTCAACTGAAAAGAGAGAATTTCTAAGAGATACCATATCTATGCACACAAGGTCAATGCAAGAAATCCTCTGGAGATCTTTTTATGTATAGGGTAGCAGAGGGATGTACAGAGAGCACAGAGCTTGGAGATTAGAGGAAAGAGCAAACAGGGAATCCTTTGGTCACAATATAGTGAAAGGGAAAGTCTCTCACACTCCTTTAGTGGTGATTAGCAAGAGGAAATGTAATTGTATTCATCTGGACAACAATTAACCTGCTGTAGCGGGGGGGTAAAATGTAGAAACTCACAATCACAGCAGTTAGTGGGCTAGGCAGCTACAGAAAAAAGAAGTCAACAATAGACACCCAGTGAGAGTCTCCATTACTAAAGATCTGATTTTAAAAATAAAATATAAGAGTTAGCCACAGTAAGGATTTGTGTTCTTGGAAGTTTGTATGTCTTTTGTATACAAATGGATAGCATTGGGTCTGCAGATTGGAGAGTAAAGGATCTGGATTAAAAAGATGGTGTAGGATTATATGGCTGCATCCAGTCTGCACTAGGTGTTTATATTGTATTTGTGTGCAGGGCAGTGGGTGTGGACACTATAGGCTGTGCACACTTGTCGGTCTTTTATATGTAACTACAAAATCTGGTAATTAACTTTAACATAAAAATGACTTTATGATGATTGTTATTGTTGCAGATTTTCAAAGCAAAGAAATGTTAGAGGGCAAGAAAAGGTTCACTCTTCCGAATGCCTATTAGAATTCTGTGTGTTTTTTTCCCATGCCTCGCATTTATTGATACATTTTATTTTACATTTTCTTTTCACTCACCTATACTTTTCTACCATTATTATGCCACCACATCAATTTTCACCATACTTGGGAGAAGGGATGAACCTAAATCCATGTTTTTGGGATTTGGTTGAAACCCAAATCTTTCATAATGGTTTCGGCTGAAGCCAGAAGAAATCTGAACTCTAATTTGCATATGCAAATTAAGGTAAGGGTGGGTAAATATAAAATCTGTATCCAGTGCACAGAAAATAATTAATTTTATTAATTGTGTGAACTAAAGTTATGTCACTTTAAGGGTTCAGATTCTGTTCAATTGGGCACTTGAATTTGGATGAATCCTGCTGGAAAAGGTTCAGATTCAGAAAAATCACAAATAGAATCTGGGATTTGGTGCATCCCTGCTATTGAGTCATGGCAGGACATTTGACCTATACTTCTATGCTGTATAAAACATCTCCTCTAAGCAGAACTCTTTTATCATTGTCATCATTTATCTATTTAGCATCAGCAAGTTATACATTGCTTTAAACTAATTTATCACAAGCAGAGGTCTTACAATCATTTAACAAACAAGGGTTACAGAGTAAAAAGTAGGCTCAGAGGAGCCTACTTGCAAGAGTTTAAATTATAAATTCCCTCACATAACACTTCACATAGAGGATAAAGAACTGCTTTCTAGCTATATTTAGAAATTACATATTCCTTTTAAGTTTCTTCCTAAAACTCCAGATAGTATTGTTATATATTCCTAACAAAATAAGCAAATGACATCTGTCTGTGGTTATATACACAGTATGAAGCCTTTTACTAATGAACAACTAACAGCCCCCAAAACAGAGAACCCTTAATCCGCTCTTGGCTAAATTGACAGTGGACTAAACAGAAATTAATAAAAGCAATTTGAGTATCAGCTCTATCTATCTAAGTGTGTTATGGCATAAGTGTTGTAAAAATAGCTGTATTTATTGCTACAGTAAAACCCCCAACTGAAATTTTTTCAGGGACCCAGGAAAAAATTAGGTATAATCCAGGAAAAGTGTAAAATCAGGAAAATCTGTTAAAAAGTACATAAACAAAATGTTTATGTAAATCCAGGAAAACATTTTAAAACAGGGAAAAGCATAGAATTGAATTATGGTAATTGTAAATTGGTAGCACCATAAAAAACATTGTAAAATGTGGGAAAACTTAAAATCAGGGTATGTAAAATTGAGGTTTCACTGTATATTCTATACAAACTGCAGAAAGGGGTCTCAATGTCCCAGATAGATCCAAATGCCTTGTTACAAAATGTTAATCGCATTGGATATCAATAAGCAGAGCTTCATTTAAACTACTTATATGTTCATTAAAGGCAAATATAGAGTTTTACTTAAAAAAAACCATGTAATTGTAACCAGTGGGTAATAATCCAAGGCTTGAAAGTCCGCAAAAGAAGAAACATCAAGTTGACCTTGACACCAAACTAAACATTATGGAGCACTGCCATAAAGTTAATTAAGCGCCCCCCATACCTTGGTAAAGATATATATTTTTTCAAACATATATGATGAATGATGGAATGATATTATATTTTACAGAAGAAACTGCTTTTTGAATAAACTATATTTGATGTATATATTGAGTTTAGTGAACATGTCAATATAGAACCATGGATTTGAAAGATAATTAGATAATGCTGAACTTGGCCTCATGCTCACTGGAATATATCCTGCATGGAACCAAGGCTATGACATTGGAAAGCATTAACACCACCATTGATCATTTTAGAATCATGACAGGATCAACATAAAGTATTAATCTCTTAGTTATCAGAAGGTGTGTATTAGTCAAACATGTCTGAATATGTGTATCACATTTTATTGCACTAGACATGTCAGACGGACATTTCTGGCACTAAAGGTGTTGCGCTCCACTATTCAGATCTAGTGTACAAAATGTCTCTTGTATTAATCTCTATTAGATTATTATCAAGGCATAATTTGAAGGGACTACTGTGGGCTCTTTAAGTCTGCCTTCATTTTAAGAAATCACTCAATTATAGTTATTTAATGTTGTCATACATGAAATAATAGTCTTTGATTAGGGTTGCCACCTGTCTGGTTTTGACCTGGACAGCCTGGTTTTTGGGAGGGTTGTCCGGTGGAACTATGACGTGGCGATCAGCTAATCACCACATCATAGTTCCACCCGCCCTCTCAGCATCACTACCCCATCCCCTGATGTTATTTTCCTGCCCCCCATCTGGAGTTACCAGCGGGTAAAGGTGGCAACCCTATCTTTGATACCCTTGACCCTTTATATACTAATTCTCTCTCTCTCTCTCTCTCTCTCTCTCTCTCTCTCTCTCTCTCTCTCTCTCTCTCTCTCTCTCTCTCTCTATAGCATTCTACTTACCTGCGGAAAATAGTTACTAGGAAAATGATGTATGGCTTACAATGGGGCATTTATGCAATGAAGCAAGGTGAGCTCTATCATCTAATGGAAAATATTGTGGTGGCAAATGATTGCATTGGATTTAACAATATTGTAACATCAATAATGTCAAAAAATTTAACAATACTTGCAGGTTACATGTACATATACATGCAGATAGCCTGCAAGTGCAAAAATTGCAGTCCGAAGTGCAGCAGTCCAGTGCATTGAATTTTTTAAAATTTTTTTACTTTTTCTCTGTAATAATAATAAAACAGTAGCTTGTACTTGATCGTAACTAAGATATAATTAATTGTAATTGGAGGCAAAACAAGCCTATTGGGTTGAAATGATGTTTAGTGGACTTAAGGTATGGAGAAATTACAAAAAAATTACAAATTAAAAATTACAGAAATACCCCTTATCTGGAAAACCTCAGGTCCCGAGTATTCCGGATAACAGGTCTCATATATGAATAATTCATACACAAACATTAGTATTGATGCTGTTGATGACATACTTTGCCATTCCTGTGTAGCAAGTAAATTGCCACATCTGCTACAAAGGGGGTTTTGGTGAATGAGCCAATTTTATTGCATGCATTTTGTGTAGCAGATGCAGAAGCTATTGTTACACAAATGGCTATACCCATATTGATTGGCTAAAACTCACTGGAAAATATGCATAATAATGCACTAAAACAACAGATGATTGTCTCATGATTTTAATGGCATTTTGATTTAACTGATACATATGTGTATATGTTTATCTATCTGTCTGTCTCTCTGGCTGTATTTTGATATCCAAGATTATTAAGCTCTCATTTTGCATGCAACGAGGTAACCAATGCTGCTCTAGCCATTCAACCACATTCAACCAGATAGATAGATACCCAGTAGTTCCATTGGAACCCTACATTAAAAGTTATTTAAATTAAAATTTGTTGAGCATTTATTTGCTGTTCTAGTTATCCTTCATGCTGTCATGAAGGATAAC
Source organism: Xenopus laevis (assembly GCF_017654675.1). NCBI lineage: Eukaryota > Metazoa > Chordata > Amphibia > Anura > Pipidae > Xenopus > Xenopus laevis. The sequence goes on from NC_054373.1 coordinate 63,870,759, forward strand.
TAGAACAGCAAATAAATGCTCAACAAATTTTAATTTAAATAACTTTTAATGTAGGGTTCCAATGGAACTACTGGGTATCTATCTATCTATCTATCTATCTATCTATCTATCTATCTATCTATCTATCTATCTATCTATAAAGCACTGCGTATCTTGACAGCGCTATATAAATAAATGATGATGATCTATCTATCTATCTCTTTTTATCCATCAATGATCTTTTTGTCTATCTATGATCTTTTTTCTTTCTTATGTCTATTTGATTGGATTATCTATTTATTTAACAATAATCTATCTATCTATCTATCTATCATCATCTATCTATATATTTATCTCTGTCCTTTTATCTATCAACGATCTTTCCCTCTCATATGTCTCTTTTGATTGGTTTATCTATTTATTTAACCATAATATCTATCATCTATCATCTCCATAAATTATGCTTTGGGTTTATCAGATCCATCTATTTTATAACATCTTTATTGTATTTGTAATGTGGAGCACAGTGATGTGAAAAAATACAATTTCTCTTTCTTGCTGTCACTAAAACACAAAGAATATAAAGTGCTACATGAAACAATTCCACTCACCATCAGAGACCAAAATACTGTGAGCAGAATTAGCTTGTAGCAGCACCGTGATTCACATTGGAGTGAAGTACATCTCTGTTTGCAATAATTGTGTAATGACCCTGGCAGAGAGGGATATGACCCTTAAAGAGATCCAGACATATAATCCTTTACCCCTTGCTGGCTGTCGGCAGTCAAACTGTTATTGTTAGGCATAGAACAGAGATGTGGCTCGCCTCTAAGGTGTGAAGATGCATAGCTCAAGGTTTTGAATCTGGGTATAATTTCCAAGGTGTATGGCAAAAGAGACTGAACTATAACCCAGCTGTGATCCTTCTGTGAGATACAGATGTCTATAAATAAACAAGCCTCTCCTTTTCAAGCTTATACATGTGTTCTACAGAGGAAGCTGTGTGCACAACATACCTTGTGCTAGACAGCAGGGAATTATTCTGTATAGCAGGGGTCCCCAACCTTTTTCACCCGTGAGCAACATTCAGATGTAAAAAGTGTTGGGGAGCAACACAAGCATGAAAAATGTTCCTGGGTGCTGCCAAATAAGGGCTGTGATTGGCTATTGGTAGCCCCTATGTGGACTGGCAGCCTACATGAGGTTCTGGTTGGCTGTACATCTGGTTTTCATGCAACCAAAACTTGCTTCCAAGCCAGGAATTAAAAAATAAGCACCTGCTTTGAGGCCACTGGGAGCAACATCCAAGGGGTTGGGGAGCAACATGTTGCTCGCGAGCTACTGGTTGGGGATCACTGCTGTATAGGATGATAATGTTAGGCCGAGTACAGGGACAGATTTCTGTTTCCCGAGCCCCTAGGCTGGCCGCAGTCCTTCTGCTCTGCCCCCTTCCCCCATGTGGAAGCATGCACACATGCGCGCACACACGCCCCCATGCGGAAGTGCGCCCTCACGCGCATGTGCACACACTTCCCCCCTATCTGCACCAAGGACTGCATGTGCCAGGTAAGTAACTAGGAAATTTGCCATGCACGCAGACCTCTGTACATTGGCAGATGCTGCGGCTGGGCAGTATGCCGCCCCTCAAATCGTGCCGCCCTAGGCCCAGGCCATTGTGGCCTTCCCACAAATCCTGGTCTGGCCGAGTAGGGCTGCTTAGGATATTGATAAAAAATGTCAAGGCTTTTTAATTTTTTATTTAGTTAATAAACAAAAACAATTGCTAAATAAAAAACCTATATAACCCTGCATTAAAATAGTTTTCAAAATGTGAGAATATTTGTACATCACCCAAAACAGATTAGATAAACAGAATCTTTAGAGACGAATTACTGTAAGTAGAATAACAGCTCCATGACCAGAATATACTTGGTCCCTGTTGAACCTTTCATAAAATGTAAATGGTTGTTACTAATAAAGAATATGATCACTAAAATGGAGAGAATTGCAGCTGTGCAGAAAGAAGGACCGAAGTGAAAGGAATAAGGCTCATTTTATGAATTTTATGATCAATGTGCAAAAGTAAAGGGGGCTAAGCTCCATGTTTATTTTTCCACCTCAGTTCACCTGTCACAAATATTTGAGTCTCCATTGTGGAGATCAAATAATTGTGCCTAACTGTGGTTGGTGCACTGCATGGTCTAAATTTAAAATGTCATGTTATAAACCACATGTGGATGGATCATTGGTGACTGGCAACTGGATACGCCTTACATATGTTATTTACATGCTCGCCTTTGGAGGTATATCTGAACCGTGTACTCGACTAATCCAACAACTATTATGTATTTTTTATTATATTACATTATGTATTTTTATTATAATAAATTAATACAGATTTATTGATAATAAAACTCATAAAACCTCATTTACCACCTCAAAGTACATTTGTGGTTGTGCAAGTTTGCCATAATTGCTTACATGAAAGTCCCATTCCCTATATATACAAAAGCTGCTCCTTGCACTTACACATAGTTGAGCTTAGTTGTAGGGATGTAGCGAACGTCGGAAAAAAAGTTCGCGAACATATTCGCGAACTTGCGCAAAAATGCGAGCGGTTCGCGAACGGTTCGCGAACCCCATAGACTTCAATGGGAAGGCGAACTTTAACATCTAGAAAAGACATTTCTGGCCAGAAAAATGATTTTAAAGTTGTTTAAAGGGTGCAACGACCTGGACAGTGGCATGCCAGAGGGGGATCAAGGGCAAAAATGTATCTGAAAAATCTGCCTGTGTGTGCTTGGAAGAGATAGTGTAGGGGGAGAGCTGTTAGTGATTTCAGGGACAGATGATAGTAAGCTTGCTGGCTAGTAATCTGCTTGATACTGCTCTGTATTGGAGGGACAGAAGTCTGCAGGGATTTGAGGGACATTTTAGCTTAGGTAGCTTTGCTGGCTAGTAATCTACTGTTCTCTTTAAACAACTGCCATACGTTGACCTTGTAGGCATTGTTTGCCCAGTTTTTTTGGACGCAGCCACTGAAGCACAGTTGCCAGAAAAAATATGCCATATAAATGCTGAAAATAGTAATTTTTCGCCATACGTTGACCTTGTAGACATTGTTTGCCCAGTTTTTTTGGACGCAGCCACTGAAGCACAGTTGCCAGAAAAATTATGCCATATAAATGCTGAAAATATAAATTTTTTTGGTTGCAGCCACTGAAGCACAGAGGCCAGAAAAATTATGCCATATAAATGCAGAAAATATGCATTTTTTTGGTCGCAGCCACTGAAGCACAGTTGCCAGAAAAATTATGCCATATAAATGCTGAAAATATAAATTTTTTTGGTTGCAGCCACTGAAGCACAGAGGCCAGAAAAATTATGCCATATAAATGCAGAAAATATGCATTTTTTTGGTCGCAGCCACTGAAGCACAGTTGCCAGAAAAAATATGCCATATAAATGCTGAAAATAGTCATTTTTTGCCATATACGTTGAGTCAACGTATGGCAAAAAATTACTATTTTCAGCATTTATATGGCATATTTTTTCTGGCCTCTGTGCTTCAGTGGCTGCGGCCAAAAAAACTGGGCAAACAATGCCTACAAGGTCAACGTATACACTACTACAGCGGTGGATACGGATTACGTAAAATATATGAATGCTGCTTGAAAAAAGTGACTCCGGTGTTTTTTCTGGAGACGGTAATATTATGGATATTTAGACAGAATGGGAACAAGGTCACACAGCTCGATGGCGGGTTGAAGAAAACAGTGTGCAAATAATGCCTACAAGGCCAACGTATACACTACTACAGCGGTGGATACGGATTACGTAAAATATATTATGGCTGCTTGAAAAAAGTGACTCCGGTGTTTTTTCTGGAGACGGTAATATTATGGATATTTAGACAGAATGTGAACAAGGTCACACAGCTCGATGGCGGGTTGAAGAAAACAGTGTGCAAATAATGCCTACAGGGCAAATAATGCCTAAAAGGTCAACTTATACACTACTACAGCGGTAGTAAAATAAAAAAAAGTAAAATAAAAAAAAATGAATATTAAAAAAAAAAATTAAAGTTGGTGCTGCTGAACTACTAGGAGCAGCAGATTAGCACACCAGTCCCACTCCCCAACACTGCTAGACTAATAGCACTGGGCTCTTATAGTAGTAGTAGTAGTAGTAGTAGTAAAACAACAAAAAATAAATAAAAGCAGTCCTTACAAGGACTACTGTTATTGCAGCAGTCAGCAGATGAGATCAGAAGCAGGACAGCTGCCCACTGCAGCTACATACAGAGCACTGCAGTAGAAGGTAGATTACTAGCCAGCAAAGCTACCTAAGCTTAAATGTCCCTCAAACCCCTGCAGACTTCTGTCCCTCCAATAACAGAGCAGTATCAAAACGATTACTAGCCAGCAAACTTTCAACTGTCCCTGAAATCACTAACAGGCAGCAGCTCTCTCCCTACACTATCTCTTCAGCACACACAGGCAGAGTGAAAAAACGCTGCAGGGCTTCGGTTTTTATAGGGAAGGGGAGTGGTCCAGGGGAGAGCTTCCTGATTGGCTGCCATGTACCTGCTGGTCTGGGGTGAGAGGGCAAAAAAAAGCGCCAACAATGGCGAACCCAAAATGGCGAACGTCGCGCGACGTTCGCGAACTTCCGGCGAGCGCGAACACCCGATGTTCGCGCGAACAAGTTCGCCGGCGAACAGTTCGCGACATCTCTACTTAGTTGGTCCAACCTGCCCTTCTAGTGAATTGTCTACAATGCACCCGCTGATGCAGGGATTTCATGGAGCTACTGACACTTCCATGGGATCCATGGGCTCCAGGATACATTTCCAATATCTATTTCCCTAGTCAATAGATGCAGTACACTTGCATCTGAAGTATCAGGCACAGATGTAATTTTGATAATGAGTTCCAGAAGTGAGCTCCAAAATGAAATATCCAAAATGCAAGTTCCATTGTGCAACCACAATTACACTGGGATTATAGTAAGAAAACACTTAACTGTGGGTAAAATTATGGCAAAACTGTACTGCACAATGCTCCCAAAATCGCTTATAAACAATCCCTCTAATATTAGTCTAATCATAGAGATTTGCATTTACTTGTTGGTGTTTTCTATAAACATAAACAATGGTTGAATGTATTCTTTTTATCCAATTTGTTATAGTATGAGTCACAGCTAGGGTGTGAAAAAGAGCAGGTGAGTAGAATGCCCACTAGAATACTACTGATAATATCCCTGGCAACTGATTGTTGCAATAAGAATCAACATTAAATTGCTATTATAATCAGCTGACCTATGGACATACAGAATACGTTCCCCCACAGCAGGTTACATGCCTCTTTGACTAACAACAGTTGCAGGAATATTCTGCGGGAAGCCAGAGATTGTCAGAAAGAATGTAAACAATGTCATAGGGCTCAGTTGTTTACATTTCCTGGGATGTGACACAGCCGTTATATCTGTGCTGCAAAATCACCTTTATAAATAAGTGCTAATATGGGAGTTAGCAAGAGCACCAATTGCTATTTCCAAGGCTTTAGCAGAAGAATACCGGGTTTAGTTTGTTTAAGAGAATATTGTACAGAAAATATGTGAGTAAAACTCAAAGAATTCACATTCCTAAAGTCTTCCTAAGTGATTGCTTCACTAGTTTATTTTCTTGCATGGCTGAATAATTACTGAGTTGCTTTTTCATATTTTTTAAATGTATAATAATAATTTTTAAGAAGGAAGTGCCAACACATTTGGCTCAAGCCCATGATTGTATATATTCTTAAGAAATGAAATATGAAAGTATAGACTAATCATGTCAAGTACATTATACTTTGTATATGGCATCTTTTGTTTGGTATGGGTGAAAATATGTAAATATTTGTCTAAGGTTTTTTCTTTCCTCCAGGTCATGATATACAGAATCTAGCAGCAGTAAGTGTAAGGGCACTTGCATTCGGGGAGGTTATGAACATTTTTATGTCCATACAATTACCAGATTTGTGGAAGGGTGGCAAAACATTTGGAATTGATCTTTCATTGGCATTCATGATAATCGCTTGGACACTGTCAGTAATGTCTAAATTATTTAAAGAGTCAATATATCTTCAGGTGATTTTATAAACCTCACCCTTTACTGCTAACCATGAGGGCCCTGGAATTTTCACAGATGATGACCAATCTCACCAAAATGTACTTTTATGCAGCTATAACCTTATATGACAAAGTGGACTTAATCAAGGGACTTTGTAGATCTACTCAACACTGTAATTATATTTTTATAATTTTGCTTTTTGATACTGACTTGATCTTTCAGTTCTGGTGTGTACACAATTTGAACTGAGTGTGCTTTACTTGTGAGTGGATTTCTTAAATGTTATATGGAGCAGCATTAAAAAGAAATTATTGCACACATTTTGTGGGGTAATTTTGTTTGTTACTTTAGTACATTAAAGAGGCGGTTCACTACTAAGCAACTTTTCCTTTGGTCTTCATTATTTATTTTTTATAGTTTTTAAATAATTTGCCTTCTTCTTCTGACAACTTTCAAATAGAGGTCACTGACCCCATATAAAAACAAATCCTCTATAACGCTACACATTTGGGGGCAGATTCATTAAGGGTCGAATTTCGAAGTTAAAAATACTTCGAAATTCGACCCTCGAATTGAAATCCTTCGACTTCGAATATCGAAGTCGAAGGATTTAGCGCTAATCCTGCGATCGATCGATCGAAGGATTTTTCGTTCGATCGAACGATTAAATCCTTCGAATCGAACGATTCGAAGGATTTTAATCCAACGATCGAAGGAAAATCCTTCGATCAAAAAATCACAGGCAAGCCTATGGGGACCTTCCCCATAGGCTAACATTGACTTCGGTAGGTTTTACCTGCCGAAGTAGGGGGTCGAAGTTTTTTTTAAAGGGAAAGTACTTCGACTATCGAATGGTCGAATAGTCGAACGATTTTTCGTTCGATTTCGTTCGAATTCGAATGAATTTAACCAATTCGATGGTCGAAGTACCAAAAAAATACTTCAAATTCGAATTTTTTTCATTCGAATCCTTCACTCGAGCTTAGTGAATCGGCCCCTTATTGTTACTGCTACTTTTGAATACTCGTCTTTCTTTTCAGGCCCTCTCCTATTCATATTCCAGTCTCTTATTCAAATCAAATGTAATTTGGACCCTTGCAACCATATTGTTGAAATTACAATCTGGAGAGCTGTTGAATTTTGGGTTTCCTATTTTGTTTTTATTGCCATCTAGTCCCTCAGATGCATGCACTAGAGTTCAATCTCATATATGGCAAATATTAATTGAAGTAATATTAATGAATGCTTGGTTTCAAACACACCTTAAATCCCCATGGTACTATTAAGGATAACAAAATACAATGAATAAATAATTAAAGGTGTAGTTAGAGATCAAGTTAATCTTGAGTCCACGAGTTTTATTTTTCCTTTACATTAACAAAAAAATGAATTAAAACCTTGCCAGCCAGGGACCGAATATGTAACAGTATAAATTATCTCAAAGTAAATCAGGTGAATTGTCACTTATTTAAAAATCACAATTAATGGAATTTTCCCAAAGACATAGAGCAAGGCAAAGTTGATGTGAGTCATAGTTCTCCAAAATGGTAGTAAAGTGAGAGGTAATTTCCCAAAAATGGGTTGCCAGTTCTTAATATGTAGAACGATATGCAGAGTAAGTCACAGAGGAGTTAAATGGGGTGTCCCCCATACCCTCTCTCTTTCTAGCTACACGTGCCCCCCAAAATAATGGACTGATTTCACCAGATCCTGCGTTCCGGTCTTTCCTCAAAGGCACAATTGGGCACTCTGTGACAGGTCACTTAGCGCCAGATCAAATAGCCACTTTGTGAAATCTCCACTTTAAGGATGACTCTCTCTCCGTCAATCCAAAATGGTGCAGTTGTATCTCATCGCTTGCATTCCACTGTGGAATGCAACTCTACGAACTTGCTTATACAGAGTCCCAGCAATTTGCAGATTTTTACGATTTCACGATTTTGGGGTAAATTCAACAGTAATACTGTTCCAACCTTAGGAGTGACATGCTACCTTATTGCTGCCACACGTTTCGCCTCTACAAGGCTTTATCAAGCAGTTACAAACAGGAAGTGGTATCTTACATCACTTTATGTACCCCACTTTTAAAGGGGGCTATGTCTATAATCAGCCCTAGAGTATAGCACATCCCAAGTACTATGAAATACAGCTTAGCATAATCAGTTATAGAAAAGGTGCCAGTTCAAATCTACTATTCAGTCCTTTTGGGTATAGGGTACTTAGATTAAATATCCACTTTTGCTCTTAATAACACCAATTTCAATGATAATCTCACTAGGGGGGAGAGAAGAGGCCCTAAGGTTATTAAATGATAGATCATCCTACTGAACGACCTGACGGAAATCTACCAAAAAACCTCAATGAATTGTATTGTATTATCAATAAAGATGAGATGAACTTTTTGAATAATAAATTTTCTATTCTTCCAGTCTTTTATCATCTCCCAAAGGTCCACAAGAACAAAGTAAAGCCATGGGATGTCCGATCATAACCAGAGTGGGCTCACTTACCTCAAATTTGTCTGTATACATAGATTTATTTTTGGCTCCACTAGTGGCACAATTATCATGTTTTCTACGAGACACAATGGTTATCTCAGAAGCAGAATGGGATTCAGATTGCATTTTTGTAACATTAGATGTCATGGCATTATACACATGCATGGACCATAATTTGAGGATTGATGCAGTAAAATATTTCTAAGATGAATATAGCACTTTATAGTGTTCACATAAAAGGTTTTTGGTACAATGTATTGAATTTTTTCTCAATCACAATTTTTTTACTTTTGAAAATATATTCTACAGACAGATTCAGGAAACAGCTATGGCACTAATTTTGCCCCTACCTACACGGGACTTTTTATGGGCCTCTGGAAGGAACAGTCCATTTGGTCATATTCTATATACCGCCCCCATATTTTATTCTGGAGGTTCTATATAGATGACATAATAATGGAGTGGAAGGGTCCAGAATTCCTGTTAAGTTTATGATTTACTAAATTGTAATAAAAATACAAAATATAAAACTTACCTCAACTATAAGTGGAGGTAGTGTTTTTGGATCTAGTTATATCCAATGTTGAGAGCAGGATCCAGACGAGCACCCACTTTAAAAAGGTAGATGTTAACTCTTATTTACCAATAGATAGCAGTCATAAAAAAGGATGGTTGGAAGGTATCCCCTATTGCCAATTCATGAGAGTTAAATGGAATTGTAGTAGGAAGGAAGAATTTGAAAAACAAGTGATAAATGTTAAGGAGAAATTTATAGAGAAAGGATATAGGGAGGATAAGCTATTGGGAGATATAGAAAGGGTGAGACAGATACAGAGACAGCAACTCTTCCCAAATAAGAAAGAGATGAAAAAGAGTGAGAATAGAAAAGGCCCATGCATAGTTACACAATATAGTAGAAACAGTTGGAAGGTGTTTAATATTATTAAGAAACATTGCCATATTCTTTTGGAGGATAAGAAGTTGGGGAAAATCCTGGACGAAAACCTAACCTAATCTTTAACAGGGCTCCATCTATCAAGGATAAAATATCCCCTAGTCAACTGAGGCGAGAAAATAGTAATAATAAAAATAGAATTTAAAACATAATCAGCTACATTTTCTCCCACAAAAAATAAAAGGAATGTTCCCATGTAGACATTTCTCGAAATGTGGTTGGGTGAAAAAAGGGGGACATCTCCAATTACATACTAACTCCAAAAGATTTGAGATAAATAATTTCTATAATTGTCAATCGAAGTATGTGGTCTACCTGATTCAATTTACTTGTAATCTATTATATTTAGGGAAAACTATTCATCCATTAACAAAAAGAATTGGGCAAGATATGAGCAATATAAGGAGAAAAAAAAGAAAACTGGGCAAAAGGGGGAATCTGCCTACTTTATGAACATTATATATAGGTTCATGGGGGGAATCTAAAGGATCTTAAGTTTATGGCTATAGATGGGGTACCCACCTTGAAGAGAGGAGGTGCTGAGATACATCAGCACCATTTTGGATTGACGGAGAGTGGCATCCCTAAAGCGGAGATATCACAAAGCAGCTATTTGATCCGGCGCTAAGTGACCAGTCACAGAGTAAGCATGCCCAACTGTGTGTTTGAGGAAAGACCAGAATGCAGGATCTGGTGAGATCAGTCCATTATTTTGGGAGGGGGTGTAGCTGGAAAGAGTGGGGGTGTGGGGATGCCCCTTTTAACCCCTCTGTGACTTACTCTGCATATCTTTCTACAAACTAAGAACTGTCAACCCATTTTGGGAAAATTACCTCTCACTTTACTACCATTTTGGAGAACTATAACTCACACCAACTTTGCCTTGCTCATTCATTGTCTTGAGACTGGGGTAATCAATTGATACAACCTAGGATATCTTTGGAAAAATTCCATTAATTGTGATTTTAAACAAGTGACCACTCACCTGAATTACTTTGAGAATAATATTTTATATATGTATACTGTTACATGTTTGGTCCCTGGCTGGTCAGGTTTTTTTTTTTTGTAACTTACAATTTTTATTGTTTTTCACAGTAAAGTACAAGTAAAGTAATCGATACATTATGTCGCTTGTCTTCGTACAACAGTCTCATCAGTTACTAAAACAATACAGTCGGAGACTATTACCACAATACTGTAACATTAGTGAGAGAAGAGATAGGAAAGAACCATAAAGAAACAAAAGGAAAAAGGAGAAGAAGAAAAAAAAAAAAAAAAGGAAAAGGGAAAAAAGACAATAGCGGAAAATACCACAATAACATGATAAATAAAAAAAAAACAAAAGAAAATATGGAGACCATTAATGGGATGACCATACCCATTCGAAAGAATCCAAAATTGGGGAATCTAGGTTACATAATTTATTGTGGTTTTGTAGTACTCCCAGTTCCCCCAGACATCATTGTGTTGTTGCAGGGTATCGGTTATTCGAGCAGTCATTTCCTCAAACTTCCTATTGATATCGAGTCTGGAGATGACCTCCTGAATCGTAGGGACTGTTGGCGACTTCCATTTGGAAGTAATAGCTAACCGAGCTACAGTGGCTACTTGGTTGACCCACTTTTGGGCTGCATTCGACAATTTCGGAACTGGGAGGGCTTACAGTAGATTGGGCATCTCAATAATAGTAGGAGTCCTCATGACCGAGGATATCAACCTGGAAACCTCTAACCAAAAATCAGACAATTTCGGGCAAGTCCACATAATATGGTGAAGTGTGCCCCTAAGTTGACATCCTCTCCAGCACATAGGACTGGTTTGTAGATATATCCTGGAGAGTCTGTCTGGTGTAAGATACCACTTCATCATAGTCTTGCACACACTCTCTTTTTGTTGAGTGCAAACTACTATTTTGCGTGCATTCTCCCAAATTTTACCCCATTGATTCAGAGACAGTTCTCTATCCCATTCAGATTCCCAGTATTGCATATAAGAATGTTTGGGAAAAGGGTCCTCCGGTAACATATTCATTAATCCATACAATTGTGAGATGAGACCTTTACAGGGGAAGTCATCCCCTAAAACCTTCTCAAATGGGGACAACTGAAGGTTGGGTGTCTGCCCAAGTAGTGTCGATACATAATGTTTAACCTGCAGGTAGTCCATCGTTTTGTCTAGGCCCCAGTCACATCTCGTGTAAAGTTCTTCATATGTATACAATTTTTTCCCCAAAGGGCTAAAAAAATCTTTAATTCTAATCAGGGAATAAGAATTCCAGTCTTTATGGAAAGCTTTACTTTGACCCGGTGGAAAATCTGGATTAGCGGAAAGAATAGTTAAAATGGAAGGGAATTTGCAAATCTGATACTGTTTAAGACAACGTCTCCATATAAATTGAGTGAATTTTATGGGTTTTGGTGCCAAGGCCGGTATTTGTAATTTAGGTTTATTGCTCAAAATCAGATTACTGATATGGAAGGGAGCCAACCAGGCTGATTCTAGCGTGGCCCACTGTGTGGGTGGTTTCGGTTGTAGCCAAGCTAACGTTTGGCGTAAATGAGACGCATCATAATATTTCCGAACGTTTGGCACTGCCAGGCCCCCCTGGTTCCTTCCCGCTAACAGCACCAAACGAGGTAATCTAGCCTTAGTAGATCCCCAGGTATAACTAAATATCGTTTTTTGAATCTGGTCTAGAGTGGAAGAGGGGATTTGAACTGGAATGGTTTCAAATAGATACAGCAGTTTGGGAAGAACAGACATCTTCACCGCAGCTATACGGCCTAGCCACGAGATGTTATTTTGTTTCCAATCTGACATATCCGACGTGATCTGTTTCACCACAGGAGTAAAATTCGTTCAGTAAAGTTGGTGATAGTGTGGAGTTAACTTAATTCCTAGATAGTGTATGTGAGAAGTCTGCCATTTATAATGAAAATCGGCTTGTAGGGCTGTTTTAGAAGAACCTTCTAAGTGAAAGGAGAGTGCCTCGGATTTTGCCCAATTAATTTTATATCCAGCTACTGTACTATAAAGTTGTAGAAGACTATGTAAGTTGGGTAGGGAAATAAAAGGGTTACTAAGAGTCAACAAAATATCGTCTGCGAAAAGTGAAATTTTATATTCCTCCCTGTGCACGGTTATGCCTGAAATATCTGGATGTGCTCTAATTTTAGCAGCTAGAGGCTCTATACTGAGAGCATAGAGCAGGGGAGAGAGAGGACAGCCCTGCCTCGTACCATTTCTAATGTGTATTGGGGTTCCATCAGCTCCGTTCATCTTCAAATAAGCAGACGGGGTCGTATATAATAATTCAATAGCTTGTAGGAAGGGGCCTTGAAAACCCATATGTTGAAGTAGTTGGGTCATATAAGTCCAGTCTAACCGGTCGAAGGCTTTCTCTGCATCTAGGCTCAACAACACCGAGGGGGTGCCTTGTGATTGAATCATGTCAATAAGATCTATTGCCCTACGAGTGTTGTCCCCTGCCTGTCGTCCTGTAATGAAGCCCACCTGATCTGAATGGATCAGTCTAGGCAGTAGCGGGGTCAGTCGTTGCGCCAACAATTTGGTAAATATCTTTAAATCACTATTAAGTAGTGCTATGGGCCTATAATTTCCGCACAGTGAGCGGTCCTTACCCTCTTTAGGAAGGACAGTTATATAGGAAGATAGCATGGAATCCGGAATATTTTCCTTACCCTGGAGGAAAAGATTAAATAATTCCGTTAGAATTGGGGAAAGGATTGCTTGGAACGTCTTATAATATGAGTTGGAGAACCTGTCAGGGCCTGGAGATTTGTGGAGCGGAAGGGACCCCAATACACTAAGAACCTCCTCGTTAGTCACCTCCCCATTAAGAATTTCCAGATCGTCCTCTGAGAGGGTAGGCAGACCACAGTTTCCTAGAAATTGGGCTATCTGTGATGATTTGGATTCATTCATATGGGAGTCTACCGGGAACAAATTATATAATGTAGAATAGTAGGAGTGGAAAGTTCTCGAGATCTGTGTGGGATTGTGCAAGACTTCTCCAATATGAGATTGTATAGTTAAAATCTGAGAAAGTCTGGAGCGTTTCCTCAGCTGGTTCGCTAGTATTGTGTGGGCTTTATTCCCCATCTGGTAATATTTCCTTCTTGACCAGATTAAAGTCTTTTCTGCATCTAGAATAGCTATTTGTTTAAGTGAGGAACGCAAGGCTTGGATATCTAGAGCCGTTTTAGGGTTCGGATCCTGCTGGTAAACTATTTCTAGGTTACGTAACTTGGTCTCTAGGTAGTAAATCTCCTGTTTTCTATTACGCCTTTTAGCAGAGGATAGTGAGATAAGGTGACCCTTATGAGCCTTATGAGCTTCCCATGTCAAAGCAAAAGACTCAATCGAACCTCTATTATCCGCAAAATAATCTTTAAGGCGATGTGCGATGGTTTCCCTGATTGTTACATCGTTTAGAATAGTTGAGATTGCCTGTATAGAGGCAGAAATAGTGAATTTCAGGCAATTCTGAGAGACAAGGAAATAGTCTAACCTCATGGAAGCGTTGTGAGGGGATGAGTAGAAAGTATATCTCCTGTCCCTAGGGTTACCTATACACCATGAATCAAATAATGCATGAGATCTAATCAAGGCCCGAAATTGTTTAGCCTTGTGAGGGACCTGTGATGTAGCGGAGGGACTGGGGTACCTATCGAGATGTTCAGAGAGCACTAAGTTGAAGTCATCACCAATTATCATTACAGGAGAAAGATATTTGCTCATTAAAGATAGAGTCTTACGAACCATTCGGATCTGTTTCACATTTGAAATATATACATTCAAGAGAGTAATCGGGGTATCCACGTAAGAGCCTTGCAGCAGAATATAGTGTCCATTCGGGTCAGCCACTTGTTTCGTAACAACCAAGGGACAGTCCCTATGTATCAAAATCATTACCCCAGCCTTTTTATGAGGGCCTGAGGCCTGGTAAATTCTAGAATAGACATGGGAATTGAGTCTATTGTTATCTGACGCTTTAAAATGCGTTTCCTGTAGGAAAGCCACCTCTGCCTGAAAACGTTGAATCTCTTTCAAAGCCAAGGTTCTCTTTCTAGGACTATTGAGTCCCTTCACATTCAAAGAGACCAGATGCAACATCTTAAATTATCAATACAGAAAACTGCTCCAAAAGGCTCGTACAGTGGACCAAGCATAACCAATTTAAAAAAAACATACAACTTTGCAAGCTTAATAATAAACCCTACGTAGGTATAAACAACCCCACACAGTTTGTGCCAGCCACTCGAAGGTACAGTCTGTAAACAAACAGCGGTAAAGTCAATGGACAAAAAAAAGACTGTGAATCGTAGTCCAAACAGCCGCCCAAGAGCAGTTCTGAAAAAAAAATAGCAGAGAGAAGTGGGGGTGGTTGGATAGAGCGAACTGAAGAGCAATTGGGAAATATTCGGTCATCTCAATATGGGGAATGGCGGATAGCAATATATAGTAGGCCTCCAAAAAAAATAAATCAAAAGCAGAAACAACAGTCAACAAAAACCAATGACATACATGGACAAACAGTAGTGTTACCTGTCCTTCGGTAACTTGGGACACCATAGGTACACTCCTCACAAGTACCGGTGTCGGTGGGAATGTCTAGGCGAGAAGAAACTGGTGAGAGAAAAAAGAAAATACACTCCCTTCCGCAGGGTAGGCATGGAAATTCGACCACTCAAAAGTAGAAGTGGGTAGGCAACTTGGAGAAAAGGTGAAGCTAAGGGGACCCTCTACATTGTAGAATCCCTCAAGGAGGCGAATCAGATCTGTGTGGAGGTGAAGAAGACGGTCGAGATCTTTGCGGGCTTATCGATTCCCATTCCGGTGTCATCCGAGGTGGCTGGACTTGAGATGCTTCCTTAGATGGCAAAGGAGTCGGCACCCCAAGGTTCTTCAGAAACTTGTCGCACTTCCGAGGGTCGGAAAGGGTATATTGTTGTCCCTTCACAGTGGTAATTAACTTGAAAGGGAATCCCCATCTGTAGGGAATATTCTGAGCTCGAAGATATTGCGTCACGGTCTTAAGCTCTCTCCGTCTCGCCAGCGTGATGGGAGAAATGTCATTATAAATTTGTAGGATTTCCCCTTGGTATTCAATATGTGCTGAGTTTCTTGTTTCTTTAAGAACTTTCTCTTTGCTTTCAAAATAATGGCAGCACACAATGATGTCCCTGGGATTGGCTTGGCCCGGTCTTTTGGGGCCTAAAGCTCTATGAGCTCTGTCGAATCTCCAAGCCTCCGCAGGCAGGTCCGGGCAAAGTTCAGAGAACAGTGCCCGCAGGTATTGTCTAATATCCTTCGGCAGTATACTTTCTGGAGCCCCTCTAATTCTGAGGTTTTGCCTGCGATTTCTGTTTTCCAGATCCTCGCAATATGACTTGAGATTGGCCAGTTCCTCTTGTATGGTAAGATGATCATCTTCTAAGGCATTATGTCTCAGGATTAAATTATCCGAGATGGTCTCCAGCTTATCCACTCTTTGGCCCACGGAGTGTAGTTCTTTCCTGAATTCCTGCATTGCTGTGTTAACAGCCCCTGCTATTGCAGCTGACAAGGAGTTCTGGAGCGCTAGGAGCTGCTGGGCAAGAATGCCTGCAGTTACTGGGGTTGAAGCGTGAGGGTCATCGTCTTCATGGAGCGCTGGGGCAGGTCGTTCCTCCAATGTCTGCCAATCTGTAGGTGGGCTAGGAGACCTCCTATCATCCCAGTTTGAGGCCCTGATCTCTTTCTGCACGGTATGCAGGTCAGACCCTGTTGCTGAAGCAGGTTGGGAGGAGGGCTGGTCAGTAGCTGAAGGGCTACCGTGCTGAGTCGGGTCTATGTGTGGATCAAATCCCCCCTCCATAACCCTACATTTAGCTGTAGCCGCAGACTCATACCTCGCTATATTCCTGTCAGGAGAGGAGCTGGTGCCAGAGTCACGCTTCGGGCCTCGTCCGTGATCGGCGCCGCCATCTTGGATTTTGCGCGGCTTAACTTTGGCCGCCGATTTCTGCAAATACGGGGAGAGGGAGCCCGTTGGCTCCAAGTTCTTCTTCTTCCCCATGCAAACGATGTGCCAGGCAAAAAGTTCCCCACGTGTAAGGAAGCGTAGCGTAGCTGCAGTGCGGGGAATAAGCCTACCGCTGCGGAGCTCCGGGAAAATGCGCCCTCACCAGTACATGTCGCGCATGCGCCCCGGCTGGTCAGGTTTTAATGAATTTTACTTAATATAAAGGAAAAATAAAACTCGTAGACTCCAGATTAACTTGGTCTCTAACTACACCTTTAATTATTTATTCATATATGGCAAATATGTGATGTAGACACTATATTATTTACGTAAGGATTCAGCAGGTAAAAATGACATATTTGATGTGATGGATCACAGCAGGTTAGACCTCCTACAATCCATATTACTTGTCTATGCTATTTTTTTGCAAGCTGAGGGCTGGCAGTTATACGCAGATAGAACAGGTTGAGAATTCAGTAGGCAAGGTCAGGCCTTGTGTCAAGTCAGGAAGTCGGAAGCAAAAGGAATGCAGAATTGGAAATAAGTTTAAGGCAAATTAACAACTCATACATGAATTTACAGATTATTTGTAAAAATTTAAGGGACTTTGCTATAGAAAGGGTTGCAATTTGGCAAAAGTAAAGTGTAAAGCCCCACAATCATCCCTTTTGGGGTAGAATCTACTGACGCAGATGATCATTTCTACTGTGAACAATGCACGCAAGGGGTCAGCAGGTGATGAATGAGGCAGGGAACCATAACTTGTGTAGTAGCAGACCTGCTGCCACTGTTAACTATAACTTGTGGTCTTGCCACAAATCCAGGCCTGCAAGTAGTATCCACAACATGCTGAGGGTGGATAGAAGAGGACATGGCATCAACTTTATAACATATGCCTTGTAACAGCCATAGAGAACTCCAGATCCACCTGTTAATTTAAAAATATTGCCATTATATACTGTAAATTGTCATCAATGTACTTGAAATGAGAGTATTTCTCCAAATCCAGGTAAAGCAGAAAACCACATCATCATGTAAACTAAACACTAATGATACTGAAAAATTTATTCTGAAGACCGAAGAACATTGCTTTGTGATAATGCAGGTTGTGGTTATAAGCAGATTGTAGTGATCTGCAAATCGTCCATTTTCTCAAACATAAAATACACTTTAAAATCATATAAAGATAATATAACAGTACCTTTGTTCTTTACCCTACTTTACTCATTTTGTAGTTTGGAGAGCATTCCCTTTGTCAGGTATAGTAAGACGAGGGTGTCAGACACTTGCCTAAGCAGCTGTCAAGGCATTGTTTCTCTTCTCTATGACCCATGGAGTTTAGGTGGGCATCAAATGTCAGTATAGAGTATGTCACATGGACACAACCAGCAGGAAGTTATTATTATAATTACTTAATATTTAAAACACATCATTAGGCAAGGAACATACGTTCTGTTTATCAGGGCAAGTAGATTAAAAAGCAGCAGTAATGGGTGAAATGTAAAAAAAAATGTAATGATAAGCAGTACAATAAGACCATGTATTACAGACAACATTAGGCAGTCAGTAGTGATATGGTATTACATCATTCTAGGCTATTTTATAATAAACAGTGCCTATGCAAATGGATCATATAAAATATATTGACTGACTTTTAAATGAGCATGCTCCATTGCTCCAAACATCTTTATCACTGGTTAATATAAGGTTAATTGAAAAAAATTTTTTTAAAGTGGTTTGCGTTGTAATAGGAGAAGTGTTTGTGTGTGTGTATATATATCTTGATAAAGGCTCTGGACACGAGCCGAAACGTTGATTACTGGAATTATGACAAAATAAACTAATTTTTATTGAAGAAATCCCAGGAGTTCGCTACTATTTTTGTTTGTATATATATATATATATATATATATATATATATATATATATATATATATATATATATATATATATATATATATATATATATATATATATATATATGAATGATCAAGAGTAAAGGCCTGGTTACTATGCACTGTTCAGTACCATGGAGACTGCATTTAGAAGGCATAAACATCCTATACAAGGGTACAAGGGAACCATCTGCTTTATTGCACATTGATGTGGGAGTAACATAAAAGCATTGTCTAACATGTCCCATATTTACTTATAAAAATGTCAAAGTAAAAAAATTATACCATATACAAACAGAAGTATTCTTCTAACAATATAATATTCCCTAAAATGTTTTCCCCACATTTTCTGCACATTTATATATTATGTAATTCAGTGACTTGCTACAGAAATAAATATACATGCACAAATTCTTGTATTAAGCTATTTATTTCATATATTCATTATTTTAAAAGTCAGCAAAACCTGTAAAATATGTATGTTGCCTGCATTGCTTATTAAAATTATTGTGGTAAAGCTCTGTGTGGATATGACATGTGTTTTATCATCATAAGAGGAACAAGGCAGCAATTAGTCTGCATGACACGTGGTGGAGGTAAAACAGCCCCCAGTCAGAAAATGAAAAGGAGCCCTTTAGAAAAAAAGGACCCTGGGGAGCCAAGACCTGAAGCTCTCATGATGATGATTGATGCAGGCATTGCAGAGACGCCCCAAACCTCCCCAGAAAATTAAAAGCCTATTTGGTATGGTACCAACACATCACATTGATCTGTTCCCATTAACCATCTCTTCCCATTATCCATCAGCTGATTTCATTCATGCCAGCGCTGTAAAACTCACTTCATTGCATAGTGCAGACACACTCTTTCTCTATATCAGAAAGTCATTTGGTGACAATGATGCAAACCCAGCTTTACCTTTAACAGACAAGGAGCCTACTGTCTACGAAAATATGAAATAAAAAAAACATTGTTTAAAACAGTTAATAAACCCTTAGTGTTTTTTCATATTAAATATTCCCCAGAAGATATTTAAAAAAATCACTAGCCATTTAGAAGGAAGCTTATTGTTTGATAATATATAATCAAAGCATAATTGAGGTCATTACAGGCATTATTAAGCCAACATTTCACATGAGAGGAGCTTAGAAATGGATGGTGGGCCTGAGGAATCAAAGTTAAAATGCATTTAAATCACTGAAGGTCAATTATTTATTAAATATATTTGTAAGGTAATCTTACCGATATTGTGCAAACCATGCCATGCGAGCATTGGTGAGATTATGATTTTACCATCTGCGGTCATATTTAAAGTATAAATATAATGTTTGGTTTTTAAAAATGTTTTGTTTTATGTATGTAAATTAAGCATTAGCTATGTATGGAAGTATAGATTGCAGCCTGTTTTTGGAGATTGATTTGTAATACTTTGATTTTCTAGTGTTTTATTTGTAACCACCTTAGCATCCTCAGGGGAATTCATGACAACAGTGATATAAAAGCTATGTATAATTGTTCCTTTATTTTGAATTAAGCTAACATCTGTTTTGTGTTTGGTTTTGAGGACAGATGCCCAAATGACAGCTTGCAGTCTGCTAACAGATGCCATGTATCTGTCCACAGACTTGTCTGATAGGCAAGAAGTGGTGTCGCTGAAAAGGTAATAGCCAAGATCTGCCTATTCCAAAACCAATCACTAACCACCCAACACTCTTGCTGTTTCCCACCAGCAGGCCTCTTCCCTGTTGCCAAATAATAATTTTAAATAGGGGCTGCAATAGTTTTTAATTTAGTTTTTAAATTAACCTGAAAATAGCTGCTTTTAATAGAATTCTTTCATTACCTAATAAAGTAAATACATGACTCTTGTAAAATTCTTCAGTTATATAAAAGTGAATCCCTAATAATATAAGTAAATGGGTGTAATTTGTCAGCTTTTTATTTAGAAAGTAGCAATATTCCACCATATTTTAGCATATTTCTATTATCCAAAACATATTTAACACATTTGGGATGATTCTCAGAGTTGATATATTAATGGCTACAGAAATAAAAACATGCATGATAATTTTATCTACGAAAACTGCTAAAATATAGCCAATATTAAAGAAGGCTCATTCACATTTGTGTGCCAACAAAAAGCTGTAAACCAGTGCAAGATACTATAGGATATAGGTTTCTTGGTGCTTGCCAGGTTATGTCTTATAACCTGTGCAAATAAGCAGGTACATGTAGACACAAACAGTATAGACATGAAGAAGAATTCATTTTGGTAAATGGAATGCAAGTTGTGATGCACACAAATTCCCCATTAGTTTTAGCATTAGAATGGTGTCACCCCTAACACACAGAATTAGAAACTGCAATTCAAATGATGCAAGGCAGTTGCATGGTTTTTCCTTATGGTGTCTGGTTTAAAATTACCTGTGCAGATTTCTGAAACCCAGACTGAATCCCCAGTATATCATAACACTGCCCCTATGTCATTAAAAAATCATTGCCCTGCCTTGATATCACCCCCCTCCTTTTATATCACTGTCCGATTTTCTAAAATTAAAAAGGTGGCAAACCCTATTCGGGGGACTAGCCCACTGTTTTAAGAATACACCTTTGGGATTACATGCTTTAATACATTCCTGAACAACCCACTGCAAGCACATAAAACAGGCAAAAGGGATACTAGTGGAAATACTAGTGGAAATAACTTTTAAACTGATCTTTTTACATTCTTTACTGCTAAAAATAGACTAGCAGATTCAAATTGCCTGCTTTGATTCTAGTTCATGCATTAAAACCCTGTTTTGACAGATTTAGGATTTGATCTATGTAGTTACTTGTTTTATGGGCACATTCATTTATTAATTCATTAAAAGCCATTGTACTGATCTGTGCTTAAATCATTTGTACATAGAAATCCACTAACCAATACTTTTCTCTCTTTTTTATTATTTTAATCCCCATCGCACTCTTTCTCCACAATATTTATTTTTCTTTTGCATTCACTTTTACTCCCTACCGCTCTAATGCCTTTATACCTCACCTTGTCTTACTTTTCTCATCAATCTAGATCTCATCCAAATTCTCTGTTATTACATAATTTATTGGTCATGTACCCATCTCTGCACTTGGTCCTGCCTTTATGTACAATTCTACTTCTATTTTCTCCTACATATTTCTCCATATGCCTGGCCCCTTTTTACGTTATTGCTTTGCCTCTCAATATCTCCTTCCACCATGTCCTCTGTCTTGTACTGCTTTTATTGAGAAGAGTGACTCCTGGTTGTAACTGTTGTGTAACTGTAAAATGCAATCAAAAGCAAAATTTTTGTTACAACTCTCTTACACCTTTATTAAAAAAGTAATACCTAAATTAAAGGATCAAGTGAGAGGAGCACACAAGGCAGAAAACTGGAGAGGCCTAATTAGAACAATAGGAACATATTCTTATATATAACTTTGGGAATGTTTAAATATGTCATACCTCTATTTGCATTAAGGCTTGAGAACATATTGGGCCAAAACATTTTAAGTTATAATATAAACAAATTAGCAGCTTAGTTTTCTTTTGTGTTCTAGCTGCTAGAACAATATCATTAGTGAAGTCTGCCATACATCTGTGTGATATTTAGGGATGCACAGAATACAAATCTAAATTCAATATTCAGTGCATCCCTCAATTTAATTTATTTCTATAGTTTTTTTTTTTTCAGAAAGCAACTTGAGTGCCTAGCTGAACCAAAACCTTATTATCATGTGAATGTTTAAACATGTCACATTACTTTTTTAGTTATCATTAGGGATGTAGCGAACGTCGGAAAAAAAGTTCGCGAACATATTCGCGAACTTGCGCAAAAATGCGAGCGGTTCGCGAACGGTTCGCGAACCCCATAGACTTCAATGGGAAGGCGAACTTTAACATCTAGAAAAGACATTTCTGGCCAGAAAAATTATTTTAAAGTTGTTTAAAGGGTGCAACGACCTGGACAGTGGCATGCCAGAGGGGGATCAAGGGCAAAAATGTATCTGAAAAATCTGCCTGTGTGTGCTTGGAAGAGATAGTGTAGGGGGAGAGCTGTTAGTGATTTCAGGGACAGATGATAGTAAGCTTGCTGGCTAGTAATCTGCTTGATACTGCTCTGTATTGGAGGGACAGAAGTCTGCAGGGATTTGAGGGACATTTTAGCTTAGGTAGCTTTGCTGGCTAGTAATCTACTGTTCTCTTTAAACAACTGCCATACGTTGACCTTGTAGGCATTGTTTGCCCAGTTTTTTTGGACGCAGCCACTGAAGCACAGTTGCCAGAAAAAATATGCCATATAAATGCTGAAAATAGTAATTTTTCGCCATAACGTTGACCTTGTAGACATTGTTTGCCCAGTTTTTTTGGACGCAGCCACTGAAGCACAGTTGCCAGAAAAATTATGCCATATAAATGCTGAAAATATAAATTTTTTTGGTTGCAGCCACTGAAGCACAGAGGCCAGAAAAATTATGCCATATAAATGCAGAAAATATGCATTTTTTTGGTCGCAGCCACTGAAGCACAGTTGCCAGAAAAATTATGCCATATAAATGCTGAAAATATAAATTTTTTTGGTTGCAGCCACTGAAGCACAGAGGCCAGAAAAATTATGCCATATAAATGCAGAAAATATGCATTTTTTTGGTCGCAGCCACTGAAGCACAGTTGCCAGAAAAAATATGCCATATAAATGCTGAAAATAGTCATTTTTTGCCATATACGTTGAGTCAACGTATGGCAAAAAATTACTATTTTCAGCATTTATATGGCATATTTTTTCTGGCCTCTGTGCTTCAGTGGCTGCGGCCAAAAAAACTGGGCAAACAATGCCTACAAGGTCAACGTCGTTGACCTTGTAGGCATTGTTTGCCCAGTTTTTTTGGCCGCAGCCACTGAAGCACAGAGGCCAGAAAAAATATGCCATATAAATGCTGAAAATAGTAATTTTTTTGGTCGCAGCCACTGAAGCACAGTTGCCAGAAAAATTATGCCATATAAATGCTGAAAATATAAATTTTTTTGGTTGCAGCCACTGAAGCACAGAGGCCAGAAAAATTATGCCATATAAATGCTGAAAATATAAATTTTTTTGGTTGCAGCCACTGAAGCACAGAGGCCAGAAAAATTATGCCATATAAATGCAGAAAATATGCATTTTTTTGGTCGCAGCCACTGAAGCACAGTTGCCAGAAAAATTATGCCATATAAATGCAGAAAATATGCATTTTTTTGGACGCAGCCACTGAAGCACAGTTGCCAGAAAAAATATGCCATATAAATGCTGAAAATAGTCATTTTTTGCCATACGTTGACCTTGTAGACATTGTTTGCCCAGTTTTTTTGGTTGCAGCCACTGAAGCACAGAGGCCAGAAAAAATTAAACCAGTAGGGTTTGCACCCTAGTTTGTAACGGTGGCGGAGGGAGGAGGAGGACGCTAAAGGACAGCTGTGTGTGGAGTCATGAGGCTTGAAGAGAAGGACAGCTGCATAGAAGTCAGAACAAGTCTTCCGGCGTGCAGTAACCCTCCGAGATCCACCCCTCATTCATTTTAATAAAGGTCAGGTAATCGACACTTTTGTGACCTAGGCGAGTTCTCTTCTCAGTTACAATCCCTCCTGCTGCACTGAAGGTCCTTTCTGAGAGCACACTTGAGGCTGGGCAAGACAAGAGGTTCATGGCAAATTGTGACAGCTCTGGCCACAGATCAAGCCTGCGCACCCAGTAGTCCAGGGGTTCATCGCTCCTCAGAGTGTCGATATCTGCAGTTAATGCCAGGTAGTCCGCTACCTGCCGGTCGAGGCGTTCTTTGAGGGTGGATCCCGAAGGGTTGTGGCGCTGCCTTGGACAGAAAAACATTTGCATGTCTGACGTTACAGACTGGCCAAAGGGCTTTGTCCTTGCAGGTGTGCTCGTGGCAGGATTACTGGCACCTCTGCCCCTGGAATGTTGATGAGTTCCTGAAGTGACATCACCCTTAAAAGCATTGTACAACATGTTTTGCAGGCTGGTTTGTAAATGCCGCATCTTTTCGGACTTGTGGTATGTTGGTAACATTTCTGACACTTTATGCTTGTACCGAGGGTCTAGTAGCGTTGCGACCCAGTACAGGTCCTTCTCCTTAAGCCTCTTGATACGGGGGTCCTTCAACAGGCATGACAGCATGAAAGACCCCATTCTCACAAGGTTGGATGCAGAGCTATCCATCTCCGCTTCCTCATTATCAAGGACTGCATCATCCACGGTCTCCTCCCCCCAGCCACGTACAAGACCAGGGGTCCCCAAAAGGTCACCACTAGCCCCCTGGGAAGCCTGCTCCTGTTGGTCCTCCTCCTCCTCCTCCACAAAGCCACCTTCCTCCTCTGACTCCACTTCTGGCACCTCTCCCTGCGTTGCAGCAGGTGCCTGGGTTCGTTCTGGTGATTCCGACCAGAAATCGTGCGCTTCCAGCTCCTCGTCACGCTGGTCTACAGCCTCATCTGTCACTAGTCGCACGGCACGCTCCAGGAAGAAAGCGAAGGGTATTAGGTCGCTGATGGTGCCTTCGGTGCGACTGGCCATATTTGTCACCTCTTCAAAAGGTCGCATGAGCCTGCAGGCATCGCGCATAAGCACCCAGTAACGGGGGAAAAAAATCCCCAGCTGTGCAGATCCAGTCCTACCACCCAGTTCAAAAAGGTACTCGTTGACGGCCCTTTGTTGTTGCAGCAGACGTTCCAACATAAGGAGCGTTGAATTCCAGCGAGTCTGGCTGTCAGAAATCAAACGCCTGACTGGCATGTTGTAGCGCTGCTGAATGTCAGCAAGGCGTGCCATGGCTGTGTAGGAACGTCTGAAATGGGCCGACACCTTTCTGGACTGGGTGAGAACGTCCTGGAATCCTGGGTACTTGGAGACAAAACGTTGGACTATTAAATTTAACACATGTGCCATGCAGGGCACATGTGTTAAATTGCCTAGTCTCAACGCTGCCAACAGATTGCTTCCATTGTCACACACCACTTTTCCGATCTGCAGTTGGTGTGGGGTCAGCCACCGATCGGCCTGTGACTGCAGAGATGACAGGAGTACAGATCCGGTATGGTTTTTGCTTTCCAGGCACGTCATCCCCAAGACAGCGTGACAACGGCGTACCTGGCACGTCGAATAGCCTAGGGGGAGCTGGGGGTGCACAGGTGTGGAGGAGGAGAAGGAGGACCCAGCAGCAGAGTAAGAAGAAGACGAGGTAGAGAGCGATGGAGGAGTAGAGGTGGTGGCAGAACCGCGTGCAATCCGTGGTGGTGACACCAACTCCACTGTTGTTGTTGAGCTACCCATTCCCTGCTTCCCAGCCATTACCAAGTTCACCCAGTGGGCAGTGTAGGTGACATACCTGCCCTGACCATGCTTGGAGGACCATGCGTCAGTAGTCATATGGACCTTTGGCCCAACACTAAGTGACAGAGATGCGGTAACTTGGCTCTGCACATGTTGGTACAGGTGTGGTATTCCCTTTTTAGAAAAAAAATTGCGGCTGGGTACCTTCCACTGCGGTGTCCCAATTGCTACAAATTTGCGGAAGGCCTCAGAGTCCACCAGCTGGTATGGTAAAAGCTGGCGGGCTAAGAGTGCAGACAAGCCAGCTGTCAGACGCCGGGCAAGGGGGTGACAGTCAGACATTGGCTTCTTACGCTCAAACATGGCCTTCACAGAAACTTGGCTGGTGGCAGATGACTGGGAATGGGAACAGGTGGTCAAGGTGGAAGGCGGAGTGGAGGGTGGTTCAGACGGGTCAAGGAGAGCAGAGGTAGAGCAGTAAGATGCTGGACCAGAAGGAGTGTGGCTTTTAGTTTGCCTGTTGCCTTTGAGGTGTTGCTCCCAAAGTGCTTTGTGCTTGCCGCTCATGTGCCTTCGCATAGAAGTTGTACCTATGTGGCTGTTGGGCTTACCAAGGCTCAGTTTCTGACTGCACTCATTGCAAATTACAATGCTTTTGTCAGAGGCACACACATTAAAAAAATCCCACACTGCTGACATTTTGGAAGTGTGCGATCTGGCGGTAACAGTAGAAGTTGGCGGAGTTGGCGGTATTGGCGGCAATGGCGGGTGCGTTGGCCGGCTGAACACAGGTGCCGATACATGTTGTTGCCCTACTGATCCCTGCGGGCTGTCCTCCCTGCTTCTTCTAAGTCTTATTCTCCTACTGCCTCTCTGACTCTCCGTCTCTCCATCTGAACTACCCTCCTCTTGCTCTCTTCTACTAGGCACCCACAAAACATCAATCTCCTCATCATCATTCTCCTCAGATGCATCAATTTCTTCTGACACATCACAGAAGGAAGCAGCAGCGGGGACCTCCTCCTCATCACTCATTATGTCCATCTCTATCGTGTTCTCTGCCAGAATTAAATCTGGTGTAAGGTCCTCATCTCCTTCATCTTCTTCTGGCAATAATGGTTGCGCATTACTCAGTTCAAGAAACTCATGGGAAAATAACTCCTCTGACCCCAGTGAAGAAGGGGCACCAGTGGTGGAGGAAGTGTTACGTGGGGTGGCCATAGCAGTGGAGGATGAGGAGGATGTTGTGGTAAAGTTAGAAACGGTAGAGGATGGGGTGTGCTGTGTAAGCCAGTCAACTACCTCTTCAGCATTTTGGGAGTTCAGGGTCATTGGCTTTTTAAAACTGGGCAATTTGCTAGGGCCACAGGATTGCATAGCAGCACGGCCCCTAGCACGGCCTCTGCGTGGCGGCCTGCCTTTGCCTGGCATTATTTTTAAAAAAACAACAACAACAACAAAAACTCAGTTGGTTTTTCTGGAAACGATAATACACACAGCTAGATGGCGGGTTGAAGAAAACAGTGTGCAAATAATGCCTACAAGGTCAACGTATACACTACTACAGCGGTGGATACGGATTACGTAAAATATATTATGGCTGCTTGAAAAAAGTCACTCCGGTGTTTTTTCTGGAGACGGTAATATTATGGATATTTAGACAGAATGTGAACAAGGTCACACAGCTAGATGGCGGGTTGAAGAAAACAGTGTGCAAATAATGCCTACAGGGCAAATAATGCCTAAAAGGTCAACTTATACACTACTACAGCGGTAGTAAAATAAAAAAAGTAAAATAAAAAAAAAATGAATATTAAAAAAAAAAAAATTAAAGTTGGTGCTGCTGAACTACTAGGAGCAGCAGATTAGCACACCAGTCCCACTCCCCAACACTGCTAGACTAATAGCACTGGGCTCTTATAGTAGTAGTAGTAGTAGTAGTAAAACAACAAAAAAATAAATAAAAGCAGTCCTTACAAGGACTACTGTTATTGCAGCAGTCAGCAGATGAGATCAGAAGCAGGACTTCTGTCCCTCCAATAACAGAGCAGTATCAAAACGATTACTAGCCAGCAAACTTTCAACTGTCCCTGAAATCACTAACAGGCAGCAGCTCTCTCCCTACACTATCTCTTCAGCACACACAGGCAGAGTGAAAAAACGCTGCAGGGCTTCGGTTTTTATAGGGAAGGGGAGTGGTCCAGGGGAGAGCTTCCTGATTGGCTGCCATGTACCTGCTGGTCTGGGGGTGAGAGGGCAAAAAAAGCGCCAACAATGGCGAACCCAAAATGGCGAACGTCGCGCGACGTTCGCGAACTTCCGGCGAGCGCGAACACCCGATGTTCGCGCGAACAAGTTCGCCGGCGAACAGTTCGCGACATCTCTAGTTATCATGTGACTTATGATATACAGTATATAGATCAGGAAGATAATGATTTTTTTTTTGCTTTACTTTTGATATTTTACATATGGAAATAAGGTTTTGGAATTTTGCCCAAAACCTTTATGGGGGATTATATATTCAGTTGAATCCTAAAATTATGGGATTTGGTGCATCCCTTATAAAATAACAATGCCCACCTTCATATAATAAGTATGCAGACCTCTTATTTGATCAATTTCCATTATACATAGACTTAGGGGGTTATTTATCAAGGTCCGAATTTATCTCAATATCGGTTGCTACAAACTCTGATCTAACCCGCTCGGGTTTTTAACACTTATTTATTATAAAATTTTCCCGGAAACTTGCTTTGCGGGAAAAGCTCAGATTTTCAAAATTTTTTCGTGAATTTTCCCCAAAATCTCTGAATTTTTCAGAGTTTTCCCGCTGAAAGCTCCGATAACATTTTGAAATTGCCGGAAACCCCCGACACAACCAAAAACCAATGGGACTGTTCCCATTGACTTTTATGCAACCTTGTCAGGTTTGAGATGCTGTGTTTTTATATTCGGGCTTTTTAGCCCTCGGCATTTAATACATTCTGAAAAATTCGTGATTTTTTTAAAAGTCCGATTTTATAAAAAAAAATCACAAATTTTTCGGATTTCGGGGAATTTCGGGTATTCAGAGTTTAGTAAATAACCTCCTTATAGTAAATAGTAAAACACCCCAGTGTTATGGGAATCCACCCTATATAATAACTCTGCAGATCTTGTTTTAAATATGCAATATACTCTGGTGTGAAATTTAGAGTCATTTGCTCCCTTAAAGGCTCATGGTAGATCCCAAGGAATGAAGCCTTGTTAATTGTGTAATGTAAAATGTGTAAAAATGTGATTGGCTTGTATAGCTAACCAGGTGGACATAGCAGGAAAGATATTTTGAGGATATTCAGATGAATAAAACTTGCAGTTTTTAAGACTAGGAGTGACAACTGCAATATTTTGTGAATACTTGAAATTAAGCTTTAAAAAAAGAAAAATTAAAGATGCCATGGAAATGTATATTTGACATTCAAGTTCTTTTACAATGATTTTTACCCAACCACAATTTTTATCTTCTTTGAAAATTAATGGATAATTAGACATGCCAACATTCCCAAAGCAGAATAAAATCATTGCAGTTTGCTGTAAAATGCAAGTATTATTTTGAGTAAATGGAACTTTGTACCACTGCTAATTTTTCTCTGCTTTAGTTCCAAACTCTACCTTGGATTATAGAAAGAGTAAGGACGGCGAGGAGTGGCTTTTGAACTAATGCTAACCATCTGTGTCTAGCTTTTTGAACCAAGTATTCATGCTTTGTATCTGCAGCCTGTGGCCACTCCATTCTGATACACCAAAAGAGCTTTTCTGAAATGTAGAACTCAAGTGTCCTTAGCGGGTCAGGTTAAACAGATACTGTATATCCTTGCCTGTTCACTGGCTGCTTCATTCCTGGCTCAATCATTAAACAAAAAAATGACTGAGACACTAATTATTGCATCTGTGCTCAGCCAGGAAAGTACACATACCTGGTTTGTTTTGGGGGGGCTACTTGGAGACTGGAATTTGAGATCTATTGCAGTGGAGAGTAAAGAGCAAGGACAGGAAAGTAGAGGAGGCTGGATGATTTCAGCTTATTACCATTTCATTTCAATAATAATATCTATACACAGAAATAATTTTATACAGTTATTCACTTGGAGTATCATATACTGTTTCTTATTTTACAATTGTTAAAGACAGCTGTATAAAATAAAATAAAAATATGAAAGAAAAACTAAAGCAAGATTTAGTAGTAGATATTAGCTTCCTTTGAACAAACTAATTTCGTCTTTAGCTGATGCTTTCTTGAAACATTTCTTAAAAAGAAAATTTACCCTGCTTATGGACATGAGCTCATTCAGTATGACATATATAGAAAAAGTGCATAAACACTATTTGGACATATAGAAAAATGTATAAATATATATTTTACATAGACATACCTGATTCCATAGATTGAAAAGAAACCATGATAATCTGCCTGTAACTAGGTCCCCATCCCCAAGTAGGCTCAAAGAGTGATCCAACCCCATCCCCGCCATGTTTCCTTGTGAAGTGACAAGTCTGTTACTTTAAGTCTGGTTTTTGTTGAAACAATGTAGCAGGTCACTGCTTATTCAGGCCTATTAATCAGTTGATCAAGAGTCAGAACAAGCAGTGCAGGATATAGAAAGGTACAGACAAATACTGTTTTCAAAAGCAATAATAATTAAGCAAAGAATTTAGGATTCACATCATTTATTGCTCTAATTTTACAGCAGCTAAGTTTTTACCTCAGTAACTAAAGAATAATGAAAAGAATGGTATACTATAGCATATAAAACATTGTTAATCATTATGGAAAAATGATTATTAATCACTGTTGTTAAGAAAAGACATATATCTCTGTGAAATCAAATGCCACAGATAACTAAACTGATAAATTTATGCAACATTCCTTTATAGAGGGCACTTTAAAGTATAGCACTGTACATATCAGGGTAATGAAGAGATATAGGATAAAAACAAGCAGCAAAAAACCTACCACTGACCTTACAATAAAATAGAATGATTCATTATAGACTTAAAGGTAAACCAAATTTTAAAGAATACGGCTATAAATGCTGTATTTTATATTTTGAACTTACTGTACCTGTCCAAAAGTCTAGTATCCCTATAACAGTAGTATATTATTCCTTTAAGGTTTTCTTCAGGAGCACTGATCTTGTTAGGCCATCTTTTGAGTGTCATTGACACTCTATGTGCTCTGGTCTGTTTATTAGCTAAGAGAAGAGGTTGTCAAATTTCATCATAGCATAAGCAGGTCCTACCATTTAAGCTGATGCTACAGACCTGATTACATAGTTACATAGTTAAATCGGGTTGAAAAAATACAAAGTCCATCGAGTTCAACCCCTCCAAATGAAAACCCAGCATTTATACACATATCGATACTAACTATAGAGTTTAGTATCACAATAGACTTTGATATTATGTCTGTCCAAGAAATCATCAAAGCCAATCTTAAAGGCATTAACAGAATCAGCCATCACAACATCACCTGGCAGTGCATTCCACAACCTCACTGTCCTCACTGTGAAAATCCACCTGCATTGCTTCAAATGAAAATTCTTTTCTTCTAGTCTGAAGGGTTGACCTCTGGTACGGTGATCTTTATGGGTAAAAAAGCCCCGAGCTATTTGTCTATAATGTCCTTGTAAAGTGTAATCATGTCCCCTCGCAAGCACCTTTTTTCAGAGAAAACAACCTCAACCTTGACAGTCTACCCTTACCAGGGATCTATAAAGAGGCAGAATTATGTTTTCATCCCTTGAGTTAATAACAGAACTTTATTTGCTTTAGAATGACACTGCCCAGAATTAGACAACTTGTTATCTACAAAACCCCTAGATCCTTCTTATTTAAGGAAACTCCCAACACACTGCCATTTAGTGTATAACTTGCATTTATTTTATTTTTGCCAAAGTGCATAACCTTGCA
Organism: Xenopus laevis; assembly: GCF_017654675.1. Lineage (NCBI taxonomy): Eukaryota > Metazoa > Chordata > Amphibia > Anura > Pipidae > Xenopus > Xenopus laevis. The sequence goes on from NC_054373.1 coordinate 63,902,511, forward strand.
TTTATCAACATTGAACCTCATTTTCCAGTTTGCTGCCCAGTTTCCCAACTCACAAATCACTCTGCAAGTGGCAGAGTGCAAGTGGCAGCATCCTGCATGGAACCTATAGTTCTGCACAATTTAGTATCATCTGCAAATATAGAAACAGTACTTTCAATACCCACCTCCAGGTCATTAATAAACAAGTTGAAAAGCAAGGGACCTGGTCCAATTAGAAAATTTACCACAACACTTTGTAGTCTTTTAGTCAGTTGTCTATCCAGTACAAATACTATGTTCCAGGCCAACATTCCATAATTTAACCAGTAACCTTCTGTGTGACACTGTATAAAATGCTTTAGCAAAGTCTAAGTAAATCGCAACCACTGCCATCCCAGTATCGGGGTCCCTGCTTACCTTTTCATAAAAAGAAATTAAGTTAGTCTGGCAAGATCTATTACGCATAAAACCATGCTGGCACAAACTCATAGTATTATGATTTGCTATGAAGTCCAGTATCTTATCCCTTATTAACCCTTCAAAAAGCTTTCCTACCACTGAGGTCAGACTAACTGGTTTATAGTTTTGAGGCTGAGAACGGGATCCCTTCTTGAATAGCGGCACCACATTAGCAATTCGTCAGTCTCTCGACATCATGCCAGACCTCAATGAATCCTGAAAAATTAAGTAAAGAAGTTTGGCAGAGCTAAGCTCTCTAAGTACCCTGGGATGAATACCATCTGCCCCGGACCTTTATTTATCGGAACATGTTCTAGTCTCTTTTGAATTTCCTCATGCGTGAACCATGCATCATTATTGGTATTACTAGAATTGGGACTATTAAGAAGGAAACCTTCATTAACTGGTTCTTCATTCGTGCAGACAGATGAAAAATATGAGTCCAGAATCTGAGCTTTTTTTTGTTCTCATCAACCAGCTGACCCCCCTCTGATATTAAAGGTCCCACCCCTTCCTGATTAATTTTTTTACTATTAACATATTTAAAAAATCATTTTGAATTAATTTTACTGCTTGCTGCAATATCCTTTTCCATATCGATTAGCTTGCTTGATCACTTTTTTTGCATAATTTATTGGCCTCCTTGTAACTTATAAATGATTTGGCTGTCCAAGCTAACTTGAAAGCCTTAAAATCATATCTTTTCTTACCCACCTCAGCACCAACACTTCTATTGAACTAAAAAGGTTTTGCTTTGCAACAATGTTCCTTGCTTACAAGGGGAATATACTGACATGTATATTTATTAAGTAGCATTTTAAAGACTTCCCATTTTTCTTCTGTATTTAACTCTGTGAAAAGCATTTCCCCCTTAATATGTTGCAGAGATGCCCTTACACTGTTAAAGTTTGCACATCTGAAATTTAGTGTTTTAGTTACTCCCTTATAGAATTGCCTCTGTAACAGAATCTCAAAGGAGACAATGTTATGATCACTATTCCCTAAATGCTCACCCACACAAATGCTAGAGATGAGTTGAGTATTATTTTTTATTACAAGATCCAAAAGAGAGTTATTCCTAGTAGGTTCTCGAATGAGCTGGATAAAAAGTCATTCAGCATATTTACAAACCTACTAGCTTTTTCTGGGAACCCCAGTCAATGACTGGATAATTGAAGTCACCCATAATAATAACTCAACCTAGTTGTGAAGCCGCTTCTATTTGTAAGAGTAGCTGGGCTTCATACTCATCACTTATACGAGGTGGTTTATAGCATATACCAATGATAATTTTCTTTGTAACCTTTTGCACAGTCAAAATCTCTACCCAGAGGCATTCCACATCCTCACCAGTGCCAGCAATGGTTATTTCTTTAGTGTATGGCTTTAATTCAGGCTTTACATACAAACACACTCCTTCACCCTTTTTAATCCCTCTGTCCCTTCTAAAGAGGGTGTAACCATTTAAATTAACAGTCCAGTCACATGTTTCATCCCACCAGGCCTCAGTGATACTAATTATATCATAAATGTTATAGCATACAATTAATTCTAGGTCTACCATTTTACCTGACAAACTCTGTGCATTTGCCAGCATACAACGGAGGTTACTAATTTTACTTTTGAAATTTGCATGACTTAGTGGAGAATTATATGTTAAGTTAATATTAGTCTGTTTTCCCTGTAACAGAAGGACATCCTTAGCTGGTAATCTGTATGCCCCCTCACTCCTTTGCCATGACCCCTTACTAATCCAACTGCCCCATCTACCCTAGCTTCCCCCATAATTCTTTATCTCACCCACAGCCACTTGCCTAGTTTAAACACTCCTCCAACATCTTAGCGATTCTTTCCCCTAGCACAGTGGACACCCTTCCATTGAGGTGCAATCAGCCCAGTGCTCTAGGAACCCAAACCTTTCCTTCCTACACCAAGACTTTAGCCATCCATTTAGCTCCCTAAGCTCCCACTGTCTTCTTAAACTTGCACGTGGCACGGAAAAAATTACATTGGAAGACTTTAGAGCTTAGATCCCAGCAAATCATTTTTAGGTCTTCCATCTACCATTTATTTTGTCATTAGTACTAAGACAGTTGGGTCATGCCAAGCCCCACCCAATAATTTGTCAAAGTGGTGTACTGCTGAGGACTCTACTGTATTTTACTCTGGAGGTTCCTTCTTCTTCAAACATAATTGACAAGACAAAACCATTTAGATCCACAGATCATCTGGTTGTTCTATTTTGAGAAAGACAAAAAGAGAAAGTTGCAAAATCCACTTTTGCTTCTTGGCTAAAGTATGCAATATCCTTGACCTACTCTTCATTGGAAATTAACCCCCTTCTCAGTTAAGGGCTCATTTCACCAGGGCTGTTTCTACATCTTGGGCGTAGAAATCTACTGCCAATGAAATGTACAGAGCAGCATCTTTGAGCAATGTCAAGCATTACAAGTTAGATGTTGCAGTGTCTCAAGAAGCAGCCTTCAACAACAGAATATTGGAAGCACTCTTCAGTCTTCTTAGTGTTTTGTGTTCCCTCCAATGGTAGCTTACAAAGTCCTATGTGTGTGTGCTGCCTGGAGGACATAAAGAAAACTGAAAATTTGTCTTACCTGAAATTTTACCTTTCTTGAGTCCGTAAGGCACAGTTAACTCTCCCTATTTAACGTTAATGCATCAAATTGGTCTTCTGTGTTTTCTTCTTACTTTATTAGCTTGAAAAGTAATGCTGCTGGGTGCTATGGGGGTATTTTATGTTTGTTTATTGGCTGTTGATATTTTTCTGTCCTACCAGGGGATTGGATCAGAGCTTTCTCCTGTGTGTGTGTGCTGCCTTACAGACTTAAGAAAAGGAAAATTTTAGGTAAGACAAATTTTCAGTATTTTGAAACTTGAGAGATGAAAGCATAATTGTGATCTCTATATTGATTCCTGGTAAGACCTCACCTTGAGAATGCAGTGCAGTTCTTCAGAGTTCTTCATAGTGAGATTGTGCTTTGAGTATAAATAGTAGATGGCCTGGCATTGTCATCTGTTTCTTACAGGTGTAGTTCACCTTTGAAGTAACTTTTAGTATTTTATAGAATGTCCAATTACTACCATCTTTGCAATTGTCTTCATTATTTATATTTTATAATTTTTGAGTTAGTTGCCTTGCTCTTTTGCCTTTTTCCCAGCTTCCAAATGGTGGTCACTAACCCCATCTAAAAAGCAAATGCCCTATGAGGCTACAAATTCATTGCTATTTAAAATTTGTATTACTTATCCTTCTATTTCACCCCAGTATTATTCATATCCCAGTCTCTTATTCAAATCAATGCATGGTTGGTAGGGTAAACTGGACCCTAGTAACCAGATTGTTGAAACTGCAAACTGTAGAGCTGCTGAATAAAAAGCTAACTACAAACACAAATAAAAAGTGAAAAAAAAAACAATTGCAAACTGTCTCAGAGTATCACTGTCTTCATCATACTAAAAGTTTATTTAAAGGTGAATAACCCCTTTAAGGAGGGCTCCTTTTGTGAACTATATTTACATGTAACACACATATACATGTATGCAGAGATAGAGAATATGCCAGTTTTTCTGCATTTCCCTAATGGGGGACAGAGGTATTAAGAGATAAACCACAAGTCATTGTCTGACTGCATGGACCTGTACATCTGCCAAGGGATGTGAACGATCAGATCAATGCAGTTTGGTTATCCATTTGTATATCCAAATTGTTCTATATCTAGCCAATCTCCCTTGGGATAACTTGGATAATGGTCTGTGTGTGTGGCCAGCTTGAGTCTTTTCTGTGCAAACAAATGGCATTTTATACTCTATACAATTTTTTTAGTAACATAATATATTAATGTTCCCATAGTCTTTTGAATGTATGTGCAATTAAAGCCCAGTAACCTTAATGAAAATAGTGTTTTTTACATTTAAATTTTGCATTGGTTCATCCTACATCTACACAAACTATCTCTTGGCAACAAATGTTAATGGTATTCTGGGATGAACTATGAATGGAATTTGAGTACTATGAATGGAATTAAAGCACTGTAATTTTTTTTTTGTGTAAAAACAAAATCCAAGACAGCTAGATATGTAAGTGTGCGCTATAGCTTAATTTCAATTTGAATTGCAGTTCCACAATTTTTACAAATGCTAGGTAAGTGTGCCTTATATTTAGTTGATTGACTTCATTAATTAATTAAGTATAATAATAATAATAAGTACTGTATTGTATTGTAATGCAGTTTATTTTACATGCAATTGGACATACAGTATCTTGTTTGCATCTATTAACAGACAGATGAATATGCAAAAGATAAATAGAAAACAAAAATAAACAAAATTGAAATGCAGGTTTAAAATCAATTTTTACTATTTTTCTATGTAATTCTGCTTCCCAAGCAGGGAATTATTGCACTGTTTTTCTAGATATTCGTCTACAGCAACCAGAAGGGCTGCCCATTTGAGTCTATCACATCTGGATAATATTACCTGTGCAAGATGGCTGACGATTATAATAATTGTACAGTATTGAAAATATTATGGTTTAGCAATTGGCATCTATAAAGGTCTTTTGGATTCATCCTTGAAAATAATACAAAAGAGTAACATTTTTAGGCACTTGTATGCATTATTGTTCCTATTCTTTTTCTCTCTGTTTACAGAATTGCTCTAATCTTTTATTTTCTATTTTTTTCCATCTGCTCCAATGTCACACTGCATTATATTCAGCATTGTAACTGAAATCACACTAGTGTTCTGTTTACATGTTATTTGATATAAATGTGGATTGAATTGACCACCTTGAAAACCCTTCCATATTCTTTTTCATGCCATTATTTAAATACGATGTAGAACAGGCTACAATTTATTATGTGATGTCAGGAGTTCTTTTTTTTTATCTAGAAGTCCACAAAAGAAAGGTCATTTTGATGTCAAGTGGGTGTGGAGACCAGCTGAGAAGTTGCATAGAGCAATTGTGCCAATTTCCAGCACCCGTTAAACTCCATATATGGGGAAGCAGGAGGCGGCATATGGTGCCTCACTTGAGAGGCTTCCATTCAGAGAATAAGGCATGATGACCCTTTTGTCACCTTCTGTCTTCCCTTAAAAAGACACCCTCTCTATTTTAAGTCAGTTGGGCAGGAGACAACAGAGGGGCTGTTACCTATCCTTCTCCACTGAATTTCTGTAAATTTACTATTTCTGACATCAATAACTCGCTATTGCTTCACATTTTTCTTTTTAAACATTATAATCCTTCCTAAGTATCAGCTTTCACTTCTGTAAGTGAAGGTCTTACAGTATATCATGGGTCTGCAGTCCCTCTGCACTTGCCTGTGACAAAAGATGACAAATGGAGAGTACAACTGTCTGTTCTAGCTGTCACTATGCGCTCATGGGAATGGGGACCTTACAGCCCATTATGGGATGTGTAGTTTTTTAAACATGACCAGGGTCGGACTGGGAGGTGTGGGGCCCACCGGGGCTACTGCCCCAGGGCCCCCCTCCGGCCGCCGCTACCGCTCCGGAGTGCTTTAGGGGACTAGTGCGCATGCGCGCGGTGCCGTGTTTGTGCGCAGGCGTGCGGCGCTACCTTTATGCGCATGCGCAGTTACTCTATTATACCGTGACCCCAAACAAAGTGGGGTCGCGCCGCCCCACTAAGTAGCGGATCTGGGCCGGCGGGGCCCACAAGAGCCCGGGGCCCACCGGGGTTTTTCCCGGTGTCCCGCCGGCCCAGTCCGACACTGAACATGACCAATTTTGGTCTAACATTTTGAGAGTGACAGCTTCTACTCTCAAATCATTATAGTGCATCATGGGTAATACAACATGTACAAGCCAGTGATAAAAGACTAGAATTGGCAGCCCTATGAGTTATATGATGACATCATTTACAGCTGCTGTTTTCCCATAAATTAAACATAGCATTATAGGATATGCTGGTGCTAAAAGCCCAATAGGCTAGCATTTAAGTGGGCTAATGCAAAGCTGTGTGTTTATAATTGTTTTCAAAAATGAAATGGGTATCATATACCTCAACTGTGATTTGTAAGAATAAGCCAACTCAGACTTGACTTAAGTACACATCTGATACCTAAATATTTCTTGCGCTGAATATAATGTTAGGCAGATTGTATAAACACAAAGATTATATAATTTCCAGAAGATTTATGGTGCTTTGGCAAATTTCGCCAGAAAACACCAATTTTAGAAATGTCTTCTGAAATTTCAGATTTTTTTTAGACCAACGTGCACCAAGAAGTCAATGAGTTGGACTAACAGTGTTTATGACTGCCATGTTTTGGCAGTTTTGAATTTGCGAAAACTGTAATATAATGTATTTTGTGAGGAAAAAGTCACAAACAAAATGCCTATTTTACATGGAAAAAGTCACAAAAAAAATGTTTATTGACTCCAATGTATTTTGCTTTGTGAATTTTCAAGAGGATTTACTATCATTATTAATCACTGTTAATTGCAAAATGAAATACATAATGCCAACAAACATTTGTACATTTTTATGTGGTTTTTAAATAGTACTCCTAATTTATACTAATGGTGCCTGGAACAGCAATTTTATGCCAAACCATACAAGAACCTCACATTCACAAAACTGAAATTGGCATTCTTTTTACAACAATTTTACTCCATTAATCTTCCCTGCTCCAATTTTATTTGAATTTGAAGCAGACTCATATTAAATCCCATATTAAATCCCTATCCTGCAAGGCTAATTAACAATTAATTTAGAGGATGCTGCATAGCTGGACAAAAATCAATGCAGTCTGCAGCATGCATCTGAATTGAGATCTATTCAAGCTGATTAAAACTAACCAGCCATGATGGATGCAGATTTAATATGTGTCTGGTTTTAGGGGCCAAGGTGGTATTCCTAGTCACACTAAAGCCACAAGCCTTTTATTTTAAGCAGCCTAAAGGTATGGTGCTCTAAATTATGGGGAGACCCCATATCCATAAAACCCCAGGTACCCTGGTTAATAGATTCCATAACATTATGGGGGTTATTTACTAAAACTCAAATTAATCTCAGTTTTTTAAGAAAACAAAGTCAACCAAACTCCCTTCCACAAATCAAACTTCATTATCAATGATTTTTCTCCAAAAAATCTGAGCAACAAAATGTTGAGACAAAACCCTGACTTTTTCAGATTATCCTGTGCAGATCACGATGTCAAGAAACAACTTCAGGGACATCTACCATTGACTTCTTCATAACCTCGACAGGTTTGAGATGTAGTTTTTTCCGATTTTTAGCAGCTTTGGGTTATAATAAATCTATAAAAATCTAAAGTTTTTCTATTTTTCCACACAAAATTAAGGTTTAATAAAGGGCCCCTAAATGTTAGAATGCCTATTTTCTACCCAGATATGATTATCACTCTCCATCTATATATATTTAGTTTGTTGGCTCACTCATATAGCAGAAAAACATTTTTCCTGTTGCACAAATTTTGGTAGAACTCATACCTCAGTCAATATAAACATACTGTTCTTAGTAGAGATGATGCTCACCTGAATAGGCAGTAAATTGCTAGTAAAGTAAGAGAACAGCTGATTTGTTTAGAGTTGCTGCCATATTCCTTGCCTTGGGGGAAGGATTTTAGATTGACAGTTACAGCTTTACCAATTTAAATGCCCTAGAAGAACTTTTCTATAGATGTCTATGAAAAATGGCTCAGACAAGGCAAATAACAGATCAGCCCTCATTAATATGTATAATGCAAATATACAGAAAATTAAGGTTTTGTGTTCCTTCAAAAATCAAAAATCTATTGTCTGTTTATGGGAAAATGAATAAAGGGTAACCTTAACTTCTAAACTGAATATATTTTCCAGTTTTTACTAATAACTAATACAGAAGTGTCAGCTAACCCCAAGTCATCAGATAGACAATAGTTAAGTCCTAGACTTTTAAAAAACATTTCCTATTTATACAAAATGGTAACATCATATAGTCTCAAAGATGCCAGGAGTAGATTAGTATTTCACTAACGGCATGTTGTTAGTTGCAATTTCTGCTGCTAGACACAGAATTGCTCAAAACAAACAAATGCACAAAAATCCTTAAAACACAAAGTGAAGCTTATTACTAGTTTTGTATAGACGGCAAATGTCCAATCATCTTAAAAACCTCAACACATGTGATTGTCAGGCTTCATTATTGTCTTGTTTCTATAAAATAAGGACCCTTTGATTTCTTATGCTAGTGACAGATTTTAGAAAATAATCTGTAGAGGTGACTAAATGCGGCTCATTTGAGGCTCTTATTCCTAGTGGACACCCCCGCCACAGGTGTGTTAAAATGCAAAGCTCCAACTGTTCAATAAGCCAAATAGCAGAACTTGCTGAAAAGTGTTTATTCACGACATGTTTCGGGCTAAAGAGCCCTTTATCAAGTAACACTTGATAAAGTGCTCTTTACCCCGAAACATGTCGTGAATAAACACTTTGCAGCAAGTTCTGCTATTTGGCAGATTTTAGAATTTAGCCAGTGGTGTAGGTATAATACAGCAGACCTGTAATAGCTACTCACCCTGGTGGTCTAGTTGTCCGGCGGGGACGCCTGCCACGCCATCGGTGGAATGCCCGCCACGCTGTTCCTCATCTTCCTGTGCGCTGGTTCCTTAGGGCACTCATCCTCTTGGTTTATAGGCGCATTCGCGCTGGCGTGATGACGCCAGCATGCAATGGCGCGAAATTCAAAGATATTTAAAGGGGCCTTTTCTATTTTTTCATTGCCCGTTATAGGTTCATCTCCAAGAGTACCTGGGTGTTATTCCTATCTGTATCTACTACTTGATTCCTGTTTTGACCCCTACCTGCCTGACTAATCTGACTTCCATGTTCCTGACCTCTGCCTGGTAAACCTACTATTCTGCTATCCGTATTCTGACCCGTGCCTGTCCTGACTCTTGATTGATCTCCCGGCTTTGACCCCTGCTAGTTTGACTCCGTTTGTATTCTGCCTGCAGCGACCCGGCCTGGTTTTCACTACGCTTTTTGTCTGCTGCCTGAATTGTGACCTTCTGCCCAAAAGACTTTGCTAAATATTCATGCCCCTTGTCCAGAACCCTTCGCTTGGCTCTTCTCTTATTAAGACCTGCCGGCATCCAATTAGCCGAGGGCTCCTACAGAGGTGAAAGGCGGCTGTTAAAGGCGGAAGCAAGAGCCAAGACCAGGGAGCCTAGCATTGGATCTGGATTCTGGGTGCCGATCGTGATAGTATAACTGGCCAAAGATGGACGCTGAAGGTCACGCTGCCGCTTCTCCTCCCACCACTGAAGAGCTCAGTACTCTTCTGCAGCGCTTGGAGGATCAAGAGCGGAAGCAAGATTACCTGGTTCAAGGTCTGCATAACCTGTCTCGTTGATTGAACACAACGCAACAGATGCCAGTAGTTCAACCTCCTGTTGCCGCCCAAGAGGGTCCTTCTGCAGCTATGGGTAACAGCTCTAAATCCCACGAGCCAAAAATGTCCTTTCCTGATAAATTTAGTGAGGATAGGACAAAATTCTATGTTTTTCAGGAGGCATTATTAAATTATATTTAAGTTTTTTTCCTCACTCTTTTGCTTCTGGGGAAGAAAAACTAAGATTTGTTATGACCTTACTACAGGGTGACGCACAAATTTGGGTGCTAAGGTTACCCCCCTTTTTACCCTGCCCATTTTTTCCCTTGAGTCCTTCTTTAATCGTATGGCTTTACTTTACGATGACCCAGATTGTGCTTCTTCTGCTGATATCGTGATTCGTAAATTGCGCCAGGGAAAAAGGGCCATAGAGGAGTACTGCACTGAGTTCCGCTGGTGGTCTATAGAGACAGGTTGGAATGATGTGGCTCTTCGTAGCCAATTCTGGATAGGGCTTTCTGAAGCGGTAAAGGACAGCCTAGTAAACTACCCTCTATCAACTAATCTGGATGATCTAATGTCTCTAGCCATCCAAGTTGCTAAAAGACAAAGGGAGAGAAGGGCTGAAAAGGGTACTTCCTTTCCTACTGGGTATACTTCTGTTAAGCCTTCTAACCCCTCTGTGCCTATGCCTCAGGAGGAACCCATGCAATTGGGTATCACTCATCTAACACCTGAGGAAAAGGCTCGCAGGTGGTCTCAGGGTCTGTGTATTTACTGTGGGGAAAAGGTTAATTTTCTCAACCAGTTGCATTCTGAGGAGTTATCCTTCCATGTAATTCGAAGTTTCTTCATCTTCTCCTCTAATTTGAGGGTTACCATGATTACAGGTACACAACCCCCATATTGACTGGGTAACTGGGCGGATTCTTCAGTGGGGTCACAAATGTAAAAGTTCTTGTTTAAATGTTCCTCAAATGGTGGCAGTCACATCTTTAAATGGTTTACCCGCGGCCTATGCAGAGTTTTCTGATGTGTTCTCTAAAAAAGCCACTGAAACACTACCTCCACATAGGCGTTATGATTGCCCAATTGACCTCATTCCTGGGTCTACTCCCCCTAGAGGGAGAACTTATCCTCTTTCATTGCTTATATCAAAGAAAATCTTGAAAGAGGTTTCATTAGGCCCTCTAGTTCCCCTGCAGGTGCTGAGTTCTTTTTCGTGGTCAAGAAGGATGGAGGTCTTCGCCCATGTATTACAGAGGCCTTAATAAAATCAAAAACCGATATCCCCTTCTGCTGATTTCTGAGTTATTCGATCAGGTTAGGAATGCTACCATCTACAAATAACCTAATTTGTATCAGGGAAGGGGATGAGTGGAAAACGGCCTTTAACACGGGGATGGCCACTACGAATATTTAGTCATGCCATTCGGTCTTTGCAATGCCCCCGCAGTATTCCAGGAATTTGTTAATGACATCTTAACGGGACTTGCTTGGGTTATTCATTGTGGTTTATCTTGACGATATTTTAATTTTCTCTTCTAACTTGGGGGACCATCAGAAACATGTCCAGGAGGTTTTACTCAGGTTAAGAAAGAATAATTTATTTGCTAAACTTGAGAAATGTCCAGTTTTTGGGGTTTAATATTTCTGGTAAGGGTCTTGATATGTATCCCGGGAATGTTAAGGCCGTATTGTTAAGGCTGTATTGGACTGGGCTCAGCCTCTTTCTTTGCGTGCAACCCGAAGGTTCTTAGGTTTTGCTAATTTTTATCGTCGACTCATTAAAAATTTTTCCTTGGTGGTGTCTCAAATTACGGATCTGACCAAACAGGGCGCTGATCCAAATATATGACCTGAGGCTATTCAAGCCTTTGAGTTCCTTAAAAAGGAATTTGTTTCTGCTTCCATTTTCAGTCACCCTGATACTACTCTTCCATTCATTGTAGAGGTTGATGCTTCTGAAGTCGGGGCAGGGGCAGTCCTTTCTCAAAGGCATCCGATAACCAACAAGGTGCATCCATGTGCATTCTTCTCTAAAAAATTATCTTCTGCTGAGGCCAATTATGATATTGGTAATAGAGATTTGTTGGCTATCAAATGGGCCTTTGAGGAATGGCGATACCTTTTGGAGGGGGCTAAACATACCATAACGGTCTTTACGGATCACAAAAACCTGTTATACATTGAATCTGCTAAACGGTTGAATCCTAGGCAGGCTATATGGGCTTTATTTTTTACCCGGTTTAATTCCTCTCTCACATACAGGCCTGGTTCCAAAAATACTAAGGCAGATGCACACAGTTTTGTCTCTAACATGTCTGAACCTATAGCGTGTGTTCCCATCATCCCGGTGAGATGATTGTGGCAGTTTTGGGATCAGATCTTGCCACATTTTTATCTTCTGCTCCTTTAGCCACTCCTCCTGGGATATTTTTTGTGCCTGTGGGCTTAAGGGAACAGGTTCTGGGTGAGGCTCACAACTCTAAAATGGCGGGACATCCTGGTATTTCTAAATCCTTGTCTTTATTGTCTCGTAATGTGTGGTGGCCTTCATTTAAACAAGTTGTCAGGAGATTTGTTAATTCTTGTCCTGTGTGTCAAAGATCAAAGTCCTCCAGAAACTTGTCACAGGGGTTGCTAATGCCCTTGCCTATTCCTGATAAACCCTGGTCCCACCTTTCTATGGATTTTATTGTTGACCTCCCTCCTTCTCAAGGGAAGACAGTAATTTGGGTATTGGTGGATAGGTTCAGCAAGATGAATCATTTTGTTTCCCTCCCATCCCTCCCATCTGCTAAGACGTTGGATGAGTTATTTATTTATAATATTTTCAAATTACATGGTTTTCCAGTCAATATTGTCTCTGACAGGGGGGTACAATTTGTCTCTAAATTCTGGCGAGCATTCTGCTCCTTGGTTGGGATTGATTTATCATTTTCTACGGCTTATCACCCCCAAACCAATGGTCAGACTGAGAGGGTTAATCAGTCCCTTGAGCAATTCTTAAGATGTTATGTTTCTGTTAACCAATCTTCATGGGCTGAGCTATTACCTTGGGCAGAATTTGCTTACAATAATGCAACTCATGCTTCCACTGGCCAATCTCCGTTTTTTATTGTTTACATCCAAAAGCTTTTTCGTTTTATGGTTCCTTATCCGTTGTACCATCTGTTAATTCTTCAGTTAAAGCAGTTTTCAAAAATCTGGGGTACATGAGTCCCTTTCTGCAGCTATGGCTGCTCAAAAGAAAGCGGCTGGTCTCGCAGGGAGGCACCTAATTATCATGTAGGAGACTCTGTATGGTTGTCCACAAGGAATATTAAACTTAAAGTTCCTTCACTCAAATTGGGTCACAGATTTATTGGACCATATCCTGTTGTGGAAATGATTAATCCTTCCTCTGTCCATCTCAAACTACCTGATAATTTTAAAATATCTAACTAAATATCTAAATGCATCTCTTTTGAAACCAGCCTCACAGGTCCGTCAACAATGTTTTCCTCCCCCAGTGTTGGTAGTCCAAGAACTCCTTGTCTCTCGCCTTGTGCGGGGTAAGTTGCAATATCTAGTACAATGGAAGGGTTATGGCCCTGAGAAGAATTCTTGGGTTCCTGTTTGTTATGTAAGGGCTGACCGTCTCAGGAAACAGTTCCATCTTAAATTTCCTGAGAAACCTGGGGGTCCGGTGGCCCCTCCTTGAGGGGGGTCAATGTAATAGCTACTCACCCTGGTGGTCTAGCGGTTCAGCGGGGACGCCCCCGCGCCATCAGCGGGGATGCCCGCCACGCCATTTATCATCTTCCTGTGGGCCGGTCCCTTAGGACGCGCATGGCGCGCATCCTCTTGGTTTATAGGCTTCATCATGCCAGCACGCAATGGCGCAAAATTCAAAGATATTTAAAAGGGGCCTTTTGTATTTTTTCATTGCCGATACAGGTTCATCTCCAAAAGTACCTGGGTGTTATTCCTATCTGTAGCTAGTACCTGATTCCTGTTTTGACCCCTACCTGCCTGACTAATCTGACTTCCGTGTTCCTGACCTCTGCCTGGTAAACCGACTAATCTGCTATCCGTATTCTGACCTGTGCCTGTCCTGACTCTTCTTGATTGATCTCCCGGCTTTGACCCCTGCTAGTTTGTCTCCATTTGTATTCTGCCTGCACCAACCCGGCCTGGTTTTGACTACGCTTTTTGTCTGCTCCCTGAACTGTGACCTTCTGCCCAAAAGACTTTGCTAATTGTTCGTGCCCCTCTGCTTGTCCAGAACCCTTCGCTTGGCTCCTCTCTTATTAAGACCTGCCGGCATCCAATTAGCCGAGGGCTCCTCCCGAGGTGAAAGGTGGCTGTTAAAGGCGGAAGCAAGAGCTGAGACCAGGGAGCCTAGCATTGGTTCTGGATTCAGGGTGCCGATCGTGACAAGACCCTACAGGACCTCTGAATAGAAGTCCTCTCTCTCCAGCTCCTCATTTTTGCAGGGGGCGGGGTCCGGTTACACCACTGAAAATAGTGTCACATATTCTAGAGCATAAGCTACAGTATTGCAATTATTACATCACCAGCGCAATTAGCTTTTCTTCTTTTATGAATGTTCCGAAGAAAATTAGAATGCTAGAAAAGTAGAATGCTAGAAACTCCAAGACAGAGTCCTGCATGGGTCCAGATAGACAGACCTGTGCCCGACTCAGACCCGCTGACCAGCAACCTGACCTGCATCCGTCACTCAATATGTTTCCCTACCTAGACCAGCTACCTGACTCCGCCTGAAAATAGTTCGCTTACCTTCTAACCCAGGACCCACAAAACCAGAAATGATATTGCCGTTAACCAGACATGACGTCAGATGGGTACAAAGGAACGGGACAAATTGTGCTCTAACCTCAGGGCAGGATGAGAGGAACCAAATCCTGCACCTTAACTATGTACCCTGGCGGGAAACCTGTGGTCTACCCGCACGATAAAGGAATCTGAAATTTCTGCCCATAACCTGCCCAGTTTGCAGGTAATCTCCAACCTGATGTCGGACTTTATTCCAAAATAAACATAGTCAGTAATTTGCAGCAGTTTAATCTATGATCACACAATAAATCATACAATACATAAAGTAACTATGGTTATATTTTTATAGCGTCAACATATTCTGCATCACTTATGCAGAAATAAAACATCCGTAGGATACAGCTGTCAAATGCAAATTTAATTTAAATAGGAAAAGTTTCATGGCGCATTTACAAGTGAACATGAGCGCAGTGTGCAAAGTGCAAGTTGACCATTCAGCATTTTTCTCATAATTCCAGTGTAATTGAGTTTGTGAGTTGACAGCTGGTGCACTAAATCTTCACAACTGCACTTCAACGCAACTCATAAACAGTTTAGCTGGAAATCATTAGTTAGGTTTTTGTCACAACTTTAAAAAAGTACAGAACTCCTTTTAATGCAAGTACCTTTAAATAAATAAAATATTTTGTGCATTAATTTTGTGCCTCTGTTACTGCAAGTAGTGGCTGTAAATGAACCTTCCAGGGTTTAGGAGATTACCAGTTTGAATTCCATGGAAGTATTATTAACAAAGCTGGAGAATAAGAAAAATTCCAGATTTGTAATTCTGCGCAAAACACAGAATGCAGTTTGTACCTACTATGCCCTGTTTATAGGCCAGAAGTCAGGCACTGGTCCCGGGATCCAAGGTTATTGAACCCTCACGTCTCAGGTTGTCATACAGTGAATTACAGCTCACGGTTGTCCATCGGTAGATTTAGTTTGCTCAACTTCCACATCTTGGCATTTAGTTAAAAATAGGTTTGTTTTTTTAATCTCAGTTCTCATTTTACAACTTGAGTTTCGACCATTTCATTTTGGGAAATATTACTCTGTAGTGGTGTTCTCTTCATTTTCCATCAGCTATTTTGGCAATTTGGATATCTGAGTAATGGTGCATTTTTTTGCTATAGATACTAAATAGGCTTCATTATTCATAATGTTTTTTGTGATTACAACTCAAAAATATTAGTTGAATAAGAAATATTGTTCAATTTGTTCTGTCAGTGAAACAACCAGTAAATGGTGCTGAAAAATTGTAAGTGCTACTTTATATATTTATGGGATAGAGATTGAAAGCTTCAGTTGTTCATCAGTCTGAGAATGGATTTCTGTTTGTCAAAATACTCTGTTTAATGAATGTTGTCTATGAGGCTACAACATTGCCTGCAATTGTCTTTATAGAGAAAAGAAAACCTGCTATAACATACCTCCATTTTATTAAAAAAAAAAAAAACAGTTATACTTGGAGAAAGCATTGCCCTGGCCTACCATTGGAGAAAGCATTGCCCTGCATCATGTTGGCACATGCATGATGTAGCAAACAGCAGGTACAGACCTAGAAGATGCTCCCCCACAGCTGTTCTGCCAGTTGAAATGACTGCCTTTTGGGACACCTTCTGTTACACACTACAACAAATCGCCTGTTTTTGCCATATTCGTATCTCTCATGTGCACATATCCATTTCTATTGATCTGAATCAGCAAGATTCAGATCAAAACTGTTGACGTGCAATAAAAAATATGCCAATATATATTTAATAATAATATATTTTGATTTTGAGTGTGTAATTATTGCCCCAATGTAAGTACTTTTCAAGCACTTTTTCATATGTTCAGTTCAGGGGAGAATAAATACCTATCAACCTTGATTCCAAAATGTTATCTCATAGATATCCTCTTGGCATCCCTTTCACTGACTATTAAGGCAACATTGCACTCAACTGGCTCTAACATCTGAGGCAGATGGACACCTCACAAAAGACCCCTCACCTCTCCAAGCTGGTCGTTCAACATGCCTGATTAAATCCTAATACATAAGTTAGAATTGATACAGTGACTCTGGGGGGATTCAATTAGTGCAGAAGGCATGAAGAAAACAGCACAAAGAGATGTGGTAGTTAGAAAGTCATTTTCTTTTGATCATTATAGCATCTCACATGTGGAAGAAGAAAATTATAGGCTCATGTGTCTTTGCTTAATATCCTCTGGGGCCAGATTTGTCGTAACATTGAAGTTAGCTGTCAGAATTGAGAAAATCGCTTGGAGTTGATGAATTTGAAGCCTTTCTTTAAAGCCGACTTCAAATCTACATCAATATATTTGGGTGGAAGTAATTGTCATATTTTAGATAATCCTTTTTGGCATTGGGTATGGTCATATTTGTATCAAGGTATCTTTAAAAACAGCAGGAAACAAATATCTGATGTGTCAATGCAGCAGTCCAGCAAGTATAAAATTACTTAATAAGGTAAAAAAAATACTAACCCTAGTTATACATCACCTTAAGCCACACAAAAGACTGATTGGCTAGTATTAAATTCAGTGTAAAATCAAGGAAATGTATGACTCTTTGAAATTCTGTAATAACATCTTGAGAGGGGTGTCGCGCCTGAACCAACACCAATGTTGCATTGTACAAAAAATGTTAGAGTGAAGGAAAAGGGTTATTGTAAAACCATTGTTCAAAGAGCTTTGAATGTCAGGAGTTTCAGAAGAGATCAGCTATGTCTATAGGAAAGAGTGCTTTCCACAACCAGCTATGTGTGAAAATAAAACAAATTGCATATTGTTAAATCATTTGAAAAATGTAATGATAAGTTGATATTATATAAAGGTACAGATTCGTGAGTTAATCGTTTGTATTTGTCATTTTATTAAGTAGCTGTTCATTCAACAAATCATTTTTTTTTATTGAGAGTGGTCTCAGATCCCAGGGGTCATTTGTTGCAAATACAGGTATGGAACACGTTATCTAGAATGCTCGAGACCTGGAGTTTTCAGGATAAGGGATCTTTCCTTAATTTGGATCCTTATATTTGTCTACTAAAAAATCACTTACACATTAAACCCAATAGGATTGTTCTGACTCCAATAAGGACAAGGTGCTGTTTTATTATTACAGAGAAAAAGGAAATAATTTAAAACATTTTAATTATTTGATTAGAATTGAGTCTATGCAAGATGGCCTTCCTGCAATTCAGAGCTTTCTGGATAACAGGCTTCTGGATAAGGGATCCCATACCTATATGTGAATATTAATAAGAGGCAATTATTTGTGTACATGCATTGAGCAGGCAGAGGTACATGTAATGAAAGGCAACAATGAAAGGGCATGGTTGAGTGGAGCAAGGAGAGACTACAGAAAAGGACATGAACATTCTTTGAAAGGGCATATTGAGTCAGAGTCAAAAATTGCTAAGGCAGAACCAAAATAAGTTACTGGTACTTTACTTTTATTATTTTTCCTTACACTACAATAAAATGGGACAGGTTGTTCTCTCCTAGATAAAACATGAGATGTGCTCCAATACTGTTGCTGCACTCTGGTCTACTGAGCAAGGGACCAGACAATAGAAACTAAGTAGGTGTTTCTGTAAAAGTAGAGTGCCTACTCATTTGCCAATACTTACTATAAACCAATTCTACTGATGGAGCAAGCTTAATTGCACCACATGCCACACACAGCTGCATTAATAAAATAAATGGTCTGCCATGTGCATCATTTGCATCATAACTACAATGCAAACATCTCAAGTTGTAGTTTACTACATTTCAACTGTTAACATTGGTTTATAAACATGCTTTTTATGTGCTAAAATATTATAGGTAGATTATTTATTTTAAAAAGATGAAATAGTCAGTGGGGGTTAAATGCTGGGGGTATTAATACTATTGCCTCCATGTATCTTTATGGAAACAAACTGGCTTACTCTAGATTCTCCAAGACCTAAATTGCAATGGTAGCTATGACTTTACATTTATCTTCAAACAAATATGTTGCTAATTCAAATATATGAATTGATTGGGTTTAGAACGTATGACGTCTCTGATCTTGCCATAAACATAAAGTTATTACATACTAGACTGCCCACAGAACCTTTGTTAAACTCTTTAAAGTGATACTGACACTAAAAATGTTCTACATTAAAAGTTACATATAGGTCACGTTTATCATTTTTTGCTGATAGTTCTGCTTTGTAAGTAATTATTACTTAAAGTTCCTAAACCTGACTGTTTTGTCAACCTGACTGTCCCATCTCAGTCTGTCAGTTAGAGTTTCTAATAGGGATGCACTGAATCCACTATTTTTGGATTCAGCCGAACCTCAGAAACCTTCGCAAAAGATTCGGCCGAATAGTGAACTGAATCCTAATTTGCATATGCAAATTAGGGGTGGGAAGGAGAAAACATTTTTTACTTCCTTGTTTTGTGACAAAAAGTTAACATGATTTTAAATCAGAACTATTTCCATAATTTGATTGACCCTATGCAGTGTGGCTTTTGACCTGCACACTCCACTGAGAATGCCTTATGTAAAGTTGCAAATGATCCCCAGACTGTTAAAGGAGAAGGAAACCCTTTTGCAAAATACCCCGTACCCCCCACCCAAGGTAGACCAGTCCTCCCTCCAGGGGGGTCTACCTGGGGTGGGTGGTACGGGGTTTGTGGCAAAAGGGTTACCTTCTCCTTTAAGGCCAAAGGACATTACTCTATTTTCATTCTTCTGGACCAACCTTCTGCTTTTGATGCTGTTGACCATTCTGTTCTAATGCAAATTCTCCATTAACTTGGTATCTGGGATCGAGCTGCATCCTTGTTTTCTTCCTACCTTTCTGACTGCTCCTTACTTTTGCTAACAAATCCTCTCCCCCCAGTTCAGCTTTGTTTGGGGGTGCCTGGGGGTTCTGTAGCTGGAAGCCATATATCTTTATTTGGCCTTAAATATCACATGTATACGGATGACATCTATATATATATATATATATATATATATATATATATATATATATATATATATATATATATATATATATATATATATACACACTCACAGGACATGCTGCCAGGGGTTCATTTTTGTCCAGTCTCTCTGCTTCTCTAATCATATTAATACTGCTACCAAAACCTATCTTCTCTTCCTCCTCAATATAGCCAAGATACACCTTTCTTTTACAAATAGCCAAAACACTAATCCATGCCCTTATCCTATCCTGTTTAGACTATTGCAATCTCCTACTAACTGGTCTTACTGATTCCCTTCTCTCTCCCCTTCAACCAATCTTAAATTCTGCTACTAGGATCCTCCTAATCTCTCTTAATAGAGAACCTGTTCAACCCCAATTAAAATCATTAGCATGGCTGCCTGTTAAGCAAAGGATAGCATATAAAACCCTCCTGCTAACATTCAAATCCCTTCTCTCCCCTGCTCCTCACTACATTTCTTCACTTGTCTAACTGTACATTCCTGGCTGTCCTCCTCTTAGAGTCACTTTCTTTTTACACCATCCACACCTACTGCCACCTCTTGTCTTAAACCTTTCAATCTTGCTACTCCTTACCTCTGGAATTCCATCCCTGAATTCCTCCATAAAGACGTGCTCTCTAGTGATGGGCGAATTTATTCTGCAGGTGCGAATTTGCAGTGAATTTCCCCGTTTCGCGGCCAGCAAATAAATTTCTGGATTTGCCACGAAAATTCACTGGCATCAAATTTGTGTTTGATGCCGGTGATAGTTGTATATTTATTGTATTTATTATATGACTTGTTCTCCCTGTATGTACTTTTTATATTGTACTTTTATATATTGCACAATTCTACAGTGCTGCAGCTCATTAACAGCGCTTTACAAATAAAGTTTATACATACATACCTCTGACTTGCACCTGGTGAGTGAAGTCAGAGGAGTGTAGGCCGACTTGGTTAGTTTTGCTTGGTCTGATTATTTATTTATTTATTTATTTATTTTTTTTTTATTTACAGCATAAATCAAAAAGATCACAAAACACAGGGATATCACCATGTACATTCACTGACAGTGGAAACTAGTACAGATATTGTGAGTAAACGGTCTCTTAGACATATTCCTTTCCAGGGGTGGAACATGTACTCTGGAAGAACAAGTAAACCACTGTGCGCTGTCAAGAAGCAAGTCAAGTCAAGGTGGGGGTCAGTCAATCGGGAAGTGTGTACTGAATCAGCCAAATAATAAAAAAGGGGGGGGTCACAGAGTGAGTATTAATAAAATTGACAGAGAAGAAAGGAAAGAGAAGAGGGAGGGGAGAGGAAAGGGGAAGACAGGAACTTCAGCATAAGGTTCCAAACTATTTCTTACACATATCTTATCAGGAGGAAAGGGCATTACATTTGCATCACATACAAGGTGGTATAACCTAACAATCTTAGATTGTGAAAATATTCGAAGTAGTGTCCCAGATAGAGCAATCCAACCGTGGACAGTGTTGACTATGCTTAAAAAGTGTGTTTGGCAGAGGTCTCTCTCAGTCTCTTTTATGAAGTAGAGTCAAGATATTGTAGCCAAGGACGCCAGGTTGCCCATTGCTTCAGCATTGCCTTAGGAGATTCTGCGGTAGATCAAGATTTTAGCTGCATTTAGAGCAACCTGAGTTAGGTACTTTCTGTATGAAGACACAGAGTCCATATTATGGTGCAAAAGAGTTGCAGCTGGATCAGAAGGGATATCAAGGAAAAGTTTATTCGTGCAGATGTTCAATATATGCGTCCAGAATAGCCTAATGAGTGGGCAGTCCCAGAATATGTGGAGCATAGTTCCTATGTGTTGTTTGCATCTCCAGCATTTGTCTGTTGTTCCAGGGAACATAACATGTAGTTTCGCAGGGGTGTTGTACCATAAGGAGAGTACTTTATAGTTATTCTCCAGTATTCTGCAACTTCTGGGGCCAGTAAGTGATTTAGCCAAGATGTTTTCCCAGTCTTGTTCGGATAGTGTGACATTCAGTATGTTCTCCCATTTTTTAAACCTCGGTAGGGGAGAGTATTTAGCTGCAGCTGGACGATGTAGCAGTTGGTAGATAGCAGAGATAGCTCTGAGAGGTGGAGAAGCATGAGAGCACAATTTTTCGAAGTCAGTGTATAACGAGGCTCCGGTAGGTCAATAGAGCACTCTTCTTGTGAAGCTGGTGATCTGTTGATATTTAAACCTTTCAGTGGTCAGAAGCGTATATTTATTCTGTACCTGCTCCCATGAAGGCATGATGCCCTTGGGGCATATGTCAAATAACTGTTGCACTATTCCATCTTGCCAGTTATTGAAATATCCAGTTTGTAAACCTGGCGGAAAATCCTGGTTGTCTATTAGCGGCACAGAAGTGAGTAGTTGGTGGTTAAACCCAAGGGGGCGCTTACAGAGTCCCACAGGCGTAGACAATAGGTTAGAAGGGGATGAGAATCTCTTATGTATCGGGGCTTTTTGGGTGAGAGCCAGGGAAGCACCTTAAGTGCGGGTATCACAAAAGATTGTTCAATTTGTATCGATGCCTTTGAGTTTGTGCGGTAAGTCCAATCGACTATCCGGAGTAAGACACAGGCTAAGTGGTATAGCTTAAAATCTGGTAGGCCGATCCCCCCAGACAACCGAGAGTCACTTAGTGTCCCCAATTTTATACGTGGTTGTTTGCCATTCCAAACAAATTTAGTGACCAGACTGTGGAGAGTGGTGAAGAAATCTCTGGGAGGATGAAGTGGAAGCATCTGGAAGACGTACAGGAGCTTCGGTAGTGTCTTCATTTTGAGAGAGTTTACTCTGCCAAACCAGGATAGGGATTTGTTAGACCACATTGTGCAATCAGGTTTAATTATCTGTAGGATAGAAGAATAGTTAACACATGCCCAGTTCTTTATGTCCGGTGTAAGTGTAATGCCTAGATATATCAGTTTCTCTGTTTCCCATTTAAAGGGTAACTTGTCTCTTAAGGCTGAAACCATGGAAGGAAGTAAACTGATAATCAAAGCACTAGACTTTCCATAGTTTACTTTAAAATCACTGAGGCAGCTATAATCCCTAATCTCCTGTAGCAGGTTGGGTAGTGTGACTATGGGTTGTGTTAGAGTGAACAGTAAATCGTCAGCATAAGCACATATTTTTTGGGTCGTTATGCCGACTGTTATACCCTGAATATTTGCGTTATTGCATATTTTAGCTAGTAATGGTTCTAGAGTCAAAACAAAGAGAAGGGGTGAGAGCGGGCAGCCTTGCCTCGTTCCATTTTGTAGTGAGATAGGGTCAGAAAGTGTGTTATTAATTTTAAGCTTAGCAGTAGGGTTTTGATACTTAATCCAATCCCTCATATGTGAGCCCACCCCTATGTGCGATAAGCAGCTAAACATAAAATCCCATCGTACCCTGTCGAAGGCTTTCTCAGCATCAGTTGACAAAAGGAACAATGGGATGTTCTTACGTTGAGCTACTGTAATAAGTTTTATGAGTTTATTAAGGTTATCTCTTGTTTCCCGTCCTGGGAGGAAGCCTGCCTGGTCCAAATGGATGAGTTGGGAGAGGCCTGGTTTGATACGGGAGGCCAGTATTTTTGCAAGTAGTTTCATGTCATTATTGATTAAGGAAATCGGTCTGTACCTGGCCGGCTGGGAGGGATCCTTATCTTTTTTAAGTATTAAACTGATGTGGGCTTCTAAAGAAGATGGGGACCAATGGTGACCCTGGTGGATCATATTATATGCTCTGCACAGACCTGTGATCAGGTGAAGTTGTAGAGTCTTAAAGAAGGACATGGAGAACCCATCCGGGCCAGGACATTTGCCTGAAGGAGAGACTTTTATGGCCCATTCAATTTCCCCAGTAGTTATGTCTTGTTCTAATGATTGAAGCCAGTCAGGGTTTCCCCTGAGCATGCCAGAGGAAGTCAAATAGTCACTGTAACTGTCGTTTGTGGGTGTAACATTGTCAGTTGTTGTTGGTAGAGGCGTCTATAGAAATCAATTAAAGTAGTCTGTATACCAGTAGGTGAAATGTGGATATTGCCCTTTGAGTCTTTCATTTTGAATATGTGACTTTTCCTTTCCTTTGCTTTGAGTGCCCTAGCTAGCATTTTGCCGCATTTATTCCCATGGTCATAATACAATTTCTTAAGTAAAAAAGTAGCTCTGCCTGACTCTTTCTTTCTGTATCAGTAATTTAAGTTCTTGTCTGGCCTTTGTTAAATCGGATAGTGTGTGCGTCGCTCTGGTAAGTTTATGGTGTTGGTCAAGTTGCTGTATTTTAGAGATAAGATTTTGTTTTTGTTTCTGTCTATCTCTCTTAATTCTCGCTCCTTGCTGAATGAGGATACCTCGTATAAAGCACTTATATGCTTCCCACTCGGGAATAGCTGAGCTGGCAGTATTGGCATTTGTCTGGAAGTAAACTTTAGTGGAGGTCGAAATCATTTTGAGTACTTCTGGGTCTTTCAGTAAGCTGTCGTTTAATTTCCAAGTGAATTGCTTGGGTCTTGTGAAGGGGGTGTGTAGTCGTAGAATTACCGGAGAGTGATCCGACCAGGTGGTGGTCTCTATAGTAACATCTCTTAAATTATCTAGATTATTGTGAGAAAGAAAGATATAATCGATTCTGTTATGTGTGTTGTGGCTATGAGAAAAATCTTTCCCTGTAGGGTGGTGAATTCTCCATGAATCTATGACCTGGAGCAGTTGTAATTGGAGTTTAATTTGTTTGATTTTCCTATAGGTTATGGAAGCAGTACCTGAGGAGTAGTCAATTTTGGGGTCGAGGGGGGTATTGAGGTCCCTCCCAAAATTAACGTGCCTTCCGCAAACGCCAATAGTTGGGTGCAAATCTGTTCCATGACTTTATATTGTTCATTATTTAGTAGATAGATGGAGGCAAATGTGTATTTTTCTGAGTGAATTTTCCCTTTGACAAATGTGTAGTTCCCATGTGTGTCATTTTTGATGTGTTCCAGTTCAAATTCTAGGGTGTTCGCTATCAGTATGGCCGTTCCTCTTACTTTTGTGGGCTGTGGTGCACTGTGAATTATGTTTGAAAAGTGTTTGTCGTACCATTTCGGAATATGATCAGTCTTGTAATGTGTCTCCTGTATCAAGGCAACATGATTTTTTTAGCTTTAATTTCTTGCAGTAAAGTCTTCCTCTTCCAAGGAGAGTTTAAACCATTGGCATTAATAGTGTAGATATTCAGTGCTTGGGATTGTGAATGCGTCAGGATGGATGTTAAAGTTCTGGGTCTGATTATTTTTTAAATTTTTTTTCATTTTAAATAGAGAGTAAAGTATATGGACATTGTGTATTACATCTAAAGAGTGCAAGCTAGAATGGACCACAGTAAAATAATGCAGCCTATTTATGACCAAAAGAGGTAAATCTGCATTGTGTTTCCGTTTAATGTAACATGAATTATATTTTGGGGGGTAAATACAATAGAAGATATTTCTATTTACCCAATGCTCAGGCAGCAGCCCCTGATTTCCCATGAATGTGGCCCTACAAAGTATGTGGAGTCTGCCAAAAGGTTCAAAAGTCTTTTTAGCATAATGTCATGAATAATCCATCCTTGAACAATGCTGCTTTACAGAGATTACACTATGTCATTTCATCCAGTAGTTGATTTTAGCTGGCTGAATGGCCATTTTCCTTTCAGCACTACCAAGTAAAGCAAATGCACACCATCAGTTTCAAGCTCTGATAAGATATTTTGAAACCACAAAGAATAACAAAGTGGCAGGTGTACATTTTTTGCTAATATATAAGCAGACACCAGTATAAGAGTGTAACACAGTTTTGGAGAGTTTTATTATCTATTGAGAATAGGGTTCGTGTTAATCGTAAGAAAATTTGAGAAATCTTAATTTCGCTCATGGTTTCTCAAATTGATTGCTTTTTCCCCCCCACATGCAGAACTTTTTCCATGAATGTGTTTTTCAAAAAATCAAAAGCTTACCATCTTACACCTGGCATGCTTTTTATTTTTTAAAAAACATTTCTTTCATATTTTCCTACACTGATTACCATGAAACCTGAAGCTCAGTTGATAATAAATCTGCCACTTTAATACAGTTACAAGTGATAATATTATGGAACACAATTTTGAGCTTAAAATTCATAAATCTGTATATTTGATGGATTCATTGAATTTATTTTGCACCATTTTACAGAGTGAAATTGTATGCATTTTAGTCAAGTTCTTTACTTTTACTGATAGAACTGATATAAACATGTTATATACATAAATATAATTGCCTTTAAGTTTCATTAAACCTGTGCACACAAAGTTATATAACTATCATTATGAAAGGCAGGAAAGGACTTAATATATGAGAATTTTATGAAAAATCTGGGATTGTATTAGGACCAAAGTAGCAACATAATCACTTTCCCTGCTCAGCAGGAGCACAGCCAGTTCATTAACTGAACTGTGCTCATTGTTTGGCCTTAGCTTAAACATAATATTTCTGCATTGGTAAACATAAGACATGGCACAGCTAAAGGAGATTTTTTGATCTCCAGGATACCCTAATGTATAATTAATCATGGCTTATCGTTTCAAGTCCATTGCCGGTGTTTTTATTATTTATTAAGTTTTACATTTATAATTTTTATTACAATGTGTTATTTTTATAATGTCTGGCCTTTTTTATGTGCTTTAATTATTTTAACATTGATGGTGCTTAAAATGTTTGGCTCTACCAAATGTCTATTTTAATTGAACACAGAAATAGAATTTAGTATATGCCAAAGAATATGGGTAAAATGGTTGAAGTTGTTGGAGTGTGTAAGTAGGTATGAGTTTCATGATTAGATTGCAGGCAACATTTTCATCTACAACATGATAATTTTCAAATGTAATAACCTTGACAATATATTGTGTTCTTTCCTTTTTTGTGACAAACCATTATTTGCCATTTTTTGGAATATCTTTAGCTCTATAATATGAATTTTATTATATAGCCCTTAAGATAAGCATTGATTTATAATGACATTTATGTCACCTAGCCCTGTAAATTTAAGATTCAATATACTTTTAAATCTGGTTTTATGCACTTTATTTTAATCTAATGTATTTGTTGGGGTAGAAAGATGTCAAATTAGAACTTGGCATAAAATAATGTCTGTACTTCCTATGCTTTGCCCTGCCTCTGGCCAATTTCTACTCAAGCAACCATAAGAACTCAAGAAAACAAAAAGTGATTAGAGGTTCTATTGCACATATTCAGGACAGGATATGTATAAAAATCATTATAGCATGATTAACAATAGATGTAGATCCATGCAGCATGGTCCCTGTGCATGCAACAGCATGAATGTAAATGTACGACTGATTTACAATGCAGTACGTGCATTGCAAACATGTTCAATTTTAAAGGGGTAATGTAAATACAGTTTTTCAGTTTAAAGGTTCAACCTTTGTTCAAGGCTCCCATGATCTCATAATAACATCACAGGTATAGGAAAATATCATCATTTATCAATCATTGGTATCATTATGTATCAGTCATTTAGCCACAGTTCCAAGAATATCTAGGATTGCAACTTTTACCTCAGTCCCACGATAACTGACCTTCAGACTGTGAACAGAGTAATAGACTCACTCCCCAAATATTTTCCTATCTTGCATTAAATCTGAGCCCTCCTGTCAATGCTCCTAACCCCTAAGAGTGGTAGCCCCACAGTTTGGAAACACTGCCTTACTGTATGCTTCAAGATAACACTGAAAACATTATCTGACAAGTACATGATGTATGAGTATAGTAGTACAGAGTAAAGTTTAACCAGCTCAGAAATGTAAGTAACATAGTAAGTTAGGTTGGAAAAAAAATACATGTCCATTGAGTCCCACCCATCTATATATTGTAAATCCTGCCTAACAGCTGGTTTATTCAGAAGGCAAAAAACTCATCTGAAACCTCACAGGGACCAGTCCCTGGATCAACTTGGTACTGAGAACTATTTTCAATAACCCTATATTTTTCACTTGCTAAAAGTCTCTTTTTAAAAACTATCTTCTTGAAGTGATCTAATGTATCTGCCAACTGATTTAGGGAGAGAATTCAACCTAGTGTTTGTAGGTGTCATTGTCTGGATCTTTCAAGAATCTTCATGTTTTAGTGCTTATGAGTATTCTGTTATATCCTTGATTAGTGATGGGCTAATGTATTCGCCAGGCATGGATTCGCTGGGAATTCCAGGATTTCACAGATGGCTAATGTTTTTCGAAACTGCTGCAAAAATTTGCTGTGGGAAAACTTGCTTTGACAAAAAAATTGTGGCTCGTCAAAATTGTTGCACGCCAAAATTTGACTTTAATGCATTTGGACAAGAGTTGCACATGTAAAAATTGTTGCACGCATAAAAATAGTTGTGTGTCAAAATTATTTGGACGCCCATTGACTTTTTAATGCATTTGGACAAAAGAGTTGCACGTATAAAAAATGTTGCTAGTGTCAAAATTGTAGTGCTTCAAAATAATTTTGACGCCCATCGACTTCAATGCGTTTTGCAAATTTTTCCCAAACAGGACAGATTCGCTCATCACTATCCATAAGTCATTTCTGCTTGAAATCCAAGCAATTGACCACATACATATTAAATGTCCAGTTTACCTGACTTAAATGTTGCAAGTAAGTACAAGACAGCATCTGCACTACATAATTTTGGGCCAATAATTCCAAACATTAAGATTAGTAGCTGCTAGAATATAGTGTAGCTTGCCTAACTGAAAACAAAGCAAACTGTTTGAGGCTAGCCAAGTGTAACAACTGATGATTTCCATGTGTGACTGATTAAACATATAGTGCATCAATAAAGAATAGAGTTGCCACCTCACCCCCACTTTTTAAACTTCACTTCCTGTAAGACTAATTAGGAATTAATTTAAATGAATGCTTCATGGCCACAAAGAAATCAATGCAGTCTGCCGTGTACATCTAAATTAAGTGCTAATTGGCCTTGCTGTAATTTACAGAATGTGCATTCAATATATGTATGGTTGGTGAGCTAGCTTTTCCGAATTAGCCGGGCCCCCCTTAAGAGTGATGACATCGCCAAAGATCTAAAGCTGAAGACCTGAAGCAGTGAATGGAACTAAAGCCAAAGACCCAAAGCCAGAAATTGAGTGAAAGCCGAAGAGCCAAAGTCGCAAATGGAGCCGAAGACCTAAAGCCACGAATGTAGCCAAAGCTGTCAAAGCAAAGAACAGGGAAGAAGAACCTGAGGTAAGTTTCAATGGTTTTTGTTTTTTTAAATTAACCCTTTCGCTGCCAGTCTATTTGGCTGATTTGCCAGACCATTTTTGAACATTTTGTACTCTTTCATTTTAAAGGCCTTTCCTGGTCTTTTAGCTTACCCAGGAAAACAATATAATGTTTTTTTCAGGACAACCTGAGCTTTAAAATATTCTGTAAAAAGATATAGGGGCATATTTATCAAGCGATCAAGTGAATTTAGAGATCACCACAGTCCACTAAAATGAAATTCTGCCACTCTCCATTAATTTCTATGGGATTTTTAAAAGAGTATTTATCAATGGGTGAAAGTGAAACTTCATCTTTAAAAATGCCATAGAAATGAATGAATGCCTTTAAAAATGCCATAGAAATTAATGGAGAGTGGTGGAATTTCACTCTAGTGGACTGTGGTGATCTCTAACTTCACTCTCTAACACAGCAGCTTTGGAAAGTTCTATGGGGCAAATTCACTATGCGCCGAAGCGCCTAACGCTAGCGTCAATTCGCTTGCGTTGGCCATTTTCGTTACTTTGCAAATTCACTAACGGACGCTGGCGTAACTTCGCTAGTGTAACTTCGTACCTTTACGCCTGGCGAATTTGCGCAACGGACGTAACTACGCAAATTCACTAACGCGCGCATTGTTCTGAACGCTACCTTTTACACTAGACTTCCTTCGCCACCTCAGACCAGGCGAAGCGCAATAGAGTAGATAGGGATTTCTTCAAAAAAAGTAAAAAAAATTTCTAAGTCCCAAAAAACGCTGGCGTTTTTTCTATATCATGGGTGATAGGCTGAAAAAGATTGAACATTTTTTTGGGGCTCCCCTCCTTCCCCCCTACATTTCCTAACTCATGGCAACTTAACTATACAGTGGGCACATGTGTAGGGCAAAATAAAAATTTTATTTGATGTTTTGAATGTTTCCCAGGCATTTGTAGTACTGCTACATATTCCTCCATTGAAATCTGAATTTGGCGCCGTTGCAAATTAACCATCGCTAGCGTTACTGCGCTTTGCTTAGCGAATCAACGCTAGCGCAACTTCGCAACCTTACACTACCCCTGAGTGCAACTTCGGATTTTAGTTAATTTGCGAAGCGCTCACGAAACTACGCCTGGCGAAGTGCAGCGAAGTTATGCCTGGCGCAACTACGAATCTTAGTGAATTTGCCCCTATGTCTCCTGAACGTGCCAATAGCAAATATACAGTATATCGTTTTATGGAGATTTCTCACTTGTATAGATCAAAATCTCCAAGCAGTACACTCCAAAATTTCCAAAGTACCATGCCACAAAACGGCATACTTCTGATTTCAAGGCCAAACATTCCACTTACAGTAGGCTTACACTAAAAAAGTATGCATTATTATAAAGAGCAGATTCTGGCAAATCAAAAATTGGTAAATTTATCTATGTACTCCAAACTACCAAGTTGCAATTATTTCCTAAAGTTATCATTTTTTATAGAAATTGGGGATATTTTTGAAAAATGACATTAAAACTTCCAAACTACAGCATCATATCTCCCACACATCATTAGGTACCAATGTAAAACACTCTAAATATGATTGCCAGGAGTCCACTGAACAGTTTGATGCCCAATATGTATAGGTTTACCTAAGCATGTGGCATATAGGGACTCCAAAATGTAGACACCCCATTTAAGCTATCAGTTCTGTAATTCCAGATACTGCAAACTCAACACATTTACAGAATTTTTTTTTTTTGGGGGGGGAAAGGTAGAAAACAGTACGTTTATTCACAATTTCTGTGAACAAAGCCCCTGACTGTGTATTATGTGCAAAATGTAAAGAATAATAATGCAATGATAACACCACAATAAAATCACAAAAATTAAATACAATTAGCCAAATCAATGAAATAATAAAATAATCTGACAGCGTGGTTAGTGGTCAGAATGCTTGATCCAATAGTCATGCTGTGAAATAAACAATTTTTAGAGGAATAACAAGAGGGAAACTGATAAAATGAAGAACCAGAAAAAAAAAGTTACAAAAAAGTAAGTGTGTAAGTGTTTGTGTATGCATATGTGCACAGCTCTAAAAAGTGTAGAAATGTGTAGAAATGCGTGTATATGTTTATGTGATTGTGTAAATATGTGCAAAAGTGTAAATACCAAATAAAGTCAGAAAAGCAAAAAACCCCAAAAAACTACCTTTAGTATTATGTGTAGTGTGTATGAGTAAGTGCATGTAGGTGTATGTAAATCTGTGTAAATGTGTAAAAAAGGGCACTTAACATTTATATGTGAAGGGGTGATCCTTAGCAGTGTTAGAGAGGAGCTGCAGAGCAGAGTGCAGAGCACAGAGCAGGAATAAGTACGTGGGCGGAGCTGAAACTGAAGATCGGGTCCTGCAACAAGGAAGTGCTGCAACAAGAAACTGCTGCCTTTGAAGACCTTGTGCAGGCCATCGGGGAGGAGGAAGAGGATCAAACTCGGTAAGCTCATTGCCTAGAGTGTTGTGCTGCCGGTAGTGCCTTTCTGCATGCTGTTCGGGTCTGGCATGCAGAGAGAGCCTGCTTTTAGTAAAGAACTTAGCTCCTACTTTCTTGGCACTTTGAGCCTTTTTCTAAAAAAATTTAGGAGCTACGTTCTTGGCAGGGAAAGGGTTAAATCCCTGGCCACCAATGTTATCATAATCCTCTATGGGCCCCTGGCCACCAATTTTTTTTTTACATTTTCCATGGGACCACCAATGTTTTTTTTTACTTTGTAGGGGGAAACCCTGGTCATTAAATGGTTTTTTAACTTGTAGGGGGGGGGGCTGCAACCAATTCAGTTTTTTAACTTTTATGGGGGGGGGCCATTACCACCAATGAAAAAGTTCTAACTTTCATGGGGGCCCCTGACCACCAATTGTCTTTTTTAACTTGTAGGGGGGGACCCTGGTCACTAAAGGGTATTTTTCTAACTTGTAGGGGGGAACCTGGCCACCATAAATATTTATAGTATGAGATACACAATATTTTGAACATGAATAATCACATTCATTGAAAAATTGGGATCATGACCTATATTAAAATCAGCAATTACATATTCATTTGAATTAGAATTAATTATAATAATACATTATAATTCGCAGACAGGCATCCACTGAAACTAGAAATATATTTGAAAACTGTTGTTACAAAGCAGAACCATTGAAACTTTATTTCATTCAGTGAATGCTTGTTTGCAAAACCGTGAATAGTATTAATACAGAGAATAGAAATACATGAATTTTCATTTTTTTTTTTACATTTTCTACATTTTAAAGTGTTACCAATGCTTTACTAGGTCCCTGTCATATACAATTTTTTCTTCCAGTTGGTTCAACTCTATGAATCTCTTTACCTTTTTGCATTCTTCTATCTCTGCCTGGTCCTACAGATATGCTAATCACTGTGTAAGTATATCTTTTCAAATAATTATCATATATTATACTCTACTCATCTCTGTATAATTTCCTCATATGCATAATCGTATTTGACTTCCTTATGAATGTAAAAACCATCTTACCTTGGGCAAGTTAATCTTCATTGATTGAATATCAAATTCATTTGTGTGTGCAAGTCTTTGCTTTAGAACAGCAGAAGAATGAAAGGGCTATCTTTCTATGTAAAGATATTATTTTATTTATTTTTTACATGACACAGACATTACTCATGTAGTTTATGGGTAGGGTATGCAGACCTGAAAGATTAAGATACGCATGTATATATTTGTTAAGGTAAGATATGTATATATATATATATATATATATATATATATATATATATATATATATATTTTTTTTTTTTTCTTCTGTTGATTAAACAGTTTTGCATATTTTATAATAATTTCACGAATTTTAAGAAAAACATTATTATCTCTGATACTATAGTTTCGCATATGGAAAAATCAAGCCAACAGAAAAAAACAGTACATTTAATGGTCAAAACAATAAATATACAACCTACCCATGTAAGTCTTTCTGTGAACATAAATGTATAAAATGTGTGTGTTTCTGGATATCAATAGTTCAAGATTTTGATGGGAGGGCAGACAGGGCATGACCAGCATTTATACCACATTGACTCAATTTCCCATAGGAAAGCTGCAAGATTTATACTTATCACAAGATATGAAAATCCCTTGACTGCCAAAGAAGTCTGAATGCATTGCCATGGAGAACAAAACATAAAGCCCCTTTGCAGCCTGAGGGATAATCTTTCAAGTTTAATTATCATTTATTAGTTTTCTTCTTTGATAAGGGTAGGTATTAACAAATGGCTGCTCTGCTTCTGTTTTGGATGTCTAATTAATTGCAATATCACACCAAATTCAAGTTCCAAGTTGTTAAATTTTAAACAGAAGACATTTTGTATATGGTAATGGTATTTGTCTGTATCACATATTTGTGAGAATTAGACACCTGGGTTATTCTCACTGGTTTATTGAAACACTGTCACAGTCCTTCTAGAATTGTATTTGGGAACATGATCTTTTGTGACTTTAATCTGCAACACACAGAAAAAAGAGCAAGAAAAAAACGCGTACAGTAAAAATGACTGAAATTTAACTTGTATCTTTGGTTTGTGGCGCAATGTCACACTATGCTTGTTTATGTGAATTAACAGTATCATAAGAAGAAAATTTGTCTGTTTTTGTGTGGTTTTCTATGCCTGTGGACAAGGTATTACTAAATTTAACTAAACCCCCATCTCCAAGGACAAAAAGTGTTACTTTTGGTTCAGAAAACACTGCCAAGGCAAATTTCCTGGGAAGCACCATGTAGATCAACAAGCATAATAAGTGCTTTATGTAGAGCTAAATTACAAATGCATTTCCGGGAGCGAATCCCTATTCCTCCCCCCCCCCAAAAAATTGTTTCGCATCTACATTCAGTAGGGAGATAGGGCTATAGTTTTGAATATTAGTTGCATCCCTAGTTGGTTTGGGAAGAATGGAGAGGTTTGCTTGAAGCATTTCTGAGAGGATAGATTGGCCTGATGTCATGTGATTAAATAGAATTTTCAAGTGTGGGATTAATCCACCTAAACTGGGGCTAGAATTAGTTTACAGGCTTTTGATTGCATTTAAAACTTCATCCTCTGTAACAGGGTCATTAAGGACTGCCTTCTCAGTTGGAGATGTTTTGGGTACTGGAAGTGAATCTAAGAAAGTGTCTATAGTGATGTGAGAGCCTTGGGGTGAAGGTGAGTATAAGGAGGTGTAGAATGTGGAAATCTGCGATTATATTATCGGGACGTTAAAAAATAATTGAGGTAATTTGTTGAAAGCCTTTTTATGTTTTAGTACAGCAATGTCCAAACTACTGAGGCCCGCAATCCATTTTTAATTGGCCCACATCAAATTCCCAAAAAATACCAGAAGGAGAACATGGAGCGAGCCGAGCCCTAACCTCCCAGTGGCCACAGACTGACTAACTGATTGGGAGGCGGCGCATCGCTGTAAATGTCACTGCGTCCTCCGTCCCCCAGCCAACTGCGGCGCACCACGCTAGGGACAGTGTTATGTAATCGTTTTGGTTAGAGAACACTGTGAGCCATAAGACATAAGCACATTGCAGACTTTTACTGTTAAGGGGTTGACTCTTAACAAGAGGGAAGCTTGTCAGGGCTGATTAGTGTGGTAAATAATTATTTATTATCCCCTCAAGTATAAGCTGAAACAAACTATTGTACATTAGAGTTGCCCTGTCCATTTTGGGGCCTCCCATTCTGTTGTGCCCCCAGATAATGGAACAATTAGAATGGTCAGCCCCCACATATTTTCCCCTCACCAAATCTGGCCCTCGTTGTAAAAAGTTTGGACACCCCTGCCCCAGATAATGAAACAATTAGAATGTTCGGCCCCCAAACATTTTCACCTCACCAAATCTGGCCCTCGTCGTAAAAAGTTTGGACACCCCTGTTTTAGTATTTAAGATAATAATTGGTTTGGTTTATCTTTAAAGGAATTGTTCAGTATAAAATAAAAACTGGGTAAATGGATAAGCAGTGCCAAATTTAAAGTATCTCTAATATAGTTAGGCAAAAATGTAATGTATAAAGACTGGGGTGACTGGATGCCTAACATAACAAAACAGAACTTCCTGCATTTCAGTTCTCTTGGGTTCCACTGATTGAGGATCAATTGCAAACTCACTGAACAGTTATGTCCCATGTGGTCCCCCTTCAAGTCGCTGACTAACTCAGAGTTAGAGATCTGAAAAGCAGTAGTATATATAAAGTAGTGTTCTGTTATGTTAGACATCCAGTCACTCCAGTCTTTATACATTACATTTTTGCCTAACTAATTATATTAGAAATATTTTTTATTTTGCAAAAACTATTTATCCAGTTTTTATTTTTACACAACTGTTCCTTTAAAGGAAAACAATTTATGTTTGGACCAGGGTATGGATTTCCCTTTTCTGAAAAGTGCCCTTTTACAATGTAATATCACAAATTATACTTTTGTTTTATTGAAAGAAAATAAAAGTCACAATTCATGTTTTTGCACTTTCTTTTCATGATTTTTACTTACAGTATTTAACACAAAATGATCCTGAAAATAAAATGTGATCAGTTCAGACATACAAGATGCACACAGAATTCAGTTGGAAGTGTATGTACTCTGGCAAGTAAATAACCAATTTGACAATTACAATAGCTTAAATGCCTTGAAACGTCATGGAAAATTTGGATCCTTGACAATTAACTCAATTGTTTTTCAGCACATGTGATAATAATTCCCATTCATGATTTTTCATAAATTTGTATGGAATCGCAGAAAAGATACATTGACAATTAGTTGCAATTATGCAATGGTTTTTTATAAATGTGTAAATAGGTATAATATACTACAGTACATTAGTTGTTCTAAATGTCACCTTGTCTTGCATATTTGATCATTTATTAAGCACTGTACACATTTCAATTCAATACATATTTAAAACTTATATCCACTCTATTTTCCAGGCTAGAATATGAATAGTACTAGGGTTATTGTCATAAAATTCCTATTATATATATTAGAATAAAGTTTAGATTTAGATTTATATAACAAATATGCCATAAGTAAAAGGTAACGATAATATTTAAAATCCCAATTGATATCACATATTTATGCACAGCAGTAACTGAATTCCAGTACAGTCTGATAGGATTCCTAATAATGGGGTAATGATTGATGCCAATTTGTGGATCAATTTTCCCTTTTGATGGCTTAGTTATAAACTATTGTTATAGCTGTTGGGGAAACAGTTTTAATTTATCATAAGAAGCTACAATAATTTTATCAGTAAATATCTATACATTAATTCGTTCACTGGTATATATTGACTTTATTAACTATTATTTAAATGTAAGTGTAGACATCTTCTAATGAAGTAATAACAGCTGTATCATTCTGTTTGTGACTTGCTGCATATATTATGAAGCAATAATTCCGTATTAAGTACTAATTTGCATAGAAATTAACATGCTTCCATGATAAATATAGTCTATTTGTTTTAAATCAGTGCATTCCTATTGGTTTGCATATTTAAAATCAAAATAATATCTTTGTTATCTTAACAAATTATTATTTTACACAGAGCAATTTGTAACCATTATGTAATGCACTTCACTGCATATTTGGCATTTAGCATCATATAGTATTATCTGAACTACTTTAGTACTCCCAAGTTGTTTGTAAAAATACAGGGGACAAAGAGACCTTCTATTTGACAATATACAAGTTAAAAGGGGTTAAGGCTATTCATGCTAACAAAAAGACTTGGCAGAAATCAGAAGGAAAAAAAAATCATTAATTCCTC
Organism: Xenopus laevis; assembly: GCF_017654675.1. Lineage (NCBI taxonomy): Eukaryota > Metazoa > Chordata > Amphibia > Anura > Pipidae > Xenopus > Xenopus laevis. Next base: position 63,939,191 of record NC_054373.1, read on the forward strand.
AGCAACCTTGTCATGTCCTTTGGGTTTTACGTATCTGTGGCCTCAGCTGGAGCATGTGAAAATGGGAGGTTCTCCTTAACAGAAGACAAGCTTGAACATTAGCATTATGGTAGATTACAAAACCATTGTAATCCATCTACGACAAGTAGTTTTCCATTTAAAATTATATGACACTAGAATATGTACAGATACAGATACACATGTGAACATATAAACAGCATTTTAAATAATAATATAGTTATTAAACTAAAACAAGGGAGCAACCTTTTTGAAACAACTGTATATATTAATGCAATATCTAAAAGGGTTACCTGAGTATCCTGTTTATACATTTGGGTACCAGGTGTATGAACATAATACCTCTGTAAATTCTGTAAATTACATGTAAAGTGAGATAATACCAAGAGGGTGCTAATAAAGTGTACATTTAGAGACCAATAATAACAAAAACAAGCAAGTTACGGTAATATGTAATAATAGAACAAAAAAAAAAAAAAAAAAGGCTAACAAGAGACACTTTTATGAACTGGGGAATCCACCATTAGTTTGACTTTTTTTCTGATATATCAGAACTGACAGTCAGGAAGTTTTTAACAAATTTACACTTTATCAAAGCTGTAAAGGTGCGGGTTTGCCAGAAGGTGCTTGACTGCTTTAAGCAATAGAAAATTTGTTTTCTAAGTGGGATTAGTACTCATTGAGCCTGGCAGTAGCACTCTAGTATGCAGTTAGGTTTTGGGCCCCATTCTTTAAGAGGGATATTAATGCGATGATTAGAATGCAGATACTGTACGTGCAAGTAAGAGGAATGGAGCAAATAAGCTACGAGGATAGACTATCAAGTTTGGGGTTGTTTTCTCTGAAGAAAAGGCACTTGTGAGGGGACATGATTACACTTCAGATGACATTACAGACAATTTTTTTTTTTACATACTGATCTTTTTTCACATAGAAAGGAACAACACCTTTTGACTTGAGAAACTGAACTTTCATTTGAAGCAGCATAGGTGGTTCTTCATGGTTAGGGCACTGATGTTGTGGAATGTCCTGCCGTTAGATGTTTTGATGGCAGATTTTTTTAGACTACAACTCTAACCGTGGGGCACATAGCATCCCTTCACTTTTTGCACCTCAATTTAAGTACAAAGTTAGCGTAAAGATGTTTTGGGTATTTGTATTATTATTGTTTAAATTATAAATGTTTTATTAAAATCTTCACATAACATAGGTTATGTTGACCATATCTGAAAAATATAAAATATTAAAGGAATAGCAGTAAAAATGCAAGTGAAACTTATATGAAAGTCCATTTGCAAAGTTGACAGTGCTGCAAACATTTTAGCTAACGAAAGCCTGACTGGTATTGTCTGATACAGATTTGCAGAGGAATTTGTGTATTCATGAGTGATAAAGATTCTCATGAATCTGCAAAAAAAAGCCAATTGACTCCAATGCATTTGGCACAAAAAATCCCCATTGATGCCAATGCATTTGGTGCAACAAAAAATACAACAAAATGCCAATTGACTACAATGGATTTGGCCATTTTGCTATTTTATTTTTTGCAGTTTAAAAAATTGTTCAATGAAGGGAAAAAGGGCAATATCATTTATCACTACTGGTTGGCAATAATGCAAAAATAAAAACAAATGAGTAACCGCAGAATGAAGGCAAGTCCATATAACAGAATCAAAGGTCAGGGCTGGCAGCAAGCTGAGACACAGATTAAGGCTAAAGGTCAAGGCAAACGAAAGGCAACAAGTCTGTATAATCAGGCCAGGGGTCAAAACCAGGAGATGTAGAAAAAGGATAAGCAGGACCTTAGGAATAAGAGTGCTAGAACATAGCATGGTTTAATGATCTTCAGATCAACTGTTTAAAGGAGAAATCAACCTGTGGGGAAAAAAACCCCTACCCCCCACCCCAGGTAGCCATTCCTCCCTCCACCCCAGGCTAACTACCTCCCCCCGGGGAAATGCCCCATACTCCATACTTACCCCTCAGCGCAGATTCTTTCAGTGAAGTTCCACGCGTCCATCTTCCGCATCCTCGGGGAGAACAGCAATTTCCATGTAATTTCGCACAGTTGCGTAAAACGGTAAACTGCTCCTACTGCGCATGTGCAGAAATACCGATCTCGCAGTCAGCTTACCATCAGTTTAAGCATGGAGAATGGGGCATTTCCCGAGGGGGGGTAGTTAGCCTGGGTGGAGGAGGGAGGGAGGTCTACCTGGGGTGGGGGGTACGGGGTTTTTTCCCCACAGGTTGATTTCTCCTTTAAGAGAGTTCCCTGATTTGAGTGGGTGTGTCACAAACCTCCAAGTATGAACAAGTGTATAAAACGAAAAGGCAATATCATACAGGGTTTAACAACTTAAAAACAGTGTTCCATAGGTTAACAAATTCCTTAACAAGCACTTGCCTGCTGTTTTGGAGTGAGGATGGAAAGAAGTAGTAATTATTGTGCCGTTAACCTATGCATAGAATACATGTGCATACATAATGAAATTGTAAAAGCCATATTTATGCAGCCCCCAGCATCCAGTCAAAGTTGCTTAACTGGTCTAGTACAGGTAGAATAATAGCATCAAACATAAAATTGCCTGTTATCTAAAGCTGGGTAAAGTTGTACATAACTCAAATGAAGAGGCACAGTGGTTAAAGATAAGGACCATGTACAACCTGTGCCCTTCTTTCTAGTTAGAATGGGTAAAAAAAGGAGACAAATGGTAACCGTAAAAGGGTTACAGAGACAGAGGGAAGAAGTGTAGGAGGCACCGCAGGCACCGTATTATATTATATTGTACTGTTCTATATAATTTTACATTGTTATACTTTGTACTTAACATACACAGACAGATTTGATAACAGTCCTAATGGTAATTGCGAGTTTTATAAATCCTGGAAAATCAATTGGTAAGTAATCCAGGAATTTACCATCGGAAACAACTGGACTGTTATTCCCTCTTATTACACCTTTTAGAGAACATTCTATAATTAAGAGCGACACGGAAATAGTTTGAAGAAACACAATCTTTATTTTTGTTTCCATTTGCCAATGTATAGGACAATATTATGTTTAATATTATTATCCACAATCTGTTATAAAAGAAAAAAAAAAGATAAGGACCTTGATTAAATGTCCTTCTGTAGCTTTTATATTTAAGTCTACGACGCAAATTGCTGGACTGATATTACTCTCAATGTGCTATGATGACTGTGATCGAGGGCATTAGGACAATGGCTAAATCTTTGACATGTGTGATCTATAAAATTCTGGGCTTTGACTTTTTTCAGCATATTAATGATGATGAGCAGCATCTCCCTTGATGCTTGTAAAGCACCCTTTAGATACAGACATAAGCTCATTCACATTTTTCTACCCCTCAAATCTATGGTTCTCTACTTTAACAGATTGACACCATCCCTGAAAAATTAGTTTGAATAAAGGCCAAAATTACTTTTCATTTATCTTAAAATGATGCACAATGATACATGAAGATAAAATAGCTTTTTGTGACTTTTCTTTTATCATTGTCATTGCAATAAATTGTCTATTGCTGTCTTCCCTGTGTGAGTATTAAAGAGGCATTAGACCCTAGGAGGTCAAAGAATATGAAAGAGCACAGAAAAGGCTTGATCTGTTTCTCTAGCTTAAGAAATATTTTCTGCAACTTAAATTGAACTTAAATTGAATGTGTGACATTGCTCATGACTATATGTTACATATACTAGCTTTGCTACAATTCCCAATTTTATCATCATAAGCTTATGACTAAAACCCCTTTTTAAAAAAAAAAACGTATGAAAAAAGGAATTACAAGTAAATCAAATTTGAGAGTATCAGTAACAGTTTCGCCACTTGTACAATGATTGGTTGTACTAACAAATGATGGTTTAGTAACAGAAACAAAATAACTTAGGGAATTGTTTAAAGGCAAACATTTTAAAGACACATGTTTTGTATATAAACAGCATATAATTACTCAAAAATATGATTGAAATAATATTATAATATATGATGTTAAGAGCCTACTACAAAGTCCAAAGCCTATTCAGTACATTCTGAATGTGATTGATGAATGTGTTTTCTTAGGATAAGAATTACATGTTAGTTATACCAGGCTCTATTAATTCCCAGAACTGTATATAACCATATAATATGATTAGCGGGGTACTTACTAAAACTCGCATTGATGTAATTTTTTTATTAAAATAAAGTCGGCCTAACGCCCATCTACAAATTTAACTCATTTATCAAATAATCAGCTCGAAAAATTTGGTGCAGGAAAAGTCTCTGTAAAATCACACGAAAATTCGGATTGTTGTCGGCCCTAACCCCGACTTTTTCGGATTATCCAGCGCAGATCACAATGTCAAGAAAACATCTTCAGGGATAACTGAAATAAACTCTACCACTGCCTTTATTAATATGTGTGCGCACACAAAAATATATGTTCACATCTTATCAACAAAATTGTGGGCTGTCGAGTTAGCAACTTTCAGTTCAGAATGAGTTTAAGTGCATATTTTCCAACATTAATATTAAAATTTACAAAAAGATCCTCTAATCATCTAGTCAGTCTAGCCTACCACATTAGCCCTTTAAAAATTGATGCGACTCATCAGTTACTTTTGACGCTGGGAACAGTCCTAAATAATTCTTCTGGATTACTCTATGCAAAGACAGATATTGGATATTAGGGGTGTGATGCATGTAAGATCCAAGAACAAAGGAAGGGCAGAAATCTTACATATTTCCTTCCATGAGTCTAAATAATCAGTTCTAGTCTGTTTTAAGTTTGGGTATTTTATAGTGAAACTGCTACTGACCTTTATCATAAAATCTACAGCAATGCAGCTCTTATAGCTTTTATATACTGTATCCTATTATGATTGTGCTGCTGTCTCCTTTCATTGGTGTTTTTGAGGTTAATTGAAAAAGAATCTATGATTGGCAATCAAAATCAAAAGAATTATAGTTAGTTTAGCCATTCTACACACACTGAAAAAAGTATTTCATTGCAAAATACAGTAGGAGAATACTCTAAGCATGTAATAAATCTGGTTGTTTTACAATTACCAATTCAATCAAAGGCTGAGACTCTATTTTAGCTTTTTGTTTCAATCAGTAATACTAATTAATTTGAAAGAATATTTAATACAGCTCTTTGTTTCTGTGTTTGGCATTACTGTGATGCTGCAGATCACTGTCTGGAACAAAAACAAAGAAGAATTTACCATTCTTTCAATGGTATATGTCCACAATAGTTATGGGCGAATTTCCACTTTTCGTGCCAGCGAATAATTTTGCGAATTTACAGCGAAAATTCACCAGCGTCAAAAAAAATGCTGACACCTGCGGCAATTTACGGACACCCATTGATTTTAATGGGAGTCCAATGTCGCTGGTGTCATAGTTGTCGCGTTTCTTTAATTTTTCTCCCATTTTGTGAATTTCGTCCATCACTGTCCACGATTGACACAGAAGAGCAAATCTGTAGTCTTATTTTATCTGTATACCAAGAATCGGCTAAAAAAGTATCAACTATATCAGGGCTGTCCAACTGGTGGCCCGTGGGTCGCATGTGGCCCGCGACCCCCCCTTGTGTGGCCCCCACCTACCTGCTGTGTCTGTTTACCATTTATAAGATTTAAATGGTATCACTACAGAAATTAACTTGCCCTTGCATTGTTTAAACCTGAAATTCAAACTAATCCCCTGCTCTGCCTGTGTGTAACATACTGTGGAACATAAGCCTGGTATTTGTTCTGGGGGTTTGTTAGCATTTGAAAATAAATTATTGCTAGGGGCCCCTAAGGTGTTTAATCATGTGCTGGGGGTGCTGTGTTATCCAAGGGGAAGAGGAGACATATGAATTTAAGGGTATGTCTTAATATGACAACTTTTTTCACATATGAGTGATAAGTGATATCCCTGCAGTGAGCACCAACCATTTTGTTTTTTGGTGTGCTACTACAATTAATGTGGATATGATCTTGTGGTAACATGGGTGTGGTTTAAAGTGGGTGTGGTTTAAAAAAAGGGAGTGGTCAACACTGGCTTCCATTATCGGGCCTCCACCATGTAGGCCAGAAAAATTTCGTCCCTCGATAACACAGAAGTTGGACAACTATATTAATAAACTTTAAATGGTCTTGTACCTGACATGCCACCAGTCCCAAGATTAACCCTTTAAGTGCCAGCAGAATTTCACATTTTGGTTACGCGAAATGCCAGCCGTTTTTGAAACATTTTGTGCTCTCTCACTTTAGGGGCATTTTCTGAGGGGAAACCTATAGTTTACCTAGGAAAACTATACATTGTTTTTTTCGGTAGAAACTGAGCTTTCTAAATCTGCCTGAGTTTTCATGTATTTCCACCTGTGCAAAAAAATTTATAGTGCTAAATACCAAAAAAAAATGAAAAATTACCATTTTTCATCGTATATCAATTTATACCAGAAAAATATTTCATTTTACGGATGAAAATCCAACTGATTTGGAAAGCCTTATGTCTCTCGAACGTGCCAATACCAGATATGTATAGTTTTAGGGAGATTTAGGACTTCTGTACCTCAAAAACTCCCGGCAGTATATTGCCGAATTTTGAAAGCACTAAGGCAGAAAACGGCATGCTTTAGATTCCAAGGCCAAAACTCCTGAAACCGTAGGTTTACCCCAGAAAACCATACATTTTTGAAAAGTACACATTCTGCCGATTACAAAATGGGTAACTATGTCTCTCTACTCCCAACTACCAAACATAAAAGCTTGTCTGAACATAGCGGTTTTTCAAAAAAAAATTCAAAATTCTGAAAAATCATTTCAAAGGTTTTATTTTGCTGCTCTGCATATCCCAAACTATATTAGGTACCAAGAAAAAGCACCTGAAATATGATTGCCAGGGGTCCACTGAACAGTTTGATAGCCATTATGCATAGGTTTACCAAAGTATCTGGCATTTAGAGACACCAATATGAAGTTAGCACATCCAAATTGATCAGGACTTTACTTCAGCTACTGAGAAATCAACACATTGACTGCATTTTTTGTGGGGTAAAAACACAGAAATATATGTTTACCCCCCAAACCCATATATTTTTGGAAAGTACACATTCTACCGAATCTAAAATGGGTACCCATGCCTTTCTGCTCCAAACTACTGAGTCGCAAGGCTTTCCCAAAATTATCGGTTTTGGTGAAATATGTGAAAATTGCCTCAAACCTTCAACTTCTCAGCACCATATCACCCATGTATCGTTATGCACCAAGAAAAAGCACCCTAAATATGATTGCCATGGTTCCTCTGAACATTTTGGTGGCCATTGTTCATAGGTTTACCAAAGTATCTGGCATTTAGAGGCCCCAAAATGAAGTTAGCGCATACAAACAGTCCCGTGGGTAACTTCAGCTAATGAAAAATCAACACATTGACTGCATTTTTGTGGGGTAAAAACACAGAAATATATGTTTACCCCACAAAACCCATATATTTTTGGAAAGTACACATTCTACCGAATCTAAAATGGGTACCCATGCCTTTCTGCTCCAAACTACTGAGTCGCAAGGCTTTCCCACAATTGTCGGTTTTGGTGAAATATGTGAAAATTGCCTCAAACCTTCAACTTCTCAGCACCATATCACCCATGTATCGTTATGCACCAAGAAAAAGCACCCTAAATATGATTGCCAGGGTTCCTCCAAACAGTTTGGTGGCCATTGTTCATAGGTTTACCAAAGTATCTGGCATTTAGAGGCCCCAAAATGAAGTTAGCGCATACAAACAGTCCCGTGGGTAACTTCAGCTAATGAAAAATCAACACATTGACTGCATTTTTGTGGGGTAAAAACACAGAAATATATGTTTACCCCCAAAACCCATATATTTTTGGAAAGTACACATTCTACCGAATCTAAAATGGGTACCCATGCCTTTCTGCTCCAAACTACTGAGTCGCAAGGCTTTCCCACAATTGTCGGTTTTGGTGAAATATCTGAAAATTGCCTCAAAGCTTCAACTTCTCAGCACCATATCGCCCATGTATCGTTACGCACCAAGATAAAGCACCCTAAATATGATTGCCAGGGTTCCTCCAAACAGTTTGGTGGCCATTGTTCCTAGGTTTACCAAAGTATCTGGCATTTAGAGGCCCCAAAATGAAGTTAGCGCATACAAACAGTCCCGTGGGTAACTTCAGCTAATGAAAAATCAACACATTGACTGCATTTTTGTGGGGTAAAAACACAGAAATATATGTTTACCCCCAAAACCCATATATTTTTGGAAAGTACACATTCTACCGAATCTAAAATGGGTACCCATGCCTTTCTGCTCCAAACTACTGAGTCGCAAGGCTTTCCCACAATTGTCGGTTTTGGTGAAATATCTGAAAATTGCCTCAAAGCTTCAACTTCTCAGCACCATATCGCCCATGTATCGTTATGCACCAAGATAAAGCACCCTAAATATGATTGCCAGGGTTCCTCCAAACAGTTTGGTGGCCATTGTTCCTAGGTTTACCAAAGTATCTGGCATTTAGAGGCCCCAAAATGAAGTTAGCGCATACAAACAGTCCCGTGGGTAACTTCAGCTAATGAAAAATCAACACATTGACTGCATTTTTGTGGGGTAAAAACACAGAAATATATGTTTACCCCCAAAACCCATATATTTTTGGAAAGTACACATTCTACCGAATCTAAAATGGGTACCCATGCCTTTCTGCTCCAAACTACTGAGTCGCAAGGCTTTCCCACAATTGTCGGTTTTGGTGAAATATCTGAAAATTGCCTCAAAGTTTCAACTTCTCAGTACCATATCACCCATGTATCGTTACGCACCAAGAAAAAGCACCCTAAATATGATTGCCAGGGTTCCTCCAAACAGTTTGGTGGCCATTGTTCCTAGGTTTACCAAAGTATCTGGCATTTAGAGGCCCCAAAATGAAGTTAGCGCATACAAACAGTCCCGTGGGTAACTTCAGCTAATGAAAAATCAACACATTGACTGCATTTTTGTGGGGTAAAAACACAGAAATATATGTTTACCCCCAAAACCCATATATTTTTGGAAAGTACACATTCTACCGAATCTAAAATGGGTACCCATGCCTTTCTGCTCCAAACTACTGAGTCGCAAGGCTTTCCCACAATTGTCGGTTTTGGTGAAATATCTGAAAATTGCCTCAAAGTTTCAACTTCTCAGTACCATATCACCCATGTATCGTTACGCACCAAGAAAAAGCACCCTAAATATGATTGCCAGGGTTCCTCCAAACAGTTTGGTGGCCATTGTTCATAGGTTTACCAAAGTATCTGGCATTTAGAGGCCCCAAAATGAAGTTAGCGCATACAAACAGTCCCGTGGGTAACTTCAGCTAATGAAAAATCAACACATTGACTGCATTTTTGTGGGGTAAAAACACAGAAATATATGTTTGCCCCCCAAAACCCATATAGTTTTGGAAAGTACACATTCTACCGAATCTAAAATGGGTACCCATGCCTTTCTGCTCCAAACTACTGAGTCGCAAGGCTTTCCCACAATTGTCGGTTTTGGTGAAATATCTGAAAATTGCCTCAAAGCTTCAACTTCTCAGCACCATATCACCCATGTATCGTTATGCACCAAGAAAAAGCACCCTAAATGTGATTGCCAGGGTTCCTCCGAACAGTTTGGTGGCCATTGTTCATAGGTTTACCAAAGTATCTGGCATTTAGAGGCCTCAAAATGAAGTTAGTGCATACAAATAGTCCTGTGGGTAACTTCAGCTAATGAAAGATCAACACATTAACTGCATTTTTGTGGGGTAAAAACACAGAAATATATGTTTACCCCCCAAACCCATACATTTTTGGAAAGTACACATTCTACAGAATCTAAAATGGGTACCCATGCCTTATTGCTCCAAACTACTGAGTCGCAAGGCTTTCCCAAAGTTGTCGGTTTTGGTGAAATATCTGAAAATTGCCTCAATGCTTCAACTTTCCAGCATCATATCGCCCATGTATCATTACGTATCACAAAAAAGCACCCAAATTGTGATTGCCGGGGGTCCTCCAAACAGTTTGGTGCCCACTGTGCATAGGTTTACCAAAGTATATGGCATTTAGAGGCCCCAAAATGAAGTTAGCACATACAAATTGTCCTGTGGGTAACTTCAGCTAATGAAAAATCAGCACATTGTCTGCATTTTTGTGGGGTAAAAACACAGAAATATATGTTTACCCCCCAAACCAATACATTTTTGGAAAGTACACATTCTACAGAATCTAAAATGGGTACCCATGCTTTTCTGCTCAAAACTACTGAGTCGCAAGGCTTTGCCAAATTTGGCGGTTTTGGTGAAATATCTGAAAATTGCCTCAAAGCTTCAACTTTCCAGCATCGTATTGTCCATGTATCATTACCAGCATAAAGCATCCTAAATATAAACATACGGGTCTACTAAATAGTTTGATGCCCAATGTGCATAGATATACCAAACTATGTGGCGCACAGAGACCCCCAAATGACAATATGTATAGACATTTTCACGGCTGACGCGCTGGCTGCTGCAACATAACCACCCGGTGTGTGTATTATGCGACATTAGACCACCTAACAGTACAGAGACCCCAGAAAACCATATATTTTCAGAAAGTACACATTCTGACGAATCCAATATGGGTAAATAAGTGTTTCTACTACAAACTGCCAAACTGCAAAGCAATGCTGAACATAACGGTTTTTATCAAATTTCTGAAAATCGTCACAAAGCTTGAATTTTACCCCATTATATGCCCCACATTTCGTAACTTATCAGCATAAAACATCCTAAATATGAACGCCAGGGGTCTACTGAACACTTTGATGCCCAATATGCATAGATATACCAAACTATGTGGCGCACAGAGACCCCCAAATGACAATACTGTATATACATTTTCACGGCTGACACGCTGGCTGCTGCAATATAAGCACCTGGTGTGTGTATTATGCGACATTAGACCCCCCTAACAGTACAGAGACCCCAGAAAACCATATATTTTCAGAAAGTACACATTCTGACGAATCCAATATGGGTAAATAAGTGTTTCTACTACAATCTGCCAAACTGCAAAGCAATGCTGAACATAACGGTTTTTATCAAATTTCTGAAAATCGTCACAAAGCTTGAATTTTACCCCATTATATGCTCCACGTTTCGTAACGTATCAGCATAAAACATCCTAAATATGAACGCCAGGGGTCTACTGAACACTTTGATGCCCAATATGCATAGATATACCAAACTATGTGGCGCATAGAGACCCCCAAATGACAATAGTGTATATACATTTTCACGGCTGACGTGCTGGCTGCTGCAATATAAGCACCTGGTGTGTGTATTATGCGACATTAGACCCCCCTAACAGTACAGAGACCCCAGAAAACCATATATTTTCAGAAAGTACACATTCTGACGAATCCAATATGGGTAAATAAGTGTTTCTACTACAAACTGCCAAACTGCAAAGCAATGCTGAACATAACGGTTTTTATCAAATTTCTGAAAATCGTCACAAAGCTTGAATTTTACCCGATTATATGCTCCACGTTTCATAACGTATCAGCATAAAACATCCTAAATATGAACGCCAGGGGTCTACTGAACACTTTGATGCCCAATATGCATAGATATACCAAACTATGTGGCGCATAGAGACCCCCAAATGACAATAGTGTATATACATTTTCACGGCTGACGCGCTGGCTGCTGCACTATAAGCACCTGGTGTGTGTATTATGCGACATTAGACCCCCCTAACAGTACAGAGACCCCAGAAAACCAGATATTTTCAGAAAGTACACATTCTGACGAATCCAATATGGGTAAATAAGTGTTTCTACTACAAACTGCCAAACTGCAAAGCAATGCTGAACATAACGGTTTTTATCAAATTTCTGAAAATCGTCACAAAGGTTGAATTTTACCCCATTATATGCTCCACGTTTCGTAACGTATCAGCATAAAACATCCTAAATATGAACGCCAGGGGTCTACTAAATAGTTTGATGCCCAATGTGCATAGATATACCAAACTATGTGGCGCACAGAGACCCCCAAATGACAATAGTGTATATACATTTTCACGGCTGACGCGCTGGCTGCTGCAATATAAGCACCTGGTGTGTGTATTATGCGATATTAGACCCCCCTAACAGTACAGAGACCCCAGAAAACCATATATTTTCAGAAAGTACACATTCTGACGAATCCAATATGGGTAAATAAGTGTTTCTACTACAAACTGCCAAACTGCAAAGCAATGCTGAACATAACGGTTTTTTATCAAATTTCTGAAAATCGTCAGAAAGCTTGAATTTTACCCCATTATATGCCCCACATTTCGTAACCTATCAGCATAAAACATCCTAAATATGAACGCCAGGGGTCTACTGAACACTTTGATGCTCAATATGCATAGATATACCAAACTATGTGGCGCACAGAGACCACCAAATGACAATAGTGTATATACATTTTCACAGCTGACGCGCTGGCTGCTGCAATATGAGCACCTGGTGTGTGTATTATGCGACATTAGACCCCCCTAACAGTACAGAGACCCCAGAAAACCATATATTTTCAGAAAGTACACATTCTGACGAATCCAATATGGGTAAATAAGTGTTTCTACTACAAACTGCCAAACTGCAAAGCAATGCTGAACATAACGGTTTTTATCAAATTTCTGAAAATCGTCACAAAGCTTGAATTTTACCCCATTATATGCCCCACATTTCGTAACGTATCAGCATAAAACATCCTAAATATGAACGCCAGAGGTCTACTGAACACTTTGATGCCCAATATGCATAGATATACCAAACTATGTGGCGCACAGAGACCCCCAAATGGATATATAGTAGATAAAATTTACAAGGCAAAACAAAATAAGGCAGTAAAGAGTGAAATGAAAAAAAATCCAATAAAACCACAAAAATCAATGTTTTTTTTCCAGAATAGTGTTATCGGCCGTCAGAATCACAGTTTGAATATTTTAGCTGGGCCAAACAGGTTATACGGCTAGAAACAAGTGAACACAACATATGCAGAGCTGAAAATGCAATAAAATGGCTAAAAATTCAATAAAATGGCTAAAAATGCACCAAAATACCCAAAATTGCAATATAATCACCGAAATAACATACAAAAGATATTGCACAGTACGGTTAGCGAATACGCTATTCGTAATGGCAATAAAACATTTTTTCAGCAAAATAAAGAGACGATGCGATAAGAAAAAAAAAAAAAAAGCCACAATGCCATGTATGTGCGTGTGCGTGTGTACAAATGGTAAATTACATGTTATGTGCGCGTGTGTGCGTGTGCACGTGTGTGTAAGTGCAGTGAGTGTAAGTGACCCCCCCAATCCCCAAAAATGTATGTGTAAGTGTGTGTAAGTGTGAATCTAAGTGTGTATTACTGTAATAAGTGTGTGTTGGTGTGTTTGTGTGTGTAATTGTTGCACTAACCTGAAAAAGTCGCTGAAGACTGTTGCACACGATGTGGAGGGGTCCCAGGAAGACATCTGCGATGATCTGCGTGTCTCTGTGCTGTGGGGGCGGAGCTGATCGGCGCAGTGCAGGCTGCAGCAGCAGGACACGTAAGGAACACGTGCCTGCTGCTGTTTTTGGGCCCCTGGGCGATCGCGCCCCAGGGGCCACTCGATCCCCTGCTCTGCTCGTTGCCTAGGGGCAGGGGATCGAAGCGGAACGGAGCGAGCGGCTCTAACAGCCGCTCCTCCGCTCCAGAACCCGGAAGTGCTGCAGAACGTAGAATCTACGTTCTGTGGCATTTCAAGTTACTTTTCCACAGAACGTAGATTCTACGTTCTGTGGCACTTAAAGGGTTAAACTTTGAAAGGTTCAAATAAAAATAGCTTTGTGAATAAAATAACTTCTATCTATAAAATGAAAAGAGTTTGGCTTCCGATCTTCCAGTGGAATGAAGTTTATAAGTCTGCTGATCATTCTTTGTATTAGAGCAAAGCAGCTCCAAAAAAGGAAATATAAGCTAAGAATAGAGACAGACTACTTACCAAGGATTGCCTAAACAATATACAGAAAACCCATATGACACAAATGTAAACAAACATTATCAAAGTTGTTATAGCCCAATGTATAGACATTAATGGTGGATGTAATATGTTTTGTTTGCTCAAAAACATTTGCAAAGATCATTGCAAACATTAGCAACCAAGATTTTCAAATCTTGTGTCTTTTTTTTACCGATTTTCAGACCACTTCCTCACAAAGTTTGCAAACAAATGGCTTTTGCAAACTTGTGTAGTGTATGTAATAAAATGCCGCAATCGCAAATAGTTCTTTACCCCAAAATATTTAACAAAACTCCAGAGCAGGTGTTAACACTAACCTTTGCTTGGTGATAATGAGTGATATAATATTCGGCAGCAAATTATTAGTGATTCGCAACATTTGCGAAACGGTGAAAATTAGCGAAACGCCGGCGTCCAATTTTTACCAGCGAATTTTTGCGGCTGTTTCGAGAATTTATTCGCCAGCGGCGAATCATGCAAATTCGCCGCTAATTCACGCCAGGTGAATAAATTCGCCCATCACTACAAATGATTTTACATTGCGAGCAGCACTAAAGATTCAATAAAATACAATTTTAGACATGACTTGTGAATTTAATTACATTTCCCCTTAACATTAAGATAGCAAGAAGGAGAAGAGGAAAGAGTCAGGATACACTACGTAAATCAGTATCTCTACGAGCATTCGCAAATAAACGGGCACATACACCCCGACATCAGAGGTGGCGGGGTGGTGGGTGGACAGAGATTGAATTTATCTGGTCAAGGCTTTGAAGGGAAAAACCCAAATTTTTCGTGGAAAAAAACTTGAGATTTATTATACCCCAAAGTTGCTAAAAATCTGAAAATACTCCATCTCAAACCTAGCAGATGTCCCTGAAGTTTTCTCTTGACATTGTGATCTGCACTGGATAATCCATTAAAGTCTGGGTTTCTGTCCAATAATCCGAAAAAGTCATTTTCGGAGCGTCAATTCGATAAACTCGAGCTTTCGGAACGTATATCAGAGTCATGTATTATACAATACAAATTGACGCTCGATTTTGTTGCAATGTTTTTTGCTCTGACGTTTTCTAGAAAAATTATTGATAAATGTGTTCAATTCATGGAACAGAGTTTGGTCGACTTTGTTTTAATAAAACATTTGATCAATTTGAGTTTTAGTAAATAACCCAAGGTGACAAAAGAGGTACATGCCATGCACCCCAGGCACATGCCTCTTCTCAGGGGTGCTTCGCCAATGAGGCGAGTTGAGGCTGTTGCCTCAGGCGGCAGCGCCCCAGTAGGTACCAGGGGCAGCAAAAATGCTGCTCCTGGTACTTTAAGAGCAGATTTCTGGGGGAGGGGGGGCAGCAGCAACTGCTGCTGCCTCAGGCGGCGGAGGGGCCAGGATCGCCCCTGCCGCTTCTGCCTACCCTTAGTTCCGGCAATGTGCATAACAAAAATAGAAAACTTTTCTACTGCTTTCCTAATCAGTAATCTGTCCTTAGCTACCTTGAACAAATGCACCCAAATTGATTCTTTCACTTTACACACCACCAAACGAGTTTGGTTATCCACTAGTGTTCAGCGCTAGGGATGGGCGAATTTTTTGCCTTGTTTCTCTAAAAAAAATGACGCCCATAGACTTGTATGGCATTGTGCGTCAAAATAAAAAGACGTGCATCAAAAAAAATTCGCCACACCACAAATGCTGGCGGCAAATTTTTGCCGAAACAAAACAGGTCAAATTCGCCCATCCCTATTCAGCGCTATTCAGTGGGAAGTGTTCGGAGAAGTCACATAGTGGACGGCTGATTTTGGGCTTTAGTCAGCTAGTGCCAAAATATTATTTTACTTCTGTGTTTAGTGAAATACAATTAATCTTGCTTTCTGTCTAGTCAGAATGTGTTAATTTTTTTTAGTAAGTGTCTTATTAACATTGTATACTCTGTACCAATAGTACAGAGGTTTGAGAAAAAATAAAGTTTATCTGTGATTTACATATCTTATTGGCCTCACTAAAACCTGAAATTCCACATTGACTTATTATATACACAGTAGGTTTGGTAACAAACCTAATGGTGTTTAGTCTAGATTATGCTTCCAGGGTGTGGGTTTCACAGATCATTGGAAATGCAGTCATAAATACTCAAAAACAATGGATGATGGTAGGGGTACAGAGACAGGCTATTGCTGCAAAAATAGATATACTGACTCTAGACATTGGGGACGTCCTCACCTATATTTTTAAATAGATACTTCTTCTATAGTTACTTGAAGTTTCGAGAAACTGCTTTTTTTAAGTTTTTTGTTGTAGTTATGATATTTAAGAACATGTTTTTTTTTTATTAC
Source organism: Xenopus laevis (assembly GCF_017654675.1). Lineage (NCBI taxonomy): Eukaryota > Metazoa > Chordata > Amphibia > Anura > Pipidae > Xenopus > Xenopus laevis. The sequence goes on from NC_054373.1 coordinate 63,955,613, forward strand.
CTTCACACTGTAGTTATACACTCAAGGACAGTGTATGGTATGTCCTATATATGTCTCACTGGTGCTCCGTCTCAACACCATATAATCCAACAGGTAACGTTGAAGAGGGGGACAAAAGGACAGGAATTACTACCACAGTGCAATTTTATTGCGATCCACACTACATGTTTCGGGCTACACTTGAAAAAGGTCCTGTGATAGCCGAAACATGTAGAGGGTTATCTATCAAAGTAAGAATTTATCTCAATATTTTTTGCTACAAATTCTGATCAAATCCACTCAGATTGTTTACGCTTATTTATTATTACATTTTCCCAAAAATTTGCATTGTGGGGTAAAATCTAAATTTCACGTTTGTTTTGGATTTTTATCTGTTTTTCATGATTTTTTCGGATTTTTCATCCGATTTTCAAAATTTTCAAGTTTTTTTCTGAATTTTCACCTGAAAACTCCAAACTTCGTATTCGTATTGCACAAACCCAGCGCACATCAAAAAATCATTGGGACTTCTCCCTATTGGCTTATATGCAACAGGTCTGAGATGCCGGATTTTTAGATTCAGACTTTTCCAGCCTCGGGGTTTAAGAAATTCAGAAAAATTTGTAATTTTTTAAAAGTAATAAAAGAAAAAAAAACAAATTTTTCATGATTTTTGCATTTGGAGTTTAGTAAATATCCCCTGTAGTATGGATTGCAATAAAATTGCACTGTGGCAGTAATCCTGCATCCTGTCCTTTTGTCCCCCTCATTTACATTACCTTTTTTATTACAAGAATATGATCATAACATTGCCAAGCTACCATACCAAATCAAGGTGGTGGTCCTAACTATTTACCTCTGGTCATATTTGTACAGACTGGCATCTTCCTACATGTTGCATTTCTTGGGAAAATGGTGTCCTGACCAAAGCACTGGGCTCACAGGTGTATCCTCCCCTACTGTATCTTTTTTAAGGGACAGGTATGGAACCAAATTGAAGTCTGGCCACAAAAACAATATAATAAAGTAAAGTATAAAGTGCATTATTTTTTTTGTTCCTTGAAGATCTCAATGTGCCTCTTGAAATCACTCTCTCATATCTCTATTCATGTATTGACATGGATTTTGTACATACAATACTATATAATAGACGAATTAATGACTTTCTCTTGATATAATGTATCATGCAAATATGAAATATAACCAGTGTTGAACAAATTGACTTATGCAGAATTATGTAATGGTTAATGGCTACAAAGAAACTCCTGCAGATAATAAAAAATGCATAATAAAATAAAAATGTAATTTTTAGACACACTTTTTAAAATATTTAAAATATGAAAAACACTCATAAATTAAATAAAAATACTGCAGGCTGTTCATGCAAAAAAACCCACAACCAATCATAAATGGGCCCTCTATGTATCTGATGTATTTCATGAATGTTCCCTAAAAACATGAAACGTTATCCAAGACATTCAAACATGTTCCGAAATATGAAATATACAATATGAGCCTTAATAAGTCCATTATATAAAGTGATGTCATATTTTCCTATGCTGATGGATCTCTCCTTGAAATCTTTTCAATATACATATATAAAGCTTTCAAGTAGAAGTGACAATATTTTGTGGACATTGTATTAATTTTTGGTGGACTTTTTAGTTTAATATTAATAGCTGTTATTATTTACAGTATTGTGATAACATTATTATTTTGTAATATAAGTAATCATTAGTGTCACAGGAGGGAGGGGCCCTCTCAGGGATTTAATGTGTGTTTAATATGTATGTGTTGGCATGGTTGACTAATAAACATAGCCATTTTAATTATATTCAATATTACCAATTAAGTATCTTATTATTTGGCTTTTTGGCTTTTTTCAGGCATATGTATAAAAAAGTGATTTCTGATGATACTAAATAAATTCTATTTATGAATGGAAATCCTGATACAGGGGAAAAAGCAAGTTCAGAATTTTGAGTTGGAATCTCTTTTTAAATGTATACAGATGCTGGATTGTTGGACATACTTCCATCTGGGGTGCTATTCTTTATTATGTATAGTTATCTTAAGCCAGGATCTATAGTACAATATAAAAAAAAAAGTTTAATCTAGATTATTGCTTAAAGGAAAGCCTAAAAAGTGTGCCTCAAAGGATCCTTTTGCGTTACATACTGTATTTCTTTCTTTAAGCTTCATAGTCAGGGGCCTACAATACTACTACTACTATCTAGAGCATTTAGTGGAGAAATAATTATTCTGAATATTTCATCCACATTAGTTTATACATAAATGTATATATCAACAAGATTTTTGCATGTAAAATTTGGAATTTAAAATTTGGAAGTCTGGGAATTTTATTTTGATACAGCTGACAAGAGTTCTCATGCTAAAGCATTAAAGGAATTATTCAGTATAAAAATGTTCTGTTATATAGGCAGTACTATCTTTAGGCAGTACAATATAACATTCTAATCTGAAACATTTTTTTAGTAGCTGTTGGTACTGTATTATATGCAATTATAATTACTGTATTATTTCATGGTCTACATTGAAAAAATCTCCAGCAGACTTTCCTCTTGAATCTTAATGGACCTTAAGAGAAACACCACAAGAGGAATTCTGTCCACTGCTGGTTTCTATTCTTTGCTGACATAATTACATCATTAATTTGGTTTGTAAAAAGACAAAAGTCCATCAAGTTAAACCCCATTTTATGACCCCCAGTGCATATACAAAAACATACTTATATAGACTTTCTATATACTCATATATATGAACTATATATACATATAATAAACTAACTGTAAATCTTGAGATCACTTTAGTCTTGGATATTATGCTTCTCCGAGAAGTCATCCAAGACACTTTTAAAAGCAGTATGTAATCTGTTTTCACAACATAATCCAGCAAGGAATTTTACAACTTCACTGCCCTTATGTAAAGTACCACCTCAGCTGCTTCAAATGAAAGTTCAGTAAAAATAAATACCCTGCTATCTGTCCTAATTGTCCTCTACTGTATATTAATCGACTACACATCTATAATCTCTACAGACAATGTGAATTTTACTTAAAGGGGCAGATTTATCAAGGGTTGAATTTCGAAGTGCAAAAAACGTAGAAATTCGACCATCGAATAGGTTAGTTCGACATTCGAAGTCGAAGTATTTTTAACATCTTACAATCGTACTTCGAATCGAACGATTTGAACGATTTCACTTGGACTTCTAAAAACTTAGCCAAATGTTGGCTATATGTTCTAGGAGGTCCTCATAGGCTAACATAGCAATTTGGCAGGTTTAAGGTGGTGAAGTGTTGAAGTCAAAGTTTTTTAAAGAGACAGTACTTTGATTATCGAATGGTCGTAGCATTTTCACTTCGAATCAAAGTCGAATTTGGCCTTTTTCGATGGTCAAATTACCCAAAAATTTACTTCGAAATTCGCATTTTTTCAATCTGAATATTCACTTTGAATTCACCTAGACCCTTAGTAAATGTGCCCCAAAGTGTTATTACCTAAAATCTCATTCATCAGATGACCACATAGACAGAGAAATATTTTGATGAACTTGTCAAACAAGCCTATTCAAAAGTAATGTTCCAGGGGCATTTTATATTTAATTCTTCATTGCGATTTAATTTTCATATGACAAACAAGGGAAAGTTATGGTCACCACTAGTTTTTAAAACCATTAGGCGGGGTGCAATGAGGCTGTGACCACAAAATACTTTGAAATACTACTGTGCATGTGACATATATTTTTATTAATAGCTTGATAATTTATTAATAGTTAGATAATTTTTGCAATAATAAATTTAAAGAGAATGGCTATCATTTCTTTCTAGGAACAGTTGTTAATTCTTGCAGGGCACAGCAATATATAGATCATATATAATGTATATTTAAAAAACAAAACATTATTTCCATATAATACACAAACGCCATAAATATCTTGTAAATTATATCCTTTCTAAACGGTGAGTTCTGATGTCATCTGTTATAAACGGTGAGTAGTGATGTAATTTCTGTCACATGACTCACTGAAACTTGTGTATTATAATAAACAAAGTACCCCTTGTTGCAAAATATAAGGATATTAGAAGTTACCTCGGCGTTCCATGACCTATATAAAAACACTCGTATTTTTATATGGTCATGAAACTCCTTGGTAACTTATAATATCCTTTTAATTGACAAGAGGGGGTACTTTATTCAGTATATTATAATCTCTTGTAAAGTAGCAGGTTATAAAAATTTAATAAAAATGTGTTATTTTCACACCTTGTACATGTCTTAAAGATATGGGATTTTGTAAGAATTCATCTTGCAAAAAGGCAGCCATGATTATTATAAAAATACATTTAAATTATATTAATTTACATAATCAATTGAAAATTCTTAATTGTTGTAAAGATATAAATAGTTAATTTCAACCACCCCTAATCATCATCATCTGAGCTGCTCTCTTCTTACCCTCAGCTTGGTCTTTGTTGGATGTTTAAGCAGAAAACACTGAATCTGGAATGCTGGAGATGAAGTCAGATTTTCCTCTTTTGAAAGAGTATACGAGTATAGTATTACTGCTTAGAAAATAAACTGACACAGCCCCAACAACTACTCGGAATAAAGGAAGGGAAAAAAGGGGGTGGAAATTTGGATTCTGGTGACAGCAGGGATGTTGGCATTCACCCTTTATAACTTTTTAATATAATACACAAGAACCATGAATATCCAGTAGATTTTATCCTTATAAATGGTGAGTACTGATGTAATCCGTTATAAACGGTGAGTATTGATGTCATTTCTGTCACATGACTCACTGATAGTGATGGGCGAATTTATTTGCCAGGCGCGAATTCGCGGCAAATTTGCGCGATTCGCGGGCAGCGAATAAATTCGCAAAACGCCCGCGAAAATTCGCGGCAAACATTCGACAGCGCCCAAAAAAAATTTTCCGAAAAAACTGACGCCCGCGTCAAAAACGGGCGCCGGCGTCAAAAACGGGCGTTTCGCGAATTTTTCGCCGTTTCGCGAATTTTTCGCCATTTCGCGAAATTCGCGAATTTTTCGGCGAATCGAAACGGCGCAAATTCGCCCATCACTACTCACTGAAACTTGTGTATTATAATAAATAAAGTAGCCCCTGCTGCAAAATAGGAGAGCATTAGAAGTCCCCTTAGTGTTCCATAACCTGTATAACTTAAAATAACTTGGTAACTTATGCTATCCTTATATTTTACAATAGGAGGTATGTTATTCACTATATGTTGGAAAAATAAAAATGCCCCCTTAAAGTGATTCTGCCACTAAAAATTTTCTTTTCAAATTATTGATCTACATTAAAAATTACTTATAGGTCATGTTGATCGTTTTTTGCTGATTTTCTGCTTTTGTAAGTAATTGTCACTTGAATATGACAGCCCCCTCATAAAGGAACAGGGTAGCTAGTAAGAAAGGTAATGTAAAATCATCAGGCACTTTTATGGCAAAATTATAAATAGCATTCAAAGACAATGTTATGATAAATAATAAAAAAAGGTTATTTACTGATCAGTATCTCTTTAAGTAAACCTCAAAAATCCACCTTCGAAAATAATGCATGATTTTTTTTAAAATAGTGTTGTGCATGTTTTTAACCTAATAAAATGCAGCCTGGTTTTTGGGGGTCCACATGTTTAGCATTTCCTGATAGCACTCAGAACCTTCCTGAGCTTAAAGAGAGACTACCATAAAAAGATAACTTTGTTGTTGTACCTAAAAACAGTTTGTAATATTTAGTAAAGTAACTGTGCAAAATTTGCCAACCCAATTTGCAAAGTACTGTATTACTTCAAGATTAATGTTATTACTAACAGAAGGTCTAGTAACTCCTGCAGCCAGTTATGCAGTAGAGCAGAGCTGTCCTATTTTTCATGAAATGGGTGAATTTTATGTCGTACCAGATGTTCATATAATTATGACTTCATACAAGAAGTGTATGAGGAGTGGCAAATGATATTCATAACCATTGAATCCTCATAGTGTAAAGCTGTACAGTGAAGCAAAGGTAACAGACCCATTAAACCTGGGCCTTGTACCTTGTGTAGAGTTGCAAACAATGCATTTTTATAAAAGAACAAAAGTAACTTGCCCAAAAGATTCAATAACATTTCTGATTTTTCATTGCATGATTTGGCTATGCAACAGGATTGCTCATTCACACACACATATATATATATATATATATATATATATATATATATATATATATATATATATATATATATATATATATATATATAAAAATATTTTTATAACACCATTCTTTTCTCTGAGTAAAATGAAGAAACAAAATTGTCTGGAATAACCTATAGTCTGAACATTTTACATTGGTCACGCTATGTTATGGTTCAGTGGAAGGACCTTAAACTTCCAGACAAGGACATGGTAGTAAAAGATGAAGCACCCGGACCCCTATTTTCAGATTACTAGACCCCAGGTGTATGTTAGGGAGCAGTTAAATTTCATCATTACCCTTTCTTATATGGTATTTTTTATAGTCATTTTTACTGCCAGTACTAAAGTTGCTTGGCTTATCCCAGCAGCTAAGAGGACATCACTTGTCAAACTGAATGCTCAGTAATATAAAAAATGACAAGTCCTAGCATAACCTTTCTGATGACTATTTTCAGCAGTCTTATTTTTCTTCATTGTGCAGAAGGGGGAACAAGCCTACAGACATAAATATTATTATTTATTGCTAAAAATGAAATATTAAGCAACCTTTTAAAACAGCTTTTACCATCCTCCAACACAGTTCTTCTCAGATTAAAATTAATTTAGGTTTATAATTTGTCAGTATATTTAATTATTTTTAAACCAGAAATGTTTACTGAAAATGTTCCAAGCCCCACTCACTCTGCACTGGTTTTCATACAATAATCCAAAAAAGTCAGGGAACGATTCGGGGCTCAGACTTGGAAAATGAGTATTTTTTGATTTTGTCAAGACTTTTCCCGGACTGACTTTTTTGAGCTACTTTTTTGATAAATGAGTTAAATTCATTTATGGAGTTCCACTTTGTTTTAATAAAAAATGAGATTCATTTGAGTTTTAAAAAATCCCGCCCCCCATTTAAAAATAGGATATGACTGTCAACACATGGCATAAGTTGACATCTCTTGTGTTTTGCGATCTCTGTCAACTATTTGTTCTCACTGTACTCACTGTTGTTTGATCCCATTGGATCACAGATTTAACTCCTGATTTAAAAATTGAATAAAAACACTAGTGTTTCTGTGGGTTTCCTTATACCTGAGAATGGAGTCTATTAGCCATGACTTGGGGCCTAATGAAACAATTTGCTCTGATTGGGGCATGGACTAACATGTGATGTTCCTTCTCCTTTTTTTGTGGTAATTTTTTCCTTTCAGTAGCTTGGACTGACTGAGGTCCTTGATAACATTTATACGTATAACAGAAAGTTACAGTACTAGAATGATTTCCCCAGGGGACCCTCGGTTCTGTGTTTTTGTTTTTCCATTTGTGATATTGCAAGATGCTAATGTTGATATGACGCTAGTTGACTTATTGCAAGCCTGTCACTGTAAAGTGATGCCTTTCATTTTGTCGTGACCTTGGAGCCCATCAGGTCTAAATGAAAAATTCTAGTTATGATCCCGCAAGTTCGGGTGTAGCATTGACACCACTGATAACCAGCCATTCCCAGTTAGACTACCTCCTTTTGTAGTTTGATGTGGGGTATGTCTATGTGAGCAGTTGTGTACCCAATTTGCCATGAGAGTGGTCCGTGCATTGAGCGACTGGTCATAGTAGCTGAACTAACCCCTAAATTGCACTAGGTGACCACATTGGAGTACCCATAGGTCATAGTGGGGCATGAGATGGCTAGACAGGCCTGCCAAGGACCCTCCATACCGTATATGTGCTCTACCACTCTTGTGCGCACCATGGTGAACAGCATTTGAACCCGAAGATTTGATATGTATTTTATAAAAAATGTTGCAAACAGCACATGCTATCAGAGACTCACTTTTGTTACTTTATTTGCAACTGTTCCATATATATATATATACAGTATATATATATATATATATATATATATATATATATATATATATATATATATATATATATATATATATATAGTCTTGAGAAAGGTCCAAGCAGGGGACCGAAACTTTGACCTGTTTTCTTTTAATGTTTGACTAAATAAAAGTCTAGATTTTACTAAATTCCCATTGTGCATTCCTGCTTCTGAGGACTTGTATACAAATGGCAAGGACTAGCACCTGGGTTCGATAGACATCTCTGCATCTATCGAACTATTGGAATTTGTGTATATATATATATATATATATATATATATATATATATATATATATATATATATATATATATATATATATATATATATTTATATATATATATATATATATATATATACAGTAGATATATATATATATATATATATATGCACAAGCTTTTTTTTTACTATGTAACTAGCTTTTTTCCTACTCTTAACACAGTTCCACTTGTTTGTATACATGAGTTGCCATGACAACCAGTGTTTTTTTGGCGCCATTCACTTCTGGGGCAGGGTATTTAGCAGTTTGTGTTGGTCACAGTCTGGTTTGTTATCCTTGAGAAAGAGCACAGTTGGTGTTCGAAACATCGGATTTTTTTTAATAAATCTTAATTGTTTTTTCACAAGTATTCCCGTTGAGTGCGGTACTATGTTACTTTATTTACCTTATTTACCAGCAAGTTGCTAAACAAGTTTAGGGTGTGCTCCTCCATGTTTTTATATATACAGGTATGGGATCTGTTATCCGGAAACCTGTTATACAGAAAGTTCAAAATTACGGAAAGGTGTTCTTCCATAGATTCCATTGAATCCAAATAATTCATATTTTTAATAATTATTTCCCTTTTCTCTGTAATAATAAAACAGTACTGTGTACTTCATCTCAACTAAGATATAATCAATCCTCATTGGAAGCAAAACCACCCTATTGTGATTATATAATGTATACATGATTTTCTAGTAGACTTAGGTATGCAGATCCAAATTACGGAAAAATCTCTTATGCAGAAAACCCCAGATCCCGAGCATTCTGGATTACAGGTCACACACACACCCTGTTGTCAGTCTCATAATATTTTGATTTGAAATATTGCAGAATCTTATCCTTTATTACCCTCCAAAAGCTGTTCGTGATTTATAATTCTGAGGCTGAGAATGATATCTCTTTTTTGCTAATCTCTTGGCAGAGTCAGCACCATTAGACGACAAATAATACTGGAAAATTAAGTGAATTGGATTTGGCAATCACAAAGTTAAACTTGTTTAGTACATTGAGGAAAATACCACTAGGTTCTAGATCTTAATTTTTTATGCAGACATATGTTATTCCACAGTGTGTGAGGAAACCAAGATAGTCATTGAGAGCACAAACAAACTACTTCTCCACCTCCAATACTAACAGAGGGAATCAACCCTTTTCCTTACCTTGATCCATTGTGAAGTCATGGATTCTGGAACTTGAATTCTCTCTCTTTATGCTTTCCATGGTTAGAGGTGCACAGATTCTCTGGAAAGCACTTCTAATCCCAGAATGCATCACTCCACAATGTAACAAAGTGAGAGTAGGTTGCATTACAGTGTGAACTAAGGGTGGGGGGCAGGTCCGCAGGAAAAAAAGGAATAACTTTTTTGGAAAAAAATGATTTGGATAAAATGGAGCCTATGGGAAATGACCTTCAAGTAATTCATAGCTTTCTAGATCACGAGTGTGTGATAACCAATCACATACTTGCATTCCCTTTGAATGTATAAAATATGCCTCTGTGTAATAATAGTAGATATATAATTATAAAGGCATAAAAATAGTGTATGTAGATGACCTCATTGAATGATACACACATGCTAGAATCCTTATTCTGTTAAAATATGAAGTTGTTAAAAAATGACAAAGTATGGCGAACTGCACATTTAGCTTGAGCATGAGCAGCCTTGGTTCTGAAACAGATCTGATTAAATCTGGAAAAAAAAGACAGCCAATACAGCATTCTAACAAGGCTGATGTATAACATAAAAATAAATACACATGTCCTGACAGTTCAAACTGGCTGGGACTACAACAAAGTTTAATTTGCTTTCACATTGTTATAGATATTTGTCTTTTGTTTCTGAACATTCTTGGAGAAGCAGATAACTTAACACCTGATACTGTAAATAATTACATTTCAAAGTATGAAATTACCTGGAAAATGGTGACACAAGATAGAAGTAAAAGCTAAAATATGGAGATAAGGTAGAAAAGAATAGGCAATTATTTCTGTTTCTATTTCAGAAAAAGACAGCATTGGTGTGTTATCCCTGCCATCAGTAATATTAGTGAGACTTAATATGGCTGGGTCGAGTAGTTCTTATTGTCCCAGGACCTCTCAGGAGAGGTAGGCTTGTTCTCCAGTGCATCCTAGCTTTGAGAGTTTGTGGCATAAGCTACCTAGTCTTATCAATGATAATGGTGTATCAATCAATGTGATGAGGCTCAGGGCCAGGAAAAAAGAACATAAGAATAATAATAATAAAAAAATATTTCCCTTGTCTACCTTTCATATAATAATCACAAATCGTGAATCCATAGACCTAGTTCTTTGGGGATGTTGATTCAATGCAAACAATGAACTCAGTACAGTCTCAGATGTTCATAACATTTCGTCTGTATTACAAAAGGCTGAATGTATGTCAGAACTCAGACTCAAAACCCTGATGAAACCATAAATCTGGGAAAGTTTCAACATTATGGATTATCATTTGGATTTCAATCAATCGCACGGATCTGCCATTTCATCCTTTAATGACATTTCCGACAAATGGATAGATAGTGCAGAAAAACAATGGCTTAAATAACACCCTTTCCTCCTTAAACAATATTTTGACAAATAAAAAAAGTACTACAACTTGTTATGTAATATGTACCTGTACATCTGCTTTGATTTCATACAACAACAATTAAAAATTCTATTAACAAACACATTTTTTGTGTGAATCTGACAAACAGCTAAACATAGAAGCATTATATTGAAACAAATGTACAGTCATGTTAAAGGGCACAAATAATTTGATTCTCCTTCTTTACATTTATCTAATGGAATTAGTACATAATCACTCTCACTTTTCCTTCCTTATCTTATATGAAGGTATTAATGGTCCATCACACAGTTAAACATTTCCTAAAATGGCTATTGTCATTTTATATTGGCTGGCAAAAGCCTATATTACCTTCTTCCAAAGCCCTGCTTGTGTGTTATAATTCCATGGTATGATATTTTCATATTAGGAGCACTCCACTTCACATTCAAGATGGCAGCGCACATGGAGAGTAATGACATCATCATCATGCCATGTTGTGATATGGTAGTACGTGATGTCATCACAATTAAAAATAAAACAATAGGTCCTTCTTGTAAAGTTCCTCGGTGCTCCTAAATTCCTATTTTTATCTGACCCTTTGGTTCCTGACTGCCTGCCTTGATTCTGAATTTGCTATTCACTCCCTGCCCTGAAGTTTTGACTACAAACTTTCATAACCCTTTAGATACCGTAAATTAGATTTTCTCTATACAAGCTTCCTACTTTGTCCAAATTGCTAGCTAGACCCTGACACTGGGCAGCTGAACAGGACCTTACATAGATAAACTGCCTATGTGCTTCTCTTAAAGGACAAGTCAACCCCAAAATAAAAATTTTCCTAATAAAAGGAAATATTATTCTAAGCAACTTTGCAATATATGTTATGTGTATATGTATTGGCTATTGACTGTTGATACAATGTAAGATAAGGCAGCTAATTAACAGACCTGTAGTTGCTGGGGAACCAAGACTTTTGCAACCTTGTTGAAAAAGTAACAACCAGGAATTAAGCAAATGCTGCTTTCAACAGCAAACATTTTTACAAATAACTTTAAAAGCACGGAAAATGTTTAATTAATATATATTGGAAAGTTGTGTTTATTAATTTTTTCTTTTATTAGGCAAATTTTTATTTTGGGGTTGACTTGCCCTTAAAAAAAAACACTGGTCCACATGTACTAACACATAAATCAGTGTGTTCTAGATAAACTGGGCCTTTTGCCAGTGATGCTAACGAGTTCAATAGAATATATAGTATATACAAACTCACTCATGTGACATTTACCAGGTTAGTGATTTTTTAATATCAAAACAGCACACACTTATAATAAAAGTCAGTTTCCAGGTTTATTTAAATATTCACAAGAAATTCTTGTGAACAGTTAGCAGTACTAATCAGACATTACTATGAAGTCCACTACACAAACCGATTATGTGACAGCATTTCTCTGCACGGCATTGTGAAATATGCAAAAAATCCACCAAGTTTTTGAGACCATGCATGAAGAATGACTACAGTTCTCTGTTTGTCCCATGAACAAGGCTGCAGAGAATCTAAAAAATGGTGTCTCAATGTAAAAAATGTAATATGGAATGATGTATAACTCAATTTGAAAATAATATTTGATAGTATATAAATGACAGTATCTGTTCCTTAAATACAGCTCCCCTTTAATGGTTGAAGTAAACTCAACCTTTTGCATATTACATGAGAGTTGGAATGCAAACCGTACTTTGGAGGGACAGAGGAGTATTCTCAATCTATGCACTGTGCTAAGACAGCATGAGCAGGATCTACCTATTCAGCCACAGATATTCCTTTTTTTTTATAAATTTTCAAAAATTGCCTGGTAGACAAAGTGCAAAAATGTGAAGGGAGTACCACCAAAAACATACACCAGTGTAACTACTGTAATCCCATTCAGTGTTTTGTAATGAATGCTTTAATATACTGTATATGTTTTCCCTGTCATGCACTTGATTGATTTACATGTTTAGCATTGTTATCTCTTCCACTTTTATGAACTGCTCAATAAAACACTGCATTGTAAAACATAAAATGACTTTTCATTTTTGATCAGAAACAGACCTTACTGAGTATCATAGATCATGTACTGATTCTACCCTGACTCAAAGTCTGTTAAAGAGAAAGTCTTCTTTTACAGGACTGCTGTCCTGTTTATGAGAAGAAATTCTATATGACTAGAAGATTAGCTTTTTAAATCAAACTCAAAGCAAGTCCAAGTAACAATTAGTAAAAGGTGAGTAAGTGGTTCTTTATCCAAATTCAAAGCAAACCAACCACAAAAGTGGCCATAACCACACACCCTTCCCTCTACACGGGTAATATTGTAGGCCATTTAGAACATAGGGCCTCATCAAATGCTCTTGGTCTGGTGCTGACAACATGCTGAAATCAGTGTGCTGCCCATGTAACATATAAAAAAATACACGATGAATTTAAAACCACAATCTCTCTCTTGGATTTACAACTATATTCCCAATTTGCAGAGAATTTTAGCAAATACGTTGCAAATGGTCTGCACTGATTTCTTTTAGGTGGGAAACAGTATGTTACTGGTTAGAATATTTTTCTTAAATGTTGTATAAGAGTAAATGTCAAGATATGTATTAATGTGTGTGCTCTTATACAGATCCCATAGTAATCTGATACTGACATAAAGTCATGTAACATGATCTTTGTCTGCTAATGCAGAAGTGTTTATAAAGTTATGTCTTCTTGAAGCAAGAGAATCATGTTGTCTGTGTGCAGTTTCTCCTCTGCAGGCTCACATGAGATTGAGCTACCGGTTATCCCATCTCTTAAGCAGAATGGCAACAGTAACCCAGGAGTTTGGGAATTGTTTTTCCAGACTAAATGCTTTTGCAGCAAATGAGATAGTTGAGTGTCAATTGAATAAAACAAATTGATGCTCGATTTTGTTGCAACATTTTTTCGCTCTGACTTTTTCGGGAAAAATTATTGATAAACCTTAGAGATTTGTGAAAAAAAATGAAATTTGAATGTTAGTAAATGGGCCCTAGTAAATGACGCTTAATGAGTTTTTAAATTTGCTTACGTTAAAAAAATCATTTTATCACTATACATTTAGGGGAGTATTATTAAAACTTGAATTTATCTCATTTTGTAATTAAAACAAAGTTTTAACAACTTAAATCCCATCCACAAATTCAACTCATTTATCAAGAAATCAGCTTGGGGGGGGCGTGAATGCACTTGTGTGAGATGAGCTCTGTGCTTATATTAATCCAGAATTTTGTGGGTGAAGGGGACAATGAACCGACTGCTACTGGAACCTTTGGATTTCGTCTGACCAACAATGTCTAGTATTCAGGATCCGGGGAACTTGCACAAAGAAACACCATCAGAATAACAAGTTCCGTTTATTGTAGCCCAAACATAGGCTTATATAGGGTATAAGCAAAGACATCCCAATATAGTGACGTATTAGCATAGTATATGTCTTGTAATAGGTTCAGCATTCAGGATGGGAAAGAGAGAAATAACAGACAAATGTGTGCATGCGTATTAGCTAAGATATTTTGGCTAAGGCAAGCTGACATTGCTTATAGTACATGATGATACTTATGCAAGGTTGTCTAAGAAGAGACAGTACAGGGTCGTACAGAAAAACAAGTACAGAGGCCTACAAGGGTCGGCACGTAGGCATGTTAACCCTTCAGTGGAAAAATGGGAAAGCAAAACAAAGCCAATGCTCCTGGAAGCTCCCAGAAATCCTTAATTTGAAAAACCAACATTCCCAGCCAACCAGCTGTATTCCAAGATTGTGGAGGACATGGTATGAGGCCTTTCTCTCCACTAGCAATACATACCACCACTGTGACCACCTCAGACCCAGACCTGTTGACTTTATTGCCATCCCTACAGAGAAAGGAGGACCTGTTACGATTGTACTCCGATATAAAGGCTGCACAAAAAAAACTGCAACTAATGTCAAACATACGAGATAGCTCTACTGCTACACACAAAGAAAAGATCTGACTGCTACACACACTGTATGTAACAGACATGTCCTATAGACTTGCAGCATCACTCACCTGACATAGACACAGAACTGTATCTACCTTGCGAGACACTTTATACCCAGGACCTGGAATCAAAGTATTAGACCTACCTCCCTACACCAGCCTCATAGATATTTAGCAGACTACTGTCGGCCTCTTAATAATGCAAAGTAAAAGGATTGGATCTACAAGTTTGTGAGCCCATTCATGAATAGAAATGAAACACTAACCGCTTTATGCTTCCATAGCATATAAAGATATTTCTCGGAGGCTGGCTCATTAGATTGTGGGAATAACAAACAGGTGAGTTAATCCACTTAAGCAACATTCTTTCCCTAAACATGGAGTTTTGTGTGATACCACGGCACATCCCATGGCCCGTTACAGACCAGCTACCGGACTCCTAGACATATCTATGCATGTTTGAAATTTCTCAGTATGACCTACAAAGTACGAATGATCGGTATTCCCATACTTCCAAGCTTCCTTACCTGTGCTATTTGGACTGCTTTTCTAACAGGTTTACTCTAGCATGATATAGAATATGGTTGGAATTTACACTAGTCACCACTTTTTTCTTACCTTTTTATATATGTTATACAAGTTTCAGCTTTATATGAGGGAGAACTCCCATAAACCAGGACAGATAAATGCATTTGGGGAAAGTTACTTACCTTCCCACGTACAAAAATATAAATATGACTTATTACCTTGATAACTTTAAGTCCTATATTAAGGTGGGGGGGGGAGTGTGGAAGGAAAAAGATAACCCAAATATATACAATAGCATTTAATTTTTCCATCAGTGCCATGGGGCACTGCATAGTTAGCATGGGTTGGCATATACTGGCACCTCACTGTGCCTCTTCAAAGCTTTCTATTGAAAAAAGGTTTCTATTGACACTATAGACCTTATTGTAATTTAATCATAAAGGCTCTATACATTATAACGTTCTTGAAATAGTTCTGTGAGTAAAACTCCAGCAAATTGCTTGACTTCCATTTACAATTCCCACAGCCTCACTATGTACCTACAGGCCAAACAGAGGCAGTGAACTGATAAAGAAGTTAATGCAAGATATTTGAGAACTATGCTAACTTAACACTAGATTAATTGTATTCAGTAATGTCTTGTTGTTCTCTCACTGCTCCTGGACCCTAACATACTCTACAATGCACCTCAGTCTATTGAAGAGCAATAAACAGACTAACATTATCTCTTATTACTATGCAAGTACAGGTAAATGATCCCATATCCGGAAACCCGATATCCAGAAAGCTCCGAATTACAGAATGGATGTCTCCCATAGACTCCATTTTATCCAAATAATCCAAATTTTTAAAAATGATTTCCTTTTTCTCTGTAATAATAAAACAGTAGCTTGTACTTGATCCAAACTAAGATATAATTAATCCTTATTGGAAGCAAAACCAGCCTATTATTTAATGTTTAAAAGATTTTCTAGTAGACTTAAGGCATGAAGACCCAAATTACAGAAAGATCCATTATCCGGAAATCCCCAGGTCTCGAGCATTCTGGATTACAGGTCCCATACCTGTATTACTAATTTTACTGCAGAGCAGGATTGGGTGCAATGATTGCTAGCTACTATGATGTTAAAAATGTTTCTGTTTAGTTATGGTTTAAAACTATTAGGTGTTTTTATGATATACTTGACATAGGTGACTAGAGGATCAACTGATGCTGACACAGGTCCTGCAATAACTCTTCATAACATTTCTCATTAATGCCACATAAACTCATCAAAAGTAAACTTCCAATTCGCTGGCAGGAAAATGTTTAAATGGCTGTTCCTCTCATCACCTCACTCTCACTTGTCTACAAAAATACATAGTAAGTTAGGTTGAAAGAAGACACACATCCATCAAGTTCAAACTGAAATCTGTACATAACCTGCGTAACTGAAAAGTTGATCCAGAGGAATGCAAAAAAAACCCTTGTACCCAACTTGTACTATGAGCTATCTTCCATAACTTGGTATTCCCTCACTTGCTAAAAAGTTATCCAACCCCTTCTTAAAGCTATCTAATGTATAAGCCTGTACCGCCGATTCAGAGAGAGAATTCCTCATCTTCACAGCTCTCACTGTAAAAATCTGTATAGTGGAATAATAACCCCCTCCTCCCGTGAATCGATGCCACTTTTAACACAGCTCAAGACCTTATTTGCCCTTGATGTCGCTGACTGGCATTGCTTGCTACAGCCAAGTTTATTATCTACAAGGATTTTAAGGTCCTTTTGCATTATGGAATTGCCTAGTGCAGTCCCATTTAGGGTATATGTGGATTGCATATTTTTACATCCCAGGTGCATGACGTTACATTTATCAACATTGAATCTCATCAGTCAATTAGCTGCCCAGATGGTCAATATCCTGCTGCAAGGATGCTGCATCTTGGATGAAATTAATTGGACTAGATAGTTTTGTGTCATCTGCAAACACTGATACATTACTTACAATACCCTCCCCTAAGTCATTAATGAACAAGTTAAGTAAAAGTGGACCCAATATAGAGCCCTGAGGAACCCAACTACGAACCTTACTCCAAGTAGAGAATGTACCATAAACAACCACCCTCTATACCCGATCCTGTAGCTAGTTTCCTATCCATGTGCAAACAACCTCATTAAGCCCAACAGCCCTCAGTTTAAAAAGCAGTCGTTTGTGAGGCACTGTATCAAAATGCTTTGGCAAAATCCAAATAGATCACATCTATTGCTCCCCTGCTGTCCAGCATCTTACTTACGTCATCATAAAAAGCTTTCAAATTTGTCTGACATGACCTATCCTTCATAAAGACATGCTGATTACTGCTCATAATGCCATTCACTAGAACAACATTTTGAATGTGATCCCTTCAATCCTTCAAATAATTTGCCCACCACAAATGTCAAACTTACAGACCTATAATTGCCAGACTAAGATCGTAATCCCTTTTTAAATATAGAAATGACATCCGCTTTCCTCCAATCCATACCAGATGAAAGAGAATCTGAAAAAAAATCAGAAATAGAGGTCAATCTAAAACTGAACTAAGCTCTCTTATAACCCATGGATGTATTCCATCTGGCCCTGGTGCCTTGTTCATATTCATTTTTAGTAAAAGCTTAATGAACCATTGATTGAGTTGAACCAACAGTGCAGCTATGAGTTGAGTCTGTGAACTCTGACTCCGTTATCGTAATACACTGAAGAAAACTAATTTAGCACATTTGCCTTTTCTGTTACCACCATATTGGTACCATTATCTAAAGGGTCAGCACTCTCACATGAATCGTTTTACTATTAATATACTTAAAAATACATTTTAAATGCCAACCATTCTGTTCTGTGTTTTTAGAAGAAAACATAACACCCCAATCTCTGCAGGGCAACCCTTGAGGAACTAAAATTGGCTTTTATCAAATCCAGGGTTTTTGTTATCCCAGTGTATATTTGTTTTTTGCACCAGACATTAAATGAGATCACATTATGGTCACTATTGCCCAGGGGTTCAATTACTTGCACATTTGCTATACATTCTGGGTCATTACAGATCAATAAATCTAGTATAGCATTTTGTCTGGTTGGCTCCCCAACAACCTGTGCCATAAAATTGTCATGCTCCCATTAACATCATTGGAAGTAATGTTGCTCCAGTCAATATCTGTGTAATTAAAATCCCCCATTATCGTTACTTTACCCAAACTAGCAGCCTTTTCTATTTGCATCAGGAGCTTAGCCTCCTCCTCTCCACATATATTAGGGGGTCTATAGCATACTCCTATAAATTATTTGCTGGACTCTCTGCAATCAGTGAAGAGCTCCACCCACAAGACTTCTGTCCCCTCCTTTTCCAATATCACCTCCCCCTTTATATTAGCTTTTAGACCCTGCCTAACAAACAGACATACCCCTCCTCCTTTTCTATTGCCTCTGTCTCTTCTAAACAAAGTATAGCCACAGATTTTAACTGCCCAGTCATGTGACTCATTAAGCCATGTTTCGGCAACACCAATCACATCATAATTCCCCTCCAGCACCAGCACCCCCAGCTATCCCATTTTACCAGTCAGACTCCTTGCAAAATATCCCCCAGAAATCTTATCCCATCTTACAGTTTATTTACATTGTCTCCTGTATACTGTTTATCTGAATCAGCATCTGGCACAGGGCTCTTCCCTCGTCCACCGACCTATATTCCTGCGGGAACCTACATGGATTAGAATCGTGGGTCTCCCCCCTCCACCTCCAACATAGTTTAAACTCCTATCTGAGGAGCGCCTTTGAGCCCTCTCAATCTAGGAGCGTTTCTACCCCCATACCATCCCTACCCAACATCCCTATACCCCTCCATCCCACACCTCCATATCTACTCCTCTTCTTTCTAATCCTCTGCCCCCTTTTCCACCCTCTTTAACCCCTCCTCTTTTTTTTCCTTCTCTCTTTCTCTTATTTTTCCTCCCCACAGTCTAAGAAAAAATTATTCCAACACCTCAGTATTTCTGGCCATCAGGTGTCTCTACAATGTAAGACCTTGGTTGTTCAGCAACTGCTGTGATTTTAGCTGGACTCCATGTTCCGTTTTGCCATATCCTTGCACTTTCACCAACTTTAAGTTGCTGTAAAGGTTTAGTCGTTTGATCAAAATAGTGTTTTTGTTTTATTTGCCTTTCTTCCAGTTGAGATTGTATGTTTGCAGAAATTGTTTTAGGGTACAGAAGATTTAGGGATGTTAACAATCTTGTTCTCACCCGTCTGCCCATCAATAGCTGAGCTGGGGATGCTCCAATATCTTCCATTGGTGTGTTTCTCCAGTTCATGAGCGACAGAAAAGGGTCTGTTCCATCTTCCTTGGCTTTCTTAAGCATCAATTTGACAGTCTGTACGCTTTGCTCTGCTAATCCATTGGACTGTGGATGATGTGGACTTGATGTTGTGTGGCAAAACTCCCATACTTTAGCAAACACTTTGAATTCCTTGGAAGTAAACTGTGGAGCATTGTCTGACATGAGAATTTCTGGAATCCCATACCTTGCAAATTGTGATTTGAGAAAGTAGTAAAAGAACAGATCAGACAATGTTTTGCCCCTGACAACCATCACACGAAAGATAGGTCCAACAAATGCTGGTGACAGAAATACATGCAGAGTTATCTGTAGCAGACAGAAATTTTCTAGCCTGTCTGATCGCCAACCGATTGACATGGCATGAAAAATGTCAGTACACTCCACACATGGGCGATTCGTACAATCAAATCTTTGCGTCTATGGGCAGCATTAGACAACTTTACAGAAGGCACACTTAGGGACAGATTTATCAAGGGTCGAATTTCGAAGTAATGGGAGCTTTTTTGAACTTCCAGAATTTCGAAATTCGAATTAAAAAAGACTAATTGAAATTTATTAAAAAATCTAACTTTTTTTTGCCAGATGAGTAGGCCGTTATTCTATAGAATTTAAATTGTGCAAATCGAAGTAATAGTGAATTCGATCTATTCAAATTTTCAAAGTCCACCAATTGACTCCAAATAGGCTCTAGGAGGTCCCCCATAGGCTAAAGGAGCAATTCGACAGGTTTTAGATGACGAATGGTTGAAGTCGAATTTTTAAAGAGACAGTACATGATAAATTTCGATAAATCTGCCCTTTATTGTAGTAGATGACTTTAACTAGATTTTTTCAAGATTTCTTATACCTTAATGCTGCAAATAGCCTGAATCCAAAAATCCGCCATCAGACCTGTCCAGGTACAAATCAATGGGAGAGTCCCCTATCCCAATTTGAAGTTATCGTGGTCTGCGCTGGCTTTAGCCCAAAAATCCGACTTTTTCAGGGTTTCATGGCAAAAAGTCAAAAAAATCTAGCGATTTTTCATCCAATTAAATCGATTTATTTTAATAAATAAGCTCAAATTGGGCATGGAAGTTTGGTTGAGCTTTTTATAAATAACTCCCTTAATATTCACACAGTTTTCAACTATGCCCCATGTTCCTGTATGAGGAGGCTGCCATATTTTTGTAGCAGGAGTCCGTTGGAAACATTGAAAACTTTAACTGACAGGCTGAGATTAGTGATGGGCGAATTTGCGCCGTTTTTCCGAAAAAAAAAATTGTGACGCCAGCGAATTTATTCGCTGGCGGCGAATCGTGCAAATTCGCCACGAATTCGCGCCTGGCGAATAAATTCGCCCATGACTAGCTGAGATGGGACAGTCAGGTTGGCAAAACAATCAGGTTTAGGAACTTCAACTAACAATTACTTATAATAACAAACCTCTCAGCAAAAAACAATCAACATGACCTATAGGTAACTTTTAATATACTTTCATATTTTAAAAATTCGTTTTTTAGTGTCAGCATCACTTTAACTTCAATCTTTGATAAATATACCCCCTAGAGTTGGATCTGAATGAAAAACAGGCAGAGACCATGATTAACAAACAACCTTTTTCATTGCTCTAGATGCTGCAGTATTTAAGAGTTTGACTACAAGTTGCTGATCAGAAGGTATTATACCCAAACATGCCTAAAGAGAGTATGGGCACACACTTCCAATCGCTGCTGGCGATGTTTAGAAAACACAGGTACACTCCTCCATATTTTCTGAGAATGCCCCAGAATTTGCCCATACTGGGAGAGAATATTACAAATCTCTGAGGAAATACTGGTAACAGCTATCCCAAACAACCCAGCATACATTCTGTTTTTCCAAATGGATAAAACCCTTTCTTACTTTTTCTTTATGCCAGAACCATTCCTATTAACTGCTGCGACATTATTAATCCCCCTGCACTGGAAATTCCAACAAACCCCAACCATTCGCGAATGGCTGACAAAAATACAGGAACTGTTCCACTTTGAGGAGCTTTCTACGCTCAATGCAGACTAGTTTACTGAGTTTTCCAGCAGATGGATAAGATGGATCCATTTTAAGGAATCAGACACTTACCGATCAGAAAGGAAATAGCTCCTTATACTGTGAAACATCTTTTTTTTCTTCCCCCTCCCTCTCTCTTCCTTTCTTCTTTTCCCCTTCTACCCTCAAACCCTCCTCCGCTATCCCCCTTTCCCATTCCTTACCCTAAGCCTCCCACCCCAACCCTCAAGATATAGCAACAAGCTAAGAGTATGATTTCAAATGTGGTACAAAATATGGATATATATGTGTATAATTAAGCTGGATGTACCCTACTGTATTGTAAACTTTACTGGTAATTGATATCAATAAAAAATGTTAAAAAAAATCAGCTTGAAAAAGTGCAAAAATTGAATAGTACTATTTTTTGAGTTAGACAACCGAATCTCTAGCTTTGCACTTTAAAAATTTGACCAGCAAAAAGAAGCTTTCATAATTAGACCCTTAAACTCAAATAAAAAACAATTTAAAAAAATGCTTTTTTGTTGCACTTTCTGGTTCAACTGAACATTTCTCTTCAGTTGAGCATTATTTGTTGCAATTATAATTCTGCTGTTATTTGCATAAATAGGAGAATGACAAATGCAACAGACACACATATATCAACAGTTTAGCCCTCCAGAGAAAAACTATATTGTAGAATATGCACAAATCAATTATGATCAATATTTGTGAGGCTTGGGGGCAATAAATCCCTTTTCTGCATTATTATTGAATAGAAAAATGTATGATAGTAGCTTCGAAATGAATACAGTAAAAAGCATTTCTCCTGTTGAAGTACCTAATTCTTTCTTAAAAATATAGTATAGTGGAACAGAGACTTCTTGTTTAAAATAATCTAAATAGTGATTTGTGCACATTGAGACTATTACTGCCCTCCAAGGAATTCCTTTGACACTCATTAAGTTTTTTTTCTGTCAGGACTCTAGTTCCGGGAGTAATAAGGCTTTGTAAACTGACTTGCAGCACAATATAATCACTGAAATATGAGATTGGTGTTGCTAGCTGTACAAAAGTGACAACACAATAAGTTAGTTCAACTGGTAAAATGTGTGATAAAATATGTAAATATGGACATAAAGATGTTAGACATGAAAGAATTGCCACTGTTTCTTTTCTTTTTTGTGAAGTGAATTTGATCAGCTGTATTCTGTTTTAAACAAATATTATGAATGCATAGCCAAACAATCAGATAATCATGTTTGTACTGATTTTGTAGCTTCTCAATGTACTATTTATAACATGTATATCTATATATGTCTATACATACTGGTATAGGATCAAATATCCAGAATACATACATCCAGAATGGGGATCATTCCATAATTTAGATCACCATACCAGAGGCAAGCTGCTAAAAATCTTAAACCTTAAATAAACCCAATATGATTGTTTTGCAACCAATGTGGAGTCATGCAGCTACAGTAAGTTACCCTGAAGTACACAAGGTACTGTGTTATTATTACAGAAAAAAAGAAAATAAATTAGCTTAACACTATTTGCTTAAAATGGACTCTACAAGAGAAGGCCTGCCCATAATTTGAAGCTTTCGGTATAATGAGTTTCCGGATAAGAAATGCAACATACAGTATATGTAGGGGGAACTCACCAAAATGCAAGAAGTTTCCTTTTCAAAGAAAGAGAAAGTGTAGCTTTAAGTGGGCATGTACCTGTATTTTACACACAACATCAGGGTATAACTACAGAGAAAGCAGACCCTCTGGCTGCAGGAGGGCCCTTGAGGGGGCCCAGGAGGCACAGGGGGGCCTATGAGGCTCTAATTATTGAGCAAGTTCAGCATCAGGGGTGTAACTAGAGAGGAAGCAGACCCTGTGGCTGCAGGGGGGTCCAGGAGGTACAGGGGCCCATGAGTCCCTAATTAATGAGCAATTTCAACATATTTTGGTAAACCACCTCTGGATATCAAGGTGGTCCTAGAATTAATTCACTGTGGGTTCCAGAAACATCTAGTTACGCCACTGCACATCATGGTTTTACACGAAACTTTGTACTTTTTAATCTCACACTCAACATATCCAACAAGTTCATTTTTCAGAACTAGAACAATCTAGGATCAGTGAGCATCTGAACAATTTGGAAACCTGGTCTTTGAAATCTCTTTAGATCGTATTTGGGCAACTCATCATGTAAAATACACTTTTTTTAATTGTCTTTTTATGTTTTATTATCCTGATCTCCCCTAAGATGGTTCAAATTGCCTCTGAATTCTTGGATTCAGAGCTCACTCTAAGCCCCACGCCCCTTCCATTCACAGAGTTTTTCCAGTTACTGTCCAAATATTCCCTTCCTTTGTCATGGGGTTAGATATTTATAGCCTTAGTGAGCTCTATAGTGGTAGTTGGAATTCTGTTGCCACTTTTTAGGCCTATTTTCAACTTTAAATCAAACGTTTTGAAAAGAAAGAAATTCTCTTGTTACTCTTGAGTTCGTTTCTTCAGTTTAACTGAGTAGTGCATGAGCTATAAAATTATTTAAATTGCCACAAACAGATAATTTTTAGATCTTTTTTTCAAGCAGGGAAAATTTTTTACTCTAAAACACAAACTGTTGAATGTTCCTCACCATTAATTTTCCAGTGGCTAATCATTTTGTACCAAAACCTATGTTTTAAATTCAGGGGATCAATATTGTGGTTGTATGCACAATACCTGAAATATTTTTTCAGTTTCTACATTCCATTTTAAAATAAAATATAACCAATTATAGATTGGTTAGATCAATCAATGGTACTACAACAGTGGCAAAATTTGGGATAAGCTTTCTGTTATAGTCCACAATACCTAGAAAGATTCTGATCTGTTTTTGTAGCCAGTCTCGAAATGCCTTTAACTATCAGAAATCACTCCAAGGACTTTAAATTTACAACTTCTTTAGTAAACTCAGATGTTTCAGTCTGGCTCTTGTACCTATAAAAAGTTTTGATAAAGGTCAAAGAAGGGGTCCAAAACTAAATTTTATTATCATAAAAATGATCAGAAAGTAAATACATATACTAGGGGCAGATTCATTAAGGGTCGAATTTCGAAGTTAAAAATACTTCGAAATTCGACCCTCGAATTGAAATCCTTCGACTTCGAATATCGAAGTCGAAGGATTTAGCGCTAATCCTGCGATCGATCGATCGAAGGATTTTTCGTTCGATCGAACGATTAAATCCTTCGAATCGTTCGATTCGAAGGATTTTAATCCAACGATCGAAGGAAAATCCTTCGATCAAAAAATCACAGGCAAGCCTATGGGGACCTTCCCCATAGGCTAACATTGACTTCGGTAGGTTTTACCTGCCGAAGTAGAGGGTCGAAGTTTTTTTTAAAGGGGAAGTACTTCGACTATCGAATGGTCGAATAGTCGAACGATTTTTCGTTCGATTCGTTCGATTTCGTTCGAATTCGAACGAATTTAACCAATTCGATGGTCGAAGTACCAAAAAAATACTTCGAAATTCGAATTTTTTTCATTCGAATCCTTCACTCGAGCTTCATGAATCGGCCCCTTTAAATGTCAGTGTTTTGCCTCTAACGAAGCAGCCAAAAAAGTTTGTAGTGTAGCTTTACAGAGAATAAGTTTATGGTTGCTGGGCAGACAGAATAGGAAAACAAATAATGCAAACCCCATGAGTCAATTTATTCATAAAATACTTAGGGGCCGATTCATGAAGCTCGAGTGAAGGATTCGAATTAAAAAAACTTCGAATTTCGAAGTATTTTTTGGGTACTTCGACCATCGAATTGGTTAAATTCGATCGAATTCGAACGATTCGAAGTAAAAATCGTTCGACTATTCGACCATTCGATAATCGAAGTACTGTCTCTTTAAAAAATACTTCGACCACCTACTTCGGTAGATAAAACCTACCGAAGTCAATGTTAGCCTATGGGGAAGGTCCCCATAGGCTTGCCTGTGATTTTTTGATCGAAGGATTTTCCTTCGATCGTTGGATTAAAATCCTTCGAATCGTTCGATTCGAAGGATTTAATCGTTTGATCGAACGAAAAATCCTTCGATCGATCGATCGCAGGATTTGCGCAAAATCGTTCGACTTCGATATTCGAAGTCTAACGATTTTAGTTCCCAGTCGAATATCGAGGGTTAATTAACCCTCGATATTCGACTCTTGATGAATCGGCCCCTTAAAGTTAACTACCACATTAATTTATACATGAAGGGGGTTATTTATTTGAATCTAAATGCCAAAACACAAAAAATTATACCCCGAGGATGGAAAAAGTCAGAATCTGAAAACCCGGCATCTCAGACTTGCCGAGGTTCTATATAAGTAAATGGGAGAAGTCCTGAATATATCCTTCTCTGCGTTGGGTTTTGTGCAATTATCCGAAGATTTCATGGTTTTCTGATTTTTCGGTCGGAAAATCCGAAGCATTTTGTGTGATTCTAAGTTTCATACAATTATCACTTTTTTTTCTAGTTTTTTCCCGAACTGGAATTTTTCGGGAAGTGTATTGATAAATAAGGGGAAATAACCCGTGAAGATTTGGTCAGAGTATATTTCAACAAATAACGAGATAAATACTGATTTTGATAAATAACCCCCTGGCAGTGTTATAATGATTCAGTAATGGGCTAACGCTATTGAGAGTTTGTAGAGCACATCCACTTAGTACAATATCTAGAACTAGCTGTAATAAAAATACCTGGTGGTCTAGTGGTGCGGCGGCGTGGACGGCCGCCACGCCGCCGCGCTCCTTCTCTTGCCTCCAGCGCCGGCGCCATCTTGGTTTCTTAGGGCGCGCTTGCGCGCCTCCTAATGGTACAGGCGCGCTGGCGTAATCACATTGGCGCACGTTTTGGCGCGAAATTTGAAAGTATTTAAGGCCCATTAATACTCCCAGCCAGTGCCCGTGATAGAACTTTGTTTCTAAGTGGTTTCTGAGCCTAGTGCATCTGTTCCTGTTATTCTGTATCCTGTTTATCCGTGTTTGACCCTGCCTGTATCCTGACTATTCTGAACTCTGTATCCTGACCCTTGCCTGCCTACGACAACTCTTCCTGCTTAACCCCTTGATTGACAACCCGGTTTGACCCTTGCCTGCCTGACGATTCTGATATCCACCTGCCTCGACTCTGCCTGTCTGACGATTCTCTTGCCTGCTCCATTTGTACCGTGACCTTCGGCCCAAAAGACTCTGCTAACAGCCGTGCCCCTTCGCCAGCCAGAACATCTCGCCTTGCACCCCTCGTTAAGTCCAGGTGGCACCCAAGTAAGTTGAGGGCTCCTCCCGAAGCCCAACGGTGGTCACACTACTGGTGAAGCCGAGCCGAGACCAGGGTGCTTGGCATTTGTTCTGGTATCGGGCACTAGCACTCGTTATTCAACAATCATTGGGACCCCCTCCCTGACTCTGAATCTACATCCTTTCTTCCTACTTGAGGAGTAAGATTTTAAATCATCAGAGGTGGGGGGCAATATTTTAAATGTTGGAATCCCCATCCTAAGGTTATAAATGGCTGGGAGATTGTTATGGTCTCTGGTCTGGTATCTGGTCACATAACCTAGTTTTTTGTTTTGGCTCCTACTCTGTGGCTTCAAACCTCATTCATGCCCCCCCCCAAATGTAGTGTAACATTAATCACATATTTCTTTTAAAATGAGACAACTAAAAGAATGGTAATCTATTATTTGCAGCAAATTCATATATAAAGTGCACCTATCTATAGAACTGTATGTATCAGGTTTATAGCAATATTTTAGTAGACTTAGTAAAGACTACTGAAATCTGGAGAAGATATTTTGATGACAGAAGTTCTCCCTCAAATTACCTTACAGTAAGTTTTATGATGTAGACAGACATTTGGAGGCCTATTTATCAAAATTTGGATTTATTCAAATTTACAGGTTTTTTTCAGCTTTGAATCTCACACACTCACAATTTAACAAACCTATTTTTGTTTTTAGAAAATTAGAATATAAAAAACAAGATCAAATAAAACTGAAAAAAAATACAAATACCTTGAATTTGTATTTTATTCATCATTTTAATGGGTTGAAAACCTTAAAAACTCAAATTGAATACATAGTTTACATTTTGCATAGCATAGCTCCCATTGACTTCTACCTCACAAGCTTTCAGATTCAGAAGTTTTGCATTAGAGTTTTTTGCGTAATACATATAAAAAATTGTGTTTTCTTATCGTCCTACAGGCAGCACACAATGGGTTAAGGTCTGAACCAATCCCTGGTAGGACAGAAGAATAATCACTAATTAACAAGGTGATATTAGCCCCCCCTTAACCCTCCTCCAATAGTGTTTTTTTCTTCTGTCCTATCTAGGGTAGGAGTGAAGGGGCCGGTTGGTCCGAAGATCCGGGCCCTGAGGGGTTCGATGGCCATATGAGTAATCACCTGAGGGTGGGTTGCTCAGGGGGAACTACGGGGCTTCCCTTTTGGCTTACCTGGCAGTTGGTGGGTCGCAGTAAGCTGGCGACGCCATGAGCGGCGTTTGGACTCTGCTGGGTTGCTGGATGCGTCTCATCTCTGTGGAATGCCCTCTGGAATTAAAATTTTTTTCTTCAGGAGGCCTATATAGCAGCGCTTTACTTCAGGGAGACTGCTGCTAATAGCTGCTGCAGTTCCTGATAGCACGCTGCCAGGTTGCTGGGTCTGTGTTGGAGGCTGTGAAGGTACATGTTTGTAGCCTTCAGTGCCTATTCATGAGTAAATATTACAATGCTTGTTTTATTTATACTCCTCCATTTTTTTCCCTTAGATGTCTGACTCTGCCAGAGCATCTGGGAAAAGAAAGAGAAAATCCAGACACTGTGTGTGTGTGGACTGTAATCAACCTTTGCCTGACAACTGTGATGTGAATAAATGTGATCGTTGCTCCAGAAACTCTTCAAAGGAAAATAAGTTGGAGCAGTTTATGGATTGGTTTAAGGAGATGTTTCAGGACTTTAAAACCGTAACTCCTAAATCACATACCCCTTCAGTGGCTTCTTATCACCCTGAGTCTGAGTCTAATTCTGACCAGTCCGATGATTCATCCTCATCCTCTGCAAAAATAAACAAGCGGAAGGAGGATTTTTTTCTCTTTCCAGTAGAGAAAGTTCCGAAGTTAATTAAAGAGGTGAAGAAGGTGATGAGTCATGATGATGCACCTTCCTTGGAGACTTCGAATGATAGTCAGCTGCCCTTTTTTTCTGAAAAGAAGTCAGTTACCTTTCCGGTCCATCCTTCTATTTCAAAGATTATAGAACAGGAATGGAAAGATCCGGGGAGAAAACCAGAAACCTCCAAAAGATTTAAGCTGATGTTTCCCTTTGATAGCAAGGACATTGGGAAATGGGAAGATCCCCCCAAGGTGGATATTCCAGTGGCTAGGTTGTCAAGAAGGACAACCATTCCAGTTGAAGAATCTGCAATTAAAGATCAGATGGATCGCAGGGCAGAATGTTCGTTAAGAAGAACCTATATGGCAGGTTCTACTTCTTGCAAGCCTGCACTTGCTTCTGTGTCAGTATCTAGGGCACTTAAATATTGGATAAACTCCTTGGAGGAGGAGATTGAAGCAGGAACATCTAGAGATATTCTCTTAGATATGATGGGGTCAATCAAGTTGGCATCCGATTACTTGTGTGATGTATCGATTGAAAATCTAAAATTAGGGGCAAGAACAATGGCCTTGTCTACGGCTGGAAGGAGAGCACTCTGGCTCAAGGCCTGGTCAGTCGATATGGCGTCAAAGAATAGTTTGATTTCAATTCCATTTGAGCCAGGAAAATTGTTTGGCAGCCCATTAGATAAATTGCTGGAAAGCCTGGTTTCTGGAAAAGGGAAAACTTTGCCTCAGGACAGACAAAAGGCCTCAGGGAGAAGGTCCTTTCGTTCCTCATCAAGAAGATCACCGATTCGGTCGAGCTCTTATAGGAGATCAGATAGAGATTTGGTCAGATCCACAGGATTCAGATCCAGACCAAGGAATTTCAGATCGAAATGGGCAGATAAAGAACCAAAGCAAAAGAAGGAGCCCAACCAGGGAAAGGATGGGGCATTCTGACGCCAGAGTACAGGAGGAAGTGGGCGGCAGGCTAGCCTTTTTCCTCCAGACTTGGGAATTGACAACCTCCGATTCCTGGGTTCTCAGTATAATAAGAGGAGGTTACTTTATACATTTCAGTCGTCCTCCAAGGCAAAGATTCTGTGTCAACGGAATCAGTTCCGACCAAAGAAAGCGTATGGCGCTAGAGAAGTCCATAACAGATTTCATAGCAATGGAAGTACTAGAGCCAGTTCCCTCAGGGGAGTTGGGAAAAGGGATTTATTCTCATGTGTTCCTGGTGCCGAAGCAAGGAGGAAGTTTCAGGCTGGTTATAGATTTGAAGTATCTAAACCAATTCATAAAGAAAGAGAAATTCCGTATGGAGACTATCAAGTCGGTGTTAGGCATTCTTCAAGAAGGAGATTTTATGATAACGATAGATCTGAAGGATGCCTACTTACACATTCCGATTCATCAGAACAGCAGGCGATATCTGCGGATAGCAATAGTGCTGGATTCTGTTCTTCACCACCTGCAGTTCAAGGCCTTACCCTTTGGGATTACTTCGGCCCCGAGGGTTTTCACCAAAGTAATAGTGGTTTTGGCAGCAGCCCTGAGAAAACAGGGGGTGTATGTTGTTCCATACCTGGACGACTGGCTCGTGAAGGCCTCATCTTACACAAAGTTAATTTGCCAAAGAGATATGGTAATATCAATGTTGGAGAGTCACGGCTGGATCATAAACAAGGCAAAGTCAAAGTTAGATCCAGTAACATCGATCAAGTTTTTAGGGCTCCAAATAGACACAAAGGAAATGAAGGTGTTCCTTCCTCAAGAGAAAGTTGTGGCCCTTCGGTCAGCAGTGAGATTTCTGAGTCAATCTCGTCTTGTTACACTACGGGATGCCATGAGAGTCTTGGGGCTGATGACTGCCTCTTTGGAAGCAGTTCCGTGGGCGAGGGCTCATATCCGTCCACTCCAACGTCAAATACTTCGGAGTTGGGATCGGTCACCTATGTCTCTGAACAGAAAATTTAGAATTCCAGTCAGTCTCAAGGAGAGTCTGGTTTGGTGGAGCAAGACGCGGATTCTGGCAGAGGGGAAGTCCTTCAGAACGCCTCAGTTTATTTCTCTAACAACAGATGCCTCTGCGTTAGGTTGGGGGGCGCATCTCAGGGGGTATATGGCCCAGAGCAAGTGGTCATCCTGGGAGAGGACTCAGTCCTCGAATTTCAAAGAGTTAAGAGCAGTCAGATTGGCTCTGAAGAGGTTCAAAAAGCAGGTGAAATGTCGTCAAGTGTTGATACATTCCGACAACATGGTGACAGTGTCTTACTTGAACAAGCAGGGGGGGACCAGAGTTCCTCTCTTGATGAAAGAATGCCAGAAGATCATGTCATGGGCAGAAAGGAATCTCCAATTTCTCAAGGCAGTCCACATAAGAGGGGTGGACAATTCTGTGGCAGATTCTCTGAGCAGAGAACACTTGGATCAAGGAAATTGGGAACTAAATATTCAGGTGTTTCGTCAGATTGTTCTCAAGTGGGGATGTCCGGGGATAGACCTGATGGCGACTCGGAGGAACAAGAAGGTGTTCCGTTTCTGCTCACTGTCGAGAGAGGACAATCCGACTTTTGTAGACGCGATGTCAGTACTATGGGATTTCAAGATGGCATACATCTTTCCTCCCTTACCCATGGTTCAGAGGGTGATCCAGAAGGTCAAACAGGATCAGGCATCGGTGATCTTGATAGCTCCTTTTTGGCCCAGGAGGACATGGTTCTCGGACTTGATGGTGTTGTCGAAGGGGGAATACTGGGTTCTTCCGAACAGGGAAGATCTCCTCATTCAGAAAGGCCTGAAGCACCCAAACCCATCCAAGTGGAGTCTAACGGCTTGGAGGCTGAGAAGGAGTTGTTAGCTCTCCAAGGTCTCTCACATGAAGTAGTAGACACTCTTTTACGGGCCAGGAAACAATCAACATCCACGGCTTATGCTAGGGTATGGAAAATATTTTGCTCGTGGTGTAGAGAAAAAGATATTTCCCCAAAGGATTGTTCCTTACCAACGGTTCTTCAATTCCTACAAGATGCTTTTTCTAAAGGGTTAAAACCAAACACTTTAAAAGTCCAGATATCAGCACTTTCAGTTTTTCTTTCCAAGAATTTGGCGATTGAACCTTTAGTAAGAAGGTTTGTAAAAGCAGTGTCAAGGATCAGACCGAGATTGAGGTCTCTAGTCCCTCCATGGGATTTAAACATTGTATTGACAGCGTTATGTGACTCTCCCTTTGAGCCACTACAGGAGTCCAGTCTCAGACATCTTTCATGGAAATCGGCTTTCTTGGTTGCCATTACTTCTGCAAGAAGAATTGGAGAGATTCAGGCATTAGCAGCAGTGCCTCCTTATACTTTATTCTTTCCGGATAAGGTGATGTTGAGAACTATGCCATACTTCACACCGAAAGTACCGACATCTACAAATATCAATTCGCAAATAATATTGCCTGCAATTTGTCAACAACCTACTAATCCAGTAGAGGAAAAGTTGCAACTTTTAGATTTGCATAGATGTCTGTCAATTTATATTGAAAGATCGAAACAATTCAGAGATTCGGATGGCTTGTTTGTTCTTTTTACTGGAAAAAGAAGGGGAAAGAAGGCCTCTAAAGCAACCATTGCCTCATGGGTAAAGAATACTATTGCCCATTCTTACTCTTCGCTGGAAATGGATCCGCCCTTTCCTCTTCGGGCTCATTCTACAAGGGCAGTTGCGACCTCTTGGGCAGAAAAGGGAGCAGTTGAAATTACAGAAATCTGTAGAGCAGCCTCTTGGAGCAATGTGCACACATTCGCGAAGCATTATAAATTGGATTTAGCAGCCTCTCAAGAAGCAGCCTTTGGCAGCAGAGTTCTTGAAGCAGCCCTTCATTCGACTTGAGAAAATTTTTTGTTTTTTTCTCCCTCCCTATTAGCTTGCTAAGTCCCATTGTGTGCTGCCTGTAGGACGATAAGAAAACTGAAAATTTGTTCTTACCTGAAATTTTCCTTTTCTTTAGTCCGTAAGGCAGCACAAATTTTGTTTGCCCTCCCAATAAAGTATTCAGCATAAAAATTGTCTCTCTCTCTTCCTGATAGTTAGCTTGTCATATAACACTATTGGAGGAGGGTTAAGGGGG
This sequence comes from Xenopus laevis, assembly GCF_017654675.1. Taxonomy (NCBI): domain Eukaryota; kingdom Metazoa; phylum Chordata; class Amphibia; order Anura; family Pipidae; genus Xenopus; species Xenopus laevis. Next base: position 63,988,681 of record NC_054373.1, read on the forward strand.
GGCTAATATCACCTTGTTAATTAGTGATTATTCTTCTGTCCTACCAGGGATTGGTTCAGACCTTAACCCATTGTGTGCTGCCTTACGGACTAAAGAAAAGGAAAATTTCAGGTAAGAACAAATTTTCAGTTTTTTAAAACCATTTTTAAAAAAAATTGCATTGCTGAAAAAATTACAAGCATTGATAAAAAAAACCCAGTGGATTACATTTTTTATCTTTAGTTTTATATTTTAAATGATTAAGTTTTTTATTCAGCAGCTCTTCGGTTTGCAATTTCATCTAGGGTCCAGTTTAACCTGTGGTAGTGGTTTGAAGATGAGAGAGCCTGGACACAAAGATAAGTAATACAAAATAAATGCTTACAAAGCAATTATTTTAAATTTCATTTGAAAGCTTGTAAAAAGTGTTTAGACAATGAAGTGTTTAGACAATGAGGCCTATTTAACAAAATTTGAATTTGTGTAGTTTTATGGGATTTTTTCAGCCTTGACTAAGCTCCCATCTTACTAGGAATACCTACTAATTTATTAAAAGCTCCAAATATAAAAAGCACAAGCGAAAAAAGTCATGGAATGACTCCAAATAAAAATAAAACATTCACTAAAAGCTCAAACAAAAGAAAGATTTTAAAATTTGCTCTTCTGCCTCTGCAGCAGCTTGCAGCTTTTCTTCCAAACCCTTGTGAGCCTACTATACCTTACAGCTTGGTAAGAAAGCTGCTAGAAAGCGAGCTTTACTTATTCACTGCCTGGGAGCAGAGGGACAGCGTATATTCTATACATTACCATTACCTGATGATACTTATGAAACTGCTCTTACTGCTATAAAGAACTTTTTCGTGCCAAGAGTAAATGTGGTTGCTGAAAGATATAAATTCCGCCAACATGGACAACGTAATGGCGAATCCACAGAACAATTTGTACAGCGGCGTTACTACAGCTAACCGGGCCCCCCTGCAAAAAAATCTTCAGGGGCCCCGGCTTAGCTGCACGCACGCACGTACCTGCATGCGCATACACGCATCTGCTGACCTCCTTCAGCGCTCGCACATCTTCTGTCCTGTACTCCGATCCGCCCCGCCGCTCTGCCGTTAAATTACTTGTGGCGGTCGCTGCACATAGTGTGCAAGGAATTTCCGTTCAGCAGACCCCTTGGTCCGGGCCCTCTGTCCCCCGGGCCCCCCCGCAACCGCAGCTTTGAGAGAGCTGGTTGTTACCTGTGAGTTTGGGAATCTAACAGATGAAATGCTAAGAGACCAAATAGGGGAAAAAACAAACTCACCTCGCATTAGAGAGAGACTGCTCCTAGAGCAGGATTTAACCCAAAGGCTATTACAGTTGCTAGCCAAACTGAAACAGCAGTGGCAGAGGCTAAAACTCTCAGTCAGGGAACTGCTATACTTAAACCTGCTGCATTAAACCTACAATTAGTTGATGGTCTCATTACTACAGCACCAGTGCCTGCCACACAGTCAGTGTCTAAAGTGCAAAGAACTTTGTACACAAAGTTAAGTTGAGACCAGATGTCAAACCAGTACTATTCCCTGATTCAGTATGGGAAAAACTTGCTATTGATATTGTGGGTCCTTTTACAGACGCTCCTATAGACTGCAGATTTGATGGACGCATATGGAATTCAAGTCGTCTTGCTCCTGTTAGATATGACTTTGGAGAAGCTCCATTTGATGAAGGACATTTTCCTACTCTTGATGTCAACTGCAATAGGCCTGAAGAAAGTGACCCTAGAATGCATACTGAGAGAATCATAAAACTACCTGCATGGACCCAGGACTATGTGATGTGAATAATATATAATATTGCTATAATATTGCTTTAAATTGCATTGTTTATTACATTTTCCCAAATGCTTTCCTACTATAGGGGGAATATGTGTTGTTCATACAAATGGCCTGTAGATGTCACTGTGCTCAGACTTATACTGTGCATACTTCCTGTCAGCTTAAAAGTGAAAGTTACTGTTGTGTAATGCCTGCATGAGTCTCTGCTAATACACTCTTATACTCTACTCATCCTCGGCTACCCAAAACATACCACATAGCAGGGCAGATTTGTGGACTTTCTGGAGGATACCATTCTCCATTTGTCTCAAATATTCTCTTACATGTAAAATTATGAACAGCCTCATCATTATGCAGTTTCAGATGTTTATATTATAAAAGAGCAAGGAGATTGGTCTTTTTACAATATGTGGCATGTAGCTGTAACCCTTTCTAACCAGGAATATCCAGGGCCACACTGTGGCGCTAACAGTATAGATCCCAAGCCTCCGCTAAGTGGGAGATTTGCGGGGTTTGGATAAGTTAAGTGCCTCCACCCAGGGCTAAAACCAGATATTGGTGGCATACAACTCCCTGGGAACTGCAATAGCAGTGATTTCGGTACCAATTGTAGCAGACAATAAACCACACAAAAGGCAGATATGCAGTAATATGTAATATTAGGAATGCAATATATGCAATGCAATAAGAACAGTAAAATAACAATAATACGATGAATATAAGACAATATAATAAGTATCACCCTTGGTATGAAAATGTCCACTGTCACTTTAAGAATGGTGAGTGTGCACACTAGAGGTCTGAGGGTATATACCAAAGTAGTAATAGAAGGGGTATGTGTTGCAACACTAGATTGATGCACCCCGGGGTGTGTAAAGTGAAGGTCTCACCAACTCCCAGTGATAATGAAAGAATAAAGATCCTGTGAGGCAGAGCAGATGCAGGGAAGCAGTCTGGCAGCTTTAATCCACACTGTGCTTGAAATGCTGGTGTAGGGAAAGGCTTCCTAAATTCCTGAGGATCCACTGCACGTGTCACGGAGGCTGATGGGAAATCCACAGTCCAGATCCGGTTTACACACTGGCAACTCACTACAGGGCTGAAGTCCTATCTATCCTACAGGGATTACTTCCCCAGCAATAGCTCAGGCAGCTGCACTAGTTCCAGTCACTATGATGGCTGACTGGAAAGGGTTAACTAACTCCCTGTGCTCTGGCTATGGGATTCCCTATATGGGTAAATGTTCTATAGGTGAAATCCCTAGCTTCCTACTCAGATAAATCAGCAGGAACACTCACAAAAGAGAAGGAGAGATTGCAGGCGGCTCTCAGTGTATTAGTCCATGCTTTCCTCTTCTCTTCTTCCTGGTTAACCTAAGCCTCACTTTCATTTTGGCTCCAAACTTCTTTCAGAGAGGTCACAAGGTCAGAAGCAAATCCTTCTTGCTGATTGGACAGGCTGTGGCTGAAAACTGTCTCACTGCAGTGCAAGCAGCAGCCATGCTTTTGGTGGATCCAGATTTAAAGTCACAGGGTTATGCAGTTAGGGAAAGGGCAAATAACACTTCCCTACATTCTCCCCCCGGAAAATCCCTTCTGGCCCAGCAAGGGTACAAACATTGTAAACAAGCAATATGAAATGTGTTATAAACAGTAATAACATCCACTTCTAATAGTCTCTCCTGAGATCTATCAAGTCACAATGGTCGCTGTAAGAGAAATTAAATTAGTAGTATGCAACAGACATCATAGAAGATAATCTACTCATCATTTGGTGCATTTCTCTTAGCAAAGATTGAACATCAGTACCACAGGGCACATTCAAACCATTTTGATAAGGTAAAGCATATCCAACAAAAGGTTGAGAAGTATAGCTAGGTACTCCTAGAGAATCATAGGAGTACAATAGGAGGCCTCCTTATCCTTCCTCCCCTCCGCACATCCCTAGCAGGCAGTCCTGAGGCTGGGTTAACTGAATTTTGAGTTTGATTCAGTACAGACTGGGCAGCAGGAACAAAGTCTGGGGTGTCTGGGCTCAAAGTCCTTGCAGATGGAGGTTGGTCATCATGTGAGTTAGTAGGTGCAACTGTTGGCTGTTCATCATCATCGGCATGAATTGCTGCAGGTGAATCTACTGAAACATCAAAGTCATTTGGTGAATTCTCAGCATCAGAGGGATCATCACTAACAGTAGAGTCTGTTTGATTTTCAGTCTCTGAGTCAGATACCTGAGGTATGGGTAAGAGATGATTTCTATGCCAGGCTTTTAGATACCCCCTTGGACCTTTGATGCGGTAGACAGGGATACCAGGCAGTTTATCAACTACAACATAAAAGTCTGTACGCCAACGATCAGCTAGTTTATGCTGAGCCTGGTTTCCTAGGTTTCTCAGTAACACTCTATCTCCAGGAACAAGTTCATTGTGGCGTACTTTGGCATCATATCTTCTCTTGTTGCCTTGATTAGTTTTGGAAGCATTATCCTCAGCAAGGCGATAGGCTCTAGACAAGTCTTCCTTTAATTTAGCAACATACTGAGAGTGATTGATACTGTCCATACCATCTACTGACACTCCAAAGTAAAGATCTATTGGTAGTCGTGCTTCTCTGCCAAACATGAGGAAGTAGGGAGAATATCCAGTAGTCTCATGACGAGTGCAGTTGTAAGCATGAACCATAGTACTAACATGGCGACTCCAGAATCTTTTTTCTTTAACAGGAAGTGTACCAAGCATATTTAGCAAGGTGCGGTTGAATCTTTCTGGTTGTGCATCTCCTTGAGGATGATATGGTGTAGTTCTGCTTTTGCTAATATTGAGTAGCTGCAGAAGCTCTTTGATCAATTTACTCTCAAAATCACGTCCTTGATCTGAGTGCAGACGGACAGGAAATCCATAGTGGATAAAGAACTTTTCCCAAAGGACTTTAGCAACAGTGGCAGCTTTCTGATCCTTGGTAGGAAATGCTTGAGCATAGCGGGTATAATGATCAGTGACTACCAGAATGTTTCCAACACCTTTAGTATCAGGATCAATGCAGAGAAAGTCCATGCAGACAAGGTCTAAGGGCCCTGAACTTTTCAGGTGCTCCAGAGGTGCAGCTTTTATGGGCAATGTCTTTCTTTGCAAACATCTCAGACATCTTCTGCAATAATCAGTAACAGTGTCTCTCATTTTAGGCCAGTAGAACCTATCTTGAATCAAGCCATAGGTTTTCTCGATACCTAAATGGCCATGTTTGTCATGCAGGTTTCTGAGCACAAACTGCCTATACCTCTTGGGAAGAACTAATTGACGTCGATCAGGATGATCATGGTATAGTAGTACCCTATACAGGAGTCCATTGTCTATCTGAAACTTCTCCCATTCTCTCAAAAGGATAGTGCTATCAGAAGGCAGAGACTTCTTAAGGTACTCCTGGTCTTTTTGCAGGACAGCTTTCCTCAGGGGTCCAATGATAGGATCAGCTTGCTGGGCTCTGATCAAATCCTTTTTCTTCAAAGGGTGCAACTGATCAATCCCTAGCATTGCAGGGCAGCTGAAAGCATCCGGAACACAATTGGGTCTGGCACCCAGTGAATCCACTAATCTTAAGTCTGAGAAGTTGAGTTTCCTTCTGTTTACAGCAGAAGCTAGGCAAAAGGCATTTACTCCTGAGGGTGTAATTTCTTTCCACTCTTCATTCTCAGAAGTAGCAGGTAGGCCAGGTCTTCTAGATAGGGCATCGGCTCCTACATTCTTGGGACCTGGTTTATACTTAAGTGTGAACTGATAGTTGGATAAGGCTGCTAACCATCTGTGGCCTGTGGCATCTAGTTTGGCTGTGGTGTGAACATATGTTAGAGGGTTGTTATCAGTTCTTACTTCAAATGGTACTCCATACAGGTATCCATGAAGTTTGTCAACAATGGCCCACTTAAGTGCCAGAAACTCTAACTTGTGCACTGGATAGTTTTTCTCACTTGGAGTCAAACTTCGGCTGATATATGCCACTGGACGCAATCCTCCGGGGTACTCTTGATGAAGAACTCCTCCCAAGCCGTCATAGCTGGCATCCACATGGAGGATATAGGGCTTTGTAGGATCTGCATAAGCCAACACAGGAGCTTCTGTGAGACATTTCTTCAAAGCAGCAAAGGCTTCAGTACAGGCATCAGTCCACTTATCCCCAAAGGGTAATTTGGAACTTTTGGCAGCCTTTTCATCAGTTGAGGTGAGGGTCAGTAAGGCATGTAAGGGTTTTGCCAACTTAGAATATCCCTCCACAAATCTTCTGTAATAGCCACAAAACCCTAGGAATGACCTAAGCTCTGTGAGGTTGTTTGGTTGTGGCCAATTCACCACTGCTTCTATTTTAGCAGGATCAGTGGATACGCCTTCAGCAGACACAATATGTCCCACATAGTGTACTGAGGTACGGCCAAATTTGCATTTGTCAATAGACAACTTTAGACCTTCTTCTTGAAGTCTGTCAATCACACGAATGAGTCTTTCATGGTGCTCTTCTAGAGTACTTCCGAACACAATGATGTCATCAAGGTATACAAGACACTCTCGGGGGCATAGATCTCCCAATACTTTTTCCATAAGTCTCTGGAATGTGGCGGGGGCCCCGCAAATACCTTGAGGCATTCGGGTAAATTGGTAAAATCCCAGAGGACAAATGAAGGCAGTTTTCTCTTGATCCTCAGTTTTCTCTTGATCCAGCAGTTCTTTGGCTTCTTTCGGCATGGGAGAGTCCCCAAAATCAAAATTAAGAGGTGCATCGTTTGGTTCAATATGTGCAGAACATACTTCTGATTCAGATGTAACTTCCTGAACCGAGTAACACACTCCAACTTCAATCAAATTCGTTTACTGTAATAGGCCAAGGGTTGTGATTTTGCAGAACAACCCAATCAAACTCGGGCATCCCCTCTCACCAATCTTTTCTTTCTGGAATTAGTTCCCAACCATGCTTTGCCACTTGTTCAGGTGGAGTTTCCAGAAGAAAATAGCTTTGGGTGTCACATTCCATAGGCAGAGATCTGGTAACCTTTATCAGTCGTGCTTGCCCAGCTGGAATTTCCATAGCAGGCCCATTTAGTCTGTACACAGGGCCCTGACAGAATTCGGGTACAAAGGCTTGACACAGTCTCTTTACTGCTGCTGACACAGGGAAGGAAGAAACATCAGTGGTGCCTTGTAATTGCAGAAACTTTAGAAAAGCATCTTCAACTGCTTTCACATTAGATCCCACGATGAGTGGTGCAGATGTCCTATGAGCAGCAGGAGGACAAATATAAGCAACCACTTTGAGAGGTGGTTCATCTTCAGACGTTATCCCAGGAATTCGGAGATCAACTTCCACTTTTCCATCCATACAAGCAGATTTGGCACCCACACCTACTACCTCTATGTCATCAGCTGGAGTCAAGGGTAGGTGGGATAAATGTTTCTGGTAGAAAGGACGACCAATGATGGTTATCTGTGATCCAGTGTCAAATAATGCAGTAGTTGGAACATCATTCACAGTCAGATGGAAAATGCACTTCCGCCCTACCCCAACAAGTGGTTTTGGGTGGTTAGGCGTCCATTTCTTATGTCTGATTGAGATACATTCTCCAGCTTGGCTTTGCACAGGAGTAGCTTGTACCTTACGAGGGCATTTAGTGATGTCATGGCCTTGTTTTCGACAATACTCGCAGAAAAATTTCTGGGATTTAGGAAATAATGGTGCTCCAGCTGGCTGGCACTTTGCAAGCTGTGGAACAGTCTGGGATGGAGCTTTTGAAGGGTTCTCTTTCTGATTTAAATCTGAAGCTTGGGTAGAAGATGCATAATAGAAGTCTATTCCGGCTTCTTCCTCCTCTGCAGTTCTTAAGAGATCCCCTGTTACAGCATCTGGGTTGTATCTCATGTAAGTTGCACAGCAAGATTGACAGGGTGATGGGGGTCTGATCCCCACTTTACTTGCCTGTGAAGTTGAGACACTTCCTGAGTTGCAGGAATTATCTTTTTGAATATGAGGTAATTCAGTTCGTTAGACACTCTGCTAATGAAGACAGATGCTCTCTCACCTTTAAGTTGTCGCATAGCTTGAAACTTAGCAAGACGTTGTTGAAGATCCTCATATTTCTCATAGCGAGTTATCAAAGCTTGTAATAAATCTTTAACAGTACAATCAGGTTGTTTAGTCTTATGGGCTTGTAAGAAAATCAAAGCAGGGGGTCTTACTAGCTCCATTAGTCTGCGTTGCTTCATTTTATCAGTTCCCTCCCATTCCTCTAACAATGGGCGGATGTACTCTATCCAGTCAGTAAACACTTCTTCCCCTTTGGGTACTGGTTCAGTACCAGAAAAATACTTCTTTACACTCCAGACAGTCTCTTGCCATAACCGTAGACTAGCTTCAGTCACTTTCTGTATGCTTTCAGCAAATATAGGTGCAATTGTGTCTAGGCTAGTGAATGGGTGAGGTGCTGGAGGAGGTCGCCACTCAAAATTAGGATATTGAGGTGATATGTATGAAGTGTCATTTTCAATAAGTATGCTGCAGGAGTCTGGCTGCACAGACATGGGACTGGAAGAGCATTGTGGTTGCATAGCAGGAACAGTAGGAGGATATATAACAGGCCATCCCCTTGGAGAAATACCATTTGGATAGATAATTGCTGGTATACTGTCTCTGTTAAACTCAGACTGAGCTACACACAGCACTTGTTTCAATCCTTGTAAAGGTGAAAGTGATGATGTGACTATAGCAGAACCAGCCAGGCCTGGGTAAGATGACAGTGTCTGTTCCAGCATATTATTTGGTAACTGTAGGGGAATATGATCAAGTGCAAAGGCACAGGGCAAATTAAGTCCTTCCTGCAGAGCCCACATTTTAACTCCTTCTGGGGTAATAGCAGACATTGTAAATGAAAATCTACAAATCGTAATCTCAGCAGTGCCTCCAAAATGTAACCCTTTCTAACCAGGAATATCCAGGGCCACACTGTGGCGCTAACAGTATAGATCCCAAGCCTCCGCTAAGTGGGAGATTTGCGGGGTTTGGATAAGTTAAGTGCCTCCACCCAGGGCTAAAACCAGATATTGGTGGCATACAACTCCCTGGGAACTGCAATAGCAGTGATTTCGGTACCAATTGTAGCAGACAATAAACCACACAAAAGGCAGATATGCAGTAATATGTAATATTAGGAATGCAATATATGCAATGCAATAAGAACAGTAAAATAACAATAATACGATGAATATAAGACAATATAATAAGTATCACCCTTGGTATGAAAATGTCCACTGTCACTTTAAGAATGGTGAGTGTGCACACTAGAGGTCTGATGGTATATACCAAAGTAGTAATAGAAGGGGTATGTGTTGCAACACTAGATTGATGCACCCCGGGGTGTGTAAAGTGAAGGTCTCACCAACTCCCAGTGATAATGAAAGAATAAAGATCCTGTGAGGCAGAGCAGATGCAGGGAAGCAGTCTGGCAGCTTTAATCCACACTGTGCTTGAAATGCTGGTGTAGGGAAAGGCTTCCTAAATTCCTGAGGATCCACTGCACGTGTCACGGAGGCTGATGGGAAATCCACAGTCCAGATCCGGTGTACACACTGGCAACTCACTACAGGGCTGAAGTCCTATCTATCCTACAGGGATTACTTCCCCAGCAATAGCTCAGGCAGCTGCACTAGTTCCAGTCACTATGATGGCTGACTGGAAAGGGTTAACTAACTCCCTGTGCTCTGGCTATGGGATTCCCTATATGGGTAAATGTTCTATAGGTGAAATCCCTAGCTTCCTACTCAGATAAATCAGCAGGAACACTCACAAAAGAGAAGGAGAGATTGCAGGCGGCTCTCAGTGTATTAGTCCATGCTTTCCTCTTCTCTTCTTCCTGGTTAACCTAAGCCTCACTTTCATTTTGGCTCCAAACTTCTTTCAGAGAGGTCACAAGGTCAGAAGCAAATCCTTCTTGCTGATTGGACAGGCTGTGGCTGAAAACTGTCTCACTGCAGTGCAAGCAGCAGCCATGCTTTTGGTGGACCCAGATTTAAAGTCACAGGGTTATGCAGTTAGGGAAAGGGCAAATAACACTTCCCTACATAGCTTTCATTTTCTCTCAGTGCATTTTCTTGATCTGAATCTCTTCTTGGCCATGAATGTTATTTTTAGTTTAAGTTAATATAGGCCACAAGTGAATTAGCTTCTTGACACCCACTGAACCAATGGTTTATGCATCGAGAACAGACAGCTGTTTAGAAGTTCCCAGCTGGAAGACATACAATAAACAATTGCACATGAATATACACAGCCTTGTAGTTTCACATAATTATTCCCTTCTGTTAAGATGGCAACATGCCCATTCTCCTGTTGGTAGATAGTGTTATGGGCAATAGGAATAAAGCTGTGATGGAGTTTGATTAGCAACTTGCATGTTAGTGTAGATGACGTATTGGCTCTGGCAGTACTAATGTGATCTTTTTTGAACAAAAGCCAAACTTTATGAGGCTATTATATCTAAATACATCAATAGGTTTTCGAGATGTAACAGTAATTACAGTACTTTTCTGTAAAATGTCATTAAAAATAAATAATGAATATTTCATCTGAAAAAGGGTCAACTTGTCTACTTTTAAAAAGGAACATTTTTTTGACCTGTAAGTTTTAGTCTGACCATCCATCACTAATATATATATATATATATATATATATATATATATATATATATATATATATATATATATATATATATATATATATATATATATATATATATATATATATATATATATATATATATATATGCCACACACCCATGCACCACAATTAATTGCAACACATGGATGAGCTGCATTTTTTGTTTTTGTATATTCTATAAAGGAAAGTGGCTTTCCCTTTAATGCTTGCTCTCCCAACCCCCGCCCCTCTAAACACAGTCCTACAGATTACTTAAAAGCCCATAATGCTGAATGTTTCTTTGGAAGAGGTCATGCCAAATAAAGAGAGAAGCAGGTATGGTCTTTCTCCTCCCAAAGAAAATACCCTTTTTTCACTTAGGTAGGACTGATGCATGGACACTGCCTTGGCGAGCGCCTCAGCTTATGCATACTTTGTACAAACCATGTAACTAAAAGTGTCTATTTTTGCCAAATTCAGATAAGTTCCCTTTAATCCAATTGTTCCTTAAAGTTGTATAATGACAGTGCTGGGTTCATTTGTTTAGTTCAGTATATGATATAAGCCACACACCCATGCACCAGACTGATTTTAATTGCAACACATGGATGAGCTGGATTTTTTTTTTTTTGTATATTCTATAAAGGAAAGTGGCTTTCCCTTTAATACATACAGACAAATACAAGAGGTCCTCTGCACTCAACCCATTATCAATGGGTTGAGTGCAGAGGACCTCTAGTATTTGTCTATATGTATTTTGTGGTCACAGCCTCATTGCACCCCCGCCTAATGTTTTTAAAAATTAGTGGTCAGCACAACTTTCCCTTGTTTGTTATAGTTATACAGGAGTAGTGACCAGCTCCTTGTTGTAGCTCCCACCCTTCCCAACTATAGTCAGGTGATCCCACTGGTGTCTAATAAAAGGGCAGCCAAGTTTGGGAGTTTTACTTTGAAAGCAGCTAGTAAGTTGCAGGTAAAACTTAGTCCCTTTGTAAAACCTATAATTAAGCAATTGAATTCTTAATGAATCAGATGAAAATTGAGCGTAGGACTGGCCAGATATGGGATGACTTTGACGTAGTTGGCCAGCTTAAATATATTGCAATATATGGACAAACAATCCCTGTTTTGTTTAAAGGGTAAGGCATTTTTCAGTAGCAGTATGCACAAAATGTCTCTGTCTTAAATATATTGATAATGGGTTGAGTGCAGAGGACCTCTTGTATCTATCTATCTATCTATCTATCTATCTATCTATCTATCTATCTATATTAGTGATATATATATATATATATATATATATATATATATATATATATATATATATATATATATATACATATATCTATCTGTATATATATAATAAACACACATCAGTATTGCAGTATCTAAGGGCAACATTATAGAAAACTATATAAAAGTATTATTATTGACACATTATTGGCTTTAAAATATTTCTCTTTCATTTGCTACCTATTGAATTTTTGGCAGTTCTTACTAGGGATGTAGCGAACGTCGGAAAAAAAGTTCGCGAACATATTCGCGAACTTGCGCAAAAATGCGAGCGGTTCGCGAACGGTTCGCGAACCCCATAGACTTCAATGGGAAGGCGAACTTTAACATCTAGAAAAGACATTTCTGGCCAGAAAAATGATTTTAAAGTTGTTTAAAGGGTGCAACGACCTGGACAGTGGCATGCCAGAGGGGGATCAAGGGCAAAAATGTATCTGAAAAATCTGCCTGTGTGTGCTTGGAAGAGATAGTGTAGGGGGAGAGCTGTTAGTGATTTCAGGGACAGATGATAGTAAGCTTGCTGGCTAGTAATCTGCTTGATACTGCTCTGTATTGGAGGGACAGAAGTCTGCAGGGATTTGAGGGACATTTTAGCTTAGGTAGCTTTGCTGGCTAGTAATCTACTGTTCTCTTTAAACAACTGCCATACGTTGACCTTGTAGGCATTGTTTGCCCAGTTTTTTTGGACGCAGCCACTGAAGCACAGTTGCCAGAAAAAATATGCCATATAAATGCTGAAAATAGTAATTTTTCGCCATACGTTGACCTTGTAGACATTGTTTGCCCAGTTTTTTTGGACGCAGCCACTGAAGCACAGTTGCCAGAAAAATTATGCCATATAAATGCTGAAAATATAAATTTTTTTGGTTGCAGCCACTGAAGCACAGAGGCCAGAAAAATTATGCCATATAAATGCAGAAAATATGCATTTTTTTGGTCGCAGCCACTGAAGCACAGTTGCCAGAAAAATTATGCCATATAAATGCTGAAAATATAAATTTTTTTGGTTGCAGCCACTGAAGCACAGAGGCCAGAAAAATTATGCCATATAAATGCAGAAAATATGCATTTTTTTGGTCGCAGCCACTGAAGCACAGTTGCCAGAAAAAATATGCCATATAAATGCTGAAAATAGTCATTTTTTGCCATATACGTTGAGTCAACGTATGGCAAAAAATTACTATTTTCAGCATTTATATGGCATATTTTTTCTGGCCTCTGTGCTTCAGTGGCTGCGGCCAAAAAAACTGGGCAAACAATGCCTACAAGGTCAACGTATACACTACTACAGCGGTGGATACGGATTACGTAAAATATATGAATGCTGCTTGAAAAAAGTGACTCCGGTGTTTTTTCTGGAGACGGTAATATTATGGATATTTAGACAGAATGGGAACAAGGTCACACAGCTCGATGGCGGGTTGAAGAAAACAGTGTGCAAATAATGCCTACAAGGCCAACGTATACACTACTACAGCGGTGGATACGGATTACGTAAAATATATTATGGCTGCTTGAAAAAAGTGACTCCGGTGTTTTTTCTGGAGACGGTAATATTATGGATATTTAGACAGAATGTGAACAAGGTCACACAGCTCGATGGCGGGTTGAAGAAAACAGTGTGCAAATAATGCCTACAGGGCAAATAATGCCTAAAAGGTCAACTTATACACTACTACAGCGGTAGTAAAATAAAAAAAAGTAAAATAAAAAAAAATGAATATTAAAAAAAAAAATTAAAGTTGGTGCTGCTGAACTACTAGGAGCAGCAGATTAGCACACCAGTCCCACTCCCCAACACTGCTAGACTAATAGCACTGGGCTCTTATAGTAGTAGTAGTAGTAGTAGTAGTAAAACAACAAAAAAATAAATAAAAGCAGTCCTTACAAGGACTACTGTTATTGCAGCAGTCAGCAGATGAGATCAGAAGCAGGACAGCTGCCCACTGCAGCTACATACAGAGCACTGCAGTAGAAGGTAGATTACTAGCCAGCAAAGCTACCTAAGCTTAAATGTCCCTCAAACCCCTGCAGACTTCTGTCCCTCCAATAACAGAGCAGTATCAAAACGATTACTAGCCAGCAAACTTTCAACTGTCCCTGAAATCACTAACAGGCAGCAGCTCTCTCCCTACACTATCTCTTCAGCACACACAGGCAGAGTGAAAAAACGCTGCAGGGCTTCGGTTTTTATAGGGAAGGGGAGTGGTCCAGGGGAGAGCTTCCTGATTGGCTGCCATGTACCTGCTGGTCTGGGGTGAGAGGGCAAAAAAAGCGCCAACAATGGCGAACCCAAAATGGCGAACGTCGCGCGACGTTCGCGAACTTCCGGCGAGCGCGAACACCCGATGTTCGCGCGAACAAGTTCGCCGGCGAACAGTTCGCGACATCTCTAGTTCTTACATGCTGAAGATGTTTTCACAAGAAAACATATTTTACAATTGTAGCAGTTTTTCTTTGCCTGGCAAAAGCTTTGTATCACAGTCACTTTGCTAATTAATTCAGGTAAGAGCTCTAAATCCTGCAGTGATATAAACAATGGATTTCAGATGGCTTGTAGTCTAAATACTGTTATAAAGATTCCTAGAATCAAAGCCATAAAGCATGACATAACTACTGCTTTATGAGGGGGAAATGAGCGACAATCATTTTTTATCTGCCTTTCCATTGCACATCTTCGATAGCCTTTCTTGTAGATGACTGGAATTATTTTTTTCTTTTAATTCTTTTTTAAAATATCCTACTTACACTGCACATGGAACCATATACAAACAAAAAACAAAACCCATTTTACTTTTAAATTTGCATAAGATCCTAATAATGAGAGGTGAAATCTCCTCTAACCCTAACCCCAATTTGAAAGTAGAAGGCCTCTGTAATATTTACTGAGGGCTGTAATATTTACCATTCTGCAGCAGAACATCAGAGGCACAGCCAAGCTCTGTCATTACCTTGTGGTTATGTGCTCTATTCAAGGGGCTAGCAGCAGGCTCTGTACTTGAAAATGGAGCACTTAGGCCTGCAGCCATTCAAGAAATTAAAGTTTGTTGAAATTGCCCATTGTGGCCTTTTCCTGCTCCATGCAAACTGTATTTTTCCTTCTAAATAACTCCTAATGTGCTTTATTCCCACAACGTGACTTTTATTTTTTTGTCACATTATTGCAAAATATTTGGCAGGGGACAAAAATTCATTTCATTTTGAAATATGTTATAATGTTCCTTTCTCATAGACTTGTATATTTTACATATATTTGAATTAGTCCTTAAGGCAACTAAAAACATTTTTAAACATTAATGGGGAAATAGGTAATATGTTTCGCAAAAAAAAAAATAATTGCAGACCACTGCAAATGTTAGAAACCAATATTCTTTGAATATTTTTTTCAGTATTGTTTCTATCCTTTTTGACCAATTTTAGACCTTTTTTGTGCCAAAATATTTAACAAAATTCAAGAGCAGGTATTAATTTTAACCTGCCTAGCTATAATGAGCAATGTAATATTTGCCAGCGAATGATTTTTACACTGCAAGCAGCACTAAACACTGGCAAAATTCAATTTTAAATATATTCCCCCTTAAAAGTATTATTATGCTTCCTTAGTTACCATCAAGTACAAGGAAATGTTCATTATTAGAGAGAGAAGGAAATTACCAGTCCAGTTTGTGCATTTGTTGTATGTGATGCATAAAATTCTAGCACTGAAAGCATTGCTTTTAGTTTTACATATTTTATTAGTGCCCATGCTTAGAGTAAAAGCACTTGATTTATATAATAAGGTAATGCACACTTTTTGTAACCAGCAATTGGTTGATACAATATCCAGTGGCAGACGGGGGGTTCCAGGAAGTATAGGGGACCCACGAGGTCCTAATTCACATACAATTTCAATAAATACTGGAAAAACAGGTAAATCTCTAGACATTTTTGGGGCCTGAAAAATAATTTGCTGTGGGGCCCAGTAATGTCTAGTTATGCCACTAATTACATCCTCTTTTGAACCTCAGAAATGTACAAAATGTGTAACATGCATTTGATTTGGACACATCTACAAGGTAATCTTGATAAACTATAGCACCGTATTTCAGAGATTTCTGTATAATGAGTTTGCAGATACAATACCTATGGGGGGTATTTTCTAAAACTCAAGTGTATCTCATTTCTTAAAATTAAAACAAAGTTGACCCAAGTCCAACCCACGAATTTAGATCATTTATCAAAACAAGAACTAGAGAAAAATCAGTGAGGGAAAACTCTTGACAAAATCGTGCATCAATTCACATTGGCTTCTACATGACTTCGACAGGTTTTTGCTGGAGTGTTTTCGGATTTGGATTTTTAGCAGCTTTGGGGTATAATAAATGTCAAAACTTTTTTTTTCCCTCAAAAAATGCAAGTTTTCCCCCTAAAAAACTGAACCAGAAAAAAATCGAGGCTTCATTTATAGGGCCCTAGGTGTTAAAATTGATTACAGACTGGCAAGTGATACAAGATTTATGTATTTATTTTTTTAACAATTTTATCAATAATACAATGGATTATTTCACCAGGTAACTTTACTGGATAGCAAACTGTGCTCACCAGTAAATCATTTTAAATTGGTGGTGCAGAAATGGTGTGGCCACTAGTAATGCAAACCTGAAGTGTTTTGGTTTGTGTAAAATGTCATGGAAAGGTTCTCCAAAATGCTTTAGATTCAATGGGAAGGGAAACTTACATTGTAGTGAAGGTACTGCTAGCTCTGCAATAGCATATACATAGCCTTACCATGTTAGGTATGCTACAACTGCTCTCCATAGATAAACAAATGCTCCCATGTTGCCAATTTCTTACAAGCACCTGGACAACTTCTTTGATATACAGGGGGAGGGCTATAAACCCATTGGTTTATGTGGAAGTTAAAGGAGAACTAAACCCTAAAAATGAATATGCAATATTTTATATACTGAACATATTGTACCAGCCTAAGGTTTCAGCTTCTCAATAGCAACAATGATCCAGGAATTCAAACTTGTCACAAGGGGTCACCATCTTGCAAAGTGTCTGCGACACTCACATGCTCAGTGGGCTCTGAGCAGCAGTTGAGCAGCTGAGCTTAGGGATCATCGCAAAATATCAAGCAGAAAATTAGGTTGGCCTGTAATAGAAGCTGATGCTACAAAGCTCATTATTAAATTCTGATGCTAATTATACTGGTTCCTGTGCTGCCATGTAATAATTATCTGTTTTAACTACTAATCAG
Source organism: Xenopus laevis (assembly GCF_017654675.1). Lineage (NCBI taxonomy): Eukaryota > Metazoa > Chordata > Amphibia > Anura > Pipidae > Xenopus > Xenopus laevis. The sequence continues at coordinate 64,005,681 of NC_054373.1, forward strand.
TTATATAATGTGACATTTATATGCTATGTGAAATGTATATTTTGAGTCACTCCCTAAGCTCATAACTGACAGCAGCACAGAGCATGTGCAGTGAATCAGCAGAAAACAAGATGGGGAGTTACTGGGGCATCTTCAGAGGCACATATGTTTACTGCTAAAATGCTGTGGCTGCCTTGGGCTGGTACAGAAGCTCAAAACATAATGTACAACATTTCTTTGCTACTTCTTTAGTTCTCCTTTAAGGGGTGGAAATTACATCAGACCACATTTTATTCCCATCAAAACCATGTGGTGAAATTCTAGCATGGATTCATGAATTTTGCAGTAAAAATGTACCAGGTGAAAAAGTTTGCTCATCCCTAGTTGCCAAAAAATTCATTTAGATGGAAACAAGATCAAGGCTGTTTGTCTTATTTAAACAAAACACTGATTGTTTATCCATATAGTAAAATGTATTAAAATTATTAGCTAAGAGTAAAAGGGGTGATAGATTGAAGTTGGTCAATTACGTTAAACTTGGAAAGGAAGTTCATCGTTTGTTGATTCCAGCAAGAGATAGAATAGGGTCACCTTAGGCAGGGGACCCAAATGGCTACTTTCAGCCACCTTTATTACCTCAGGTCCTCACAGTTCTATATCTCTATCACTTACACTGAGATGAGCAGCCAGAAGAAAAGCTTAATAATAGCAAAATATTGCAGGGGCAGCAGCAGCTAAAAGACTTGCAAAGTCTGATGTAAGGAAAGGCTCAGGGGCCATAAAACGATTTACAATTTGTAATAGATTATATATATACAAAATTGATCCACTATGCATATTAAATAAGCTTTATAAAAAGGGATGCAACTATAACACTTTTTCTTCTGACTACGTAGGATCTATTTCTATGACATAAAAGTTAAAATCTATTAGAATTGCTTGTTGTCTGATGTAGCGCACGATGCTGTCAGGAGGGGGGGTTAATGATAAGTGAACTGATTTTGGAATAAAAATGTAGCCCTTTTAATTAAATCAATCTGAGTAGCAGACAAAAACAATAGAAACTCATGTCTGTCAGTGAAAATGGGTTTGGATACAAACAATAAACATCAGATTGTTACAGTACATAGACCGAGTTTTATTTCAAAATTATTAATTCAACTCTATGGTGCTAATAACGGCATTACTGCAGTAAAAAAAGCTAAACATAAATTTAGCTTGATGTTTTTATCCTGCATTTTATGACTATGCACTGTTTGGTATTAATTAAGATGAACAAACAAAAGCCAGTTCCTTCCATCTTAATACTAAATTGTATTTCTTTTTTTTTTAATTTATGTATTTCTCCAGAAAGATTCTACCTGCTTGTTCAAAGCAAGCAGCAAAGTCATCAAATTGTTTTTATGATTTGTTTTTTTTTTACATATTGTTTAGAGACTGTATATAAACTTTATTTATAACATATTAAAGCCATAAAGAAAGACAATGGAACAAAGAGTACACTAACGCGAGTGGTACAGATGTAAATTTCTCTATTTAAAATATTTAAAGTAGAACAAACAGAAAAACAAAGATCCCAACTGATTTGTAACTTTGTGCACATATATATGAAACATTTTAAAATGGGTTAAAATTGAACTGAAAAATTAACAATATGATAGGTATAAATTTAAAGAAAGCAAAATCAGTACAAGTTGTTTGGCATACGTTATTTTTTTATATTAACTGATTAATTTGGGAGTTTTTCGAGGTGCCTTCATATAATTGATTTCAAAATTTTTATTGTATCACCAGTTTACTTATTTAATATTTATTTTATAAATAAAAGGTGAATGAACAAAAACAAGTGACTAGTTTCTATGCAAAGTTTATATTAATAGATCATATATAGTGGCAAATTAGAAGTCTGTCAAACAACAAATAAAAATAAGGGTTCACAACCTTCCCTGGCCTACAGATGGCAATAGTACAGTCCAAGGGGCTCCTTGCTATACCCAATGCAGCATTCCCACACTTTAAGGAAGGGATGGAATCACAGAGGCACATCAGGCAGACTTGACCATGGCCTGCGTTTTAAGGTGTGGAGCCTTTTACCTCTACTGACACATATAGGAGATAACCTATAGGCTACACAGTTAACTTCTTTTGCACACAGCAGTTTTATGGTGTGATTTATGATCTATAACCTCTTTGGATATTCTGTTTTGGGTTTACGACCCAAGTATGGAGGGTGGATATGGAAGTTATGGGTTGTTTTTACTCTTATTTGTTTTATTATTGTTATTGTCTCAATGCTATTGATGTTTTGTTAGGTTCAGAATCACAAGGTCACAAATCTATGCAGCCATATGCTTTACCTGTCATATTAATGACTTCCTATAGTATTGACAATTGTCAATGTATATGTTCCACTCCCATTCAATATTGCACACAGCAAAAAAACTTGCTGACCTGTCTCCTACACCAACTTGCAAACTGGATGTTATGAACCAGGTTCGGGCCTACAAGCTTAACACACTGGGCAAACTCTTTAGGCATTAATGTCCCTCAGTGAATAGTATGGGGTGCCTCCAATGTGGCTGCTCCGGGCTCCCTGACATCTTCAGTGGCTCAGGTCAGGACAGCAGCCAAAGAGACTGTCACTAAAGCCAAGAAGTGACTAACACAGGTGCAGCAACAGCACTTTAGTGACCCAACTGCAGAAACCTACAAAACTCTTTGCAGCTTGTATCGCCCAATATCCCTCATAAATATTGATGCAAAAATATTGTAAAAGATCGTGGCTACAAGGCTTTCCTGGGCCGTGGAGGACCTAATACACCCAGACCAATCCTGCTTCATGCCTGGGAGGGTGACAGATTTTAACCTCGGTCGTCTCTTCACCAATCTCCAACGCTCTCACACAAACAAAGGCTCCAGAGTAGTGACCTAGCTTGATTCCAAGAAGGCTTTCAACTTGGTAGAGTGGGACTACCTCTGGCAAGCAATCATAGATTTGGCCATGGTAGAAAATTAATTCAACTATGTATATTAAACTAATATACAAGTCCCTTTTTTCCAAGTTTAGGGTCAATAACTACATTCCCCCCCTCGAATGGATGCCCCCTTTCTCCAGTCCTTTTCACGCTAGCAATTGAACCCTTGGCCATTATGATAAGGGGTGCCCTACCATCAAGGGGCTTCAATTTGCCAATGTCATGGAGAAAATGTCCCCCCTCTCTGACCATATACTAATATACTTAGTGGACCCGAGAATCCCTTTCCAATATTCTAACCATTTTCCAGGGCTTCAGCAAATACTCTGGACTCCGTATTTATTGGAGAAAATCAAAATTTTTTAATATTGACCTAACAGTACCCCTGGGCTAAAAGTACCCCTCCCATTTTCTGGGAAAGACTAACAGCAACCATTGAAAAAGGTGGCTTGACCCTTCCACACTTCTACTTTTAATATCTAGCCTCCCAAATCTACTACATACAGAACATTGGTGCTTTTCTCCCAACCCCTACAATCCTAACACAGCACTCCAAGCATCCATCCTCTACTCATGTTCATGTTCTATGCTAAAAAAAAGCAGTAATAATGCATTGGATGGAAGAAACCCTCCCCTCCCTAAACTTCTGGAGACAGTTGGTGGATGGAGAGCTTCCCCTTATAAAATTTACTAATGAAATGAGGGGGGCATATTATAAGTTTGAAAAAATCTGGGGGCTTGGTGTGATCTGGACACTATGGACATTTAATCTATACTTGTAAACTTGATGTGACCTGCTTCATCCCACTAACTACTGTCACATTTTTAGCCAGTGCTTGACCTGACATAAATCCTTTGCCATGCTATCAGACACTATATTGTATCTTGTGTTTGCTCTTTGTTAAAATCAATAAAATTTACCTTTAAAAAAAACCAAAGGTCTACCTGGTTCTGTAAAACGGCCTCCTAATTCTATTTAATATGGGGATAGTCTTTGGCTTTTACACAACGACAAAAGCAGTAATTGAACCAAACCACCCTACCATTATGAATCCCCATCATCTTTAACAGTTGACAACAGATATTGTCAGGTTTATATGGAAATGAGTGTTGACCTTTTTTGCACCTTGTGGGTCTCTGAGGAAAGTTTACAATATTCGCTGTGCCATCAATCCTCTAAATATGGTACCTACTGTACAGTACATTGTACAATCTAACTAGACTTGCAAAAAAGTTACAGATGTTTGCAAAAGCTGTCTGCTTACAAATCATCTCAAGGCTCAGTACTTTTCAAATGTTTATTAATAAATTAATTCAGTTGCCTTTCCCCCAAGGATTCAGTTGTCCATCCTGATAGGGCTGATATTATCAGCAGGTCTGGACTGGAATTCAAAATAAGCACTGGCATGTCAAGTACACAGATGCCCAAGCAGCCCCCCACCAGCTCACTAAATAGTGGCTGTCTATGGCATTAAAGCATTTAAGGCATTTGCCAGAACCTACAGATTGTCTAGGCCTGACTATCAGGTGGAATTGCACTTCCTGATTGCCAGAGATACAGTACTATGAAGTCTTGTTCTCAACAGAATACTAGACTCATTATTTAGACAATAAATTATGATTTGCGATAGAACAATAAACCACCCACACATGCCTTATTCACCTGCACTGGATAGAATCACACAATTTCACAATTTTTACACTGCTTCCTCCTAAAACTAATTATCCAGTGTTCCCTGCCACCATCAATTCCCAGCGGTTCGAACACTTGTTAGTGAAAGATCCTGAGTAAAAATAGTATCATTCAGTTGCCAGGAATAATTACATAAAAAAAATGCACATGTTTATTTTTAATGTATTTACTTATGTGTTGAAATTGTGCTCACATGTTTTTAATTAATATTTTTAATATAAACACAACTTTTACTGAAATTATGGTAATGGTATGTTTAGTGGGAAATAGAGACACCATTTAAACATAATCTTATCAGACTGGATGTCTGTACAGCAATCTCTACATATAGTTTATTACCTTGAAAGTGTTTTGCTGAAGACGAGATGCCTCAGTGCTTCCTCTTCTTGGGTCAGTGCCTGGTGAAACTACATGTCAGATCATTGATCTCCTCTGAGTTTTCCCATGAGTAGGACAGGCTTTTTTCATGAGAAACAGAGTACCACCATGGAAAGGTGCCCTGTAATTAGTAATTTGAACATTTCAGATTTGTCTCTGGTAATGATTCTTGTATTCTATGGAAAACAATTAAGGACATATACTGTATTCCCAACTATATTGTAACATTCAGTCTACTAACGGCAAATCTTAGATTGGGGAATATTTTTAAACAACCTTAAAAGTAGTTAAACTATAGTAATCATATATGTTGCATGTATCTGAAAATTACTTTTAAAAACAACATTGGGAGAATATTTATAAAGGAGAACTACAGTTTAACATAAATTTGAGGACCTGTTTATTAAAATTTGTGAACAGGTCATTTATATGATATTAGAGAAAACTCTCTCTAATTTTTTCAAATTTGAGTTTTTTAAATTTGAAGTTTGAGATTTATCAATCAAACCTAATTTGCCAGCTAAATTCTTGCATGCTTCTGTTTTTTTTTTTAAAAAAAAAGGTACATTTAGATATATTTGCAAAGGATTTTTTTCTGTGAATGCGATCAATTTAGAGAGGATTTACTAAAACTCAAATTTTTGTTTTTAAGAAAGCATGAATAAACAAATTTTATTCAAAAAGCACAAATGGGAAAAAGTCACGTAAGCGATTACTTTTTTGACTTGTCGCACAATATTGTTTAGAAAATCTCAAAAACCACAAAGCAAAAAAAGAACTTCCAGTTGTAAAAGGGTCACCTGCCATTGACGTCCACATGATTTTTTACATGTTTTGGATTCGGAATTGTAGTAGTTTTGCTGCAAAATAAATCCTGGTATAGTCACTCTTTTTTTAAGAGTTCACCCTAAAATTTTCAGACTTCTATACCAGTCTTTAGCTGTGTAGATCTGTCCCTCTAAATACGTATGCCCCCTTCTGCTGATTCACAGCTCATGCCTCATATTGCTCTCAGTTACCTGACCATAGAGTCTGACTCACTATACATATTATTTAGGGAGGAACTCCACGATGCGTTTGGTGCCGACACGTCGCCATGCGACGAAACGCATGCAACATGTCGGATGTTGTGAAGAAACAGGAAAATGAAGGAGAATCGCATGTAAGAACTACATTTATCTGACTGTTGGATGAAACCCGCAGCGCACTTTCTCCTCCACTCCTTCACTTCCTGTTTCTTCACAACATCCGTCACGTCGCATGCCGACATGTTGGCATCAAACGCATGGTGGAGTTCCTCCCTTATAGTATAAAATTCACAATACAAGGCTGATTAGTAAATGATATTTACATTTACTAGCATCTAGTTGCTAGGACTTTATTGCTCTAAAAGGGATGGTATGAGTTAACATAACAACATGATTATAACACATGATTATATGCAGAACTGTATGAACATGTTTAACCTACGACCAATACAAATGTAATTGGGGATGTGGTTTTAAGAAGTTATACGTCTGAGTGTTCATTTGTTTTTAATCAGTCCAGGCTTGAAAAAAGCTTCCCTGTGATTGTATATGCAATGCAATTGTATTCTGATTTTGAGTTTTCTGTAAAGGCAGCCTCTTGCTTTTATAGGTTTTACTCCTCCCTTATTTTTGATAAGGATCTCTTAGTTATAATTTTATTATATAAGAGATGAAAACTTGGTAACAAGCCATTCAATATTCATGATTTCAGGTTTCTTTTTCAGACACAAATATTGAATAAATTAAAGTGGTGGTTCACCTTTAAGATAACCTTTAGTATGTTGTAGAATGGTCAGTTGTAAGCAACCTTTCAATTAGTCTTCATTATTTATTTTTTTATAGTTTTTTAATTATTTGCCTTTCCTTCTGATTATTTCCAGATTTCAAATGGTAGTCACTGACCCCATCTAAAAACAAATGCTTTGTAAGGCTACAAATGTATTGTTATTGCTAAGTTTTATTACTCGCCATTCTGTTAGACCATCTCCCATTCATATTCCAGTCTTTTATTCAAATGAATTTAGGTTGCTAGGTAATTTGGACCTTAGCAACTAGACTGAAAATGCAAACTGTAAAGTCGCAGAATAAAACGCCAAATATGGATCACAATGCATCTGAAACGGGCAGTTGGATCGTGGGACCGCATACATGCATAGATGCAGCCGCAATCCGAGGGGATTTTTTAACCTGCCCCAACGAGATCTGGCCGACTTTCGCCCATATATCGATCGGGGAAGCCCGTCGGATGTCCCCTCACACGGGCCAATAAGCTGCCGACTCGGGCTGTTGGCAGCTTTTATCGGCCCGTGTATGGGGGCCTTTAAAGTTACTGAAGTAACTAGGTTACACTGGTACAGTGCTGTCGAAGGCAATTTTATCACCATAGCAGAAACAGCACTGTGGCTAGGGGCTATACTTTTGTTCATGTTAAACCTATAGCAACTAAATAAGAAAGTGACAAACTAGGCTGAGACTAGTTCACAAGCCAGACTAAGATTCAGATACGCTTCAGGCTTTACAAAGTAGAGGAAGGATAAGTGCATGATTAACAATAGAATACATCAGTATTTAAGTTTGTATGTATTTGTTACTTACTTTGCAGTTAGAGGGGTTCCACCTTCAGTCAAAAAGAGCAGTTCAGAGCAGCCGTGAGGCCAACAAGTTTGTCATTCAGAATAATTCTGTTAAATATAACCTACAGATCAAGGGGTGATTGCCAACAAGCCTTGGCAGAGCTGTTTCAGTCTTCTGTACTCAAAATTTACCTTTACTCATGCATGAGACACAGTACAAGCTGCATTAGTATAGCTACACAATACATTCAAAGCATCCAAATTAGGGAGAACTTGGAGAAGCTATTTAAACTTGTTTCAGACGTAACTATTTCAATACAGACAAGTGTGTTTTCACTGTAGGGTTCCCTTTATAGTAGGCCTAAAGTTCCTCTTACTCCTGCAGCCATTGGTACTCTCCTTCCAGCATCAGGGCTGTATTTAGGTCCCAGCACCCAAGGGCCACCCCCTAAAAATGCAATGTTAGACACAGTCCCTAGGGTACCTGTATAGAAAAATATGGCCCCCCCAACCTGAATTTAGGCTGTTGATGACTTCTATTTATTTTATGAAAGTTGCTAGACATTATAACATAGAGGTGCCTATTAGGACCATGAAAAATATGATATAAAATATAAAAATAATTATAGAGATGTGATATAAAATATAAAAATAATTACACAAGTAGGATGAAGATAAGCACAGGAGGTTCCTAATACCTTTCAAAAGAAACAGTAAAAAAAATTGCACCTTTTTATACACAGGGAATATGATCACATAATGTAAGAGACTTGTACATGGGACTTAAAATGGTTTTGTATAAGTAATGGAGGTGAACAAGAAGGTTATGTTACTGGTTCAGTGCATTTCTTTTTTTATGCCCATGAATTCTTTATTTATTTTTAAGTAAAGGATGAACTTTGTTTTTACAGTGAATAAAACATCAAATAATGCACGGCTAAGAATTTTTCTAAAATGAATTTCATATTGTCAAACATAAAGTAAAAATACAATGCGCCTGTGCATGGTCTAGAAACAAAAATGAGACAAGATGATTTCATAAATGTCAGTTGTAGAAATTATTAATCTCTGCCTTTGACAAGAAAGGTATGCTAAGATTTGCATTTCTAGTGATTAAGAATTACTTGGTGACATCGTTTTACAACCACCTCTGGAGATTGACCTACATTTGAATTTTAGCACTTGAATAAAGAGAAAGAAAATATGGCTTAAAATGTCAGAGGATTCCAGACATACTTTATTCTGACTTTAGATATGGAAAAGGTCCTTTGAATGAATTTAAAAGTTATGTGTTGTCCGCTATGTAGAGTGGAATAGAGTTAGAATGAACGCTCCACGGACTCTGACAGCACGTTTAACAAGGTGTCTAACATCCCATTTCCTCTGCACTTCCTCTTGCCTTAATCCTTTTATTTGAAACTCACTCAGGAGTAAGCATGTGTGAAATTGAGGAATCTAATACACAGAATCATTGAAACAGAGTGTCTCAGGCTTTTTCTATCAAACAGTGCCAAAGGAAGCCTAGTTTAATCAATAAATCTTTTTTTGTGTGTCAGGAGCAGGAGGTACAAATAAAGTAAGAAATCTCAGGCTTTGATTTGAGTATCAAGTCCAATTATCTGAAATGTACTTAATGTGTAAATTGAAATTCAAAAACATTTTATGAAAACTCTTTCCGCAGTTCTTGCTAACTGCTTACGTCATTAATTAGAGGGAACCTTCTCCATTTGTAATCTTTTGAATGGTGTTACATTAATTTTCAAAATTAATTTTGAATACTGATAAAATATGTGAAATTAAAGAACGCTCCAAACAGGAGCTTATTTTCATTTGGTGCACTTCTCACTCACCCCCAGTGCTACTAGTATTGATAGTAATTAAAAAAGAAGGGGGCTGGCAGAAAATACTTTGAATCTCCAGCCCAGTATACTTCTCTTCTTTCTATTACTAACAATGGGGCCTGGAGGCATGCTCCCTCTGAAAACTTGCCACCTGGTGCCTTGGCCTTTGTTGCCTTCCCAAAACTTGGGTCTGATTTAAAAGCTATGCTGACTGCATAGAATTTGGAAGACAATTTTGTGAGTTTTATAAATATGCATCCCTGTGTTCCTAAGATCTGCCATTTACCCTAAAAAGTGACATGGCATCTCAGTATATAACATTCTGCTTTCACATAAAGTTATAGCTTATTTTGCAGGAGATTCACAGGAACACGGTACCATAAAGTCTGCCCACTTGTTCAAAAGTGCTGCTCATGTGTCTTAAGGATAAAGATTATCCCAATGTATTGTATGTGAAATAAGTAATAGCTGTCATTTTATTCTGGGCATAGTTCCCAAGCAGTTATCTGTGACTTTATTGTGTGGGTGATGAGAATTTTGTTCCAGGAACTGGATGCCTTGCAGACATAGACATTTTTAAGCAAGGAGCACTTTGACTTAGCTGTGGTTGAATGTGCAGCACACATAGCTAAAGCTCTAACAATCACATTTAAGTGTGCATTTCAAAGGGTCCAGGAACAGTGCCAAAAATCATTTTCACCAAGATTAACAGACTATTGCACATTTTGGAAAAGTTAAAACATTATCTAGTAACCAAGTAATAACAAAGTTCATCTTTTTTCATTATATTATTTATGCTTGCTGTTTCACAGGTCTGCTTGCTTGGACACAAAGCTCCCTGTAAATGTTGAGCCTATAAAAGCATTTATTATGAGCCAAAACACACACAAATATTTGTGGGGAGTAAATTTGTAAACAAACACATCAATTAATACTTGTTTGGATCCACCTATGCTCTGATGGATTTCAATTTAATGAGATAAAGAGTGCATTGTTTTAAAAGTGAAATAAAAAAGGACAAATGCGTATGTAAATTTTCAGGGCTGACATGAAAAATCGTGGGACCCTCTACTGCTTAGTTAGCAGGCTGCCCAAAGAGGGCCCATTTTATTGAGAGGATTTGTGCCATGCCAAGTAAGTATCAGAAGGCTCCAGTTGACCAAAGCACTATTTATTCAATATTCAATAACTTCTTAATAGAAAGGTGATATTTATTGAAGCACAAAAGTCACTGGGTCTTTAAATAAAGCACTATGCTTAGTTAGATTCTTAATGTAGTAATTGCATGATGAACAATATTATATATATTTTTTAATTTTGCTGTTTTTTTTCACTCATCACTTTATTTATACTCACTCTAAAGATTCTGAGAAGACCCATCTTCAGAAAAGTGTATCTACAGTCATTGTGCATGGATGGTATTCTGTAGGTTTCCATTGCTGTTTGGGGTGGGTCTCCATGATTTCTTTTAATAATTGGAAACATCTTCCTGCAATAGAAAATATATTTATATAAATTAAAATGTGGTGAATAACTGCTTTTCTATGGTTTGTAAAGCTCGTTCCCAACATAGATTTGGTCAATATCCATTCAGTTCCCAACTTAATTTTGGTTTGTATCCATTCCATTTCCTTAATAGGCTTTCCAGGTAACATACCCTTGTATGCAAATCAGCTTTCCCCTCCCAGTGAGTGGAATATTTTATTGTATACAAATAGACCTCACAGAGTATTAAGAGTGATGACAGTACAACACAGTTGGAAAAAAGGGAATAGTAAACAATTTTATGTGAGGTGGAATGATCATGCAGACATGTGTGAATCCTTGATCTAATGTTTGATGCAGAGTCAGCACAGACTTCTCAGAATGTAACGTCTTCTGGGGATACCCTTAACCCTAAGGTATTGCTCAATGGAATACAAACAATTTGTTAATATAAATGTTAATTAGTGCAAAGGGTCAGTGAGACCCCTGAAACATTTTACAAATTAACTACCATCATAAGAAGAGCAAAGTCTGGAAACACACCCTGAGCAGAAACAACAGTAACAATCTGATTTATTTTCTCTAAAACCTAACCTGTGCTGAGGCTGTTTCCCATGTCACATTTGTTTTCTTGCTTTCAAGAATGATGAAGATAAAAGAATCAAAGTGGCATCATACTTTGTATTTTTTTTCTGTCAGTCTCAGTCTGTTTATTTTGGTCAGCAAACAACACTCCCACTCCTCTTTTCCCATTGCTAATCTTAATTGCTTCTCTGAAACAAGATAATCAACTAGTCGCAGTCTCTTCCCTGTTTTATTCTTTTTAATTAGCCCCTTCGCTTTATCTCAAGGTAACTTCACATCTTAGGGAGTTCTAACTCAGCATCCTTCTTTTGGATTGGCTTGATGGAGGAAATGAGTTTAACTACTGCAACTGGACAATTTAGAGCTACAGTAAGAGGAAATGAAGGCTGTGCCTACTGAGATTTAATCAGTTTGATTTCCCACATGTAGGTTAAAGGTATATCTGTTTCCTATAAAGCTTTACAATTCTGTCCTATTTAAAGTGCATCCACTGTTACAAAAGTACATGTTAAATTGGCCAGCTAACTACCACAATCTTTTGTACACTATTTGTTGTTATTTTTAAAGGAAAATAATGCACGTACTGTTCCATTTACACATATATAAAGTCATTGTACTAGTTAAATTTGCACAGGGCACTGATTCTCCACCATTGTAAATCAAAAATAAATACTGTATATTTTCTGGATTTTTTACCAATTTTATGGTAATGTCAGAAATGGCAGTTTGATCCCTAGTTTATTTAAGCTGCAGTCAACACATTTTCTGTTTTTTTTTGGTTGTCTTTACAGCTTGGTAGCAGGAAATGTGGGTCAGGGGTGAACAGTGGTACTCTCCCTTTGATGTCAAAAGGAAGCGTTGCCACCCGCAGGGACATTGCCGAGTCACTAACAGGCGCACGCACCAAATTTGCTAACGAAGAAGACTGTTGCTAGCGTTCGTTCGCACTCTATCACCAGGCGACTTTTCAGCCACCCAAGACCAGGTGAAGTGCTAAAAAGAAGCTAGATCTTCCTCAATCTTCTGTCACTTACATCATATCATGTGCGCCAAAAATGCATTAAAAGTTCCAAAAACGCTGGCGACTTTTCCTTTTTAGAAGCAGGATTGCCTGCAAAAGTCCTGACTTGAACTTTTTTTGGGTAACCGGTTTTATCCAGACATTTCATAACATATGGAACATTTATTTTACTGTGGGCTCATGTGTAGGGCATTATATTAACTCTCTTGTCTTTATTCAGGTTCCCTGGACATTCGTAATAAAAAGCTGTAACTCCAACCATTTGCACCAACATTTATAATAAAGACCTCCATACAAATTTAAATTTTCCGCCCTCTGGAAATTAATAGCGAATTTTCGCTAGGCACAAACGAACGATATTGCATCTTTGCTATGAAATGCTCGCACAGCCGAAGTAACGCTTGCAAAAAGTCGCCAACGGTAGACACCCAGGATAAAACTTTGCATATTAGTAAATTAGCATATTCGTAGCGCGTTTGTGCCTGGCAAAGTGGTGCAAGGGGTGCGAAGCTGACGCTGGCAAAAATTCGCCCATTAGTGAATCTGCCGCTATGTGTTTTCACTCACTGCAGTGTATTACAAACATTTTCTCTAATATAGGAAGAGTTGTGTAAAACTTCCTCTTCTGAGTTCTTTCAAAAGTAACTTTCATTCTTCAAAAAAATCTTTAACATTACAAAAAAAAGGTTGGTTTAAAAAGTGTTTACATATTTGCTGCAATTTTTCAGTTCATTAATGATGTGTTTGTGGCTGCAAGACAATATTTTACATATAAACATACCTGGTATGTCATTTACTGAACGATTCTATATGTATTTTTTATTATTGGTACTTTTCTGAAAGAAATTACAATATTAAGTTTGTACCAATAAAGTTATTGAACTCTAGCAGGAATAGGCTGAAAGTAACATTAATCAGTCATATACATAAGACCAGATTGCACCAATATCTATCTGATTATCCATAGCAGTTCTAACAAATGATGGAAACTACTAAAATATTGGAAGCGACTTTTTAAATAAATATGCAGTATTATACCAATTATTAATGCAAATACAAAAAACAATAAAATCAATACAATAACATCTAAGTTGACACCAATAGACAATTCCCAATGCAATGTGTAGGTATACAAGATCATTTATATGAACTGCCAGAATATGGAATATTTTGTGCTACCAATAGCATTTCCATGTGGGAAGTCATGCACATGTGAACAAGCCAGTTGGATAATATTGGTTATAAACAATATTCCGGGAAGTCAAACATATGTGAATACAAGTTAATTAAATGGATCCTATGTACTTTGTATGTCATATGTGGCTGTCTTGCAGTTCAGTAGCTGCCATCTTAATTCTTTGTTCTTGCTACTATTCAAATTTATTATTTAATTTATGTGGATTTAATTTTTTTCATTTACATTGTTTTCACCAAAAATAACTTTTTTTCGTTGCTTTTAATATTTCATCTTTTTCTTATAATGAAGTTATAAAGTTGGAGCAGCTCTTAGGGGATGGGGATCACGGATGCTGTAAACTGTTTCAACTTGGTACATCAGTTAATACGTTTCTTATATTTGGCCCTGCTGAGCATGAAAGGCAGCTGTTTTGACTGATACAATAGATGTAGTATCAGTTCAGAGGCCTTAAAACGCCAGATAATTAATCAATGTTTAATCTTTAATTTTATAAAAACACAAAATGAAAAGCTATGGGAAAAGTCTTTATTTCCACTGAAGCCAACTGTACTGAAAAAAAGTGTTTGGATGCTGATCTCCTTTAGAACCTTTTAGAACCATCTGATTACGTTTTTCAGGGGAGCAGAAAAAATTGTGTAAAATTATGGAAAATGTAAAATCAGGGAAATGTATAATGCATTATATATGTTGGTGGGACCATGGAAAGAAAGTGTAAAACTTAAAATCAGGGTATGTAAAATTGAACTTTCACTGTAACTATTTTTAGTGACTTGACAGATCTCCAAACATATATATTTGATATAACCTGTGGTGACCTGATCGATCTGTTTTAAAATGTAGTTTTCACCCAGTGCATAACATAAATGTAACCTGTAAAAGTGATCTATCGGCGGCTTCTGTACTGTCTGGTTAAAAAATAAAATTAATCTTTAAAGGTACCTACATCCATCGTTATTATTTACATTCTAATATGCATATTCAGCTCTTCTTCACCTAGGGAAATGGAAATCAGAAGGACATCGTTCTCCGAATGCCCCAGAGAACACTTTGCTGCATCATTAGAATAGAAAATGCCCTTTCTAAATTCACCTTCAATATGTAAAGCTGCCATATCTTGCTTTAAATAAGATAGATTTGCAATCCATATAAAATATGGGAGATGAAAAATGGTCCAAAATAGACTATCAAGTCCAGGAATCAATCCTAAACAGCTATTTATATTAATGCAAAAAAGGTACACAATTCTTTGCCTTGATATATGCAGCAGAGGGAGATTGCCCACCATTGAGAATATTGAGCCTGCAGTTCTTGATAGGCATAGTCACATGCGTGAGATAAAAAACTGTGGCTTATAATGTATGTTCCCTCCATGTATTCTCTACGGGATTTCCTTTAGATCTTTAGATGACAACCAGAAAACACTTATCCAAGGTTAGGTATGGCACTCCGGGCTTGTAATAATGATTTTTTTTACAAGTAGGATATTGTCTCTGAGAATGACCACTGGGCTCTACTCCTTTCTGTTTAAGGAATTGCGCACACATCTATTATTTTTAGCCTTTTATGTCCTGTTGCAGCCCCTTGGCTCACATTTCCTATAATTTGATTTGAATAACTTGTAAGTAATCTGGAGAGCTGTTTACATATACACAGTTATTCTGTTCAGATTTCTGCTTCTAGTGAACTGTCTGTATAGGAGTAGGGATGTAGCGAACTGCCGATTTGGTGTTCGCGAACGCCGTTCGCGAACACCGGCAAAAAATGCGAACGTTCGCGGACAGTTCGCGAACTTCGAACACCCGCTAAAATCGTTTCGAACGATCGATTCGAACGATCGAAGGATTTTAATAGTTCGATCGAAGGATTTTCATTCGAATCGAACGATCGAAGCCATTCGATCGAATGCTTTTCATTCGATCGAATGCTTACAATCGTTCGAGCGAATGGAAATCGTTCGATTTTTAGCGGTCGAAGGAATTCGAATGGTCGAATGGTCGAACGATTTGTATTCGAATCGAACGCGAACTCAAAATGGGAACGTTCCCAAACGTTCGCGAACATTCGGCGGACGCGAAAGGTCGAAGTTCGCGCGAACTAGTTCGCCGCAGAACAGTTCGCTACATCCCTATATAGGAGGTGTGATGTGCATTTGCTTAACACTGCTGAAAAATTATAACACATGAAACCAGTTTTTAAATATTTAATGCATTAATTTCAAAAATGGAAAGAAAAGATAGATATCCACACATACCAAATGCTTGTTAATATGATTTAAATACATTCTTTACTAATTTAGCTGAAGCAATATTTAATTAGTGTTGTTGCACATGACACTTTTATGACATGCAAGCAGTTATAGCATACCTGAAGTAAGACGCCTTAGCATGATTCCTTATTGCATTATGCTAATTTATGCCTCCTGATGGTATACAACACCCCAGTATGCCTTGATTACCAAATGTACGACACCGCAGGATCTGTTAAACATGGAACAGAGCAAGACTGGGCATGTAAACATGTAAATAGAAGCTAGATCTAATGTAGTAACATCACAGCATGCTGTCTTGAATAACACCTGGAAGCTACAAGAATCTAATGTTAAATAATGTACTTACATATTAATTCCAGTCAACCTAGTGCTAATTCTAATTGGTGTCTAAATACTGAGTCTGACTGATAATTACTCAGAAACTATGTGTAAGGAACTTACCCTGGTGGTCTAGCGGCAGCGGGGTCCACGCCGCGTCCTCGGCGTGGACACCCGCTGTGCTGCTTTCTTCCTGTGCCGGCTCCCTAGCGCGCGCGCGCATGCGCACTCTGATTTAAAGGCGCAGGCGCGCTGACGTAATGACGTCAGCGCGAGAGGTGCGAAATTCAAAAGTATAAAGAGGGGAATTTGGTTTTTAGCAAATTGCCCGTTGTAGGTTCAAATTAGTTTTTTCCTGGGTGCTATTACTTTATTCCTTAGATCTCTGCCGTATTTGACCCTTGCCTGCCTGATTTACTCGCTGATCTCTCTAATCCTGACCCTGCTAGCCTGTGACTATTCTGACATCTCCAATCCTGACCTCTGCCTGTCCATTGACCATTCTACGTTTTCTCCATCCTGATTTTGGCCTGTCTGACTTCTCTATTGCTTGGGCTGGCCCGGCCTGCCTGTTCCTGTGGCTTCCTATCTTCCAACATCCTTGTAAACAGTCGTGCCCCGTTGCCTGCCAGAACTTATGCTTCGCACCTCTCGTTAAGTCCAGGTGGCATCTGAGTACGCTGAGGGCTCCTCCCGAGGCCAAAGGCGGTCACTTAACTGGTGAAGTCGAGCTGAGACCAGGGTGCTTGGCATCCGTTCTGGTGTAGGGTGCCGACCGTGACAGTACAACGGGCCCATGAGAAAGAAGAAGATGGAAGAAACTCCTGCTATTCCGCAGACTACTGAATTGCTGTACTCAACCCTCCTCCAGCGTCTTGATGAACAAGAGGGAAGACAGAACTTCATTATTCAGGGTCTTCGGTCTCTTTCCGAGAGGTTGGATGCACAGCAATCGGAGACTCCTGAAGGGTCTGTTCCGTCAGCTACTCTGGGTAATAGAGGTTTTTCCCATGACCCAAAAATCCCCTTCCCTGATAAGTTTAGTGGGGATAGAAGTAAATTTTTTGTTTTTCAAGAGGCATGTAAGTTATACCTCAGTTTTTTCCCTCACAACTTCCCTACTGGTGAGGATGAAGTAAGGTTCGTTATGACCTTACTACAAGGTGACCCACAAGTCTGGGCACTAAGATTACCTCCCTCTGACCCTGCCCGTCTTTCCCTAGAAGCATTTTTTGCTACCATGGCCATGTTATACGATGACCCGGATCGTGCTAGTTCTGCCGATTCCGCTATTCGTAAACTCCGTCAAGGGAAAAGAGTTATTGAGGAGTATTGTACTGAATTCCGCCGCTGGTCAGTTGAGACGGGGTGGAATGATACAGCTCTTCGTAGTCAATTCCGGGTGGGTCTTTCTAGCTCTGTCAAAAATAGCCTGGTTAATTACCCTCCTTCATCCACTTTGGATGACCTCATGAAGTTAGCCATCCAAATTGATAGGAGGCAAAGGGAGATACGAGCTGAGGGGGTTACTGATTTCCTTACTATATGTAATGACGAGTTACCAACTTCCTCGTTTCCTAACCCTCAGGGGGAACCCATGCAATTGGGGGCTACACTCTTGTCTTCTGAGGAAAGGGCCCGTAGGCGATCCCTGGGTCTATGCATGTATTGTGGGGATAAGGGGCATTTCCTTAAAAATTGTCCCAAGAGGCCTGAAAATTCTCAAAACCTTGGTGGAGAAGGGAAGCCCCATTTGGTTAGAGAGATTTCCTCTCCCCAATTTGCCTCAAAAAATTTAGTACCTGTAGTTTTATCCTGGCCTGGGGGTTCTGTTACAGTTTCTGCCTTAGTGGATTCGGGGGCCGGGGGAAATTTTTTAGATGCTGCCTTCGCAGAAAGGTATAATATTCCTCTTAATCCCCTCACACCTCCTATGAGGATTTCTGCTATTGATAAAAGCCCACTGGGGTCAGGTTTGGTAACCCAAAAATCCAAAGCATTATCCATGTGTGTGAACAATATGCATTATGAAAAGTTAGCTTTTCACATTCTTGATGGTTCCTCGTCCCCGTTAATTCTGGGGTTACCATGGCTACAGGTGCACAACCCCCACATTGATTGGGTAACTGGGGAGGTTATTCAGTGGGGTTCCAAGTGCCAAGATTCATGTCTAGCTTCCACTCTGATGGTAGCTGGTACTTCCTTAGAGAAACTCCCTTCTGTTGAGCATAGCTCTAAGTCTTGTTCTGGGGTACGTAGTTCCCTATCGGCAGTTCCATCTGCTCAAGAAAGAGCAGTAGGTAAGCCCCATAGGGAGGTACCCAAATTTCAGGTTGGGGACTTGGTTTGGGTATCCACAGGGAATATTAAGCTTAAAATTCCAGCTCTTAAGCAGGGGCCCAAAGTTATAGGTCCATACCCTATTGTGGAAATTGTGAACCCAACCTCTGTCCGCCTTGAGTTACCTGAGTTATTTTTATTATCTAACCTGTTTCATGTTTCTGTGTTAAAACCAGCCATACAGGTCCACCAACAATCAAGTCCTCTTCCAGTGTTGGTGAAAAATCTGGTCAAGTCTGATGCCAGGGTGGACTACCTTAGGAGACAATCCCATCCCAGGTCTCCTGGTAAGGTTGAGGGTCCGGTGGCCCCTTCTAGAGAGGGGGGTACTGTAAGGAACTTACCCTGGTGGTCTAGCGGCAGCGGGGTCCACGCCGCGTCCTCGGCGTGGACACCCGCTGTGCTGCTTTCTTCCTGTGCCGGCTCCCTAGCGCGCGCGCATGCGCACTCTGATTTAAAGGCGCAGGCGCGCTGACGTAATGACGTCAGCGCGAGAGGCGCGAAATTCAAAAGTATAAAGAGGGGAATTTGGTTTTTAGCAAATTGCCCGTTGTAGGTTCAAATTAGTTTGTTCCTGGGTGCTATTACTTTATTCCTTAGATCTCTGCCGTGTTTGACCCTTGCCTGCCTGATTTACTCGATGATCTCTCTAATCCTGACCCTGCTAGCCTGTGTCTATTCTGACATCTCCAATCCTGACCTCTGCCTGTCCATTGACCATTCTAAGTTTTCTCCATCCTGATTTTGTCTGACTTCTCTACTGCTTGGGCTGGCCCGGCCTGCCTGTTCCTGTGGCTTCCTATCTTCCAACATCCTTGTAAACAGTCGTGCCCCATTGCCTGCCAGAACTTATGCTTTGCACCTCTCGTTAAGTCCAGGTGGCATCTGAGTACGCTGAGGGCTCCTCCCGAGGCCAAAGGCAGTCACTTAACTGGTGAAGTCGAGCTGAGACCAGGGTGCTTGGCATCCGTTCTGGTGTAGGGTGCCGACCGTGACACTATGACATTCAGAGCATTCCACAACCTCACTACCCTGATTGTGAATAACCACCTACACTTCTTCAAATGAAAGTTCTGTTCCTCTAGTCTAAAGGAGTGGCCTCTGTTGAGTTGATCTTTCTTATGGGTAAAAGATTTGCCGCTAATGCCCTCTACTAAATCATGTCCCCTCACAAGTGTCTTTATAGTGTTGCTGAATGCAGACAACCAATGGTCTAGAGGGCTGCCCAAATGGAGGTTAAGGGTTGTTTGTAGTCCTCACCCCCAGTTTTATAGCATATAAACATAATCTCATCACACCAAATATGATCTTTACCAGTACTGGCCTATGGTATCTTTGACAAAGTCAGCCAACATGACCACATCCAAATTACTTTTTTCTGGTGAGTAGGAAGCTTCTGTTTAGTAGAGATTGTGTGAACAGCAGACAAGCTCCCTTTACATAACCACTGTCATCACAGAGAGTATCCATAAGGTCATAATTTTGCATGCAAGCTATCATAGAGGCACATTTATCAATCTACAAGTTTGAGCTTTGTAGACTGTGAAAACAAATACGTTCTTTTGAAATCACAATTTCTTTTTCCCATTTGCTACCATATTTATGAAAAGATTCATATTAGAAAAAGCTAGAAAAAAATGCATTGTTTCATTCACTTGTACAAATTTGACTTGAGAACTTGAAAAATAAAATAGCTTGGATATTTAAAATACATCTCATATTGACTTCTATACAAGCTCACCACATTTAAGCCAATTTTTTCAATTGATAAATGCAGTGCATTCCATTTTTTATACTATACCTGATGTGCTGTGGCATATATTGTAGGATGCACATTTTTTAATTTAGAAAAAAAACTAAACACATGTTTATGCAAATTATATTTTAAAATATTACATAATTTCTTAAAACTTTTTTAGCAGTTTATGCAAACACTAAAAAGGTTCAGTATTTGGTATATTTGGTATATGCCTCTTACTCCTGCTACTAATTCTAAAAGTTTTTATAGAATCTGAGAATACATATTATTTGTTTTCAAGGATCAAATCATTTTGTAATTCTGTTTAGAATTTTCCTTTCAAATATGTTCAGTTTAGTGGCAGTGGAAAGAAGTAAATACTCTGTGTTCTTCTTTCCAACATTTCTAACATAGTTTCAATGTTAAGGATCTTTGTGAAAAATGGATCAGCCTTATCTAAAACTTTAAAAGGTTTATTTACAAATATCCGAATTTATTTAAATGAAAAAAGTCAGACCAAACTAGAATCCACAATATGACCTTATTCATTATTAAAAAAGCTTGAATCCGAATTGTGCAATTTTTCAGAGGTTTTCTTCTGAATCACTTGATTTTTTTGGGCTCTTTCCCGAAAAGCCAGAATTTTCAGAATTTTTGCCTGAAAACACTGAAAAGGTCACAAAATGGGGGAATGTCATCAAAATTTGGACAAAAGCATTGGAATCAATGACCGTTTTTTTATTCTGCCAAATGCATTGGAGTCAAAGAGCATTTTTCTTGAGTTTTTTCTCATGCCAAATGCATTGGAGTCAATGGGTGATTTTTCTGAGATTTTCTTGCATTTTACCTTGTTTTTTTTCTTGTGCCAAATGCATTGGAGTTAATGGATGTTATTTTTGTGCACCAAATGCGTTGGAGTCACTGAGACATTTTGTTTGTTAAGATATTATGACACCTTCAGTCCAAGTAATTTTCTTTATGACAAGAATTGCATTGTTTCCAGTGGTATCAGTATTGATAACATGCATTATTTACTCGCTATTTACAATAAAAATCATATGTTTTTCCAGAAATTAATCATCTTTCAGGAATTTATGTTTATATCACATAGCCCCAGATTTGTCCTAGTTGCCAAGAAAGGACAGGTTTAACAATAACTAGAGCAAACCGTTTTGTATTTTCAAGGCCTGTACAGTGTGCTACCATAAAACCATTTTAGGGGAGGTTTATCTTGAGTTAACTACAAATAAATATACTTTATAGGTGTAGAGACACACTAACATTTTGCCTTGCAGTGTAGAGCTTTAAAATTCAGTTCCATCCAGGGCACTAATAGGGATAGATATGTATCCCCTCCGAGTGTTTGCACACTTTCTACTTTTCTGTCTCTGTGACTTTGTGCGTGGCTGCCAAAACCTCCCACGCCACCAGTATGTGCAGCATTAAACATTTTCTGTAAAGCTCTGCACATGTTTGAGCTTATAAAATAATCATTACTGAATCATTACTTATGTTGTCATTCAATATTAGGGGGTTATTTACCAAAGTCCAAATTTATCTCAATATTTCCTGCTACAAACTCCGATTTCCGCTCAGGTTTTTTTAAGCTTATTTATTATTACATTTTTCCAAAAATTTTGGATTTTTCCATCCGATTTTAAAGATTTTTTCGTAATTTTCACCCAAAACCTTTGGGGTATTGCACGAAACTCAGCTCACATCAAAAAATCATTGGGACTTCTCCCATTGACTTATATGCAACCTCGACAGGTCTGAGATGCTAAATTTTCAGATTCCGATTTTCCCATCCTCGGGGTTTAATAAATTCCAAAAAAGATTTTTTTAATGTCAGATTTTATAAATTAAAAAAATCACGAACGTTTCATGATTTTTGCATTCGGAGTTTAGTAAATAACCCCCTTAGTAAATCTATTGCTTGTTCTCTAGGTATGAAGTAATTAATTTTATACTGTATATGCAGTTGTACATGTAATTGTACAGTAATAAATTGGAGACTGTTTGGAGGATGGTTCATGTCTAGGCTTGCGATAAGTTTTCTTCTCATATCTATTCTTTCTTCTTTTATAATTCTCTTATTGTGTTAACATCTACCAACTCTTTAGGGAAGCTATTCCATGGTTGCATTCATGTTGTGAGAAAGTACTTTCTCACAGCTTTTTCATATCGATCGTGTAAACTGGATTCCCCCATGACTTGCATATTCAGCTGGAGATTGCACTGCATTTAAAGCAGAACAATATATGTAGTACAGAAAGTGTGATTGGCATAGCTAGTTTTTTCCCTTGCAATTTAAAAAAACTGTAATTTTAATAAAACAACGTGATAAAGGAAAAATATATTATTTTATGGGAATTATATAAAAAAGTATTTCTGTGCCTCATGTTTTTACCTATAACCCTTAGAAATAAAGAATCCAGTCTGAGTTCTACATGTCTGTCAGGTGATTTAAGATATACAGCCAGGCTACATTAGTAGCATTCAATAATTCCTTTCAGTACACTAAACAGAAATAAATTCTGAATAAGGTGTAAGACCTGTTATCCAGACTGCTCGGGACCTGTGATTTTCCGGATAACAGATCTTTCCGTAATTTGGATCTTCATATATTAGGATAAGGTCACACTGTGAGATTCGGGGAGATTTAGTCACCCGGCGACTAATAGCCTCTTCTTTGGGGCGACTAATCTCCCCAAACTGCTTCCCCCTGTCTTCCGCCTGCTACAATGAAAAAACTTGCGGCGCTTCGTTTTCCAAAGTCGCCCAAAGTTTCCTCATGAGGCAAACATTTAGCTGTTCTCCCCATTATTTGTTAGTTACAAAATCTTCTTTTGTTTTGGCGTTTCTGTTATTGACAACAATATTTTGTCATCTTTCATGGGGTCACTTTTTCAAACAATGTTATCTACATATTTCAATGTTTCAGAAACATTTTGAATGCAGCAATTACACAAATTCTTAAGTAAACGGGAATAACAGTCCACTCAAAAATGTAAACCTTTGTAGAAAAAAACATTGATATTTGGCAAGTCTGCCCTATAATGGTTGACTAGAGAGAGAGAGAGAGAAAAGAATAACGGAAAAGCTTTCTGTGCTTTGATTCTCAGCTCAAGCAGCTGGACTTTTTTTTTGCTATCAGCAATGACATGGTTCCCATACCTTTATTGCACTACAATGTGAGAACAGCCTCAAAAGAGCCTATCATTAAATCCAGATTGTATCTCTAATTCTACTGATTCAGTGGTGGGCTTGGAGGGGAGACATATATTCCCTTAGTGCTGATAGGGATTCCCAAATCAACAGAAATGACGACAATTGATAAGAAATTTATAATGTAAAAGACTATTCTACCTTGACCTTTAGACCAGTCAATGTCATTAGGGTAAGTAGGAGATGCATTTAGAGTTTAAACTTCAAAAGGAGACGGATTTAGTCTGTTTGCTGTATTTTCTACAAGCTGCAATACATTGTATCCACATTTGTGGATAGAACAGAGTGCCATTAAACTGCAATTGACTAATTGCCATTTATATCAGGTCTTAAAACCTGTCCCTTAGCAGGCATGACAGAACTTTCCTCAGTAAAATTCAATATGCTGCCCATGAGTACTGGTTGGAAGAGATATAGCCACCCTCAGCTTTTTGTACCCAAGGCCTACCAATGCTTACATTGTGACCACACTGACCTTTCAGATTCCTGGTTCCATAAAGACACCTCGTCCTATGATGCCTACAGTAACAGAGCTTTCTTTTTATTCAGACAAAAGACACCTTGACCTTTTTTACTTTTACTTTCTCTCTCTTTTTACAGGCAGATAAATCTGCTGTGGATGTCACTTAAATCTGTAGAGTAACCTCATGGAGTACACAGTAAAGTGTTACAAATTGGATTAAGGACCTCTCATGGTGCAACCTTTGGCTGTAAACGCAGTTCTTTATTCAACTTTATATATACATTTTCCACAAAACAATGAGAAATCATGAGCTTTTGGTCCAACCCACACTGTAGTGTTAACCAGTTCCTTTTTTTTTTTAAAGAGTGTGGACTAACCTACAATCTGGAGTTAAGCAGCTGCTACAAACGATAAACAGGCATTTTTGCACATACAAAAATTTTTTTCCAGTGCTCAAATTGTGTCTGTTATTATCTTTGTCTAGCTTGAGAATTAACACTGTTGGAGGCTCTAATATTTAGAAAATTTCAAGTTAGGCTAAATTTTTCATACTGTTGTTAATATGCAAATTAGATTATCAAAATTATGCCCAGAGGCACATGACTGGGAAAGAAAAATATTTTGAAGCATACATTAGGCACCTATGAAACATGAACATTTCTGTTAGTTAAATGCTATTAGAGAAGACAGTGCTGACACTTCACCCTTTATCCACTCTACTTTGTAACTGCAGTTCATTCTGCCATTATAATTCATTTTTGACCTAAGCTCCTTTCCTTGTTGCTCAGTGTTGTACAATGAGAAGTACATTGTTGTGACAAATCATCATATAATGGATTTTTTTTGGAAATATTTGCAAATTCTCCTTGGATTTGTTTTTCTGCAAAAGAATAGCATTGCCTTAAGGTGGCCATACACGGATAGATCCGCTCGTTTGGCGATGTCGCCAAACGAGCGGATCTCCCTCCGATATGCCCACCTTGAGGTGGGCAATATCGGGCTGATCCGATCGTGGGCCCTAGGGCCCAACGATCGGATCCTAGCGTTCACCAAACGGGCGGTCGGATCGCGGGACCGCATCAACGAACAGATGCGGCCGCGATCCGACGGGATTTTTAATCCCATCCGATCGAGATCTGCCCGACTTTCGGCCAGATCTCGATCGGGGAAGCCCGTCGGGGGCCCCCATACACGGGCCAATAAGCTGCCGACACGGTCTGTCGGCAGCTTTTATCGGCCCGTGTATGGCCACCTTTAGGATGCAGGCCTGAATGGAAAAGAAAGCATACATGTTATTTTAAAAAATAGTCTATGTAGATTAATGAGTCCATTTACTACAGTTCCTAAAAATTGTCTATAACTCATCGCCTGTTATTGCTGCAAATTTTCTTGCTCCAAAATTAGCACGCTTGCAGGTTTACTTATTTGAGATGCAACAAATTTTTCTAGCAGCAATCGGTGTTGAAATGTGGAAGCTATTTGCAGAGTCGAGAGTTTACCAATAGCACAATCTGCATTAAATCTGGCAATTTTTTTTTGGCTAATAAATAGTTTATATAAAATAGTATTTATTAGTAGTTTATGACAGCAATGTTAAATGTAAATATGGTCAATGAAGTCATATTAGTAATCAATTATATTTAGACTATATTAAATATTATCAATTTATTTGCTAATAATGCATTTATAAATATCATTCTTTCACAGGGAACAATTTTCACTGCTCACATGACATCATCTCTCCCTGCCATTTTTTTTCATAGTACCACTCTCTTGGTGGAAACAGAAACAATTTTGTCTTTATTTGGTGATAATTCTGGTAATAGTCTTTAGTAATCCTTGAACAAAAACTCATGTATCGTGGATGCTGTAATAAACGATAATATATGTGTGCCAGAGAAGTCTCAGAGAATTTGCAGTTTAATTAACTGGCTATGCCATTTTTTCCTGATGCAAATCATTACCCAGGTGAAAGAAAGAAGAAAATAACTTTGTGCTCTTCCACCACAATTGCCAAAGAAAGCATATAGGAAAAAATCTTTTAATATACTAAAAAAAACCCTAGTCACTGATAAAGTGGGTGTTCCCAGACCCAGCACGTATAAATCAATTCAGGAGGTGTACAAGAAAACTCCAATCAACTCCACAGTATGGAAAAGCTAGCAATGGTGTACATGGGTACAAACTTATTAAACAATATAATACATTTCGATTAGTTGAAGATCTCTATGATGTCAACCACTTGCAGAAGTAGGAACAATACACCAAACAGCGTAAAACTGTTTTTAATAATGTATTGCACTTCTACATAAGTAAGAACAGTTTACAGTATATTATGAGACAGTTCAGTCGCCCTGGGAAATAGTTTTTAAGCCTGAGTCTAATTTCTCCCAAAACCACGTTCTTCCTGGCTTTTCCTGGTGGTGTCATGTCTGATGCATTTTACTCATTGGCTTCCTCAGAGACATTTCTACATTATTAGTGCTACTTTAGCCCAAAATACTACAACATATTTACACTTTTGGTTACATTTCCCTTAGCTATATCGCTGGAAATTTAGGGGGTTATTTACTAAACCTCAAAATTATCTGGTCGAGCTTTTGGGGGCAAAAACTGGAATTTTTGCTGCAAATAAAACTTGAATTTTTCTAGATATATTTTACCCCGATGCTGGTATTAAAAAAAACCCAAAAAATCAGGCGATTCGGGGAAAAGAGTCAGACAAAATCAGATGATTCTGGTTTTCACTCGATTTGATCCGTTTTTTTTTAACCAATTCATTTTAGTTTTGGAAGATCATGGGATGATCAAAAAACTCCAGCTTTAAAGGGGACACGGGGGTAAATTTATCATGCTGTGTTAAAAGTGAAGTGAAACATTACCGGTGATGTTACTCATAGCAACTAATCAGATCTTTACTTTTGTTTTCTGAATGTTGAACTCTAAGGTGGAGTTTTTTCACTAGAAAACCAGTTTTCTAGTGAAAACTAGACTAATAAATGTATTATGCTGCAAAAAGTCTGAATCAGAAAATCCACCATCTCAGACCTGTCGAGGTCCTGTATAAATCAATGGAAGAGACACCTACAGTATCTCGATTTCAAGTTTTCTTGGTCTGCGCTGAGTTTAGCCAGAAATCTGACTTTTTCTGGATTTTCGGGCAAAAACTCAAAAAATTAGAGCAAATCAGGAAAAAAGCTTGAAAATCTTTAGCTTTACGGGTTTCCCCTAGATTTTATCGAGTTTTTTGGCAATCCGATTAAATACAGTTTTTTTTATTAATAAATAAGATAAAATCAGCATGGGAGTTTGGTAGTGGTTTTTTTAAAATAAAATATGAGATACATTTTATTAAATAACCCCATAATTGTTGATTGGTTACTATGGGCAACATAAACTACTAACGCTTCATTGCACTTTTTACACAGCATGATAAAAAGGTACCTAAGGGGTATATTTATCATGCCATGTAAGCAAAAGCAAAAGAAAACATTTGATTTGTTGCTATGAACAACATCATCAGTAATGTTTCACTCCACTATTTACAAAGCATGATAAATAAACCCCTAAGTGTCACTAATTACATTGTATGTTTTTTATTTGTTTTTTTGTAAGTCATTATCGTCATTTATTGCACTTTGGTAAAAAAAAAAAAAGCTTTAAACTCCCAGAATTGTGTTTAATCTTTTTATAACCTGACAAATTTTGTAAAATGGATGTGTTATTTAGGGGGTGTGACCAAAAAATTGGCATGGTCAAAAATGTTGTAGTGCTATGCTTGGCAGATCTTTTTGTCTCTCTTTCTATTTTTTAATTGTTAGGAGGTATGTAAACAGAAATGGAATCTTGTCATATTCTGTGAAAAGTCCCCACATTAGTCACAAGTATATACAAGCTAATAAATGTCTGCGAGACAGTTGAGGCTCTGGTTTAATGCTGATTGTTTCATATGAGAATAAATCACAATGGTCGAGTGTCTGTGAAGCAATGTGTAAATATACATTGCAATTGTCAAAAATTAGCCCAGTAAAAAAGGGCCTTTCCAGTCATTTCAGCCAGTCTTATTTGCAAAACAACACAGAACTTTTTTGTGCAAACTGCATTGGGTTCAATAGGCATTTTGTGGCTGCATTTTTTCATGGCGAATTCATGCCTGGCGAAAAATTTTGCTAATCACTATTCCTAAGGTATTCTGTAGGACACTATAGAAGGTACTGCTGCTGCTATATCTGTATAGCCAGAATATCTCATTTACATGCTGATATTGCTTATAAAATGCAATTAAAGCATTTCATGAATTCTTCTAAACCTAAAATGTAAGAATAAGACACTACTCAGTGATCAAAGATGAGCGTATTATAGTATGAAGTATTATTACATCATGATCATATTATTATATAATATACTATTATAATCATATATATCACATTGGCATATTCAGTCAAATTTAAAAGGTTTTGTGAATACTACAATCTTATTTCTTTTGGAACCACGCTTAAACAAATTACAAAATGCAGATAGAGTAAGTTCAAGATATTCTAATTGGAAATAATTCTGTGCTGCTCAGCTTTTGAAAAATGACTCAAAAATCAGCTTCAACAAGGTACTGATCCAAGTTTCTCAAACTCATGAGGGTGCAACAAAGCCAGGGGTATTTCTGCCAATTATTATACATTTACTGTACTTTTCCATATAGCAATAACAAAGTAATTTGTGTTTTTTTCTTGTAAATTTAAGTTGGAAGGATGAAGAATAGCAACAGGAAACTTGGTAGAAAAAGGGTTAAGAAGGACTGTTATATACAGTATATACTATTTTCTGCTTTCTGGAAGATTTCAAGTCTGCTTCTTTATGCAAGAACATACTGTTTTTCTGCACAATAAGCTAACCAAATTGGAAACCTCTTGTGCAAGTGCAAGTAATACTGTCTAAATGTCAATTTCTTCAGGACTCTGTTGAGTACTTATGGAGTATACATTGCTATCTGACTAATGTGACTGATGGAATATATAAAATAAAAATAGGTAATATAGCTTTGGAACCTGCAAATAGTAGTATGCCAAATCTGTTTATGCTGCACACAAAATAAACATAAAAATACTATCCTAAGGGCAAGGCCTGCGGCACACAATGTTTCTTCTGCCAGTATAAAAATGCAGGTTGAGAAAAGGCAGATCCATCTACATTGTCCTGTACATAGCGACAGGAATAAATGAGATCTGCCTGCCACTGTGAACACATGGATTTTTTTTGCCTTATATTTGCCTTGTGTGCACAGTGACAGGCAAATCACGTTACTTCCTGCCACTACACAAATTAACCCTCGATATTCGACTGCCGAATGTAAATCCTTCGACTTCGAATATCGAAGTGAAAGGATTTATCGCAAATAGTTCGATCGAACGATTAAATCCTGCTAATCATTCGATTCGAAGGATTTTAATCCATCGACCGAACGATTTTTCTTCAACCTAAAAAACATTAGAAAGCCTATGGGGACCTTCCCCATAGGCTAACATTGCACTTCGGTAGGTTTTAGGTGGCGAAGTAGGGGGTCGAAGTTTTTTTTAAAGAGACAGTACTTCAATTATTGAATGGTCGAATATTCGAACGACTTTTAGTTCGAATCGTTCGATTCGAAGTCTTAGTCGAAGGTCGAAGCAGCCAATTTGATGGTCGAAGTAGCCAAAACAATCATTCAAATTTTTTTTTATTCTATTCCTTCACTCGAGCTAAGTTAATGGGCCCCAGTATGTAATGAAGGCCCTGCCCAAAATGCTTACAGTCTACTTTCATGGTATTCAGTTTACTGTTATTTGCACAGTATTTTTTTTCTCCTTGCTTATATAATATTGTGCATTTGGTGTGTTCTAACAGCACCTGTTTCAGTGATATTTAGATTTATGGAACCAGTATTTTCCCCTTCTTTGGTTTCATCCATACATGAAGGCAGAGTTATAAATTGCCTGCATCCATGATTCTTTGGGGTATATTTATTAAAGAGTGAAGTTAGAGGTCACCACAGTCCTCTAGTGCGAATTCTGCCACTCTCCATTCATTTCTATGGGATTTTTAAAAGAGTATTTATCAATGGGTGAAAGTGAAGTTCATCCTTTTATAAATATGCCTTTCAAAATCCCATAGAAATGAATAGAGAGTGGGAGAGTTTAGCTCTAGAACACTGTGGCAATCTCAAACTTCACTCTTTGATAAATATCCCCCATTGTTTGTGATCTGAACATGACTGGACAAGATGTCATATAGAAAACAAAGTCACGGGAGCCACGACAGTCCTCTAGACTGAAATTCCGCCACTCTCTATTAATTTCTATGGGATTTTTAAACGCATATATATCAAAGGCTGAATTTTCACTTTCGACATTGATAAATACTCTTTTAAAAATCCCACAGAAATGAATGGAGAGTGGCAGAATTATAGTCTAGAAGACCGTGGCGATCTCTAACTTCACTCTTTGATAAATATGCCCCTTGATCGGAATGGCAATACATTTTTCCACAATTTACAATCCATGTTTTAAGCAGATGTTTCAAAAAGCAGGGAAAATCTATGAAAAAAGAAAGCTTAGTTTGAATAGCATTTCCTGTTCTTGTGACCTTGGGCAAAGCTTGTTTATAGGGGATTAATTGCATTTGAGAAACATCTTTAAATGCTCCTGCATATGTTGTCTACATGATATCATAATAAATTGTTCTTATTGTTAACTTTCTAGCAAGTGTGTTTTGAATCCATATGATAAATTATCATGCAGACAACCCTCCGTTGTATTTAAATCTTTCTGTGTAATGAAAATGCACAAGGAAATGGTGTGGGTGCATTTGGGAGTAGTAGAAAACAGTTAGCTCCTTAGTAGAGTCATAAAGAAGTAAACAGTAGGCTTGTATGAAGATCTATGGGGCCCTGCAGTGCCATTGTCTTCAAAAGGAATTTAAAACAAATTGCTGAGGGCCAGCACATAATTTAGAGACTCACTGCAATTTTATGACTTGCTAATGTTCCTAATTACATGCCCGTGAAAGGCTTAATTAATTGGGGATGTAGCAAAAAGTGGAGCCTGTGTTTGTTATCATGGTTCCACTGCATTGATTTTAGTGCCTATGGAGAATTTAGGACCTCTTTATTTGCACAAAGAAAATGCAAGTCTCTCTCTCTGCAAAGAAAAAAAATGCACATAACGATCAACCCCTCGCTGCTATCTAATATAGTTTTCTCTACTTAACCAAAGTGCTTGTAATCATATTTTGTAAATGTTGGCGCTGTTAATTGCATTGTAAGAGAAAATAGGTTCCGCTTGGCTGCTTGTGGAGAATTTTAAGTTCTTTCTCTCCTCCCCATTTTAAGTGCTTAGAGAAGTAATCATGAAGTTAAAACTTAATTTCTATAAAAAGTTTAAGAAAAAGCAGAAATGATGCCTTATTGTTTAGGCTTTAAGGGATTAACAAATATTATTATAAAAAACGATTTTGAAAACAAAATACATTTTATGCAAAACATCAACATGTATTGTAAAATAATAATAATAATAATAAAGATTGGTTATATATTCAGTTCTCTCCATAATGTAATATGTATTTAATCTTATATTATTACTGCTCATATCATATATTGCCTTGCATTTATTCATGTTTTTCAATAATGTTATATTTAATAGAATAAAAAAAAGTATAATATGTGAAATTTGAAGTAAAATTACGTTCAAATGCAAAAATTTTAAAGAACTAAATAACCAGGAATGTATGGAAAAAAGATTAGGAAGAATGTAGGCTGCAAGAGGGGGATGAGTGGAGTGGACAAAAATGATGAAATACCTGATCATTCTTAGTAACTATAACTTGTCAATGATATCAAGACTGTACTTGTAAAGGTTATAGTATAAAGGACAATGAAACCCAAAATCACTGGGGTGCCAATTTGTTATGCAACCCTTCTCATTCTTCTCCCTAACCTGGAAACTGGGCTTGAGCTCTTCTTTTTAAAAACACACTGACCCAGAGAAGGTTCTGCCTATACCAGAAAACACTTCCCTAATTTTAGCTGTTCTCAATGGTCCCTGTGCTGAAAATTAAAGTGTGTGCCATACAGAAAATGCAGAACTACTGTAATGCGCTTGTGCCAGAAAGGATCAGTAGAAAGAACAACTAAAATGATTGTGGCGGTCTGTGGTGCAGGAGGAATACAATCCCAGGGTCCCAGATTAGTGATTATATCTACTGTGGTGTGCCTAACAAATTTCCAACCTCAAGTGTTGTACTGTAAGTGAATGATTGACAATAAGTAAATGTATGGCCGATTAGTGGAATTTTTAATAAATTAATCTAAAATGTCAGTGTCAAATATTGAAGTTACTTGCTGGTCTCAAAAATAAAAGTTTTCTTACCATTATAACTTAACTGGACACAAAAGAGTTCAAGGTTAGCTGTTTATTGTTAGCAACATTTTAATTGGTCTTCATTTTTATTTTTTTGTTGTTGTTTATGAATTGTTGT
This sequence comes from Xenopus laevis, assembly GCF_017654675.1. Lineage (NCBI taxonomy): Eukaryota > Metazoa > Chordata > Amphibia > Anura > Pipidae > Xenopus > Xenopus laevis. The sequence continues at coordinate 64,038,299 of NC_054373.1, forward strand.
CATCTTCTACCTCTTTCCAGCTGTCAGTTTGCAGTCACCAGGGTAAATACATTTAAATTGCCATTTTTTTCTACACCGGTAATATTTATAATGCTGTTAAGGCAATGCAACTGATACACAATAACCGCTTTCTGAAATAATGCATCTCAACTTGAAGCAATTTTCCATATCCATGAATGTTAATAACTCATGCTGAGAAAATACTGTCCTGCCTGCATTTGTTTTTACACTAACACATGCACTCAGGCAGGTGTAGGCAAACAAACCAAATGAATTAATAATTCTGTCAATGGCATTTGATTGCCGTGGTCCTCTTACTGAAAGCTGCAGCGATCTAAAGGCTTTTACTGAAAGCAGTAATTTCTAGTGAATGAGAAACATGCTTCCAATTTACAACTTCATTTAGCAGCGAGTATAAACAGACATGGTGTAACTCAGCTTTGTATAGCAATACTTGGCACTGTACAAAAGAATGAATAGCTGCTGCTGGACAATTGCTGCAGTTCTTCTTCAGCGTTCATAGCAATCAAAATGCCAAATCTGCCCTTACCCTAATTATGCATTTTAAAACTACAGTGGTTTAAGTTATTCTGATTTTATTTTGTTTCTAATCTTAATCACATGGTGTTTTATTAATCCTGTTAACACCTCTGATACCAAGATTGGTGTAAACAAGTCTTTTGGGCTGAGACCAGATGGGAACATTTTGCATGGCTACTTTCTGCAGAATGTCTTCAAAACTGCCCTAGACTGTCCCTCTATGCCTGCAGCCAGACAAGCATATGCCAGCTCATAAACACTGCCAGCTTTCCTCTGGAAGAAAAAGGAGCTCCCAGTCCTCACTGATGGCCACAGACTTTTCTTTAGATTGGCCATACTCAGTGTGTCTGCAGTGACTTCCACTTTCCTGAGCAATTCCTACCTGTTATCTATTTCTCTTATGTTAAGTTATCTCAAGCTCCACAGAGAGTCTCCGACACATGGCTCACACCCAGTGGCTTACCTAGGTAACTGCGGGCCCGGATGCTGGAAATGCACCAACCCCCCTCTCAAAATGTGTGCACCTGAGAAAAGTCCCCCTGCGATAAGATTTATCGTGGCTCCGGCGGACCCGGGTGTGATTGCACTACCTGCACCCCTGGTAGTTAAGCCACTGCTGAAAGTGCTAGTGTATGTCATGGGCAGCATGGTTCCTATTCAAGGGAATGAAAGGGATTCTGTTCTTCCAAAGAGGATGCAACAATCAGACATGCCCATTTGCCATTATTGTTGGAATGGGACCTAGTTTTCCAGAATGCTCGAGACCTGAGATTTTCCGGATAATGGATCTTTGTATAATTTAGATCTTCATACGGTAAGTCTACTAGAAAATCATGTAAACATTAAATAAACCCAAAAGGCTGGTTTTGCCTCCAATAAAGATTAATTATATCTAAGTTGAGATCAAGTACAAGTAACTGTTTTATTATTACAGAAAAAAAGCAAATCCTTATTAAAATTTTGGATTATTTGGACAAAATAGAGTCTATGGGAGATGACCTTTTCATAATTCAGAGCACTCTGGATAACAGGTCTCATACTTGTACTTAATTTCCAATCCAATGGAAAGATCACAAGCATGATCTTCAAAGGAAAGGAAAAGAGACTTTTTAAAAAATGATTTATTAATGTTTTGGAGCAACAGAGTACACATTTTTAATCTGTGCTGCTTCCTAACTAATGGGTAAATCCTGTTCTTTAATAAGACAAGATTGCTTTCTGTTTGAGTACTGGAATGGGATGGTTTACGGTTTAGAGGCAGGCATTTACTATATGTTAATAATCTGTCTGGCTAGTTTGGTTACACTGGCAGATCAAACTTTTAACATGTATAATGTATCCATTTTCCTGCTATATTTCTAACCTAATAATGTGCTAGCTCTATTCATGTTTTTTTAATTATTTTATTATTTTCTTCAAATAAAAGTTTTGGGGTTCTCAAGCACTAGAGCTCTAGGTTTTCATTGTGTGGCAGCATAATCATCTTCAAAAACAAGTAAACAAAGGATTGTATGGAAATACAATAGGTAATTTTCTTTTAATCATGGAAGAAAAAAAGCTATGGTAGACTGAATAAGACCATTTATTCTGAATGATTCAGGCAATGCTAAACATGAATGAGTATTTTTACTGTAGTTTTTCTGCTTATGCCAAAACATAACATCACAGTATGAAGGATTGTCTGTTTCAGTCCTCTTATAAATGGCAAGAGGTTCATTAAGTGATTTCTCACTTTATTGTTAGGCTTAACATTACCTGTTTGAAGAACAGTACAAGGCTATTCAACAAGAAACCAGAAATCATTTGCAGTGGTTATACTGAATGCAATGGAAATGTCACTATGTCAATACATCATTTCGGAGTATGCATGACTGATGATCTCTTGTGTATCTGGAATAGAGAGCTAAGGCTGCTTATGAAATGGTACGCTTTGTCTACAGAACTGCTAGTACAATGAATTATATAAGAATCAATACACTTAAGAAATCATGGCACCTAAGAAATCTACCGTTGTGTGCAATTCATCCACAGGTATTTTTTTTTGTTGTTGTTTCATTTTATTCCTCTGTCCAACTTCACTAGACTCTCAATGGAAAATTCAGAAAATAAATCCAATTTTTAAGACAGATATAAAAATAACCATAAACATCCCTCAAATAAATAACATTAGTGGGTTGAGGTCCTTGTTAGAAACATAGCGTGTTATGCAATGTTCCTAACAAAAATCTATGGGGGGCGGTGGAAGCACTCTTAAGGCCAATTTAAATATAATGGAAGTGCCACTTACAATGCACTTCCCTGGGCCCCTGTCTCATAAGTAATTCAATATAAATGCAAATGCATACGTTTACAAAACAGGGGTTTTTAGTTACAAAGTTATGATCATAAAGTTGAAAAGCCACCATACCACGTCAAGGTAAACCCCATATGGCGGTCCCTAACTTACTTAACTCAGGTCACAATATAAAAAGATACTTCTCTGCATAATAGCATTACCTGTACACAATGTGTGTTGTGCATTGGTTTCAATCTGAAAGCTAAATCCTCCCCCGCCAGCAAGGGCTTTTAAGAGAGAGAGATTGCTTAAACCAACGCCCATATTTAAAAGCATAGGACCACCATTAGTATAAAGGGGTGGGTATGGGGTGCTATTAAAAAACCACACTGAGCTGAGCCACAGCTTCAGGCGAACATACAAAAATCTAGGGGGGGCGGTGGAAGCACTCTTAAGGCCAATTTAAATATAATGGAAGTGCCACTTACAATGCACTTCCCTGGGCCCCTGTCTCATAAGTAATTCAATATAAATGCAAATGCATATGTTTACAAAACAGGGGTTTTTAGTTACAAAGTTATGATCATAAGTAAGTTAGGGACCGCCATATGGGGTTTACCTTGACGTGGTATGGTGGCTTTTCAACTTTATGATCATAACTATATTTCACCTAGGTTTCTTACCTATACATGGTGAGGGGCTCCAGGGAATAGATATAGGGAGAAAACCAGCTTATGGGTTTTCTCTGAGTTGTTTTGAATTTCTGGTCTGGGTCCTGGAGTCCGGAGGCTTTGTAGAGCATTGGGTGGGATGAAGCTTCCATTCCTAGGTCCATTATGGATTTTGTGCCAGGAGCATGTTCAGTTGACTGAAGTGTAAAAGGAGTGTTACAATTCAGAACAGTGAGAAGGGGGAAGCACTGAGAGGAGAGACCAGGCTCCCTAAAACCAAACCAGCCACACTCATTGAGAGAGGTACTGGGGCTTGTAAGGAGGCATTGAAAGTTCCTGACTGTTTGGATTTATGCCATGCTGAAGTAAGCTGTTTCATTTTACACTTGAACTGTGTTATTTTTGCTGAATAAACGAGCAGGCCCAGTCCTGTTTACAACTCCACTTGCTGTTCACTTCATGTTATGCAAGCACTGCAGCCACCAATTGAGCAAATCCCCACACACCCCATACCCACCCCTTTATACTAATGGTGGTCCTATGCTTTTAAATATGGGCGTTGGTTTGAGCAATCTCTCTCTCTTAAAAGCCCTTGCTGGCGGGGGAGGATTTAGCTTTCAGATTGAAACCAATGCACAGCACACATTGTGTACAGGTAATGCTATTATGCAGAGAAGTATCTTTTTATATTGTGACCTGAGTTAAGTAAGTTAGGGACCGCCATATGGGGTTTACCTTGACGTGGTATGGTGGCTTTTCAACTTTATGATCATAACTTTGTAACTAAAAACCCCTGTTTTGTAAACATATGCATTTGCATGTATATTGAATTACTTATGAGACAGGGGCCCAGGGAAGTGCATTGTAAGTGGCACTTCCATTATATTTAAATTGGCCTTCAGAGTGCTTCCACCGCCCCCCCTAGATTTATGCAATGTTCCTAACCCTAAGATTGCAGGAACTAGAAGAAAGAATGACCCAAGAAGCCATAATTGAAAAAGTCAGAATCCCCTGATATTAGTGTGAGCTGGAGATTTGCTTATTTTTGGTGATTGGTAATGCCTGATAGAAAAGTTCCTTTATATCTAATATATAATATTAGACATTAAGCCCGTTAAATTAACGGGCGCTAGAACATATGTAGTCAAACATTCGCCAGAGACGGTCCGTGGGGCACATGCGCAGTAGCGCAATCCCACGGACACAGGGACTGGACGCAGAGACACTTCAACTTTATTATATAGGATAGTAATATGATTAGGGTAAGATGTATTGCCTAGTAAAGGAGGCAGGTGCCTTCAGGATGCTATAGCAGAAAAGTTAACATTGCTTTTAGTTAGTTTTACACTATTATATCAGCTCCTAAGGAAGAGCACAGCAGTGCTTGAGTAATTCCATCAGATGAGGAAGTTTTCATTTGGACGACTAGTTGCAACTCCTAGGGGCAAATTCACCAAGGGTCGAATATCGAGGGTTAATTAACCCTTGATATTCGACTGGGAATTAAAATCCTTCGACTTCGAATATCGAAGTCGAAGGATTGTAGCGCAAATAGTTCGATCGAAGGAATAATCCTTCGATCGAACGATTAAATCCTTAGAATCGAACTCGAAGGATTTTAATCCAACGATCGAAGGATTATCCTTCGACCAAAAAAACATAGTCAAGCCTATGGGGACCTTCCCCATAGGCTAACATTGGGTTCAGTAGGTTTTAGATGGCGTACTAGGGGGTCGAAGATTTTTCTTAAAGAGACAGTACTTCGACTATGGATTGGTCGAATAGTCAAACGATTTTTAGTTCGAATCCTTCGATTCGAAGTCGTAGTCGAAGGTCGAAGTAGCCCATTCGATGGTCGAAGTAGCCCATAAAACACTTCAAAATTCGAAGTTTTTTTACTTCGAATCCTTCACTCGAGCTTGGTGAATTGGCCCCCTAGTAAAGCATGTGTTACATAGGACTCTCTTCAGGTGGGCCCCTTGCTTGATTGGTGGAGGAAAGTTAACCACATTGCCTTTATACACACAGAACAGAACACTCAATAACTTGGGCACCAGTGGTTCTTGCACTAAACAGTGCTAAAATATGCTCACATTGGTGCATTACAAGAGTAATCTCCTATTCCAACCGCTTGAGTTCCTTTGCTGGTGAGTGACACAGAGGGGTACTAATCCTCCTGGTCTTCTCATTGGAGCTCTGGCTACTACCCTGATCCTAGCTCTCACTTCAAGAGACAGCTATTTCAGATCTTTCATCACATTAACTTTGCCTACTGAGGCACCAATCTGTCCCTCCACATGGTGAATAGGCAAACCTGACACCCCCAACCAACTACAAAACTACCAGGGAAAACTTTCATGGTTCCCCAACTCACTAGGCACTGTTGCTTACAATGCATCAGAAAAGGCAAGATGGATGCATTGGCAACCATGTGGAAGTGCAGGGATATTTTTGAAAGCATGCACCTCAGTGAATTGTGTCAATATGGACTCTCTATTGCATCTATTTTAGAGCATGCACACATGAGAGTGCATATGTAAATGACTCCTTTATGTTTATGTAAAAAAACATACAACATTTTGCAGTAATCCATGCAACCAACGAGCAGATAACATTTGCTATTACCTGTTTAAAAGTAAACATCTTTTTTTTCCCGAAGGAAGCAGTTTGTTGCAGAAAATGTTTAATGTTCTTTAATATACTAATGTTAGTGAGTGTGAAATATAATTGATTGATAATTTCTTAATTTATTCCTACTTAATGTATGATTTGAAGTAAGAGGTTTCCAATTGGACCCCAAGATAAATGAAACCAAAAACACTTATAGTTTTATTAATGATCTGGTCAGTGTGTCAGAACATATTCCTACAGTCTACTTGTATTCTTTATATATTTTACAGCAGTTTTTTATTATTATTTTTTAAACTGAAATGTTTTATTGATTTTCCAATGAAAAAAAATCAACATGTTATTGCATGGGTACAGTTGCAGAAAATCACAAGACATCACATGTAGATTCAATCATGAATAGGAGAGCAATAAGATAACATGGAGTAAAATGAAGAGTAAAAGAAACAATAGAGAAAAGGGGAAAAAGAGAGAGAGAAAGAGAGAAGAAAAAAAAAGGGGGGGGTTTAGCAAATAAATAAATACATAAATAAAAAGATAAATAAGGTAGTAAAGGCGGCTGGGCTAGGTATCAGTGATCATAGGCATTTTCAAGATTGTGGGCAGTTTGGTGACCCAGAGAGAAAGTCAACAAATTATACATGCAATGCTGAGAAAAGCAAGGGATCATTTTCATATGCCAACCAGGGTAACCAAATCTTATCGTAGGCCTCCAAATCATTCTGCAACATATAAGACATTCTTTCGTTAGCTGCTATATCAATTATCTTAGTTTTAAGCATGAGTATAGGGATAGTAGGCTTTTTCCAGTTGCGAGCAATAATCAACCTGGTGGCTGTGAGGATATGTTGTGACAGTCTATGAGCCGAGTAGGGTAATCAAGCTGTTTTTTTTTTCCCAGGAGTATAGTGGTTGGGTCTTTGGGGAAGTCAGTGTGTAGGATTTTGGACAATAGTTGTGTGATACGGTCCCAGAATTTTGAGACTGTTTTGCAAGTCCACCATATGTGAAGCATTGTGCCTGTTTCTTGGCAGCACCTGAAGCAGAGTGGGTCGCAAGATGGGTAGATCCTGTGTAGTCGTGATGGCACAAGGTAAGTTCTGTGCAAAAGCTTGATTGAGGTCTCTCTATTAGAAACACAGGTACTTCCTAAATTTGCTGTGAGGCTGCATTGAGACCATTGTTGAGTTGAGATTGTAGTTTGGAGGTCTTTTTCCCATTGCAGCATATATTTATTTTTGAAGTGTTCGGTAGGCAGTTTGTTGAATAATTTGTACGATAGACTGAGGATGCCTGGTGCCAGTGGTGCTTGTCTGCAGATTGATTCAAAGCATGTTTTCGTGAAGCAGTTGTCACTGCATTTTTTGGCTTGTCGATGGGCATAGTGGCTGAGTTGCGAAGCTCTAAATAACTCTTGTTGGGGTGGATCGAATTTTTGAATTAGCTGTTGCATAGTGAGTGGTTTGCCTTGGTGAACCAAGGTCTCCAGCGTGATCACACCTTTCCCGAGCCACCATGCATAAGCCTTTTTAGACTGTCCTGGTGTGAAGTCCGGATTGTTAATTATTGGGCTGAGGAGGGAAGGAAGCGAAGTCAGTTGGGAACTCTTGCGATGTTTTATCCACAAGTGTAGTATGTCTAATGTGATGGGGGGCGCTTCCGTAAAACTTTGTAGAGGAATTTTGCTGAGCCACAGGACATGGTTGGTGAGGTGTGGGTAGAGCAAGTCATTCTCGATCTGCACCCACAAAGGGGCAGCTTCTCCTGCATGCAAAGGAGCCCATTGGGCAAGTCTTGAAGCTCTATAGTACTTAGTCAAGTTTGGGACTGAAAGTCCTCCATTCGATTTGTGTAGGTACATGACTTGTCACTATATACGTGGTGTTTTATTTTGCCAGATAAAGTTGTTAATAGCTCTCTGTAACTTTTGGATATCAGCTGTTTGAACAGGGATGGGTAGAGTCCTGAATAGGTAAAGGATCTTTGGTAATAGTACCATTTTTACACAGTGGATTCTGCCGATCCAAGAGATTCAGTGTTTATCCCAGGAGGAAAGCTTCTGCATCAGAAGGTGTATTAACAAGGGGTAATTAGTCTTGTATAAAGTAGAGAGAGAGGTCGTTAGTTTTACTCCCAAGTATTGTAGGTATTCATTCCTAGTGGAGAAACCAAAATTCAGCTCAATCAGTTTAATCATTGGTTTCGGAATGTTACAGGGGAGCATTTCCGATTTCTCTGGGTTGATCATCAGGCCTGATAATCTTGCAAAATGTGATAAAACATTTAGTAGATTGGGTAGAGATGTAAGGGGGTTAGTCACATGCATGAGTAAATCATCAGCAAAAAGTGAAAGCTTGTATTTTTTACCCTTTACAGTAAGGCCCCTAATATCGATGTTGTCCCTAAGTGCTCTTGCTAGAGGTTCCATCGCTAATGCAAAAAGGGCCGGGAAAAGAGGGCATCCCTGTCTCGTACCTCTCTGGATCCTGATATTGTCTACCTTCCTAGTAGAGGGGAGGTTGAGGTAAGCTTGTGGGTCTTGGTAATATGCCTTCAGCGTATTGACTAGAGTAGATACTAGACCAACTCTTTCTATAAGGGAGAATAGGTAGGGCCAGCTAAGCGTATCAAAGGCTTTTTCAATATCCAACGCTAGGAAGCATGTCGGGGTTTTATTTTTGTTGGCATATGCTACGAGGTTCAGGGATTTCCTAATGTTATCTGGGGCTTGACGGGTAGGAATGAAACCAATTTGGTCTTTATGGATGGTAGGACTCTATTTAGTCTGTTCGCTAAGATGGTGGCTAGTAACTTTAATGTCCAAATTGAGTAATGATATTGGCCTATAGTTTTTGGGGTTTAAGGTATCTTTATTGGGTTTCGGGATAATTGAGATGCTAGCTTCGTTCATTTCAGGAGGTAGGGGTTTGCCACTGGTAATGTGTTGAAATAATTTCTGGAGGTGCGGGATAAGTTGGTTTGCTAGTTTCTTATAGTACAATGAGGAGAACCCATCGGGGCATGGGGCTTTACCCGTCTTTAAATGTTTAATCGTATATTCTATATCCTCATAAGTAATATCTTGGGTCATGATCTGTTGCAGGTCTTCTGAGAGATGCTCAGGGGCATACTGATTCAGAAAGTCCTCCATCTCACCTGGTTTTCCAGGGGAGTTGGAGGTGTATAGTTTTTGAAAGAAGGAAATAAACGTGTCTGTTATTTTATCAGGATTCGAAGAGATTGTACCATTAGCTAATCTGAGTTTTTGGACTTGTCCCTGACGTAGTTCTGATTTAAGTAAATTAGCTAGCATTTTGTCAGCTTTATTTGCGTACTTGTAAAATTTGTGTCTAGACTTACGGAAAGCCTTCTCGGCTTGTTCTATTTGGCATGCGTGGAGTTTTTGCCTAGTCTCATCTATCAGCTTCCTATTACGTATCGAGGGGTGAAGCCTGTTAGTCTGCTCTAGTGATGCTAATTCGGTTTAAAGACATTTTTGAACCTGCATCCTCTCTTTTTTTTTTTTTTTGAGAAGCATATTTTATTAAACAACCCCTGATGTAGGCTTTATGTGCTACCCAGACCCAATCTATCGATGCATCAGGCTTTAAATTATCTTGAAAGAAAAGTTTTATCTCCTGCGAGATAAAGTTTATGCATTCAGGGTCTGCCAATAAGCTTTCATTTAATCTCCAGGTGGGGCGCCTAAACAGGGGCACCTGTAAGGCAAGAGTGGTCTGTACTAAGTCATGATCAAACCATGCACATTGTATGTGCTTAGAGTCTAGAAGTGAGGGGGTGTCGGCAGCGTTAACCAGAATATAATCAATCCTGGAGTAGGAGTTATGCGTGTGGGAGTAGAAGGTATAATACCGAGTAGAACCATTAACCTCTCTCCAGGAGTCAATAAGCTTGTGTGTATGGAGTAGTTGGTCTACCCGTTTAGTGACTGTCTTATATCGCACAGGGTGGTTGGACAGAGATCAGTCTAGTATATGATTGAAGGATAAATTGAAGTCTCCAGCCCAAATGAGCCTGGTCTTGTTTAAGTTCCGCAAAAGGTTACAGAGCGAGTCAAATAAATGGAGCGGATCAGCATTCGGGGCATAACTGGAGATGATTGTATAGTGCTGGTCATATAGCATACCTTGAAGTATGATATATTGACCATTAGCATCAAGATTAGCATTAAGAGTGATAAAAGGGAAATGTTTGTGGATAAATATAGCAACACCTCACCTATGCTTGCTGGTGGTGGAAGCCAGATAGTGGGTGTGGTATTGTTGTGAAAGAATTTTGGGTATGACTTTTGAGTAAAGTGCATTTCCTGAAGGCAAAGGATATCTGGAGAGAGGTTTTTATACATATTGAAAGCCAATCTTCTCTTATTTGGAGAATTGAGGCCCTGCACATTATGAGCGATTATTTTAATCCCCATAATCTAGTGTGATAAAGGTCTGCTTACAGTCAGCTAAGGAAAGCATGAGCTCAATTCTCCAGCAAGAGTATACATCAGTAACAATTGAAAACAACGGTAAATTCACTTTATAGCCCAGCCGCCAAAAAAAACCAACAAAATTAAGAGAAATGCTATGCGAAAAATTTAGTAAAAATATAAGAAATAAACAGAGAATAACAAATTTGCATTGTAAACATTTCGCCACCATGAAGTTCCACCCTACGGAGGTATCCACGGCAGAAATGTTCTCAGGGGGGCAGCAACATCCCAGGCCCGCTGAGAAACATCAGAGGGAAAAGGTGAGAGAAAACGTCCAGCTAACGTGGCTGGGGAGAAAGGAGAACAACTGTAATGAAGGGAAAAAAACTTGTAAACCCTGTGCATGGCGAGAGAACATCAGGGAATGTGGCAATTACCCACGGCGTGGGTTGGTGTGGAATAAGTTCCCAGAGAAATGTCAAGTCGCGGCCAGTTCTGGTCTTTGGCGAGTAGGTTGTTGATCTTTCGGTGGAGACGTTGGTGAATGATGCTTTTGTTGTTTGGCTGGAGGAGTGGCAGCCCATTCAGGGTCAGGTCGTGGGGAGGTTGATGAGGAACGGCTGTCCCTCTCGGAGGGTGAAGCAGAGGATTCCAAAAGAGACAGGCCTGCTTCCAATGTAGTGATGGACTGTAGCTTCCTGTTCCACTGGAATTGCAGCGAGAAAGGGAATCCCCACCTGTACTTTACCTTGTGTTTTATCAATAGAGCAGTCACCGGCTTCAGCATTCTCCTCTTTTGGAGAGTAACTGGGGCTAAGTCCGCATATAGTTGCATTTGATGCGGTAGTGAATCCTTGCCCGCAGTGCGCGCTGCATGAAGAGCCAAATCTCTTACCTCTACATGATGCATCTTGAGTACAATGTCTCTGGGGAGATTGGGGTCGCGAGGACGGCCCAAGGCTCTGTGGATTCTTTCAATATGGAGGTGCCCTTCGGGTAGATCCGGTAGCAGTTGCAATAGTGTAGCATCCATTAGGCTCATCAGGTCGGTAACAGTTTCAGGGACTCCCTTAACCCATAAGTTACCTCTCCGTGACCGGTTCTCCAGATCCTCCAGCTTGTTCTCCAATTGCGCCATTTGGGCCTAATGCGCAGTTATCAATTTCTGGTCCTCCTGGAGGGCTGCCGCATGGCCGTCTGCAGTGTATTCCAGCCTATCAACTCTGTCTCCCAGTTCACGTATTTGCTGAGAGAATTCGGCAACTGCTGCCTTGAGTTCGGTTTTAAACAGTTGCTGTACAGCTTGTAGTGCTGCCTGCATGTCAGTACCTATTGTCTGCTGTTCAGAATCTGAGTTCTGTTCTGCACATGGAGACAAAGATGGCCGCTGCACGCCGATTAAACATTGGCGGAGTTTGAAGCTGTTGCTTTTTTTTAGACGGCGGGGCCATGTTGCTGGCCAGGACAGGTTCGCAGAGCTGTAGAGGTTGTGTCTCGAGCGATACTGCAGCGTTTCTTGGCTAAATATTGCTAGGTTCAGCGTGTCAGGCACGGAGCTCTTACAGGCACATCCTTCCTGTTACGCTGCGCGCATGCGCCCCCCCCCCCCCGGTTTTTTATTTTTATATTTGCAGCTACTATCATAATCCCTGACACAGCGTGATGGGTTAGGGTTTATATTTTGTCCTTATTTCAGTAAATTTGGGAATAAGATGTTTCCTACTTTTATCATTTTTGTAAGGGTGCAGTATACTCCTAGACTGATTTGTTCTATTTCCCACTCCCTTTTTAGGTAAGGAGTGATATAATGGTGTAGATGGATGGGATTGAGAAGTTTATTGTGATGTTTCTTTTATTGCACCGTTATTTGACAGTGTCCAAAAACAAAGTAATACTGGCAATTAAGTCATTGGAATAGGTAGTATCATCACATTTTTGTGTTAATTCAGTTTTTTATTTATGTATTTATTTGAACAATTAAAATTCTGTGTTATGACCTGGACACATTTTGCCCATAATCCTGTAAAGCCTCAAATTTTGAGAAGAATTATAAGTGAATGAGAGCCCTGTATGGCAGCAGGGGCAGAGAAGGGGCTGCATGACCCAGATCAGAACCACCAGTGGGGGATAGTTAAAGGCGAGTGTCTAGTGAAGGATGGGTGGAGTGGGTATATAGTTAAGGCTTAGGGAGGAATAGCTATTCACAATTTTAGAGTGGACAATGCAAAGAAAAGTCTCCGTCCTTCCTTAGTATTGGGAACATTTTTTGTCATGCATGTGGTCTTGGAGGGTTAAGGGGTATACCAGTTATTAATTAGCTAGTTGCGGTTTTGGGGAGGAGTCAGGTAAATTGGATAGAGCTGGATCGGCTGCAGGGTACTTTTCACAGCTTTAGTGGGTCCTTGTCAATCTGCAGGGGGGATGTGTTATGGTATGCCAGAACAGATTGAGTGGGTTGGTTTATCCCCTGAGTAGGGTGTCTTTTGGTGTGGACAGAGAATAATGTGAAAAATGTGTGCTATAAAATGCTGGTGGGCCCTGAAGATGGTTGATTGGCAGATGGGGCAGTAGAGGGTCTGGATTGACAGTGGGCATCCTCTGAGTTAGGTTTATTGGCAGTGAGAATATAATCTGCCTCAGTGTGGTTGTGAAGGGGCAGACTGACAGGGGACTCAGGAGACAGTGAATGTCACATATGGCAAACCCAAACCCTAGGGGAGTGACAGAATTCCTGTCTAGGTGTGCTCTTCTGTCTTTAACAGCCACCTTTTGCTTTGGGCCAGGCTCTCAGCTATTTGGCTGCTGCCAGGATTTACTGCACGAGAATACAGTACACCCACAGGTGCAGGCAAGGGTACCAAGCATATACTCTGGGAAAGAGCTGGTAAGGAAAGAGCTAGATGTAGTCAGACAGGCTGGGTCAGATAACAGGAGCAGAATTGTAAGGCAAACTCAAGGTCAGGAACAAGCCAAGGTCAGATCAGGAAGTTACACATCGGACAGGAGCAGGTTGCAAAGGGAGGACAATCATAGGAAACAGCGGACCTAGGACCAAGCACGCTTGCTGTATAATGGGCAGTGAGTCAGTGCAGAGCAGGGGGTTATGTAGGAAGACTAATGGGTAATACAGAGCAGCTGTGCCCAGATTAGTAACAGCTGAAGTCACCATGCCTAGCAAGGAATACAAGGGTACCTTGTAACAGTGAACCAGGACATTAGCTGTATGCTCATATAGAGCAGTGTTAATGCAAACAGCAAGAAAACATCAGGTGGTTAAATTAACTCCAGGCGGCATATTACAGTGTTCTTGCACAGAAATTCGTTTTTCATACTTATTCAATTAATGTTATATAATGCTTTTATAAATCTGTATGTATATATATTCATCAGATTGTGTTGATGTTTTTATTTGGTCAGTTAGGTGAGTGAGTGTATGATGATGCACGGGTCATACATTGGGGAATGTAATAAACAGGAAAAAAAATATGTGAAATGCTTTTATTTGTGTAAATGACTTTTCCTTTGGGCATAGTTAATATACAGTATATGTTTTCCAGACAAATAACAACTGAACCAAGCAACAAAAAAGTTAGACCACATTCAACTGGTCTTAAAAATGAGGAACACATTAAGTTAAAATTTGCAGTGTAATAAACTTCCTAATGAGTATTATTGCAATGTGAAATGCAAGTTTTAGGGGCAGATATATCAACGGTCGAGGCGAATTTTCCAATGAAAAAAATTCGAATTTCGAGCTATTTTCTGTGTACTTCGACTAGGGAATAGTCCAAATTCGATTCGTATTTAAAAAAAAAATCGAAAATTTGAATATCGAAATTTATCATGTACTGTCTCTTTAAAAATCCGAATTCTACCATTTGCCATCTAAAACCTGCCGAATTGCTATTTTAGCCTATGGGGGACCTCCTAGAACCCATATGGAGTCAATTGGTGGACTTTGAAAAACTTCTAATCAGATTCGATCGAATTCGCTATTACTTCGATACATATAATTCGAATTCGGCCGAATACGGACCTATTCGATTGGTCCGTATTCCATACGGACCTATTAGACGTTTTTTTCCAAAAAAACGTTGACTTAATTTCGGTTGGTCTTTTTGCACTGTTTTAACATAACCCCTTCAGTGCTTTAGTGCTTTAAAAATATATAGTAACCTGTAGGTTTAAGGTTTTGCCCAAAGGATACTGTGAATGTACTGGGTCTTTGAAATAAAATGAAAATGTAATGCTGAATGTTCCTTTGGTAGATAGGGGTGCCTTTGCTCTGACATTAAATCCGCTGACATGAGCAAAACAGCAGTTTCATGTTGGCACATTTGTTATCCTAATGTCCTTGCCTGTTGCTATAAAATATCTGGCAGAGTGCCCAATGTTTATCAGAGGCCAGGATAATTATTACTAGTCTTGCGTGATAAAACTTTGCTCTCCTTATATGACTTGATGGTATGGATTTTTTAGTATAGAACCAAATCAATTCAGAATAATTTAACTCTGCATGCAAAAGGCATTTGAAGGATCTAGGTTCTTCTTATATTTTCCAAGCTTAAAGCATCTTTTCAGGTAAGTGACGCTTGAATTCATTGAACTTGCATTGTATTATTTCTGCAAATGCCTATAAAAAATTAATTTCATTTAATCATAACTACCCTTTAGGAAATATTAAGGGTAAGAGATGAATTACAATTCTCTTAACTGTATTGTATTTTTATTAAACCCCACAGGTAGAATTGTTTTTTTTATATTGTTGTTTATAAAGTTAATACAAATATAATACACAAAAGCCATGAATATCTTGTAAATTATATCCTTATAAACGGTGAGTTCTGATGTCATCAGTTAAAAACGGTGTGTTCTGATGTCATTTCTGTCACATGACTCACTGAAATTTGTGTATTATAATAAAGTACCCCCAGTACTTTCGGCCTTGTGTTTTTATATTGTCATGAAACTCCTCGGTAACTTATAATATCCTTATATTTTACAAGAGGGGGTACTTTATTCACTATATAATACACAAGAGCCATGAATATCCTGTAAATTATATCCTTATAAACGTTGCTTAGTGATGTCATCGTTATAATGTTTTTATATGGTAGTGGAACTCCTCTGTAACTTATAATATCCTTATATTTTACAAGAGGGGGTACTTTATTCCCTATATAAATACACTTATCTGTGAGTTGCTCAACCTAACATTGTTTTTCTAACTGCAGCCAATCCTGGTGTGAGTTGCTGACATATTGTAAGATTCCAGAATGACTATGTTTGAAATGCCCTACTGAAAATCAGCATGGTCAAGTTGTCGGCAGTAGTTAAAAAGAATACAATTTGAGAGGGCACACTTGTAAAACATTAATATCTTAAAAACTGTAAAAAATTTTTACTGATGCAATAATTGTGCATAATTATCACTTACAACTTACAAGCTATCCACTTACAACTCCAGTAAGACACTTATGTGCCTTTGAAATTCATGGAGAGTCAATATCCAGTGTTACTTTGAGCATACTGTACTCTGTCTTAAATTCATATATGTAAATTATTTAATTTATTTTAATTGTACAAAGTGAAAGTTGAAGGACAAAGGGTCAGTAACTGAAGTCTTGGCCTTAGGTTCAATATTAGTTTTCACCAATGCATCAATTTCAAATGAGATCTCCTATACCATAAATGTAATGTGCACCGAACATCATGTCTTTTTCCTAGGCGTTTTATTGCAAAAAAAATTATCATGTCTGTGTAGGGCATTGGCAAATCCCAATAGATCCTAGCCAGGAGGTCACCCAAGGTCCATAATTATCAGGGGGCCTAGTGGCATTGGGTGGGAATGCGACATTGGCAGACTGGGGGTAAGGTGTGGGCAGTGTGAAGTGGGACAAGGCATGGGTGAAGCAAGGATGCAGTATAGGGAGAACAAGGAAGAGACAAGAGAGGTATCAGGGCAGAGTCCAGGGCCATAAAAGATTTAATCCCTCCTTGTTCCATCCTTTGAATTAGAATTTTCAAATTTTTTTTTTTGGTCAAAACTGTCACATTCGACTAGGAAATTATCCAAAATCAATTAAAATTTTTGAAAAAAATTGAATTCTATTTTCACGATTTATCATACTCTGGCCCTTTAAGAATTTAGAATTCGACAATTCGCCGCCTAAATTTTGAAACAATATTTATATTGACTGCATATCATTTTATATCCGGCACTTTTAAAGTAGATGCTAATGTAGACATCTAAGCAAGCATTTTAGCACATTATCTGAAGAGCTCTTACGTAATCAGAGAGTAGGAAAAAAGTATCAGGGCACAATCTCTGATTACATTATTTCATTGTAGCTTGTCCCAGCTGTGCTAGCAACAGATTATTGGTGACGGAATGCAAAGTAGTGCAATATCAGTGACTGGACAGAAATGGAGCAAAATATCAAGTCGTACTAAAATATAAAATAAAATTGCGAGAAAAACAAGCAACCCCTTTTAGTGCTACTACCATAACTATATTTACATAGATTCTATTTCTTTATGGATTTTATTTTCTCTATTTCTTTCCGAAAACAAAAAGACTACTGCTTTTTTTTGTTCAATTTTATAAAGCCGTACCCATCAATATTTTCCAATATGTTAAATGTTGTTTATGAATATATTTTTAGAGTTTATTTGAATATAAGTAACAAAATGAGAAGCTGTACTGACCCAACGGTACTAAATATTTATATAATGTGTGTAGGGATCCTTAGGGTTAATAGCCCCTATGACTTTAATTCCCTACTTTACTTCAGTTCCCTAGTGGCTGGGCAAAAGCCCATGTATCCAGTTATACCAATTTACATCTTTCTATCATTGGCCCTTACATTGATGACCATTTCTTGCACACTTATATAGGTGTAGTTTAACATCTTAACTTTGTTCCTTCCACATAGTGAAAGCCCATCTTGCTGCGAGAGGATCTAATGTAACCCATGCTCTGCGTCTAGTTGGACATAGCCTGTTTAAGGTTACATGTGATAAAATACATTTAACATGACAATGTAACTATTGATGGGCGAATTTGCGCCGTTTTGCTTCGCCGAAAAATTTGCGAATATCGCGCGAAATTCGCAAAATGGTGAAAAATTTGCGAAACGGCGCCGGCGTCTCGTTTTTGACGCCGGTGCCCGTTTTTGACGCCGGCGTCCCTTTTTTCGGAAAAAATTTTTTTGACGCTGGCGAATTTTTGCCGCGAATTCGCGCCTAGCGAATAAATTCGCCCATCACTAAATGTAACCACATATTACAAACAAATCAAAGATAATTCTCTTCACTATGCCATATCAAATTATTATAGAAGCTTAAGACATTTTTCTGGACCTTTCTAATGAAAATGCTCATTATTAAACTTTCTTCTTTTTTTCTGAGTGTTAATTGATCACATTTTGGGGGTTATTTATCAAAATCCGTATTTATCTCAATATTTTCTGCTACAAACTCTGATCTGAAAATCCGCTCGGTTTTTTTTTTAACGCTTATTTATTATTACATTTTCCTGAAATTCGCTTTGCAGAAAACAATCAGATTTTCACGATTTTTTTGGATTTTCCATCCGATTTTCACTAATTTCATTTTCCGAAAACTTTGGGTTATTGCACATCTAAAAATCATTGGGACTTCTCCCATTGACTCATATGCAACCTCGACAGGTCTGAGATTTTCAGATTCTGACTTTTTCATCCTCAGGGTTTAATACATTCCGAAAAATTGTGATTTTTTAAAAGTCCAATTTTATTTAAAAAAAATACGAATTTTTCATGATTTTTGCATTCAGATTTTTGGAAATAACCCCCTAATTGTTTCTCGCATCAGGTTTCTGGAGTGCAAGGGCACCTGAAAAAATATTCACCATAACATATTGTTATAGTTATTTGGTTGTTTTTTACATTGTGTGAACATTTAAAAAAAAACCCACTATGGCAGGTTAAACATTAGTTAGTAGATACCTTACTCTCATGAAATACTGGGTTGATTGAGGAGTTACAGGTAATGTACACATAACTGCTTAGTGATACAAAATGTTTACAGGCAGTTTTCTTGTAGCATATATAGCATATTTATAGTCTACATACATCATAAATATCATACTGTTCAATTCATGATGCCATTATTTGCTAGTTTAAAATTGCTATTCTAGCTAAGGGAAGCACAATTTCCTGTAAATATCCACAATATTGCCTGAGATTCACAGAAACAGCGTTTGGGGCAAAAGAGCAAAGGTGAACGGTGGTGAAAGTAGCTCCCACTGGTTCCCCACGTAGATAGGCAGGTTTGGCTCGTGTGGGAACATTGGAAGGGAGGGAACGGGCATGGTTTGTTACTTACTTGAATGTGACTAGCAACCGTGTATCAGCACTTAAATAATATATATTATATATATATTATATATATATATATTATATATAAATAATATATATTACTATCCAATAGAAATTCCACCGATCCACATTATGCGGTTTTTAATTATATGTATTTTTAAGGACAAGGTCCCGCAGTGCTCTGAATTTAAGCAGTGTGTCTCTGTGTTTATGGACAACATGTTTTATTGCAACATTAATTGAAGGTTAAGTTTAAGCAACATTGTAACAATCATTATATGAACTGGTTTGCTGGTAACAACATGAGGAAATGTGTCTAGATACATTTCACCTTAGTTTGTTGCAAGTTTGTGATTAGTAGGCAAAAGAGCAAACCCTGTAAACAGCAACAGCTCAGCAGCAGATACACATCATCTAAACAGTCTGGAGACAGTTTGATCATCTGTAGTTCAGCAATGCCAATCAGCTAATGGGGCCATATTCACATTGCATTTGCAGAACTTCTAACTTAGAGATCAGTTTTTATATAGACCTCAATGGAAATTGGAGTACAAGATTATTTTTGTAATTTTACTAGTAGACTACAGTATATCATATATAAATGATAAATTATGTTTTTTTTTAACAATCTTGGCTATGTAGGACCAGTTTAGCATTGTGCTGCCATTGATATTTGGAAGCACAAGCATTTTCTGAATTGTTGGAAAATGCCATATGTTCCCCTATTCCATTAACACTGGAAATCCTTGAAGATTTTTTTTTTTTAAAGTCAGTTAATTCGTGGGTCTATCCCATATATCTTGTAACAAAAAAGAAGACGAAGAAATGAAGTTGTGTTTGATTTTTGGAGGCTTAGCTATAGATACACGCTATTAAATACACGTTTAACTGCAAGATGACTTACTTCTTGGGGCATTTTATTGTAGTTCTAACCTATCATTATCCTGAATCTTTAAAGAAGAAAAGTATGAGTGACTGCTTGGAACTACAGTATAATAGAACTATAATAGAACATGTCCGTTTAGGAACCAATATTATTTTGATAAGATGGGCTTAGCCTAGTTGTTAATGGATTCTGTGTTTTTCAAATTCTGTTTGGTTACAGAGACAGGCTATACAGTCTTTTTAAGCTGTGACAGGGTCAACTAAAACGATGTTAATTGTCAGGAAATTAAACCAGACATTTGCACAAATATATCTAGAATATATTGCATTGCTTCTAGATTTATTAGTGTGTTGCGTTCATACAGATATATATTTTCCGCATTCTGCCTATTTTGTGCACTATGATACAAACAGTAGGGATGATTGATTAATTTTCAGCTAAAGTGACTGGGTATATCAATGTAATAAAATGCAGCCATCTTTTTAGCACAATCGTGGGCTTTTTTGCATTGATTTTGTTTTTTAAAAAAAAAATAAAGTAATAAGACAATAAGCTTGCCAGATATTAGATAACATACTTTTTGCAACACAAATATGGGGGGGAAAATATTATAACCAAAACAATTAAAAAAATCATCCCCTTGCTGTCTGAGCAAGTGGCTTAATAGTGAGCGAGGACAGGGCAGGGTGGGGAGAGGGACAAGCCTTATACAGGGTACCTTTCACTTTTTTCTTCATTTTAAAACCTTATATTTATCTTCCATTCTGTAACATATACCGCTTTTCTGTATGGACTACTAGGGTGTGAAATAAATGACTGAAATCCAAAAATAAACGAGCTAAAAGAAACAACAAAAACAATTGAAAGGTAATTTCTTTTAATAAGCATGTCTTTGGTGATTACAAAAGACAATAAGGGGCAGATTTATCAAAATATGAATGTATCAAAATTTCACTCACATTCTATTCATTCCTATGGGATTTTTGGAAGTGTATTTATGAAATTGTGAGTTCTAACTTATTTATTAAAATCTAAACTCACATTTAGTGATGGGCGAATTTGTGCCGTTTCGCCAAAACATTTGCGAATTTCGCGAAACGGCGTTTTTACCGCAAATTTTCACGGGCGTTTCGCGAATTTATTCGCTAGCGGCGAAACGCGCAAATTCGACGCAAATTCGCGCCTGGCGAATAAATTCGCCCATCACTACTCACATTTTGATAAATACCCCTAAATATCTCAGCATCTCATGTATTGATAAGAAAGCAACAAACCGCCGGGAAATACTGGAAGATGTACAGAAAATACTTGAGTTTACTGGCCCAGCCAGATGAATGCTGAGAAGTTGTAGGGAGGAGCCTGGAATTTAGCAGTCTATAGATAATTGGCCAAATTGTTATGAAATATGTAGTATTTCTTGCTGACTCTTGAAAGCATCCATACAAGCAGAATAAACCATCAGAATTATTTCCTCATCTCTGTTTTGTGAACTAAGGGCACAGACCATTTGCTCATTATTTTCAGCTTGAAAAAGGACCATTGTAGGTCCGAAACATTGCTGCTGCCATGATATATATGAAAGAATAAAGGCAGTTTTATACTATAATTGGGAGTGCTGCCAATTCCTTGTATTCATTTGCTCATTATTGTCAGAATTATTGTCCTTTTTGTTCATATTTCACTTGCCGCATATATTTCCCATCTGGATTTTATATTGCTGTACTTTGCACTCAGCAGCATCATGACTTAAAGGGGTTGTCCACCTTTAAATTAACATTTAATATAATGTAGAGATATTTTGAGCCAATTTGCCATAGACTTTTTTAGATATTTTTATTCAGCAGCTATCCAGGTTGTAATTTCAACAATCTGGTTGCTGGGGTCCAAATTACCCTATCAACCATACATTGATTTTAATAAGAGACTGGAATATGAATAGGAGAGACCTGAATAGAAAGATGAGTAATAAAAAGTAGCAGTAACAGCAAATTTGTAGCCTTACAGAGCATTTGTTTTTTAGAATATCACTCTACTAAAAGTTCATTTAAAGTTGAACAACCCCTTTAAGAAATTAGCTTTGTGGTGTTTTTGTGTTAACTTTTCCAGGGAGTCATTTTGTTTAGTAAAATTTCATGTTGTTTAAGAATCTCGAACATGAAACGTTTATTTAGAGATATGTGCACGTGAGTACTCAATGACATAATATGGCTCATAAGTTTCCAACTTGGGAAAAATTGCAAACTGAAAACACAATATAAATGTAGCATTTCTGGTAACACTTTAATTTCCAACAGTCCCTTTTAGCTATTCACAAATGATCTACATGGGAATAGTTTAAGGGGTATCTGGAAAGCTAAATGTTACCAACAACAAAATGCTATATATTGTTGTTCTGTGTTAAACCATAACTGTATTCTCATTTCATTTTTTATTTATATGTTTCCATAATGGACACATATAAACATTGCCATTATGCAGTTTCATTTGAATTCCAACAAGTATGGTATTGTGTTACCCTCTAGCTATTCAGTACCTAAAATTGCTTAACTACACCTAGAGATACCCCCATTAACATTTTACTAGCTTGCAAATTTTATCTACTATACATATTGTTTGTAAAAAGAAATTGCAGAAGTGCAGATATTTCATGTCCTCACTGCTTTTACTATATTATGATAAATTTAGTGAAAAGCAGTCTGTGCTGGTTATATATTCAGAGCCAGAGCAATAACAGGCCACATATTTTTGAGATTCAAAAATGGTCTATTGCGAGTCTGGATTAGTAGAATACATCATTTTTAGAAGTTTAGATAATGCATGCTTAGATATTTTATATAATTTTTGACATTGATACTACAGGTATGGGATCCGTTATCTGGAAACCTGGTATCCAGAAAGGTCCGATACCTGTTTTTAAACTAGTTATATTCTGCTGTGCAGTGTTTTAATCTGCTTTTTGGCAATAAATATCAAAAAGTAGCACGGTGCGTTAAATAACTAACAACCCTCAGGGCATTTGTACTATTCTACCATTACAACAACTTAAATAACTGAAATTTTGTTCACCCTTCTGCTAACGCATGTTCCTTGCTAAACGTATGCAAGTGCTGCTTTCTAGCACTGGTTAATGAATATAAATCCGATAGTTTATGTTTAGAAAAACATGTAATGGGGTCACAGAGATCTGCATTCCAAAGCAAACTGCCTGAAGACAGGAGCATGTTCATAAAACCCTAAGTTATAAAACTTGTTTGGCACAACATAAAGTAGTTAGAAAATGCCAGGTTTGACCAAGGTCACCAGCAATTGGGTTTGCAGATTTGCAGGATATCAATTTGTATGTAATTTGAGCATGCTGCCCAGCTTCATGGGACTAATGCTTCCTCGGTAAGTCAGTCTTAGTTTTATTTCTGCATGATGTCAATGAAGCAAGGCCAGTACTTAATTTGCAAGTTATTGTCATAAGAATTGTCTGAGGAATACAGCAGCATTTAATACTTAATCAAAAAAAGCTTTAAAAAATCAGGTAACCAGACATGGCTAGAATTTAAACAAAGTTTTAGTTGTTTTACACAATAGCTTAAATTGTAAGCTCAACAGGGCAGTTACCTCTTTTGTCTTGTGTCTCTTAACACTTGTGTCTTAATTTTAAGGGTAAGGGCACAGGCTACGTTTTGCAGAGTTTTAGTCACCCAAATCGCCTCTTCTTCGGGCAACTAATCTCCCCAAAATCCTTCCCGCTATCTACAATCTAAATCGTTGGCATGATGCCTTACAAGGAAACTTCGGGGCAACTTCAGAAAACAAATCACTCCAACTAAATCTCCCCGAATCTTAGGGGCACATTTACTATGTGTCAAATATCGAGGGTTAATAAACCCTTGAATTTGACCTTCGAAGTAAAATCCTACGAATTCGTATTTACCGCAAATCCTACGTTCGAACAATCTAAGGAAAATTCGTTCGATCGAACAATGAAATCCTTCGAATCGAACGATTCCAAGGATTTTAATTGTTCTATCTAAGGATTTTCCTTCAATCAAAAAAACCTAAGAAAAGTGATGGGAAAGGTTCCCATAGGCTAACATTGTACCTTGGTAGGTTAAAACTGCCAAAGTATGTAGACAGTACTTCGACTATGGAATGGTCGAATAGTCGAATGATTTTTAGTTCGAAACATTTGAATCAAAGTCGTAGTCGAAGGTCGTAGTAGCCTATTCGATGGTCGAAGTACCCAAAAAAATACTTTGATATTCAAAGTTTTTTTACTTCGAATCCTTCACTCAAGCTTAGTAAATGTGCCCCTTAGCGTGTGCCCTTACCCTCAGGTCCAGATTTATTAAAGATTTGGTAGTAGTATCCACAAAAAGTTTGAGTCAAAAATATTTTTTTTAAAAACTCAAATGTTTCAAGATTTATTATACCCTGACCCTGGAAATATCTCTAATCCAAAAATACACCATGTTAACTTGTCAAGGTCATGTAGAAGTCAGTGGCAGAGGTCCCTTAAACCATTTGAAGATGTTAATAGCCTACTTGATGTAGGAGTTTCTTTGGTGGGTTTCTACTGAAAACTTGATCAATTAGAGCAATTCAAGTTTTTTTTACCGAAAACTTGATAAGCTCTAAAATTCGAACTTTGATAAATAAGCCCCTAAATGTAACTGCATGTATAGTAATTATTCATGTTCTGTTATTGTGTTATGTTGTTCCCCTTCTATACATGTACAGAATTATGTAAGAAATAATGTACAATATAAGGATATTACATTTCAACTATGAGTCCCACAACCAGGCAAATTCATTTTTTGGGTATGTTGTCATTTAGGGCATAAAAGTTTTTAGTGGGTCAGAGTAACCCATCCTTCAAAAACTACATACATCTGTCTGTAAAAATGTGTAACTGCAAAAATACTATATTAGAATATGAAGTACATTCATATGTAAAAAAGGATTACGATCTCAGCCTGGCAAGTATAGGCCAGTAAGTTTGACATCTGTGGTGGGCAAATTATTTGAAGGCTTGTTAAGGGATCACATTCAAAATGAAGGATCCTATGAAGGATAGGTCATGTCGGGCAAATTTGATTGCTTTTTTTAATGGGTAAGTAAGATGCTGGACAGTGGGGAGCATTAGATGTGATCTATTTGATTTTTTCCAAAGCATTTGATACCGTTCCCCACAAACAACTGCTTTCTAAAATAAGGTCTGTTTGGCTAAATTAAGTCATTTGCACATGGATAGGAAACTGGCTACAGGATCGGATACAGAGGGTGGTTGTTAATGGTACTTTCTCTACTTGGAGCAAAGTTCTTAGTGGGGTCCCCCAGGGTAAGGTATTGGGTCCACTTTTATTTAACTTGTTCATTAATGAATAAATCCATCCTTGCAAAAGGATCTTGACAAAATGGCAATCTGGGCAGCTAAGTGGCAAATGAGATTCAATGTTGATATATTTAAAGTCATGCACCTGGGTTGTAAAAATATCCAAGCCATATTCTTAATGGGACAGCACTAGGCAAATCCATAATGAAAAAGGACCTTGGAGTCCTTGTAGATAATAAACTTGGCTGTAGCAAGCAATGCCAGTCAGCAGCATCAAGGGCAAATAAGGTCTTGAGCTGTATTAAAAGGGGCATTGATTCACAACAGGAAGGAGTTATTCTTCCACTGTATAGAGCACTAGTAAGGCCCCACCTAGAAAATGCTGTACAATGTTGGTCTCCAGTGCTCAAACAGGACATTATTGAATTAGAGAGGGTACTAAACTGGTAAAAAGTATGGAAAGTCTTAGCTATGAGGAAAGACTGGCCATATTGGGGTTGTTCAAACTGGAGAAGAGGCACTTAAGGGGGGATATGAGAACTATGTATAAATATATATAAATACATATATATATATATAGGGGATCATATAATATTAAAAACAAAGCAGGATAGATTAAGGGGCAGATTTACAAAGGGTCGGATTTCGAGCAGTTTTTGTGTACTTCAACTAGGGAATAGTCCAAATTCGATTTGAATTTGAAAATAATTTGAAAATTCGAATATCGTAAACACATAAGCAAATACTGTTTGCAGGTGATATGCTGTTGACCCTGACTAAACCATTATCTTCTCTGCCAAATTTGTTTAAAATTCTTAATGGTTTTGGTACACTCTCTGGGCTACAGATGTATCCAGCAAAATCCGAATCCTTGCCTCTTGGAATTCCACGGGCACATCAGAAATTAATTCAGCTTAATTTTGATTTCCAGTGGAAAGAGAAATACATACATTAATTAGGGGTGAACCTAACCACATCATTAGACTGTTTATATTGTCTGGAAAGACCTTGATAAGTTATTATTAGTATGGTCTAAATTGCAGAATTCGTGGTTTGGAAAAATAAATGCTGTGAAATTGGTTGTTACCTGAAATGTTATCTGTTTTTTGAGTGCTCCCAACAGAAGTTCCTGACTGGTCTGCAGAGAAAGATACATTTAAAGAAAATGTATATGGGCTAATAAAAAAGCATGATTATCACACAAAACTATTTCTGCTCCTAGAAAAATGGGAGGGCTGAATGTCCTAAATATACTTTATTATTATTATCAAGCTGCTCAAATCATGCACATCATTCATTTTTATTGTCCTAACCTCCCACTGTGAGTACAGATCAAAGCGGCGCAGTTTAGGCCATTAGTCCCAGCAGCACTGCCTTGGCTCCAAGGAAGAGATACCAGTTTCCCTTTCCTCAATAATAAAAATGGCATTAGCCATATGGGATCAAGTCCATAAAAAAACAGTATTGGCATCCCGACATTATCCAGCAATGCCTATATGCGGAAATCCTAATTTTATTCCAGTACTGGAGGCTCAATATTTTTATTGGTGGCATAGGCATAATATGAAATATGTTGAGCATTTTATAGGACTTCAGGGAATTAAGAAATGGGAATCCATAACTACACAACATGAAAATTGAGGATTTTCGGTACTTACAAGTCCACCATTATTTAAATAAATAAATATGTGGATTATTATTATTATTATTAATAAACTTTGATCTTTTTAAGTCTGTGTGTGCAATCCACATATTTATTTATTGATGTGATATTCATCAGGAGGCTTTGGCTGGGTGGCCCCCTTTGGATTGGCACCTCAGCAAATTTTCAGGGTTTGCACCTTCCAAATTATAGTTTGATATAGCCCACCATTATTTAAAAACATTATCAAAAGGATGTGATGGTACATAGTCAATGACTGTATGGGAATCTCTGTGTCTTAAATTTCCATGTAGTCCAGGTGTTATTTCATCTCAGAAATACTAAACTCAGCAATGACCTCCTTACCAACCTTTACTAAGCAATGGGAAAAGAAATTAAAAATTACAATAGACAAAGTGATATGGACACAAATTTGGGAAAATACAGCTAAGAATTCCAGTAATATTTTAGCCCAGGAAACTTTATATAAGGTAGTATGTGCATGGTGCATGGTTCCTAGAATTTTCACTTTAATAGATACAATCATGGAGATCAACCTTCAGAAAGACCCCTCCCAAGCTGGATAAAATTATTTGAAAGCTTGAACCCCGTAAAATAAACTAAAAATGAACCTGAACATAACCATTCTTTTTAGGAGAAATAAAGACACTGAGAAGTGTACAGAAACATTTTCTTTTGTAATCTTTATTGTTTTAGTTTATCTTTTGACTCAGTTTTGTTAATTTTCATTTGTGAATATAATATCTACTATATCTGTACATCACTGAACACTGTAACATAAGCGCTCCCCCATGAATAAACTCATTTCTACAAATGTCAGAGATTTATCAAAAGATCCATACTGAAAAAGCAAGAATGGGAAAAGTTAAGTCAAAAAACACCCAAAAACCACAAAAACCATGAAGCAAAGAAAGATCTTCCAGTTGTAAAAGGGACATCTGCCATTGACTACTACATGATTTTGATGGATTTCAACAGGGTTTTTTCAACAGAGTTTTTTTGGAATCACAATTGTCACAGTTTTGTTGCATAATAAATTCTGGAAATGTCATGCTTTTTTCTGCTACTTTTCTAGGTTTTTTTGGTGACAAAAAGCCCTACCGGAAAAAGTATTGGTTTAGTAAATTGGCCCCCTATGGTTTTTAAGCATTTTGTAAGGCCACTTCTCAGTCTCACCATCCATGCGTGTTCCCATTCACATGTGCATGGATTGGCACTCGCCTGTGTGCAGGTAAGCAGGCATGGGTGTCTTTGGTTGTTGGGTAGAGTGCATGTGTGGCTTAGCATGCATGCAGACGCTGGATCTACTTTTGGAGGCTAGATATATTGTCATTTGCTAGGTTACCTTAGTCTGTTTTAAGTTACCAAGTGCTGTTTTTCTTCAGATCTCCTGCTGTGACCCTGCTATTCCTGACATCACTTGTAATATTTCTGCATCTGACCACTGTCTAAATTTATTTTTCTGATCCTGAACTGCCTGCCCTGAACTAGATTTGTCTGACTTTTGCCTGCTTCCTTCTTCATTTCTGACTCTCCAGTAGGGTTGCCGCCTTTTGACTACATTAGATGAAGGCCAGGGGAGGAGAGGTTTTAGGTTGCAAACCAGTGACACCAGGGGGCAGCGTTTTTTGGTGGGTAAGTGATGTCAGGGGGTGAGGCTATGATGACGTCATTGGTGTTTAACTGATCACTGTGTCATTTACTTCAGACT
Organism: Xenopus laevis; assembly: GCF_017654675.1. Taxonomy (NCBI): domain Eukaryota; kingdom Metazoa; phylum Chordata; class Amphibia; order Anura; family Pipidae; genus Xenopus; species Xenopus laevis. Next base: position 64,066,797 of record NC_054373.1, read on the forward strand.
CTTGTTTGGATTTCCTAATTTTCAGATCTGGACAGGCAGATTTCAGCCCTACCAATAACTGGGCAGTTGGCAACATTTCACTTGTATAAGCTGCTTGTGAAACCTCAAATCAAACTTGATCCAAGTAAAGCCCAAAACATTTAGGGGCATATTTATAATGTTGTGTAAAAAGTGGAGTGAAACATTACCGGTGATGTTGCCCAGTGCAACCAACAAGCAATTATATTTCAACAGTTAAAAAACAAAAGCAAAGCAAAAATCTGAGTGGTTACTATGAGCAACATCACCGGGAATGTTTCTCTCCACTTTTTACACAGCACGATAAATAAACCACTGATTTTCCTGACTTTACACAGTTCCCATGATATCAAATTTGATATTTCTCAGGAAGTATGGAGAATTCTTGAGTGATTGCAAAGGAATAAAGATTTCCACCCAAGCACATGCGGATGTGCCTATTACTTTGAATGGATCTTGGCAGGTGTGAGCTACTGACTTTTTTATTAGAAATAAGAAAAATGCAAGAAAAATTATTAAATATCTAAAATACCCGAATATCTGTTAAACATGATTTTTCAGAAAGATCTAAATATCTTCTCAAGCTTTCATAAATGAGCCTAACAAAAGCTGGGCCTAACAGAGGTATGGTGCCATAGGAATTTTCGGAAATCTGCTCAAAACATATTTTTAATCTATGTATTATTTAGTGATTAAATATCTAAATATGAATTGTTTACCTTTTTGTCCATTGATGTTTTTTCCAAATGGCAGTGCAAGTAATAATGCAAGTTTCACTATCCACATATCCATCCATACTGAAAAACATGATGAAGAGTAATTTGGTGTTGGGTTCAAGGGTGAGAGGGATGCTTCTTAGTAAGGGCATGTTATGTAGCATGCTTAACATTAGGCTTTGTATTTATGTTCTATTTCTATAATGCGTAGAAAAACATACTAGATTTTTCTTGACAAGTTATTTTTCTTCTTATTTCTGTCTATGTATATAATGTAAACTTTGGCATGAGAGCAGACACCATTCCTCTGACAAGGACATCTAATCCAAAACTCTAATCAGAAAAATTACTTCTATTGACTAAAATTTTATGGAAAAATATACGTCTCAACATAAAGAAAAGCCCGGAAAACTGCATTAAATGGTTATAATTTTGTTTCTGTTATATCACATTGATAATGTACATCTTAATTACTATATTTTACCTTCATGGTTATTTTATTTAAATAGTGTTATTATTTTAGGCATACACTGGTGCCGCTGGTTTATATTTCAGTGATATAAACTAAAATGCCAGAGAACTCCTGTGTGCTAGTGCTGAAAAGCCAGATAGGTATTTGACTGGCAGCAGGACACATTAGGACTTCTAATAAGTCAAGATGGTCATCAGACATACTCAGTCTCTGTCATGCATCAAGACAAGTCATGCTGGTAAAAGTGTACATGATCTATCAGTGACACGGTGTTAACTATAATCTGTTTTCTGTTTAGACTATTACTTAACCTTCCTGCCACAGCCACTGTTAACCATTCTGTCAGGCCTCTTCCTTAATAATGTGCTGAGATATTAGACTGACATACCAATTTCTGCCAGTCTGCATTTGTTCATTATAAGATGCCTTTTTCAGCAAAAAGAGCAAAAAACAAATGAGAAAAAAATAGTACTTGTTTTTCAGGGAATTAAGACACATAAACCCTGAAGATAATTTTTTAGGTAATTTTTTGCATGAAATCAAATATATTTTAATCAAAATTATAATATTCATAAATTAAAAATGTTTAAATATTTTTAACCCTTGCCACAAATTATAGAATCTGCAAGGGGTCATTTACTTACCACAAGTGCAGCGTGCACTGTAATTTATCTTACAAAAATAATAAGCTGGAGATGCCATTTTTAATTTCTCTCACTTTGCTATGTGCTGGTGTTGAGATTATATTTCGCATTGCTCTAATTTTATGCAATGTGCCAAAGTGCAAGCGCCACTAAATATTCTTTTTTTAAACTCATATTATAAAGAAAATATGAGCAATTCAAATTTTTTCTAATTTTTTACATCACAAAACAACCTGCCCCAGGAAGAGTGCAAAGCCTAATAAAACAGGAAACATTCATATGAAAGTGTAAATCTTCATGTTTACAGTGGTTCAAACTGTGTAGGTTGCATACAAGGTTCATTTAATCCTTCAGTGGATATCTTGTTGAAATGGCATAGCCTTCATAACCCTATGAAACAGCATTTTTGTTTGTTTGGTAATCTCCATAGTTCTGACTATCTATCTATCATTTCCAACACACATGTATGTTTCACTTGTAATTTTGTGGGGACAATAGTGCCAGTGAGCTGGGAGAAATCAGTTTCCATGACTGATTGTTGCATTGCAGGGGAAGGTATATTCAAATCGCTTATAGATTATGCAGATGATGGTTGAGAATATGTAATGATTAAGAAAAACACAATTTTTTTTTGATCTTGTCAAAAATTCAGATTTCTCGTGCAGCTCAAGATTTTCACATTCATAAGTTTTTCTCACCTCTTTTCGGTCTAACCTATGGTATCCCAAACCCTGAACAAACCCCAAGGTCCAGGCCTCAGCTCATGATTCCGCCAAGAGCAGCCGCCTTTGGCTTCCGGTGGTGCCCTCTGTTAGTCAGATGCTGCCAGGTCTTAAAGGAGAAACAAACCCTTGCTACTAAAATCCTCTACCCGCCTACCCTACATAGACCCCCTCCCTGCTCCCCCCCAAACCTAGGTGGTACCTTTGTACCAGCTGAGTTCATGGGTGCCATCTTCAGCCGCTTTGGTATGAGAAGAAGATGTCTGCCGGGATCTCTGATGCCCTGAATCTGCACTGATGGGTAAGTAAAGAGATTACAGAGAAAAAGGAAATAATTTTAGAAAATTTGACTTATTTCAATAAAATGGACTCGAGTAAACAATGCCCTTCCCATAATTGAGCTTTCTGCATAACAGCGTTCTGGAGATCAAATCCCATACCTGTATTACATGGACCTACCTGGACATAGTAAATAGCCCGGATTTAAAAACCTTAAGCCTGTTTTAAAAGATTAAGGGGCAAATTTACTAAAGGGCGAAGTGACTAACGCTGGCGAAAATCCACCAGAGTGACGTCATTTCAGTACCTTGCTGGTTTACTAATGGTCGCTGGCATAACTTCGCTAGCGAAGGAGATAGACTCTAACGCTACTTCGCACTCTTACGCCAGGTGAAATTTAGCTCTGGCGAAAGAACGTTACTTTGCAGATTCACTAAGATGCGCCAGACTTGCCTTCGCCACCTCAGACCAGGCGAAGTGCAATAGAGTAGATAGGACTTCCTCAAAAAATAGCTGGCAACTTTTCATTTGTCAGGGTGATCGGCTGCAAAAGATTGTAAATTTTTTCTGGGGTACCCAGCTTCCCATCTACATTTCCTAACATATGGCACATAAACTATACACTGGGCTCATGTGTAGGGCAATATAACAACTCTATTTTATTTTATTAAGGTTCCCTGGGCTTGTGTGGTGTAATGTATTTGCTGCAACATATATGTCCATTCCTTTTAACTTCCCGCCATATGCAAATAAGCCAATGCTAGCGCAACTTCACTGTACTTGACGCAGTAATGCTAGCGCAACTTCGCCAGCGTTCGGTGCCCTGGATGCAACTTCGGATTTTAGTGAATTAGAATTGTCCTGGCGAATCTACGCCTGGTGAAGTGTCGTGATGTGAGCGAAGCCGTCGCTGGCGCATTTTCGGAGGTTAGTGAATTTGCCCCCTAGAGTGCAGGTGAAGTAAAGTGCTGACAGTACAGATAACCACACCATCATTGAAGGGTGGCCCAATAATGTAAAAGTCCCAAGTCCATAGCTTTAGGAGGCAGAAAACACCAATTGCAAAGTGGCTTTCACAATCAATCGAGCAGCAGAATGTCAGTTAAAATGTAGCTTTATCCATTTAAAAGCACCACACCTGATTTGACTTAAATCTATCCCTCTTGAGTTCTCAAGAGTTATGGAGAATTTTCAAGTTGCATTACCATTAAAGTTTATTAAATCTTCTTGTTAAATGTCAGTGTAAGTTACTAGGTCACAGATCCCAATGGCTGAAGGCAATTATAGCTGCTACTAAACAATGTTGCCAATCCCAGTGACTGTTAGCAATAATATTATTTCTTTTAAAGGACTCAGCCCAGCAGTTCTGTTTTTCCCCAGCCATTCAGCCTGCGTAGCAGTATTAGACAGGAGAGCACTGAAGCACTGAGAGCACTCAAGGGAGCTAAAACTGAGTCAGGCTACTATAACTGAACTGCTTTTACTTGGAAACACAATACTTTTAACAGAAGTGGCAACTGAGGAACAGATCTTACTGTGACTCTGAGTGATGCCAATGGGGCAGGAAACTTCCTCCAGGTGAAGGGTTTGTATTACCCCAGGGAAAGTGCAGTTCTGAGCAGTTTACCGGAACACACAGCAGGGATTCACAGAGTACAGATTAAACTAGCATTCAGGTACACATGAAGATTCCAGCACAACACACAGGGAATTGATCTGGCAATGATGTGTGTGCTCCCTGAGATTAAGAAAACCTCTGTTCCCTGCTGATAGGCTACTCCCCTGAGCTCATTAACTTAAGCTGAGTAAAGAGAACCTTAACTCATACCTTCCAGCAACCTCACACTGCAGTCTTAACATTGCTAACACTTGTGCAATGTGAAAAAAAATATTGCGCATTTTCCCCATCTGGAGGATGGAATGAAAGGAATGGAGGAAAGTGACAAATGAATAACTGAGAACAAAAAAAAATGCTAGAAACATTCTGTCACATGTTTTAAAATGAGAAAAATAGCACCAGAAATGTTTATAAGGTACATTTTTAAAAATATTTTGTCTAATTGCTTCATACATATTTGTGAATTCATGTTGATATAAATTGTTTAGTTTTGTTATGTGAAAAATAGAAACATTACAAACATTATTAATTATCAGCTAGTGGCTCAGGAAAATGTCTGAAGACCTTAATAGAAGTGGCAAACATTAAATATAATAAATCTGAGATGGACAGCTAAATAAAGTACAGGGGGTGACAAGGTCTCTGCTCGGAAGTCTAAAATCCCTGCTCAAGCGTTGAAGCATATTCATCACTATGCATAGAAAAGTGATTTTCATGCTAGCCTGGGTACTTACCATGCTTTTTGTTGCTGAAAAGGATGATGTTTGTATGAATTTGCTTTTGGAACATTTAATAAGCTCAATAACACACTTCACATTGTGCATTAACCTAAATTGCTGCACTCTGCTTCATGCCAACTCATACATACTGTCTGATGTTTCAGCCTAATGTACAGTCTGTCATGTGTTATTTAATGAATATATCATCAGGCCACATTTCTGGAGGATTTTTCTGTAACTGAAATATTAAAATTAGAGAAAAAAATGAGAATTAAGGAACACATCCTAATTTAAATAATCTTGTCTTAAAATATTTACCATGTTTTGATCAGATCTATGATATACAGTAAGTATGGCTATGCATAAATGTTTCACTGAATGGATCTGTCAAAACAACATTATAGAATAACTGTGGAATAACTATTGTATGTGTAACTTTTTTGGGATGTAAATCCTGTGATTGTTGATGTATGGGCAGACGTTTGCAGTTTTGGGAAGAAATTCACTATTGTTTGACTCTGCAAAACACAGGACTCGAGATTCATTTACATAGTTTGTGCTATGGTTCTGGTTAAGTTACACAGTCCCAGTTCATAATAAATTGTAATGAGTATAATACTTGGGATATTGAAGATATTGGGGTCTGTAATATCAATTAATCATTTATACATGTTCAATTGTTTTAAAATATACCTAATAATATTAAAAGAAAAGGCCCCTTATATTTTTAGCTCCAACTATACACAAATGTGTGTGACGCACATTAACCTAAATCCTCTGTTGTGACCTTGTAGTCTACCTACCTTTTCTATGAAATCAGCCATCATATCGCCTCACTGGTGGGAGGTATAGGTATTTTGAAAGACAATGCTGTCATTAGTTAAGAATTATTATTCCTTCCCAACAAATATTGATTATGTTAAGTATAACAATAAGCAAATATAAGTAAAGGCACATGCGTGAACAAACATGCACTGACTTGCCCTAGGCATGATTGTTTTCAAGGCATTCAGTATTCTGCATTTGGAACCAAATGCTTTCTTGCCTGGGTGACATGCACAAGAAATGAACAGCTGACCTGAGTTTGAATTTAGAGTGTTCATTAATAGGATATTATGCCATATGCTCAGCACACTGTCTTTTTTTAATGCAGCCGCCAATTGGAGAGAATTTCTAATTAGTAATGGTATAATGAGAGTATTCAGAGGCTAATGTGGTGGGTGGAGAAGAGAAACAGATCACTTGCCATGTACTGGAAATATTTCCGATTTCAGTTTCCTGATGAAATAATGACCTGCAGTAAAAAAAAATTTGATCTTTGACAAATGAAGGACATGCGAGGGGGTTACATTAACTACCATAGGAGCATTTGTCACGTTGGAAAAATATAAAGGAAGAAAGAAAGGAAAGGGGATGAAAGAAACAATGAAGAAAAATAATGGCAAGATATATAAGACTTATTTTTTTCTAAAATCCAAAAAGGAAAATAAATAAAAATAAATGCTCATGTATACAGCTGCCTTTATATTCAGTATTGTGTACAAGTATATATTAAACAGACAACCCCCTGTATATGTTGCATTTACACTTATTTACACACAGGAGTCATAATTCACTCGCATAGCTTAACATTGTACTTTAATCACAAATCAGTACAATTTCATTTCTCTGAATGCCCTTCACACACCGTGAATTGTCCTTTGCTCAGCAAATCAATAAAGATCAATAAAAAGAATATATGACTGACAAACCGACCACAGAATTGTGTTCATTCTGTAAATATTCTTCACAAATGTTGTACTTTAAAATTGTGAACTCTTTACCTGAGCACCACTGCAGGAATAAAAGTGAGTTCTCTATTTTAAGCTTGCCATTATTACACAAATCAGATCACAGCTATCATTGCTATACGCATTAGCAGATATCATTACTAAACCAATAACAACACAGCTTTGATAGCTGCTTCAACATTATCACATCTATATTAATGCCACTACGGAAACTTAAAGGGATACCCATACATATTCCAATATCAACCTGTTGGCTTGTAACCAGGAAAATTAATGGAGTTTGCAATTCCATATACAGCAGGAAGTTGCTTACAATTAGTTAGTTACTAACCTGCTATAACGTTTATTGTAGTGTGGAGACATGTGTGTTACTAAAAAGGCTCTGTAGAAGACAGGTATTATTCTGGAAGAGATAGCCTTATCATTTAACAATGCAATTATTGTAAAATATCAAGAATGACCCCTTCATCTCCAAAATCACTAAAAGTAGATCATCTATCAAAATGTAATATCTTATTCTCATTCACCAGTTTCACTGTTCCTCTCCCATCAGTGGCCGCTCTAAAGCTAGATATTCATTGACTACACTTGCTTGGCAAAAATTAGGCTGAGCTTGTGGCCCCTGGACAAATAATTGGATCATAACATCAATGTGACGTGCTCTGGGAGACCGACTCGCATTCCTCATTGTCCAGTCCTCATTGCATTGGCCCTCTCATTGCACGCCCTGACACAGCTTGTGCATTTGCAATAGTGTTTGCTGCTATGCTTGCATGCATGGTGTCTCTACATTGTGCAATTGATGTCAGTAGAGGTGCTGATGTCACCTTTGGTGCAAAAATTAAAAATAATTAGCATTTCCAATAGCGTTTCAGTGCCCAAGCTGGTTTAGTGTATTTCTGACCTTGCTCAAGCCCTTCTCTTATCCTGCTCCTTCATTTGAATCTTCCCTGCCTGCCTATGAAAATTTTTCCTGGACTTGACTTTGGGCTCTCTTGCAGTCCACAGGACTTTCTATACTACAGATTACTGGCAGTCTACAGGACTTTCCATACTACAGAATGTAACAAGGGGCCTATAAAGACCCTCAGAGAGCAACACATCAACAACCGAAGCCTCAGCCAGGTATCAGCCAAGCAAGCTTTTGTTTTAGGTCATAGAGGGCAGCTAATGCTATGCTAATTATTGTAAAGGGCAATGTTTGAATCCATTTAAATGAGTAGTAAATTGGGAGTTTTCAGAGTGTACCAAAGCATTTTGCTAGGTATCATGATAAAGCCTGTGGTTTCAATTTCAGATAAATTTGCTATAAGCAGAAATACTGGTGAGGTAGGAATAACAAAATAACATCCGAAGAAGAAACATTATGGATATTTTAGTGGCTGAATTTGAAACCTAAGGGAATGCATATACCTATTGATTAACCTTATTTTCGATCAGATTTTGTCATTATTTTATTACATTTTTAATTAAGCTCTTTAACAATTTTAACTAATATCTATGGCTTTTAACCAATATTTGGTTTATTATATTTTTCCCTAATATCTTTTTTATTTATATTTTGTATTATTAACAATTGTAAATGAGCTTTTCAGAGGTTCTTACCACCATTACAACAGTTTCATGGTAAGACTGTGTGACAGTAAAAAGTATTGTTGTACAGGTGCACATGCTAAGTAGTGATGGACGAATAAATTAGACACGAATTTGCGGGACATTTTCATGTTTTACCGTAAGCGAATTCATAAGCAAAACTGTGGCGACAACTTTATGCAAACAATCTCCACTCTTATCAAGTCTGGGGTGTGAATGTGTAAATATATATATATATATATATATATATATATATAAAATTCCACAGGTTGCCTGCACTCACTATACAGATGATAGATATGCCTGGGGGCAGAGTCAACAAATAGTCTCTATTCACTGCAAAAAGATTCCGCACTCTCAGGACTTATAATTATTTAAAAATTATTTTATTGCAAAGGAATTAGTAAAGTTGAAAACTGAGCAGAATCTAAAGAATATGAGATCAAAGGAATGCAAGAGGTGTGAATGGGGGAATAAAAGAAGAGAGATAAACCAAGGGTTAATGATAACTAAAAGAGATTATAGATTGCAAGTGCATGCCAGCTGTTATTGGGATATAAACAGGAATGGTATTACAGGTGTCTTGTAATATAAATTGTCAAAATAAAGTTTGAAACTGGTCCAGGAGGTTAGTATATGATTGCAATCCAATGTGATTTTTTTGAACATATAATCAAAAAGGATGTAAAGGGAACATTGGTCTGGGGCTGATGATATATATGTTGTGAATTTGGTGTCATGCTAAAATACAGAATAAAGAACACATCGTTTATTGCAAGAAGGATTACGAATTCTTCAGTCTAAATAGAACATCAATATTTTGTAAAATATTGAATGTTTATTTTATATTAGCATATTTCCTTTTCAAGAACATGCCTTAATGCTCAGATGTGTCACTTCTGGAGTGCAGCATGGATGCTTTGGCACAAAAATGGCTTTCAAGCAACTCTTCTTCCTCCCTCTGCCTGTCAGCTAATATCTGTTGTGAGCAGAGCCTACTGAATCCTCTTCTTCCTCCCTCTGCCTGTCAGCTAGTATCTGTTGTGAGCAGAGCCTACTGAAGCCTCTGCTGGACCTTGGTCTTTTTCTCCTGCCATCTACTGTTTTACTGATCTGGCCTTCTGGACCAAAGTAGATTGCCTGTAGGTTCAGCTGCAGAAATCCTGGGCCCGAGTTACCAATATCCATGGGATCTTCATCACTGATAGTTGCCAGTCTCCTTGTTTGGTTCAAACCTGACAGAATCTTTACAAACATACAATTAAATTTACATTGAAGATGTCATAGTTCCAAACATTGTTAAATTCATTTAAATAAGTACTGTAACACAAATTCGTGAAACGGACATTTTTAATGTGTTTTGAAATATTTCTCACTTTATAAAGGCAGACTAAATCAAAGCAAAAGTTCTCTTTGAGTTTATACTCCCTTGAAATATATATGATACATCTGATACTTTTATACAGAAAGTAGGTTTTATTGTATTAATTTTTTAAACAAAATCAATAAATATGTCATGATTTTTAGCTGAAAGCACAAATATATTTCACAAAACCAAATGATTTATTTAAGCTGAACTATGCCCTATTTGGTAATATGCTTGCGAGTGATTCCAGGTTTCATGATTATTCATTTTGCCATGAATTGATATCTATTGCTCTGTGTTCTTTTAAGTGATTTGCTTAATCACTTCAGTAAAGCATATCCTATGCTTTACATGAGTGCAATATATCAAGACTTTGCAAGTTGAGGGTCAGAGGGTAACTTCTAGTAAAAGAAGCACACATTGGGGCAAATTCACTAAAGGGCAAATTTTTTGCCAGCGACCGCTTCGCCACTTCACCAGATGCAAATTCGTCACCACTACGCTAATTCACTAAAATGCAAAGTTGCGTCTCAGCAGTCGAATGCTGATGAATTTTCTCTATTGCTACTTAGGCTGGGCGACCATTTCACAGTGAATTTTCGCTAGCATTCATTTCTGCCTAGCGAAGCTTCACTAGCACTCTTCTGCTTAAGTTAATTTGAATAGGGCAGGTACCTAAAGTCGTATGGAATCTTTATTATGTTGGTGCAAATGCTTGAAGGGCCACTTTTTAAAACAAATGTCCAATGAGCCATAATAATGACAAAAGAGATCCACTAATGCCTTAAAGCCACTATACAGGGGCCAATAAAAGGTAATGCCCGAGAAGCAGGCTCTTCAGTCATAGTACTGGTGGGCCCTGGACAATCTCTGAGCATTGTGCTATTAATATCAGAAGCAAACGACATCTTTAGCTTCTCACAGTTGAAAGCAGCATAGAGAGATGGGTATAGTTTTTACCATAAAAAAAGTCCACTTCTTTAAACTTGAGGAACGGAACTTTCATGTTAAGCAGCGTAGGCGTTTCTTTATGTTGAGGACAGTAAGGTTCTGGAATGTCCTGCCATGATGTTGTGATTGTGGATTCTATTAATGCCTAAGAGTGGCTTAGATGACTTCCTGAACAAGCTTAATATCCAACTCTACTGAGATCTTAAGATCTGCAGTATAGGTATGTATAGGTATTGGTATATATAATTTAAATCATGTGCCATGTAGAAACCCTAAAATTAAATGCTGCATGTGAATGGTGTGAAGTCATGGCTGTGATCAACTAATTGCCTGCACTTTATGTGTGTGATAAATGTCGTAAAAAGTAAGCTCACTCTAGAAAACCATGTCTAGAAAACCATGTACACATTCTGAGATTCAAGATGGGTAAATATGTCTTTATACTCCACACTACCAAGCTCAAACTGCTTTAAAGCTGTACAGTATCTCATCTCTAAAAATATAATTTCTGGTCTTGCACCCGAAAAGGGTATCCTAAAATTATAATGTGATATTTTTTTACAGCAGCTATGCACGTAATGATAAAATAGCAAATAGATTAATGATACAAATTCTCAGGAACAAAAGGAGCAAGTATGTTGGTATTTTAAATGCTGTAGGAAATATGTAATATGTTAGCTTCCTATTTATAATATCCAAAAAACTATAAAACAGTAGGGGAATTGAGTATATTTCAGTATCACCTATTTTTAAAACGTTTTTCAGCAAATCAAATAAATCAATCTATGTTGGAAAAAACAAGTATAAAATGTATTCCCCCCATTTTTTCACACTTCATTTCACTTGTTTTAAAATGCTTGCATGCCTTGGTAAGCAGGTTCTCTCGGATTGTGTTGATATGCTAATAAGAGGAAATTATTATGCAGGTGCTGATTTAGAGATGTATTTTCTACTGAAATGAGTTCTGTGAAGCTGGATCAAATAAATATTTGCTATTGCACTCTGTCTCTAGAGAATACAAAGAACATAGGGTTCGTAATATATTTTATGCATTCAGTATCTGTAAAATACATGTTGGGTTAAAATCTTTGCATATATTGGGACTCCCAGTCCAACAAAACTGATTCTAATCATATAAAAACCTGATTGATATTGTGGAACCCATTTTGCTTATTTTATTTTCTTCCAATTCACTGAAAGCATTAGCAGTTAAAAATATAACACTATTGCTGCATTTTCAGACCTGTAGCAATTCCAGTAGTACGGTACCTGTAAGCAGACTGAAATGAATGCTTGATATATAGATTTGAATTACTTGGTCTGTTACAGATGTAAAGTATATATATTCTTTCAGGCACAGCAAGTCCCTGTCCATAGACATAGACACTTATGATGATAATGTATAAGGCTAAAAAAATTCTTAAGACAAATGAAAAAAAATTGAATAAAATGAGATTCAACGCTTCAGATTGTTTTCATATTATTTATGTGATCGCTTCTGCCAGTGGATGCATGCTGGGAAGCATGCTTAATCAGACACCAAGACTGAATTCAATAGAATATTTTAATTCTACAGACTTGTTGAGTGTACTGGATTAAATTAAATTAAAATGCTGAAATTCTAAAGAATATTGTCTACAACAAAACTGTTAAAAGTTCAGGTTTGGAAGCATGCGTAATCAGACACCAAAACAGAATTCAACAGAATTATCATAATTGGATTATTGGATGGGTGGAGTGTTGCATGTACTGTACTACTATCAGTTTCAGTCAATGGGTATTCAGGGTATGATAAAAGGTCAATGCAGCCAATTGTGATTAGTCAAGTAATTGTACTTGACAAAAGTAAGGACAAATACCTGTCCTGCTACCCAATAACGACCTAGAAATAACAGGTTACGTACACTTTAAATTTAAAATGGAATTTGCCACAGATTTATTGTATGATGAGTTGGCATAACACTTTATTAACAAAACACAATATATAACAAGAACATAAATAACAACAAATAATAATCCTTAAGAATGTATAAAAATCATAACATTTTAAATGTCTGACCCTTAGTCCCTGGCAATGGTTCCATATATGTATACCAATCACCAGCCACTTTAACTACTTCAGCATTGTGGGTAAGCAGGTTTTCCAAACTTACCATCCATTAATGAACCACAACACCTCCACAGGCCCATTGCTCTTAGAAATGAACTTAAAGCAAGCATGTACCAACCAGAATGCTGAACTTGTGTACTTCCTGCCTTTCCAAAGGGCTAATACCATTGCCAGGAACCTGCCCCCAAATGCTGTAACAGTGATACCCTGAGCAGCTATTCCCAATCTGGACCTAATACACCCACGCTATAAACATAACCTGTGCCCCACCAAGCCTGGCCACAAATCGTGACAACTACCACAATCCAGCTTGAGAGAAAGGAAGAAGAGAGCTGGTGGAGGCATAACATGTCTCCCGAAAAGAGACTTAAATCTCCAACATGACCCAATAAGCAAAATTCTGGAGTCTGGATATTGGGAAAACCCAAAAAAGTGTTCATGAAGTTAAGTATTGAAGACCAGAATCGTTGTATCTTTGGGCACTCCCAGAACACGTGTAAATAATTGCCTTGTTCTACATTACACTAAACACATACATCAGGATACCCTTAATATATATGTGCCAGTCAGTGTGGTTTATAATAAACCCTATTCAGAAACTTTGTGTACATGTACCTATCTTTTATTGAAATGTTAACTTCGGGTTTCTGCTCGAGTATTTCCTTCCAGTCACCTTCATCCAACTCGAGCACATCTTCAGCCCACTTATCCCTGATGTGCCCTATTGGATTGAAGTCCCAGTGCAGGAGGATGGTATAGAACCAACTGACAGGCTTAGATAGCTCTGGTCTGCGCAGGTAGCTTTCAAATTCCGTTAAACTCAGTGGCTCTGTAGCAAATGAAGGCATGCCTAAGCTGTAAATATCTAAACAACATACAATTCTGTAACCCAAACTCCTGTTTCAGTTGGGCAAACTGCTTCAAGTTTTCTGAGGACACTATATCATTAAGACATTTCACCCCTGCCTGAGCCCACACACTAACATTCGGTTTAGCCCTAAAATGGGTGAAGTTATTGTTGCCCCAAAGTGGGGTCCATTTTGACCATTTGCCCCCCTTCCTGTACTCAGCAGTCACTGTTCTGGAGAACAATTGGATCACAGATTTCATATTAGGGGTTTTGGGGTATATAGAGCGAAGCCCTCTATGGAGCTGATTTGCCACAGCCTCAAATGAAGAGATCACTGCCACATCTAGTACAGTCACTGGGTTATTGGGGTCATGGTTCAACCACCACCAGGCATAGACCAGTTGACTAGCATAAAAGCACTTTAAAAAATTGGGGAGCGCTAAACCTCCCCTAGTCACCAGAGCTTGCAACATCTGCAAGGAGATACGGGTTGGTCCCCTGCCCAGATCACATTTCTGACACAAACTTCTAACTCTTTGAACCATCGCCTACTAGGTATGATGGGCGCATTGTGGAATTCGTAAAGAAGTTTTGGCAAAAAAAAATCATCTTTATTAGATTAACGTGGCCTGGTAGGGATAACGGAAGGTTAAGCCAATTTTGTGTTTTCTGCTTTAAAGCCCCAAGCACAGGTGAAAGATTCAATCCAATGTACGTAATAAAGTATGTAAAGGATACACTTAGGCGGCAGCGCCCCCCTGGTTGCCAAAATGCAGCTCCTGGTAACTAAGAGCCGAATTTCCAATTTTAAACCTGGAAATTCGGCTCTTCTAGTGCAGAGAGTACAATTTCGCTCTCTGCACTAGCGACGTGGACCCCCCGACGACCCCCGTCTGGAGCTGAAGGTGAGTGCCGTGGGGAGGCTGCAAAAACGAAGGCCGCCTCAGGCGGCAAATTGGGTAGGATCGCCCCTGGGTGGTTATTTCTGTGAGAACATCTTGCATGGTCGGGGCATCGGTAGTCTGAGCCTCATCCTCCATCTGATGGTGCTGCTCTGGAGGAGTGGGAGGAGGTGCGGGCACCATCTTGACTCAGGCCCCCAGCACGCATCCTTGGCTCTGATGTGGCCCCCAACTGTGTTCTTTGATTGTTTCCGCCCCCCTCTGCCCCACTGGGGTACTTGCGCTGCTTATACCACCGCCCTCAGGTGCAGCCAGTTGATCCTAAGGAGGGGAGAAGGTGGCAGCTGTACAGGTGCCATCTTGCCTGGGGACATGCGCAAACTGCTCTAACTTAGCTGCAGTGTCCTCATATTCTGCTTCTGTGCTGCTGCCAAATCTGCGCTCAGTCCTATTTGGGTCAGCTATGGGCTTATAAGTATTAATGCAGACGGAGCTCGCCTTCCCTGTGGCTTATCGGTTCGACATGCGGCTCCTACTAAGTTAACTCTGCATGCTCACAATGTTATGCCCCTCTTTCTTTGCAATTCGCCACTCAGGAGGCAGCTTTTCCACGATAAGTTGTGTTGGTATCTGTGCTGGATCTTATAGACTTTTAAGTGGGTAATACCATTGGTTATTTTCATGTCACAGGAAGCAATCCCTTGAGAATTGTTCACATACAAGCTTTACTTGCTTAGAAGCCATGTTGGGGGGGAGTGTAGAACAATGCAGGTTGAGGTGTCAAGGATGATCCTATATGAAAAAAAAGAGATCCCTACAATGTCCTTCAGACAAAGAAGCAGGTACACAGAGGGAACAACAGGGCAGTGATTAGGCTAATGGTTAAGCAAAGATGTGAAAAGGGAAAAGGATTTATATATTATAAGAAAAGCAGCACTGTGGTAGTTGGTGCTCCAGTGCAATTCTGCACTGAAATACATTTCTCAAAAGAGCAAACAGATTTTTTTATATTTAATATAAACATGGGACTAGACATATTGTCAGTTTCCCAGCTGCCCCCAGTCATGTGACTTGTGCTCTGATAAACTTCAGTCACTCTTTACTGCTGTACTGCAAGTTCGAGTGATATCACACCCCCCCCCCAGCAGCCTAACAACAGAACAATGGGAAGTTAGCCAGATAACTAAAAAAAATACACTTGCTCATTCAGGAATGAAATATTGTAGAGTAAATTATTTGCAGCGGAATCCCTTTAAGATCTAAACACACATTTTAGTAAATATGCCTCGTGGAGGCCTTTTTTTCAAAGGTCAGATTTTAGTGGTTTCAGTGGCGGAATTACCAGGGGTGCAAAGGTTTCAGCTACACCAGGGTCCATACCCCTGCACCCTGATGGGGCCCGCGTCCCTGACGTAATATTGCCTGTATTCAATTATTGCTGGAGTTGGTACCGCAGGAGAGCAGAGTGCTGTGGGAATGGGGGCGGACTGGAGGCTGCAGCTAAGCAGAACGCAAGCACCAGAAACCACCAGCAATAATAATAATTTTGTATCAACATACAGCAGCAAGCGACCGCCCCCTTCCCCCCCCCCCGCAGACAGAGGTGGGAGAGAAGCAGTGCCGGCCTTAGGTACATTGGACCAATAGGGCCTGCACCAGTGCAGCTCCGATACCTTTTAAGTTCATCCCACAGTGGCCCGGCCCGCTGACAATCCCGTCTGGAAAATAAGAAAAGTCACAGTGCAAGAATAAAATCAGGCACATAATAAATTTTTTACAGGTAAGGGGTGCAGGAGGGAACAAGCAGGCAGCAGAAGAACCCGGAAGCAGAAGAGCCTGCGGCAGGATTGTGGCTATGCAGAGAATAGTAGTTTAAATTTCCCGCCTCATATTGGGTCCTCATGGGGAGGGTAAAGGGAAAGACTTTGTTCCAGCTTGTGCAGAATTGACTGACAGAAAACGTTTCCTCGTGACTCGCTGAAGCCCCCCCCCCCCAAGGCTGACAGAAAGAGAGAATGCCGGTAGATTCAGGTCTACTCAGCTTTATTACTCCTAGCTTGAAGGTTTTGCAGTTAGTTAGAAAGTTTGCTCTTTCTCCTGCATTTCTCCCACAGTGGCACTGTTAACTGTTTCTTTGCCTTTATTAGCCATTTTGAAACTTAACTCATTCACTCACATGTGTTTATGTACTCCATAAATAACTTATTAATTGCTTGCTTTCCCATTCATGATCAGTCTAATAGGAGCTGGCCAAATCCCCATTACAATTGAACTCTATATTAAAAGCGTGGTTAATATCCTCCATTCCCCATGCCAATCACTGCTTATAGTATCATGCGGGTTGCCTTGTAAGGATATCATTTATTGTTGTTGACACTTTTTTTTTATTCAGGCTCTCTGCAATTCATATTCCAGTCTCTCATTTAAATCAATTCATGGTTGCTAGGGTAATTTGGACGCTAGCAACCAGACTGCTGAAATTGCAAACTGGAGAGTTGCTGAATACAAAGCTAAATAACTCAAATCGCAAATAAAAAAATTAAAAAACCAATTGCAAAGTTTCTCAGAATATCTCTCTTATTAAAGTTTATGTAAAGGTGAAGACCCCTTTAATGTTACACTGGTTAACCCTTTGTGCTTATATCCTTTGAGTACATGTATGTGATCTGTTATCCAGAATGCTCAGGACCTGGTTGTTTCTGGATGATGGATCTTTCTTTAATTTGGATCTTCATACCTTAAGTCTACTAGAAAATCATGTAAATTTTAAGGATTAATTATATCTTAGCTGGGATCGAGTACAAACTACTGTTTTATTATTACACAGAAAAGGGAAATCATTTTTAAAAAGTTGGATTATTTGATTATAATGGAGTCTATGGGAGACGGCCTTTTCATAATTCTGAGCTTTCTGGATATCAGGTTTCCGGATCCCATACCTGTAGTAATTGTTTTAAAATACTATTTGTCTTTCTCTGATTGATTTCTTTTTCTCTGTCCCTATAAATCAGCAGCATTATATATATATATATATATATATATATATATATATATATATATATATATATATATATATATATATATATATATAGATATATATATATATATATAGATATATATATATATATATTGTGCAGGTATATAGTGTAGCCAGAACAGGAGCATTATTCTTACATATTTGTAACGCTTTCTTGGCCTATTCTGCCAATTAGGAGTTAAGGGTGACCAGCTAGGTAGTGAGCATGGGTTACATTGCGAATCCTCACCCAGGGCAGAGCCTTCGCCAAATGAAAGCTTCCCCTTTACTCTGTAGTTGAACTACAACTCACAGGCATATAAATGCAAATATAGAATAATGGACGCCAGGAGGTTCTTTAAAAAGGTAAAACAGGAGCCAGATTTATTATACCAAAGGCAAATGACCACAGGTTTACTTACAAATATACGAAGGACACAGCAGGTAGAATCGCTTTGGACAGTACAAGGTTCACAGTCAAACAGGTGCGACTCCCAAAGGATATTGCAGATAGGTGTACATCAATTCCCAGTTTAACCGACGTTGCACAGTGAGGGAATCGGGATCGATCAGGTAGGGTACAGGTAGTCCTTTGCTCACCTAGATGCCTATCAACTGAGTTCCCTGCTCTAAAGGCAAACAGGCCTTGTGGGAAGCTACTTCCTCCTACAATCCTGGTTGGAGCGACAACTGCTCTTTATGCTACACCTCTCTGTCTTACTCTCCTAGAGAGTCTATAACAAGATCTTACTATCTTAGCTGGTCCTCGTTCACGGGGTTACCTGGTCCCCGACTTAGCACCAAAGGTGTCAGGTCCCTCTGGGGTTAATGCTTACTGGGGCCTATGGTGATCCCAGGCTCAATGGGGATTCACCTAGCAGCAGAACCAGGAGCCAAAGAGGAAGAGGACACTCCCTGCACAACACTATATAGCAGTGTGGCAGGGGAGTGTCATTACACTCTTTGTCCAATAGGTGTGGGTGTTACACTTTACCAGTTACAAGGGCTTGGCCTAATAACAAGGGAAAAGAGAACTACATACAAAAGGTAGGGGATTAACTCTATAGGGATAGGATATCCTATAGGTCCCTACATATTATAGCCAGAAATATGATCACTGTGCTATCCATATGTGCCACTATTTACTGTCCAAGGCTGCATGAAGTCATTCCCTTCATAAAAGTAATATTGCTGTGGACTTGTATGATTGAGAACATACATGAACTAGTATTCTGAATAGGTATATATGTATCTGATGTTTAACCATATTGATCATATTAGTGTTAGCTTTACTGGAACAGTTGAACTGCAGACACATAACTACTGAATTAACCTATCAGCTCCTATGACATTAGGTCATAGGGAAACCCTTTTGAAATAAAAAATAACAAAAGTGGTATAAAGGTGATACCTTTATTGGCTAACTAATATAATCATAGCAAGCTTTCAGAACATTTTAGTTCCTTTTTCAAGCTGATTACATTAGACTGACATTAGGTCAGTAAGTTGCACCTCAGCAGCCCTCCCTGTGTGTGCCATTCTCTGCTTACTCAGTGCTGCTTGTGTGTGCCATTCTTTGCTTACTCAGTGCTGCTTGTGTGTGCCATTCTCTGCTTGCCCAGTGCTGCTTGGGTGTGCCATTCTCTGCTTACCCAGTGCTGCTTGTGTGTGCCATTCTCTGCTTGCCCTATGCTACCTGTGGGATGTAAGCCTGTTAGAGATTTGTTCTAGGGGTTTGTTAGCATTTGGAAATTGTTGTTAAGGGCCCCTAAGGTGTTTAATCATGTGTTGGGGGTTGTTGTATTATCCACAGGGGAGGATGAGGCATATGGATTCAAGGGTATGTTTTAACATGACTTCACATATGAATGATGAGGGATTTCCCTGCAGTGAACACCAACCATTTGGTTTTTTGGTATGCTACCACCATTAATGTGGATATGATCTTAAAAATTATTGTGGTTTACAGTGGGTGTGTTTTTTTAAGGGGGAGTAGCCAACACTGACTTCTGTTATTGGCCCTCCACCACAAAGTAAAATTTTTGGCCCTCGGTACCACAGAAGTTGGACAGCACTGTGTTATACTGTTTCACATACACATCATACACAAAGTACAGTAAAGCGATTGTTAATACCATAGTACACAGAACAGTAATAAGTTAATAGGGAAAAAACAGGCTGTTCTTAACTGCAGCATTTAGGAAGCCACCTAACTGGTATTCAAATATATAGTCTTCCATTTTAGAATTGTTCTGAGTTGACTGAATAGGGAAATAAATTCTAGTCCTCTCCAAATGACACTGCACATAAATATTCAGTAAATTAGCAGCATACTTTTATAGATATATCAGTCATCACAGGCATAAAATGACAGACAATGTTGTAGCTGAAATATTAATGCTGACAAATTAATGATTTCTGAGTAAATGATGTCATTTTTGCACCGTTTCATTAAAATTTACTCACTTTCAAAAACAGCAGCATTCCTGTGCCAAAAAGGCTCTCATTTGTACCATTTTTTTCAGTCTCTCATCTATTGTCAGTTTCTTTATCTGTAGAAATTGACAAAATTAAATAAAAATTCTAATTAGTAAGGAATATATCTGTGCACAAAATAAGTGAGAAGCATTTATATCAGTGTTAGGTTTATAGAAGATCTGGCTGAAGCAGGGAAGTAATTTTTGTAACTGCTTTGTTCCAAAGACCAAGCAAGATTATACCCTTGCAGAATGATTAAACTTGTACAACAGCTTAAAAAATACAGAGGCCTCATTTTATCTGGTTTCCCGCTAACTATAATAAAGCTTTCATTAAAGGATAATACATATTAAGAAATATTAACAATGAAGCATTTTGGATATGCGTTCACATTGTTTTAGACATTAATATAATCATTATTAAAAATTTGAAATCAGGAATAAAAATCTGTGCTACTGGTTCACATAAACATTTGCTTCATATGAACTTAGATCATTTTGTGCAAATTCTGCTCTTGTCGGCCATTCTTGACCACAGGGATGCAAGAGTGTGCATCTTAGTTCTCATTCTGGGAGCACTTAAGCCTAGCACTGAGCACCAAATAAAAAATCTGGTGTTCATTACAGAGAGCAGCATCTAGACAAAAAGCACAGCCCTGTCCTTACTGGCTACCTTAGGGTGTGTCCTGCTGCTCCCTACCAATGAATCTGAATTTTTTTTTTTGACAAACACAGTGGATTTTTCGCCAATAGTTGCCACAGTCTTGCAAATTGATTCACTTTTGGCGAAACGTGGAAATTCGCTGAAAACTTGTGTCTGGCGAATTTATTCGCCCATCAGTAAATGTGATTTATGGAAATAGCAACTCCAAGTCATGCTGGAAAATTGTACCTTTTCTTTGAAGATTTCAGGCTTTGGTCTTATTAATGACAACAAAAAGAAGTAACAGACAAAACTGGAATTCAATTCTATAATCAGACAAAAATGAGTCCTCTTGATAGGCATGAGGTCAGGGCAGGTGACAGGCAATAACATGTGGTCAAAACTAAGTAATCAGCAGAAACAATTGAAAGGCAGTGAAGCCCTTAAGACTTACATGGATGTATCATAATAAATTACGAGGAAGAACCCAACAAGCTTATTGTAACTCAACTAGAAGGAAAGCAAGTGGATCAGGACAAGATCCCTGATTCTTGACACAACAGTTCCTGACAATATCTTTGTTGGATGCAGTCTTTAGCTACTTAGCAATCATGGCTGACACCCTCTCCTAAATTTTTCTACAGATACCCTCTCTTAAAGTAACAGGATAGCAAATATTTTGTCCACCTCAGTCTTTTTAGAAAAAAACTTGATTAAAATGGCTGGAGGCCACTACCAGTTATAGTGCCTGCCAAAAATGTGTGCATGCAAATTCTTTTGTGCATTTAGAATGTATTGTGTGCATTGGCATAATAAATGGTGTGCATGTGTACAAGCACACAGCTTAGAGGAAACATTGCATGGGAATTGTGATACTCATGGTAAACGGGAACAGTATGAATATTACAGAGTACTGAAATTTCAATTAATCTATTGTCACTCACTTGTCATGTACTGCTGTATAAGTAATTTGTTTCCCATATACTGTTAGGGCAATGGTATACAAGCAGATTACCTGCCTGCAATAAATCTCCTCTCCTCTCCTTCTGTGGGCGACTAATCTACTCCAAATGCTTCCCCACTGGAGGTAGGTTAAGTGAAATTTCCTTGCAAGGTGATTTTGGGTGATTTTGGAAAAACAAAGGGGGTAATTCATCAAAGGTCTAATTTCGAATTTATGTAAATCTCTTTACTCTAATAAATTCAAATATACTCACAACTGGAATGGGAGGTAAGTTAAGAAAAAATTTGACAGTCTAATATTGGATCGAATAGTCCCAACTTGAAAATTTGAATCAAATTTAAATCAATTTTTCCTTCTGAAAAAAACTAGAATGTCAGGTAGGCAATTAACATATTCAGATGGTTCAAATGACCTCTGCCATTGACTTGTAAATTAACTTGGCAGGTTTTAGGTGGCAAATATTTGAATTAGAACTGTTTCCATTGTCGAGCTGTGATAAATCTCACATTTGTTTTGCCACTGGCAATAATGTAAATCATATGTGACACTTTAAAGGGGCAGATTTATTAAGCATTTAGAAGAGAATTGTTGCCCACAGAAGAGGAAATGTATTGCTGGCAAATAATCTCCTCATGCGCCATTGCCCTATTGGGTTGTGCATACCTGCAATTTCTTCCTTGACTTTGTGGTTGTCCTAATGGTAATATGATATTGGCAAGATATCTGGTGGTTTTAATGACAGGAACTGTAGGGTAACTACTTTGCTTCCTTTTAACCACGCTTCCTACCATGCTATGAAAAATCAAGTTTCATATTTGAACACATTTTTTTTTATAATTGTCTTGAGTGAAGGATGACTATTTCAGTCACAGATACTAATATAGTGGATAATGAACCCACTACTGTACTTTATGAAGATATTGGTAGCTAAAGCCACAGAGGAGATACATGATCATATAAAAGCACAAGGCTGCAGGTAATATCTTTATAATATACATTTTAGTAGGGGGTACATTGCTCATTATAATCCACAGCTGTTGTGGGGTACCATTGGTTGGAATCCTTAACTTCTGCTTCTGACCTGCATTTAACTGTATCTGCATTTACACTGGGTGTGCAGGGGCCCTATAGGTGTGGGTGGTGAGGTCCCCATGATGTGGGTGGCAGCTGGCTCTGATTTGCCTAATTATTTCCACATCTCTGCTCAAACTCCAAGTTTCCATGTCTCTGCTCATCCATCTCTGTACTATCCTCCCTCAGTCTTCTTCTGTTTCAGTTTTCTTCCTTCTACTTTTTTCTGATTTCTTCCCCTCTCTGTTTTCTTCCTTCTCATTCTCCATTTGCATGCCCTCAGCATTCTGTATATCTCTCCAGAATGTTTGTTTCTCTGCGGTATGCTTTGTCCATTTCCTTCCCCATATTGTCTCTGTCTTCATTTGCTTGATCTGTGATGGTTCAATGGTTGGTGTTGAGGTGGGTAAGAAAAGACATGCTTTTAAGGCTTTCACGTTAGCTGGGACAGCTGAATCGTTTATATGGTACATGGAGGCCAATAAATCATGCAAGCTGAAATCAATATGAAAAAGGATATTGCAGCAAGGAGTAAAACAAATCCAAAATTATTTTTTAAATATGTTAATAGTAAAAAAAAAAATGAAGCAGGATGGGGTAGGACCTTTAATATCAGAGGGGGTCAGCTGATTGAGAAGAACAAAAAAAAGCTCAGATTCTGAACTCATATTTTTCCTCTGTCTACACAAATGAGGAACCAGCTACTGAAGGTTTCCATATTAATAGCCCCAATTCTAGTAATCCAACTAATGATGCATGGTTCAAAAGAGACTAGCATGTTAATAGATCTTTCCAGGCTTACTTAATTTCTTTTTATGAGAAGGTAAGCAGGGACCTCGATTCAGGGATGGCAGCGGATGTGATTGACTTAGACTTTGCTAAAGCATTTGAAACAGTGCCATACAGAGGGTTAATGGTTAAATTAAGGAATGTTGGCCTGGAACATAGTATTTGTACCTGGATAGAGAACTGGCTAAAAGATAGACTACAAAGAGCGGTGGTAAATGGAACATTTTCTAATCGGACCAGTGTTGTTATTGGAGTACTGCATGGCTCTGTACTAGGTCCCCTGCTTTTCAACTTGTTTATTAATGACCTGGAGGTGAACATTGAAAGTACTGTTTCTATATTTGTAGATGATACTAAATCGTGCAGAACTATCGGTTCCATGCAGGATGCTGCCACTTTGCAGAGTGATTTGTCTAAGTTAGGAAACTGGGCAGCAATCTGGAAAATGATGTTCAATGTTGATAAATGCAAGGTTATGCACTTTGGCAAACATAATATAAATGCAAGTTATACACTAAATATTTCCTTAAATGAGAAAGATCTTGGGGTTTTTGTAGCTAACAAGTTGTCTAATTCTGGGCAGTGTCATTCTGTGGCTACTAAAGAAAATAAAGTTCTGTCTTGCATAAAATAGGGCATTAACTCGAGGGATGAAAACATGATTATGCCTCTTTATAGGTCCCTGGTAAGGCCTCATCTGGAGTATCCAGTGCAGTTTTGGACTGAAGAGAGTGCAGAGACGTGCAACTAAACTGGTTAGGGGGATGGAAGACTTAAATTATGAGATTAGACTGTCAAGGTTGAGGTTGTAAGAGTAGGAGGTTCTTCACAGGACAGCGATGTTGTGGATGGCTGATTCTGTTAATGCCCATTAAAGAGTGGCTTGCATGATTTCTTGGACAGACATAATATCAAAGGCTCTTGTGATACTAAACTCTATAGTAAGTATAGATATGAGTATATATAATTTATGTGAAAGTAGGGAGAGGTGTGTGTATGGATGCTGGGCTTCATTTGGAGGGGTTGAACTTGATGGACTTTGTCTTTTTTCAACTTGATTTAAATTGATGTAACTATGTAACCTCCCCTTCTATTTCCTTTCAATTTGGCAGGCAGAGGTGCAACTTGTGGAGGTTGCAACTGGGAGGCAACTTCCTAGTGTTAGGATTGGGGTCACAGGCAGAGAAGATTTTGTTATAAAGAGGAGGGCAGTGGTAGCAGAGTGATTTTGGGGTACAAAATAATTTACAGCTTGACCATTAGGGAAAGGATCAAGCAATCATAAATGCCCCCCCCCCCAACATCATGCTCACAACATAAGTGGACAGTAAGAGGAGAATTTAGCAAAATTCTCCTTGTGTATACAGATCCCTGCTTTGGTGTCAAAATTGCAAAGAAATAGAGGGGTTACCAAGGCTTGGCAAGTGGCAACATGGTACATTACACAGGAAGTCCAGTAAGGATTATTACAGGACAACATAAAGGAAGAAGATATTTAATTAGTGCCAAACCCAAAGTGATTATTGACATGCATGCAGCTGTCACATGCAGCTTTCCACAATGCCAAGGTCATGACCCTGACTGTCCATACCAATTATTTCTTAATAAAATAACATACCTGCATTGTATATGAGAGGTAATATGGCACCTAAATAAATGTAAGTGGTACAGCTTTCTAGAAATAAGCACCATAGTCTATAAAAGTGGGTTTAATATAATGCTTTTTTTCCTCTATTGTGAAAATACCTGTGAAATACTTCCCCTTTGCTTTATTGGGTACATCTAAAATAAAAGGCACAGTATACAGCACTATGTTATCATACATTTCAGTTCAGGCTTTCTCCAAAGTCTTTTGCACATATGATTTTTTTTCTCAACAGAAAGGAAATTTCTATCATTGCCCATTTTTGATGAGCCACAGTTCTGTGAATGTGGTAATTTACTCAATCAAAATGCCTTACTGCTTTGTCTGTCATTCTGGACAGGATTGGTGACATCCTGACAGGTGACTGACAGTGAACGGCTAGAGAGGATCTTAAAAAATGCAAGTAAATGTCCTACCCAGAAGTCCCTGAGTTAAGCTAGATCAGTCAATTTCAGGGTTAATTCATGTCAGCGCTTGTTTCCAATCTCCTTGAGTCTTCAGCGGAATGTTGATAAAATTGAAGTGGAAATGAAGTTGGATGCACAGGAGGATACAGACAACAATAGACTGCTGGAATGGGTTTGTATCCCTGATATACTCTTTGGATCATCCCTGTTTGTTATGACCTTGTTAATGACATTGGCAAGTATATGCATTTCTACTAAATAGAAACTTTATACTAAAATATAGCATAGTGGCATGGAAGATATTTTTTAACTGTAGATATAGAACTGTGTTGTAGAGGCATGCTACAGGAAAAAGGCAAAACCACGTTACATTTTCAAAATTTTACGTGCATTAAGGTGCATTTTAAAATATGTAATTCTTTCTAATAAGGATATCAGTGTTGCAATGTGGAATGTCATCCTCTTTGCTTTGATCTATAGCAGGAAAAAAATTGGCCTATTCATTAGTGGGGCTAGAAATAAGTACAGGTCAATTATGCTGCTGCAGAGAAAGGTGAAAAATAAAAAGGCTGTCTGTTTATAGTGGATACTCTAGCAATGCTGATATGTACTATAAGAGCTCAGAGTTATGTGTTGCTTTATAAGAAATACTTATACTGTATATGCAATTGAGGTGTCTTTATGTAGGTAGCTGTTCTGTTGCATTGCCATGAGGCAAGGTGAGACCCTTGCCTCAGGTGGCAGTGAGCGACCAGCTCAAAAGCCGCCTCTTGTAACTTTAAGAGCCGAACTTCCAGGTTTTAACCCGTAAAATTCGGCTCCGCTAGTGCAGAGAGCTCCATTGCGCTTAATGCACTAGCGTTACTGCCCCCTTAGACCTGCTCCGACGCAAATTTTTAAGCGCAGAGTGGGAGAGGAGAGGCGGCGGCAGCCCCAGAATCAGTGCTGGACAAGGAGACACCTCAATTGGCCCCTAGCCTTCAGCCTTCAGCCTTACCATTGAACCCCATTGTTACATAGCGTAATGAAATACCAGGAGACAGAAATGGTGTAAAATGGCCACAGCATTTATTAACATTTTATCAGATAAATAGAACCTTGCCAGCCTCACCCCAAGGCAATATTCAAAGCAAAGTTACACCAGCGACCGTTAGTAAATCGGCAAAGTACCGAAACGATGTCACGCGAATTTTTGCCCCGCATTAGTCACTTTGCCCTTTAGTAAATTTGCCCCATAGAGATTTTTATTACATAACTCCCAAGAAACTTTACAAAAGGAACAAAGTGCAAAAAGCAGGGCCAATGTGTTGTGTTACTTGCCCACAATGGGCCTTACTTGTTAAATATTTGAAAATCTCCTATTTTCCACAAACCTACTTCCAGGTCCTTACTGGTATCCAAAAACTGCATTTTGTGCCTGTACTTTATTCATGTTTTCTCCTAAATGGAGAGATACTGTATATTTAGCCTTCCTTAGCGAGACTGGAAACTGTCTTGCTACTACTACTTTACCGGGTACTGAAATCAGGTCTGTATTGCTATAAGGCTATTCAGCATTGGAATATCATCTCTGAGTTTTGGGTGGTTTCAATTGGTATTTTGTGGGCAGTTTAGAGAAAGCTGAATTGCATTAAATGTGTTTTATTATAGGCAGCATATAGTTTATGTAAATCCAACAGGTTACACAATTGTAATGCAACTGTAATTGTAAAGTGGGAGGTTAGGTTCTTAATCCAAGTCATAGCCCTGTTGTAATAAACTTACCCAGGGGACGGCAGGGACGCCTGCCGCCCCCTCGGCGGGGACGCCCGTCTCGCATCGCCTCCACCAATGCGGCTAGGCCCCAGGCGCCGGCTCCTATGGAGCGCGCGGCGCGCATGCGCCAGAATTAAAGGGGCAGGCACGCTGGCGCGAGTGCGCTGGCGTGTTTGCGCAGGCGCTGGCGCTGATTCGCCAGCGTCCAATGGCGCCAAATTCAACAGTTTAAATGGCCATCAGTCCTTTTGTGCCTTGCCCAACGTAGGTTCTGTATATTGTTCCTGGGTGCGATTATTCTGTGATTCTTGTTGTGACCTTTGGCTATCCCTGATTCCTGTTTGACTTCCGCCTGCCCTGACCCTTTGGCTTGTTCTTGACTACTCTTTGGATTCCGTTCTGTACTTCGACCCTGTTAGTTGCTGACCTGGCCTGTGACCTCGATTACTCTGCTGCTTACCGATTTTGTACCGCATTCTGATTGGTTTCGACTCGGCCCGCTCCTGGACTTTGATAACCTCTACGTTAAGTTCCCTTGCTCGCCCAGAGTTCTTCCCTCAGTCTCCTCACTATTAAGTCCTGGCGGCATCTGAGTAGCGGAGGGCTCCACCCGACGTGAAAGGCGGCGGTTATAGGCCGAAGCGTGAGCCGAGCCCGGGACATTGGGGTTTACTCTGGGTTGTGGGATACTGAACGTTACACCTGTCCAGTTCCCTTGGGAACAGAGGAATAATCCCCCTGGCAGTTCGAAAAGTTTGTCCAGCACAAGATGTATGAAGCAAGTTTGTTTATATAATTTTATATCTGTTATCGTTTGAAAAGAAATTTAAATATATATAGCCTATTTAAAAAGAAGCATAGATTGTGGCATTTCCACGTGTATGTCAATGCCACTATAAATACAGATCATGTATGATACATCCTTATTTGGTCCTTTGTCAGCTAAAACTGCTGTGTTTATTCTGACTATCTGACTAAATATCTGACTATTTAGAAGACGGATTTTTATAACCCCTCCACATGTAATTAAATTAATACATAACTTACTATGTTACAGACAGCTGACAATTTTGTTTGTCTAGAATATCAGTTCCAGTCTTCTTTTCTAGTTTTTATTATAGCGTGATAGTATCACTCAATTCTGCAGCAGCCAGACACTAAAAAACATCAATATCAGAATGTGAAGTAGCCGCTGGTAAGATGTGTGGCAGTTCCCAAGCATTTCCTTTGTTGCTGAATTTTAATTTATATATTAATATGTATTTTAAAATAAAGTGTCTTCCACTGGTCTTCTCTTATTACAGCAAATTAGAATGAGCTAATGGGAGACAGCTGTTTTCTTCCCAACTTGGAGAGCTGTGAGAAACTGATGAGAACCTGTTTGGCCTTTCACCTTTCAACTTGACCTCTTGTTAATACCTTCAGCTGCTGATTGTCATGGAAGGCTGGCAGATCCTTTTGTCTTTTACTGTTTCACAGTACAGACAGATAAATGATTTCTGTTTGTCCTTTGGTGCAAAAGAAGAAGTGATCGATATTACCCATGAATGATGTCAAGGATTTGTCGCCAGCTTATGAATGACAAAACGCTACCCAAAAAAACACCTTTTGGGGCAAAGATTGAAAGATGGAAAGGTTTATTGATTTCTTCTCTTCTGAAATAGCTGCTGAAGCTACAAAAGAATAAAGGAAATCTTTGTGTGCTAAGAAGCAGGAAAAAGCTTGCTCACAAACAGTTATTAGATCGGCTATTTTATTTAGGTATTGTGTCTGAGTCATAAATAGCCAACTGCTCAATTTTTCTGCTAGTTTTCTGCAATTTTTCCACTATTTCAAGTCCTCGAAGAAGGAGCTTTGTCCTAATAGAAAACTTCTGACTGCCAGTATAGGTCATTCATGGCGAGGCACATAATCAGAATGCGGCCATTTAACACGTGTACACTAAACAATAGGTAGGGATACAAAGGCATGCGTGTCTTGCATTCATGCGTTGCTCAGCTCTATACATCCAGTGACTGCTTTGGTTGATTTTGTGGATTTTTCTTTTGGAGAAGAAGGGACTTTGCATAATTCTTCTGTCTATCCAGAGCTTTATTTCTGTAGCAATAGTTATTATAGGAAAGTAACAAATACATAAAAATAAAATTTTCTATTTTATACACTATTTCCAGCTACAAATCTTTTTTAAGAAGTTTTTAGTACAGGTATAGGACCTATTATCCAGAAATAGCTTTCTAGATTATGGATAAATTCTCCTACTGATAAGACATTTGAACTTGTCTGATATTAATTTAATTTATATACTTTTTGATTGTACAGTTCTAATAAAGAGAAAAGAATTTAATTTGAGGGGTCTATGTATGTGCCAAAATAGTATTATGCACCATGAACTGGGAAAATGTAACTTTGCTCCAATTCAGGTACCACATACCTATAGGAAAGTAACAAATACTTAATTTTTCAGAATTCATTGAGATCTGGCATAGTGCCGAGAGACTGGCGAATTGCTAATGTGGTGCCTCTATTCAAAAAAGGATCCCGTCCTCAGCCTCAAAACTATAGGCCAGTTAGTCAGACGTCAGTGGTAGGAAAGCTTTTCGAAAGGGTTAATAAAGCATAAGATAATGGACTTCATAGCAAATCATAATACTATAAGTTTGTGCCAGCATGGTTTTATGCATAATAGATCTTGCCAGACTAACTTAATTTCTTTTTATGAGAAGGTAAGTGGAGACCTCGATTCTGGGATGGCAGTGGATGTGATTTACTTAGACTTTGCTAAAGCATTTGATACAGTGCCACACAAAAGGTTACTGGTTAAATTAAGGAATTTTGGCCTGGAACATAGTATTTGTACCTGGAAAGAGAACTGGCTAAAATATAGACTGCAAAGAGTGGTGGTAAATGGAACATTTTCTAATTGGACCAGTTTTGTTAGTGGAGTACCGCAGGGCTCTGTACTAGGTCCCTTGCTTTTCAACTTGTTTATTAATGACCTGGAGGTGGGCATTGAAAGTACTGTTTCTATTTTTGCAGATGATATTAAATTGTGCAGAACTATAGGTTCCATGCAGGATGCTGCCACTTTGCAGAGTGATTTGTCTAAATTGGAAAACTGGGCAGCAAACTGGAAAATGAGGTTCAATGTTGATAAATGCAAGGTTATGCACTTTGACAAAAATAATATAAATGCAAGTTATACACTAAATGGCAGTGTGTTGGGAGTTTCCTTAAATAAGAAGGATCTAGGGGTCTTTGTAGATAACAAGTTGTCTAATTCTGGGCAGTGTCATTCTGTGGCTACTAAAACAAATAAAGTTATGTCTTGCATAAAAAAGGGCATTAACTCAAGAGATGAAAACATAATTATGCCTCTTTATAGGTCCCTGGTAAGGCCTCATCTGGAGTATGCAGTGCAGTTTCGGACTCCAGTCCTTAAGAGGGATATAAATGAGCTGGAGAGAGTGCAGAGACGTGCAACTAAATTGGTTAGAGGGATGGAAGACTTCAATTATGGGGGTAGACTGTCAAGGTTGGGGTTGTTTTTTCTGGAAAAAAGGCGCTTGCGAGGGGACATGATTACACTTTACAAGTACATTAGAGGACATTATAGACAAATAGCAGGGGACCTTTTTACCCATAAAGTGGATCACCGTACCAGATGCCACCCCTTTAGGCTAGAAGAAAAGAACTTGAAGCAACGTAGGGGGTTCTTCACAGTCAGGACAGTGAGGTTGTGGAATGCACTGCCAGGTGATGTTGTGATGGCTGATTCAGTTAATGCCTTTAAGAATGGCTCGGATGATTTTTTGGACAGACATAATATCAAAGGCTATTGTGATACTAAGCTCTATAGTTAGTATACCATATATCAAAATTGGGAATCCACCTCTGATTTACATCTGGTGAAGCCTCAGGTACTCGCCCCAGTTCACAGGCGACACATATATCAAAATTCCTTGTATCCAAAAGATAGCTGTCCCAAAGGCTTACTTTTCAGTAAAAAATTTCTTTATTTAAATTATCATTAAAAATATTTGGTTACATTCAGTCCCCCCAGGCCCACCTTACGCGTTTCGCACCTTCCGGCGCTTAGTCATAGGTGCACCTATGACTAAGCGCCGGAAGGTGCGAAACGCGTAAGGTGGGCCTGGGGGGACTGAATGTAACCAAATATTTTTAATGATAATTTAAATAAAGAAATTTTTTACTGAAAAGTAAGCCTTTGGGACAGCTATCTTTTGGATACAAGGAATTTTGCTATAGTTAGTATAGGTATGGGTATATAGAATTTTTTTAAAAGTGGTGAGGGGTGTGTGTATGGATGCTGGGTTTTCATTTGGAGGGCTTGAACTTGATGGACTTTGTCTTTTTTTCAACCCAATTTAACTATGTAACTATGTACTATGTAACATACCAAAATATACCAAATAGCACACTTCATTATAGCACATTTATCACACATGATGATGTGCTTTTAACCTTCCATCACTGCCCTCTTTAGAACCGGTAAAAAAGGCTTCTAAAATATCTTGCTGATCCTACATTGGCACGATTAGGGGGGACCAGTGGATTAATCACCGTCCCTTGCAGCCCAACACTGACCAAATCACAAGCAATTTTTTCCCATGCGTGTGCTTCTGAGGGGGGGAGACATATGTATGGGGGTTGCTGATAGGTATTCTGATGTTTATTGTCTACAGTGATTTTATATATATATATATATATATATATATATATATATATATATATATATATATATATATATATATATATATATATATATATATATATATATATATACTTGTTATTTAACCATATCAATTATTAGGGTTACATATTTACAGGCAATGCATTACACCACGTCTTATAACTCATAAGTATGGTGCTTGTTATCCAGAATGCTCGGGACCTGGGGTTTTCTGGATAAAGGTTCTTTCCGTAATTTGGATCTTCATACCTTAAGTTTACTAGAAAATATTGTAAACATTAAAGGGATACTGTCATGGGAAAAAAAATTTTTTTCAAAATGAATCAGTTAATAGTGCTGCTCCAGCAGAATTCTGCACTGAAATCCATTTCTCAACAGAGCAAACAGATTTTTTTATATTCAATTTTGAAATCTGACATGGGGCTAGACATTTTGTCAATTTCCCAGCTGCCCCTGGCCATGTGACTTGTGCCTGCACTTTAGGAGAGAAATGCTTTCTGACAGGCTGCTGTTTTTCCTTCTCAATGTAACTGAATGTGTCTCAGTGAGACATGGGTTTTTACTATTGAGTGTTGTTCTTAGATCTACCAGGCAGCTGCTATCTTGTGTTAGGGAGCTGTTATCTGGTTACCTTCCCATTGTTCTTTTGTTTGGCTGCTGGGGGGGGGGAAAAGGGAGGGGGGTGATATCACTCCAACTTGCAGTACAGCAGTAAAGAGTGATTGAAGTCACATGACTTGGGGCAGCTGGGAAATTGACAATACGTCTAGCCCCATGTCAGTTTTCAAAATTGAATATAAAACAATCTGTTTTTGAGAAATGGATTTCAGCACAGAATTCTGCTGGAGCAGCACTATTAACTGATTCATTTTGAAATTTTATTTTTCCCATTACAGTATCCCTTTAAGGGGCATATTTATCAAGGGTTGAATTTCGTATTGAAAAAACTTCCAAATTCAAAAAGTCCAACCGAAATGAAGTCTAAATTTTTTTTTTGGTCGAATAGGTCAGTTTTCGATTGAATAGGTCCATATTCTGCCAAATTTGAATCGTATGAATCGAAGGAATAGCGCAATCGATCGAATTTGATTCAAAGTTTTCCCCCCAAAAAACTTTGATTTTTCAAAGTCCACCAATTGACTTCAATTAGTTTCTAGGAGGCTAAAACAGCAATTCGGCAGGTTTTAGGTGGGGAATGGTTGAAGTAGAATTTTTAAAGAAACAGCACATGATAAATTTTGATATTGAATCTTCGAATTTTTTCCAAATTTGAATCGAATTTGGACTATTTCTAGTCAAAGTACACAAAAAATAGCTTGAAATTCGATTTTTTTTCCCAAAATTCACCTCGATCTTTGATATATCTGCCCCTAAATAAAACTATTAGGTTGGTTTTGCTTCAACTAAGGATTAAGGGGCACACTTACTAAGCTCGAGTGAAGGATTCGAATGAAAAAAAGTTTGAATTTCGAAGTAATTTTTTGGGTACTTCAACCATCGAATAGGCTACTACGACCTTAGACTTCGATTCGAACGATTCGAACTAAAATCGCTTGACTATTCGATAGTCGAAGTACTGTCTCTTTAAAAAATACTTAGACTACATACTTTGGTAGTTTAAACCTAACGAGGTTCAATGTTAGCCTATGTGGACCTTCCCCAGTTTTTTTATGATCGAATAAAAATTGTTTGATCGATCGATTAAAATCCTTCCTTAAAATGATTTTTATTCGAACGTTTGATCAAAGTATTTGCGCTAAAATCCTTCGAATTCGATATTCGAAGGATTTTACTTCAAGGGTCGAATTCGAGGGTCTATTAACCCTCGAAATTCGACCCTTGATAAATCTGCCCCTAAATATGCAGCAAATTTACTAAAGGGCGAAGTGGGCTTTTCTAGCGAATATTCACAGGGACATCACCAATTAAAAAGAGGCAAAGAGGACAAGCTCAGCACTAGAGAAGTTTTGTGCTGTTTCGCCAGACGAATTTTCATTCAGGCGAATGATTGTTACAAATTACCAGTGTCTGTTTTTGAGATGAGGTGAAGTTACATTCTCAAAAATATTATATCAATGACATCATATCTTGTATGCCAAAAAGTCATAAAAAAATACAAAATGCTAGCGTTTTTTCATATTTTAATGTGGGATTATTTTTAAAAGTTGTAACTATTACATATATTTTTTTTTTCTTTTTTTAACCATTTGAAGCTCATGCCAAATTTGTTTTAGGTTAGGCTCATGTCTAGGACTATAGAGGATTTCTTTTGTCTTTATTTTGCTTCCTTGGACATTTTTAATAATAATAAGTTGGCACTTCCAGCAATCATTAATAAAGACATATATATGACCTGTATGTACCATATTTAAATTAACGTCAGCGTATGTATGTTAACAAAGTCTGCGCTGACAAATTTTCACAGGATCAGGTTTAGGAGACCCTTGAAGTAAAAATTAAGATAAAGCTACAAATGCCATATAGGGAAATGTAGTAAAAAGTGTAGCCCATATCAACAAATATCAAATGTCAAAGGTGACGAGTATATGTTTTATTTAAATGACTATACTTATAGAAAACCACGTGCCAATTATTACATTACCCCTCTATTGTATAATAATTGTTAACAATATACACATAAACATCACCATACTATAGGTCCACAGCTGTTGAACTACAACTTCCAGCATCCCACACCTGGCTTTATTTAACTACTTTTCCAATGGCTACCTCTGATTTCCTGCATTACTAGTATACCACACAACCCCAGCCCTACAGATAATTCTGAAATTGTCTGGTCTTTGTGGTTTGCAAAAGGCAATTAGTGTGCAATCAGACTTAAAATTCAAATCTAAGAATTACCTGAAATGACATATTTGTCATTCTAGTAGAACCTAAAGGGATCTGCTGTTATTAACAAAGTTGATGGGCAATTTGCAAGCCATTTTGTTTATTGCCAGTCACCTCCCTCTCTCCTAAATCTTTTCCTCCCACCTATTTCCATATTGAATACACCATCATTTTCAAATTCTTCCTCTTCTATTGTTACATAAATCTTTGCTCTCATTACTGCACTCTTGTTTCCCTCTCGTACAGTGTTCAGAGATGATTCCAGTATTTGACTTCATGCAGATTCAAGATCACAGGCTTCCGTGTAATTTTTATTATAGAACTGTATATTTATAATCAGTTTCTAATGATTTTGTCTCCCAGCTCTATTCCGCATATAAAATGTAGGTTTAAAATAATAATAAATTAGATGTTAGTAATGCTGTGGACACATGCGGCACAATGGTAAAGAACAACAACACAAAGGCGTTACTGAACACCATTTCAATAAGAGGGATAATCCCGTTTCTGCTTGTGAAAAGTAATAATGGTATATCTCTATATAGAAGTGTCATATATTATATATATATATATATATATATATATATATATATATATATATATATATATATATATATATATATATATATATATATATGTGTGTATATGTTTAGCAGGGAAAAGTTATGTTAAATTACATTATAAATAAATGTTTCTCTTGCTATTACAACTTTTGAATTTTGGATAAAGCACCTTTACTCTTGTACAGGTATGGGATATTTAATTCGGAAACCCAGGTTCCAGAAAGCTCTGAATTACAGGACGGTAGTTTCCCTTAAGTGTCCATTTGAAGCAAAAAAATGTGAATACATTGTTTTCAATTATTTGCTTTTAATCAGTTGTAATAAAAATAATAATAAAACTAACTAAATTGCATTAACCATATTACTTTTATTAATACTATTGGGTTTATTTATTTGTTTTTAGCAGACTTAAGGTATAGTGATCCAAATTACTGAAATACACTTATCTGGAAAACCCCAAGTCCTGTGCATTCTGGATAATAGATCCCATACCTGTTCTAAAATAATTATATAATATAATTAGATATAAACTAACAAAACTCTTCTATTAAGCTGTTGTCACGTTCGGTATCCCAAACCTAGAACAAACTCCAAGGCTCCAGTCGCGGCTCTTGCTTTTGCCTATAAAAGCCACCTTTCATGTTGGGAGGAGCCCTTTGCTACTCAGATGCCACCAGGTCTTAAAGTGAAAGAATCTAGGTAAGAGTTGTGGACAGGCAAGGGAACCAGAACATATGACTGGAGTAATGGAGAAAGAGCTAAACATAGTTGAAGAAACAGGCTGGGGTCAAAACCATTCAGTCCAGTGCAGTACAGTCAGGATGGAAGAATAGCCAGTAACAGGCAAAGGTCGGTTCAGGCAGAGATACATCGATGGCCGAGGACAGGTAAAGGTCAAGGAACAGAGAAAACAGACTAGAAGTACACGCAGGATCTATCTACAATAGACCTATGTTAGGCAATGGGAAAATGGTTGTGGTGCTTTTTAATATTTGAATTTAGCACCAGCACGATGACGTCAGATGCAACGAGTCAAAAGAAAAGGACACGCAAGTCAAAACCAAGAAGGAAAGATGCACTACTAGCCTTAGGATGCTGGTGTCCCCCACAGGGAGCGCAACTGGCGCCTCTGCCACCCCACTACACCATCAGGTATTATTACAACTGTATGTCTATAAGTTATTCTTACTAACTTTGTCAGTAAGGCTGTCTAAAATAAGCATGAATCTATGAAATATCTATGCCTGAACACACAATATAGGTGTTTAAATGCTGAATACATTCAAGCTTAGATATCAACCAGTTTCTTGGAGAGGTCTAATTTCATGCTGTACTGTATTGTTATCTAGAAGGAAAATGTGCCAAACAAAACAAACCTGATGAATATAATCTTTCATGTGCTAAATAGCCAATTGATGATTAAAAGTAGATACAAGGCACTCTATTGGTTGATGGCAGATAATCTACACAGCTACTTCTAAGGGGCAAAATTCTGGGCAAGAACTCCATTTTCCATGTTCATGCGTGTACACATTAGGGCCAGTTGGTGTTCCAGATTGCATAACATTTGTTTACTGAGACGCTGGTGTGTGACAAAACCTATACTATAATTTTGTGAAGCGCTTAGAGTCCCCCACACCTACCACTAAGCAAATAATTTTGAAATGGTACAGGAGTGCCATTGTCAAGCCTTGCCCAACCCCGAGTCAGTAAACAAGTTTCATTACTGGCTACTTTGTCTGGCTACTATTACAGCAATGCAAATAACCAATGATATAAAGCTACTGCATATCCACAGCCTATGGGAGGTAGGAGTGATAGGGAACATAGGGCCAGCCTGAGATATAGTAGAGAATTAAACAAACCTACACTGCAAGCTGAAGAAGCACAATCCAGCATTTTTTGCAATGCCTTTGAACCTGCCTTCCATGCTGTCTAAATTGCCATAAGTCTCTGCATTATGATATAATGAGGAAGTGTAAATGACCCCTACATTGCTGCAACTGAACAAATTCATTGCTTTTGGCTTGAAAACATGAATGGTTACAACATTTTCCATTTATTCTAGAAAATATTTTCTTATTCGCTTTATTTTTGTTGAGATAACCTGATACGAAAGCTTCAGAGAACGAAACCTTTTGCAGTATAAACAACATTTCACAAGACTTCTCTGGAATTTAAATTTCATCATAAACTTGTTACCTTGAAAATTTGTGAAGCACATTACTGTCGGTAAGTGCTCTATACATAAGAATGTACACAGAATATTTAAATGGGAGCTAAAACATTGAACATGAGCAGAAGATTGTATATATAAAAAGTGTAAAGAGACAGTTTACAGTCGACAATCTACATTTTCAAAACAGTTTTATTTTCCAAGATATGTTTGTACAGAAATGATTCTATTCTTCATATAAACCGTATAAATGTTATTTTTCCTATTTCTTCAGATTCATATTCAAAGAAGCAAATGCAACAACATTTTTGTGGAAGTGCTGATTACTTCTATATATCTCAGTTCTCCAAGAAATGAAAAAAAAAAGTAATAAACTATTACTGTATACAGTCAAATGGGCCATTTTTATGGAACATGTCATGAAATGGGTATGTTTTTGCCTGCAAATAATATGTAGCTTAGTGAATTAGAGTCATGTTAATTTTAATCTACTCAAAGTTTGCAAACGTTACTTTTTCCAGGACTTGGATTTTTTTTTACAGTTAACTCACTTAAAATTCTTTATTCTCCTTGCAGCTTAATACCATTTGGGAAAAGGAACTCCATGAATAGCAGATACCCAATGTAAGGACTGTATTCTCAGTTGAGGTGCTTTTTTGGCAGCTGACCTCAGCTTTAGCTCCACGGTGTGTGAGCGCACACAGACTGATTGGATTCAAATAAATGGAGAGGGCTACGGAGCAGATCTCAGCCTGCAAAAAAATGCAGAGCCTTCAGCTTGTGTGCCAATAGCCTTACAGATGGGTCAGTGACACCCATTTGAAATTTGTACAGCATCAGAAGAAGGCAAATAATTAAAAAACTGTACAAAATAAAAACTTGCAGTCAAGTTATTTAGAATTAGCTAACATACTAAAAGTAAACATAAAGGTGAACCACCCTTTTAATGGAACAGTTCAGTCAAAGAATACTGGATAAATAGATGGGCTGTGCAAAAAAAAAAAATTTCTAATATAGTTAGTTAGGCAAAAATGTAATGTACCAAACAAGGGTAAGTTGTGCTCACCACTAATTTTTAAAACCATTAGGCGGGGGTGCAATGAGGCTGTGACCACAAAATACATATAGACAAATATAAGAGTCCTCTGCACTCAACCCATTATCAATATATTTAAGACAGAGACATTTTGTACATACCGCTACTGAAAAATGCCTTACCCATTAAACAAAACAGGGATTGTTTGTCCATATATTGCAATATATTTAAGATGGCCAACTACATCAAAGTCATCCCATATCTGGCCAGTCCTATGCTCAATTTACATCTGATTCATTAAGAATTCTATTGCTTCATTATACATTTTACAAAGGGATTAAGTTTTACGTGCAACTTACTTGCTGCTTTCAAAGTAAAACTCCCAAACTTGGCTGCCCTTTTATTAGACATCAGTGGGATCAGCTGACTATAGTTGGGAAGGGTGGGAGCAACAACATGGAGCTGTTCACTGCTCCTGTATACATATAAAATGTAATGTATAAAGGCTGGAGTGACTGGATGTCTAACAGAACAGAACAGAATACTTCCTGCTTTTCAGCTCTATTGGTTTTCACTGACAGGTTACCCTGGTCAGTGGAAACCAAGAGTCACGACCAAGGGATCATCACGTTCCCAAAGAGGGGAAGCCCAAGTCAGAGCCTTCCCATACAGCAAAGTAATGACATAGGCTACTTTGGATTTTTCAATGGGAAACTGAGAAAGGTCAAAATGAATTTAGCTTAGGTTCAAAAACCCATGGCAAGACTTTTTGGGTGAAATCTTGGGTGGCATACCAACAGCACTTCCAAGGGGCTGGTTAGCGGAAGAAGACACAGAAGGTTGGGAAACATGGACAATGTACCGCTTGGTGTGAAAGTTGCAGTGCATCCAAACAAAGCGAGATTTGTTGCAGCGTCTGGGAGAAATGCCTCTGTTGTGCTTCTTGGACTTTTAAGCGCTTAACATGTGCCTCCAAAACAGCTTTCAAAGAGGTGGATGGACCAGAGGGATCCATGATTTTTTATGGCCCAAGCTAACTGTAACGATCAGGTCAGGACAGGCAGCAAGAATCAAAGTGATAAAAAGTAATGTAAACGAATCGATCCGTGAAAAATGGTGCAAACATGGTCGACCGTTTTTTGTGCTAGCGAAACATATTATATTCCCCCTTTTGTAATCCCCTCAATATAGTGTGTGTTAAACAATCACATTCACACACACTATAGTCACTTTAATCAGGAGTCAATTCGCATTTTGAATTAGCATTTTGTCTGAGTGCGACAAGAGACACACTAGAGGAAACACACACTGTATTGAGCAGAATATACTGCTACTGGATATTTATATTGTGTTGGCATGAGATGTTCATCTGAATGAATTCTTTTTTTTTGTTAAGTTTTCAGTTTTGGCAAAGAACAAATCTGTGTGATAGCATTTCTTGACACCTGTTCAGTGGAACCATCACATGGGAAACACAAGCAATTAGTCTGCACTGATTATATCATCCCACTTCACATCTGACAAAACATTGTCTCCAGTGGCATGAGTAATCCATTGAGTAAAGGCTTTATTCATTTCACCCCATGAATCATATCATTACATCTGACTAATATCTTTTAATACACTAAGCTTGTACTATCAGTTTAATAACACAAAAAAACCTAACTTAATTGAAATAGTTTTATAAAGAAAACAATCAGTATTTTGGTTGGTTTCTCCATGAGCTATGTTTCCTTTAAGTCTGAATCTGTGGGAGAATTTTCAGTCAAATGGCTTTCTTTGACCTTCCTTAACCTGTGAAAGTTACACAAACTCCTTCATGGTTCAGCTAGATTCACCTTTTTTAACAGTGTGCTGCAAGTTCTGATGGACAGAGACACATGGGAAAGTAAATTCACATTTATAGTTTCTGGAGCTGAGATAATGTACTTTGTAAATTAAACAGAAAACTTTTTACATTGCACATTATACCATATGCTCTTATCCCAAATGATCCAGGCACAAAATGTTGCATGAACCAAACAGGAAAGTGCCCACCAACTTGCATGTTGAACTGGTCCCACATAGTGACTCCTAACCTCTTTCAAGTTTTATGCTCTTTTATCTAGTGGTGGTTGTATGGTTAAAAAGTCTTCTAAGGACTAGAGGCGTCAAAAAGTCAAATTTTCATTTACTTTTAGGTGGTTATTTATCAAGGTCCAAGTATCCGAACCTCAAATAATTTGTGGTTTTGGAGGAAAAAAAACTACACATTTTTCGAGATTTATTAAAGTCCAATGGTTTAAAAATTCAGAATCTGAAACCCGGCATCGAAAAGCTCTCGAGGTCCTACTGTATATAAGTCAATGGGGAAGGTCCCAGTGTCTGCGCTGATGTCTGTAACGATATCTGATGAGTTTGTGGTTTTCCATGGACCATGAACAATTCAGAGTTCTCGGGAAAAGCTCAGAAGTTTGCCCGTCCCTATTTTTTCTGGCTTTTTTCTTCATAAATAAGGTCCATTCGGGCAATCGGAGTTGCTCGGATTTCTAACTTAGAAATACTCAGATAAATTCGGACCTTAATAAATAACCCCCTAAAAGTATCTGTTGATAAGCATGTAGAAAAAAACAATTCCTTGGCAACAAATATCCTACTTTATATGAGAGAGTTTTTTATTCTATACTGTAGTTCTGTTGAGAACCTTGTATAAGACCTATTCTTTGCAGCTTTTCTGTTATCTGCTATATAAACATTTGCCTTTTTGTCTTGTTACTCTGAAATGGATGGGGCTATACTGCAGCTCTGAAGGGCAGCGTACTCACCCCCAAAAAAGGCAAAAAAGCCCAGTGCTGCACCAAAAAGTAAAAGCAGCATGAAGAACATGGAGAACACATGGCACATAATGTGCAAAACTTTAATGGTGTAAGTCCTAAATCATTAAAGATTTGCACATAATGTTGTTATGTTGTTATTAGTAGTAACATTTAATGCAGGGATGGGATCTGTTATCCAGAAACCCTTCATCCTGAAAGATCCAAGTTATGTGAAGGCCATCTCCCATAGGGGTAGATTTATCAAAGAGTGAAGTTAGAGATCTCCACAGTCCGCAGAGTGAAATACCGCCACTCTCCATTCATTTCTATGGGGTTTTTAAAGGCGTATTTATCAAATGGTGAACTTTCACTATCACCCTTTGAAAAATACGCCTTTAAAAATCCCATAGAAATGAATGGAGAGTGGCGGTATTTCACTCTTTCACTGTGGAGATCTCTAACTTCACTCTTTGATAAATCTACACCATAGACTCAATTTTAATCAAATAATTCAAAATGTTTTGTCTGTAATAATAAAACAGTACCTTGTATGTGATCAAACTAAGATATAATTAATCCGTATTGGAGGTAAAACAATCCTATTTGGTTTTTTAATGTTTAAATGATTTTTAGTAGAGCTCCAATTTACAGAAAAAAATATTTTCCAGAAAACCAAAAGTCCCAAACATTCTGCATAACAGATTCCATACCTGTAGGTCTATGGGGCTGATTTATCAAAAATCGAGTTAACAAATTTTCCACGATTTGAGAAAAATCAGGGGAAAAAATGTGGACACAAAAAATATGTGTATTTTCTGAAACCACGAACACTCGGGATTAATTCATGAAAAATACTGAGAAAATTCGCCAAAAAAAAATTTGCTAGTAAAAGCTGGCTACGTTTATCAACAGATGTCAATGGAAATAGTCTCTTACAGCTTTATTATTAATTTTCCCAAGTCATTAAAACATTCAAGTTTTAGAATGTGGGTGAGTTTCTATTTATTAAAATCTAAACTCACATTTTTATCACATAAATCTGGCCCTAACCATTTAAAAAAAAAAATAACATTTACATATCAAGTGTTAGAGGAGCTAATTGGCTTCCTGAGAAGTAATCATTTCATTCACTTAATAAAAAGATAAAAGAAAAGCATCAAATCTTTAATAGGCCACTGAAATGACCTCTAATTGGCAGGAGTTAGAAAGGATCTTAACCCTGGTGTTAAAAAAACATAGCTCATTTGACTCTTTAATTGATTTATAGATTAGGGCAGTTGAATAACAGTGTGAATTGTATGAAGTCTTAACAAAGTAGCACCAAGTTAATTCAGTCTGTATGTATCTATGTAAGGATATACTGTATGTACCTATAGAAGGTAGATCAGAAAAAGCAAAAAAGAAGTTGCAAAGTTTTCTTTTAAGCAGTTTCCAGGTTTTATTTACAATATGCTTTATTTAGGTATCTATTTTTAAAAAGTATTTTCACATCAAATATTATATTAAATCACTCCAGGGCTGCTAGTGTTTCTGACTTTGTCCTATAATGTGCTCTTTCTTCCTTCCTCAATGTACTGTGACACTCAAATAGGAAAGTATGAAGCAAGGAATTACTGTACTTTATTTGCCCAAGATATCTCCTATAAATGTGCACATTTTAATCAGTATCATACATCTCTCAGTGACAGTAAACTGATAAGTATTTTACAAAATCAAACAATTACATTTATTTAGATTTGGATAATAATGGATTTACGTTTTGCAAATATAAAGAAAGGTTACTGCAATGAAACCTCTACTTTGTTTGTATTTCAATGTTGCTTTTCTGTCATTTGATTAAAGGCAATGGCACACAAGTTTCGTCGAAAGGCAACTTTGGGCATCTTTGCACAAGTGGAGTGCTGCGTATGCTTTACAACCATCGATTTACATTATCGTAGGTGGAGAAGCTTTTGGAGGAGATTTGTTGCTCGCCGAAGAGAGTTATCACGGGTGACTAATCTCCTCATGTGTCATTGCCTTGAAGGAAAGTTTTTGGAAGAGTAGTATGAAAAGTACATACATGGTATGTTGGGATGGAAGGGGCTAAACAATCTCAAAAAAGTACAAGTATGGGATCCCTTGGGACCAGGAAACCCATTATTCATTAAGCTCTAAATTACAGGAATGCAATCTTCCCAAGGCTAGATTTTTAAGCAAATAATGCTATTTTAAAAAAAAGATCTCCTTTTTCTCTGTAATAATAAAACAGTACCTTCTTCAGTGTCTCCTGCAACGGAGTAGCATCTTCTCCCCTACCTCTTTCTGTTGGGGTTCCTCAAGGCTCTGTCCTGGGACCATTACTATTCTCCCTCTATACTTCCTCCCTTGGCAAATTAATCAACTCGTACGGTTTCCACTACCACCTCTATGCTGACGATACTCAGATCTATCTCTCATCTCCTGATCTCAACCCAGAACTCCTAACTCGCGTCTCCTCCTGCCAGTCCTCTATCTCTACCTGGATGTCGCAACGCTACCTTAAATTAAACCTCTCTAAAACTGAAATGGTTCTCTTTCCTCCAACTAACACCAGTAACATCCCAGAAGTATCCATCATAGCTAACAATTCCACTATCACCCCCTCTCCCCAGGCCCGGTGCCTTGGGGTTATCATAGATTCTGCCCTGGCATTCACTCCTTATATCCAGTCACTTATTAAATCATGTCACTTCCACCTGAGGAACATATCCAAAATATGATCATTTATCACCCAATATTCTGCCAAAACTCTCTTTTCATTGGCCTTACCTTCCAGAGACTGTCAACTCTCCAGTCCATAATGAACACTGCTGCGAGGCTCATACACCTCAGCAATCGCTCCTCCTCTGCCACATCATTCTGTCAATCCCTGCA
This sequence comes from Xenopus laevis, assembly GCF_017654675.1. Classification (NCBI taxonomy): domain Eukaryota; kingdom Metazoa; phylum Chordata; class Amphibia; order Anura; family Pipidae; genus Xenopus; species Xenopus laevis. The sequence goes on from NC_054373.1 coordinate 64,111,340, forward strand.
CTGGCTTCCACTACCTTTCAGAATCAAATTCAAATTAATGACCCTGACATTCAAAGCACTTCATAACTCTGCCCCACCCTATATCTCTGAACTCATCTCTATATACTCACCCAACCACTTACTACGCTCCTCTACTGACCTGCTACTCAACTCTTCTCTCATTACCTCCTCACATGCTCGCATTCAAGAATGTGCAAGGGCTGCACCCCTCCTCTGGAACTCTCTTCCACGGTCTGTCCGACTCTCTCCCAACTTTTCTGCTTTCAAGAAATCACTTAAAACGCACTTCTTTCGAGAAGCCTACCCTCACTCTACTTAACTACCAAATGCAACACCACATACAGTACCACAGTTCTCACCCACTTAATTCGATCTTTCCCACTCCCATACCTTGTGTGTTACTCCCTTCCCTTTAGAGTGTATGCTCTTTTGCATAGGGTCTTCCTCACCTTTTGTACCGGTATTGATTGTGATGTATGTAACTCCATATGTTCTATGTATAGAATTCATGTGATTTAGTTGTATAATCACATTTACTTTACAGTGCTACGCAATATGTTGGCACTATAGAAATACATGTTAATAATAATAATAATAATAATAATACAGGTATGGGATCCATTATCCAGAAACCAGTTATCCAGAAAGCTCTTACACATTTTATTAATGATTTCCTTTTCCTTGTAGGAATAAAACAGTTCCTTGTACTTGATACCTACTGAGATACACAGTAATTAATCCTTATTGGAGGTAATACAATCCTATTGGGTTTATTGTTAAATGATTAATTGAATGATTACAGTAAAGGTTTGTGAGTCAAATTATGTAAAGTCCCAGATCCAGAGTATTCTGGATAATAGGTCCCATACCTGTACATGATGATAACTAAACTGCATAAATCCATACTGGTGGCAAAACAATCCTATTGAGTTTATATAATGTTTAAATGAGATTTAGCAGACAAGGCATGGAGATTAATGTTATGGAAAGATCCCTTATGTGGAAAACCCGAGGTCCCAAGTATTCTGGATACAATATGCTATACTTGTACTCAAAATCAGCATGCGGAAACAATCTAAATAGAAGTGAGTGTAAACTAAAAAGCAAATTTTCTGTGAATGAGAAAATTTATGTAGGCAGGGCCCATAAAGCACAATATTATATCAAACGTTTGTTGATTATAATTCAAGCAATAAGTACACCAAGTCATAAGTACCCCAAGCTCCTGTACACAAAGTTTAGTTCCAATGATGTTCTCTAAAGGGGAAAAAAACAGTTGATTGTCAGGGATAGTTCCATTCAAGCTACACGTGTAACAGAATGTTTAATCTCTGTTACTAGAACCTAATTGCTATCAATGATTACAAAAAATGGATTAGCTACATATTGTTACCATTAGTTATTTCAGAGGTATCAGTGTTAAAGTATTATGCATATTTAACTTCTTATGAACCTAGCATTTACCTACATAAACAGATTATGAAGCTATTGGACAGCTTCTTGCACTTAATTTTTCTAAATAGTTTCATTTTGTGAAGGATTCCCATTTTCAGTGTCTCTCCCATGATTCTTGACCCTAAAGCCCTTCATCGCGTTAGTTCTATACTATTTACAATCCGAAAACAAAAGCAGCAAGAAAAGCAGGGCAAGAATTCATCTTTAAAACCCAGTGACATTGCGACTAAGCAAATGACACCACCATGTACAAAAGGCTGCTTTCAGAAATATGAAAAAAGGCTTAAAATTGGTTATGGTATATCTAGATTTTGAAATATTTCTAAGTTATAAAAAATGTTTCTTTATTTAAGACGAGTGTGACATTTTAACACTGCTTCTGACATTTTTCAAGTTCTTTAAAAAGATATTTTGGAGAATTCAGAATGATTAAAGTTACAAAAAACACAATAGTACAGGTATGGGATCCGTTATCCGAAAACCCATTATCCAGAAAGCTTCAAGTTACGGAAAGGCTGTCTCCCATAGAATCCATTATTTTTTATAAATTCTTTATTTTGGTTTTATATGCAACACAAGACATGCATGAGTAAGACATCACCATTGCAAAGGAACATAGCAAATGTCACAGTTTAACAATTCACATATAAGAATGCACAGGCCCAATATGTCATTTTTGAAGCCTTTTCATCTTATGTCAAATGCGGGTAAGCAGCATATAAAGAAAAGAGAAAAGAGAAAGAAAAACTAAGCAGACTAACTGACTATCTAAAGTGGGCAGCCAGTTTTAAACTTATCAAGTAATTTGAGAGAGAGAAGAGTGAGTGTGTTCCGCTTAACGGTGTAGACAACAGTAGAGATGTTGATGAATGAGAGCATGGATGAATGGATGAATGAATGCCAGGGGTCTCGTTGGAACATATGGAGTACCTATAATCAAATCAGGCTAGTAGAGCAGTATATTCTGGAGAATCGACAAATTGCACCCAATAAAACCATTTAAGAGCTAGATTCTTCTGCTGCTAGTTGTTCATTGGTGTATGAGCATCGCTTATTAATAGTTTATAGATTTTGGCAATTTCATGAGGGGTACGGTCTAAGTTAGTAAACAATTGTTCAAGTAAGGTATCGTCTGGACCTGTTTCGTCAATGATTCTTTTTTCATGCAAAAAATGTTGTACTTGGCATAGACGCAGACTCTCGAGTGCCGTTGTAACTTCTGGTGGTAGTATATCCGCCATAGGTTTAATGGATCTTCCATTTAGCAATTGGTAAGCCCATAGTGTGTTTGAGTGAGTCCAATTTTTAAAGTGGATGGGTTTCATTCATGGGGCAAATTCTTTATTATGTAATAGTGGGGTGAGTCTAGAACAGGGTTCAGTAACCTTTACTATCAAATGAGCCATTTTGCCCCCTCTTCCACTAAAGAAACATAGTCTGGAGCCGCAAAACATAACACAGCTTATAAACTTTTAAAGTTTTTTTTTAATTTTAACTGTTACAACAACAGAATACAACAAACAGAAGTGCAATGTGTATGTGTAGGCCTACTTTGAAATAAATTAAACACTGAATAGCGCTATTAAATGCTGTTCTTCTCTGTTTAATGTGACTTCTGTTTCTGAAGATCCCTGCTGATCTTCCCTCTCTTGTCTTGAGTGTGTGACCACGGTAAGGACCACGATGAATCATATTGCTGCGGCTCAGTCTTGCCTGTCACTCCTGGGACGTCTATACAGCCCTCACACCTGCTGACGGCTTCCTGAGTGTGCGACTGCGGTAAGCTAACCATTAGCTTACCACGGTCACACACTCAAGAAGCCGCCAGCAGGTGCAAGGGTTGTATACAGGCGCGTTTTAGCCCTTAATGCCGCCTGAGGCGGCTTTCGAAATACGCTAGCGCAGAGAGTGAAATTGCGTTCTTTGCTCTAGAAAAGCCGAATTTGAGGTTTAAATCCAGAAATTCGGCTCTTAAAGTTACCAGGAGCGGCTTTTTGCCACCCCTGGTAACCTCTGGGCAGCTGCCGTCTGAGGCAAGGTGCTCACCTTGCCTCATGGCAGAAATAGCCCTGGCTGTATAGACAACGTGACAGGCAAAGCCGAAGACTGAGCCACAGCAAGCAGGATAGAGCGGCATGAGGCTCCAGAGCCGCGGGTTGCCTACCCCTTGTCTAGAATGTTCATTTAAGAGTCGTTTTTTGTATTTAAGTGCATCCCATGTGTTGATGATCTCCTGCACAATCGGTTCTGGTGTGTGTGGCAAATGGCGACAACGTTTGGGCAACCATATATATGTGTCTAGTGGTACCTCAAAACTATCTTTCACGACTTCAGTCCACAATTTCGTATACTGAGTTTTCTGTAAGTCACAAATTCTTTGTAAGACTGCGGCCTTATGGTAGGCCCAAAAATCTGGTACGCCTAAGCCTACAGACTCCTTTGGCTGAGTGATGTTAACAAATTTCAGTCTGGCTTTCTGGTGTTTCCAGATATATTGGGAAATCATAGAATCCATTATAATCTAATAATCAAGATTTTTAAAATTGATTCTCTGTTATAATAAAACAGAACATTGTACTTGATCCTAACTAAGATATAATTATTCTATATTGGAGGCAAATCCAGCCTATTGGGTTTATTTAATGTTTACATGAATTTATAGTAAACCTAAGGTATGAAGAACCAAATAACGGAAAAATACATTATCCGGAAAATCCCAGGTCCCGAGCATTCTGGATAACAGGTTCCATACCTGTAGTATAATTGCACCCACACAAATTAGTTATTGGCATGGTGCAACGACTATGCCCTTTTTTATTTGCTTTTTTTTATAGCGTCTAGGTTGCAGAAGGAATCAATCTATAGTTATATAAATTAAATTTAGCAGTTAGTTAAATTTAGCATTTAGAACACTAAACTCCTCCTTCAAAAATGTACCTACCACAGTAATCCCTTTGTCATGGAGAATACAGAGGGAGGCAACTGTACAGAAACTTTATGGCATTGTGTCGATGAGAAGTATCTATCACATAAAGTGAATCATCTCAGGCTTGAAGAGCTCCTGATTCTACTCACCTCCCTAGAGTACTCATCTGACTGCAAAACTGGATATCAATTAGAGTAGAAACATAAGACTGGTTCACATCATGATATGTGTATCTAGAAAAGCAGAGGTAAAGGAAAGTAAAATAAATATGCTACAATTTTCAGAAAGGTTCACCACTAATATGAAATGTTTTTACAGATTTTATTTATAGTTATTTTTGATTGTAGTTGTCATTAAAGGGATACTGTCATGGGAAAAAAATGTTTTTTCAAAATGAAATCAGTTAATAGTGCTGCTCCAGCAGAATTCTGCACTGAAATCCATTTCTCAAAAGAGAAAACAGATTTTTTTATATTCAATTTTGAAATCTGACATGGGGCTAGACATTTTGTCAATTTCCCAGCTGCCCCAAGTCTTGTGACTTGTGCTCTGATAAACTTCAATCTCTCTTTACTGCTGTACTACAAGTTGGAGTGATATCATCCCCCCCCCAGCAGCCAAACAAAAGAACAATGGGAAGGTAACCAGATAACAGCTCCCTAACACAAGATAACAGCTGCCTGGTAGATCTAAGAACAACACTCAATAGTAAAAACCCATGTCCCACTGAGACACATTCAGTTACATTGAGAAGGAAAAACAGCAGCCTGCCAGAAAATATTTCTCTCCTAAAGTGCAGGCACAAGTCACATGACCAGGGGCAGCGGGGATATTGACAAAATGACAGGATCCCTTTAAGATTATGACCATGGTAGCCATAATTTTTTATGGCTTTATTTACTTGGGGAGAAAAATGAACTATTTCACCGAGCCTCTGGGCTTGAGCACACGTTTTTAGAAAAAATGTGTGAATTCTGACCTCACTTGCTGATTCTGTAATAGATTGAGTATGCCTGTGCAATATTAAGGGGGTTATTTTCTAAACTTTGAATTTGTCTGGTCGGCTTTTTGGGGCAAAAACTGGAGATTTAGTGGAAAAAATACCTTGATTTTTTCGAGATTTATCATACCCCAATGCTGCAAAAGGCCTGAATCTGAAATCGAGGTCCTGTCGAGGTCCTGTATACTGTATACTGTAAGTCAATAGTAGAAGCACTTCAATTTGAAGTTAAAATGGTTTTGCGCTGGGTTTAGCTTGGGGTTTTCGTCAAAAACACACAAAAAACTAACGATTTGGGAAAAAGGTCCAACAAACAATAGGGTTTTTGTTTGATTTTATTGGGTTTTTTCCCGTTTTGATTCATTTGTGTTTTTAAAGTAATAAATAAGGTCAAATTGTGCATGGGAGTTTGGTCATGGCTTTTTTAATTAGAAATTTGATAAATTCAGAGTTTAATAAATAACACCCTATTAGTAATTTAGCTGACATGAAAACAGTACATGTTCATGGCAAAACAATTGTGTTTTTTTACTGTTTAAATATGTTTTATAACATTTTAGGCGCATTATCCTAAATTACAGAGAGGCACAGTATGACGAAACACTAGTCCAAAGCAGATAATGAATAACATACCTGTTCCTTAGTCCTTTGCCTGCCAAAGATGTGGAGACTTATCATTTTCTATGTTGAGAAAAAAAACGTGAGTGCCAAAAAAAAAAATGCAACAAAACTCATCAAACTTTTTTCCTCAAACAATAGTTTTTAAGAATAAAAGTGAAAAAATATTCTTGACAATTATATTTTTACAGAAAAAAGTTGCATGCTGTTAATCAAATCATGTTGTGTCGCTTCCATTAGCAAAGGCTGTAAGCAGCAGTTTGATTTGTAATAACAATTTTTTAATTCTGTTCCTTTTTTCCCCATTAAACTTAAATAAATAAATAAATAACATTGTGTAATAAAATTACCTGGCAGGCGGCACCGAGTGCCGATACTTCCAGGTTGCGTGGCGCTCAGTTGTTCTGGATTTACCCGAATCGGTGTGTGACGTCATCGGGCAGTGGCACGAATTTAAAATATTTAAAGGGCTCTCCTAATTTCTAGTTGCCCAATGTAAAAGTTCTTCCTGAGTTCCTGGGTGTATTCTGAACTTGCTCATGTTGTGTATTCTAGTGTCTGACCCCTGCCTGTCCCTGATCTTGCCATCCTGCTGCCTGAACTGACCTCAGCCTGTTTTTGACTATTCTTCTGATTACAATTCTGTACTGCGCTTTTCCTCTGTGTATGACCTCGGCCTGTGACCTGACCTTGCTCCTGTTACTCATATTGGTACTGCATTGGCTGTTTGGTTTGACCTGGTCTGTTCCTGGACTCCGCTTACTGCTCCTCCATCCTAATCTGTATACTGTAGGTTCCCGTGCTCACCCAGAACTCTCTCCCAGGTTCTCCCGGAATAAGAGCTGGCGGCATCTGAATAGCGGAGGGCTCCACCCGAAGCCAAAGGCGGCTGCTATAGGCAAAAGAGTGGGCTGTGACCAGAATCTTGGGGTTAGTTCAGGGTTAGTTCAGGTCTTGGGAGACATATGTTAGACGTTGTTTCTATTGACTTCTATACAACCTCGGTAGCCTTCACTTGCCAAGCTTTTTTTTGGCAACTTTTTTAATATTCTTCATTAATAAATCCCAACAATTTCAAAAAATACTACATATTTTTCGCTTCTGTGTATTTTTCTCAGCATTTTTCTAAAGAGAGAAAAAAGTGCAAAATGGAATTTTGATAAATTGGCCCCTTAGAATTTATGCTACAATCACAGAATTGAAATAGTGCTAAGAGATTTTTACTTTCCAGGTTCAATGTTTGAGCATCATGAGTTACTAATCAATGTGCAATCCTAGCTGGAAGGCAAAGGGGTTAAATGAGATGCTTACAAAACGCGAAGGCAAGTATGCACTCTGTTCAAGTGCCTTCAAATATGTCTATTCATGCGTGATTTTTTTTATCCAGTGGTAATAATGATGGTTAAATTGAGCATCTCAGTTTAACCCTTTCTTTTCGCATACAGTTTGGATATTTAGTGATTTGAAGGAGTGTTTGAACTTAGCACTGCTGCTGTCAGCAGTATTTTAATTTGATTTTCTGTTTTATAACATAATTTCTTTTAGTTACACCAGTTGAATATATACGTATTTAAAATGCAATTCAATAAAGTCTTACCATAAATATCTAAATATTCCTTAGCTGATGTTTATTTAAAAAATAACTGACCTGTTTCTGAAAAGAATATTCAATGTTTGAAATGTTGCTTGCAGAAATCACACTAATCCAGATAGAAACTGCATAAACATATTTTCTAAAATTGCAAGGGGTCTAAATCATATACCATATATTATGCTTCACCTATCTACCTGCCAGTCCAAGGTGTAATATTGGATATACTGTATGATGATTTTCTTATTGTTACCAATACATGGTTGCTTTCACTTATGTAACTATCGTAGGCAAATGCAGGTGGTGGGAAAAAACATTGTTTGCATTCTCTACCACCTCTGGCCCAACTTGAAATCTGAAATGGGCTGTATAAAATATGAAAATGATGCTGCTGCATAACCACTTCTCGCACAGCAGTAACACTTGACCTGGCTCCTCTTTACATGGAAGTGTGATTTTGCCGGTTACTGAAAGGGGAGAAAATCTGCCCAGATAGGGGACCCCTTTTAATATATATTTATTTTTGTTGACTTTCACCACTCTTTTTTTAATCCTTATGCAAATAAACTTTTTGAAAACATTTTGCAAGATGCTGTGTTGAAGGATGGTCCTGTAGAGCAGATGGCTTTTCAAACACTTTTTTTTCTGAAAGACTTAATCTTACAGTCGCTGTAAATGCCAAATTTAAATTCATGCTTAGTACCACCTTTGATTTCAAAGAGGATTACACCTATTCGCTGAAAGAAAAGCAACACCAAAGCTACATGAAATGGAATTACCACTACTTAGGCCTTTTTCTATTGCCTCTTTATTATTGTTAACTCCTTCCAATTCATTAACTCTAATCCTTATTAGTCTAAGTAACACACATATGAATAGGCAGGACTGGACACTGGAGCATATGTGCCTATTGTATCATTCTCTGGTTAATCCATAGCCTGGCGTGAGTACAGACACTGTGAAAAGCGATTGGACGGGGCTTCGTCTAGGCAGAGCTATGTGCCTCTCAATGGGGGGGATCAGGAAAGGGCTCTGTTATCAGACACACTCAGTACATTATTCCATTTCTTTGTTAATAAGTCTGCTAATGAAACCATTTACAAAGGTGGCTTCACTATTATGTAAATAAAATTGACTTCAGTAAACATAAACCAGTAATCACTTAGAGTACATATGTTGCAATAACATTTGCACTAAAATAAAATAAACTAGACAAAGTATTATACATAGATTCGCCTGTTCATTTATACCCATAAAATTATGAGCATTTGTATTTGCCAACACTTAACTGGACAGTTCATTGTTATCTTTTAGGCCTATATTAACTCACACAAAAATATTTTTTGCTGTCGCAACTATGTGTTTTCAAGTAAAGCATAATGACCCCATAAAATGTTAATTTTATTTTCATGCAGAAAGCTGTTACAAAGTGCTTTTGATAAAGAACACTAAGGGGGTTATTTATCAAGGTCCGATTTTTTTTTAATTTTCCCCGAAATCTCAGAATTTTTGGAGTTTTCACCCCAAAGCTCCGAAAACATTGTGAAATTGCCCAAAACCCCGATACAACCAAAAATCAATGGGACTGTTCCCATTGACTTTTATGCAACCTCGACAGGTTTGAGATGCTGTGTTTTTATATTTGGGCTTTTTAGCCCTTGGGGTTTAATAAATTTCGAAAAATTTGTTATTTTTTTAAAAGTCCAATTTTATAAAAAAAATCACAAATTTTTCGTATTTCAGGGAATTTTGGCTATTCGGAGTTTAGTAAATTACCCCCTAAGTTACTTAGCTTACGTAAAGTCTTAGGGGCCGATTCACTAACTTCGAGTGAAGGATTCGAAGTAAAAAAACTTCGAATTTTTGTGCTCCTCGACTATCGAATTGGCGTAAATTCGCCTGAGTAGAATGATTCGAATAGATCGAGCGCAAAAACGCTGCGACTATTCGCCATTCGATAGTCGAAGTACTGGATCGAGCGCAAAAACGCTGCGACTATTCGCCCATTCGATAGTCGAAGTACTGTTTATTTTAAAAATACTTCAACTGCCTACTTCGCCACCTAAAACCTACCGAATTGCTTTAAAAGCCTATGGGAAAGCCCCATAGGCTTGTTTTCCAAGTTTTTGATCGAATAAAAAGGCATTCGAATGAAAATCCTTCGAGCGCCTATTCGATCGAGCGCCTATTCGCCTGGCGAATAGTCGCCAATTCGACTATTAGCCAGCGCGTAAATTCGCCCGAATTGCCTATTCGATTCTATTCCCCAGTCGAATTTCAAGGGATTTAACCCCTTGAAATTCGACCCTTGATGAATTTGCCCCTTATAAGCACTGTCTCTGGAATTCAGTATTTCAGTTTCTACCAGTATTTATATTAAACATGGCAAGGGAAACTATGTTGGCTGGTAAAAAAAACCTCTTCTTTTTAAGGGCATATTGATGTTTCTATTACTGGACATTTCAAAAACACTTCATAGGGCTAATTTATGACTGTGTTAAATTGATGCAAGTGGTCCACTCTGCTCTGATGAATTGTGCGCTTGTTGGCAACTGAGAACTCTGGAGCTATATAGTGGTAGTAGCAGGGTTCCCACAGCAGGTTGCATGAATTGGTGCATCAGGTTTGTACAAAAAAGTGCTCATATGCAGGGGAATGTAATAAAAGTAATTCATAAAAAATTATGCCTTTTTGAAAAAACATTTTCCTTTGCACAAATTTAATTTAGCTTTTGCAAACCCAGAAACTGTTTAGTGATCACTTCCACCAGTGGAAGAAAGATTGTGAATTTTATAGTTTGCACGGGTGCGCAGTGCGCAGTGAGCATTTTTTATGGTCAGGCTTTTTTGGGCAAAAACTCACATTTTTTTGTGTAAAAAAAACTTAAATTTTTCTAAATGTATTATACCCCGATGCTACAAAAAGCAAGAATCCGAAATGTGCCATCTCAGACCTGTCAAGGTCATGTATAAGTCAATAGGAGATGTCCCTATACAATTTGAATATATTCAATATTGTGGTTTGCGCTGGGTTTAGCCAGATAATCTGCTTAATTCTGCGTTTTTGTGAGAGAAAAAAAACGAGCAATTCAGGAAACATGTCTCAAAATATTGTACAATTTGGGCTTTGGCTCTATTTTATCTGGTTTTTCCCAATCCTATTTATTTGAGTTGTTTTATTAATAAATAAGGCAAAATCAGGGAAGGGAGTTTGGTCAAGCTTTAGTTAATAGCCCCCCTTACTGTCTAATGATGCAGTTTACATTGCAAAATATGATTTTTTTTTATTTGTGCATTTTTTTCTCCGTTTATGACTTCTATTAAATTTCTCCCTAATGCCATTTTAATACCGTGCTCTGCTATTGTTAGCTACACCTTGGCCCAATATGCAAGAAATTGCATACACGGTTGCCTTTATTAAAACACATTAGGTGCAATTGCAGTGCTCACAAATTCTAGTGTGTCTGCAAAAATTAGGGAATCCTTTGCGAAAGATTCGGCCAAATACCGAACTGAATCAAAATCCTAATTTGCATATGCAAATTAAGAGGCATTCTCTTTTATCCATTCTGCCTCTCCTGTTGAATCATATTGATGCTGTAGAACCTCTGAGTTATTGGCAACCTAAACATGGAGGTAATTCTAGGGTTCCCATTGCAGGTGATCTCAATAGGTGAAGCAGAGTTGTGCTAAAAGAGTCACAAGCAAACAATTTTAACACCGTGATCAGAGTGAATCAATCTGCACAATCTGCTTTAGTCTTCGTACATTTGTGGCAGGTGCAGCTCACTGGTTGGTCATAATTACACACAAAACACAGCAGTATAATTAGTTTGGTCACTAGGTGGAGCCAACGAGTTCTGTAAGAGTTAAATAGGTGCAATTACACTATAGAAGCCTCTAGAGCAGTGATCCCCAACCAGTAGCTCGCGAGCAACATGTTGCTCTCCAACCCCTTGGCTGTTGCTCTCAGTGTCCTCAAAGCAGGTGATTATTTTTGAATTCCAGACTTGGAAGCAAGTTTTAATTAAATAAAAATTAAGTATAGTACCAAGTAGAGCCTCTTGTAGGCTTCCAGTCCACATAGGGGCAACCAAATGGCCAATCACAGCCCTTATTTGGCACCCCAAGGGACTATTTTATGCTTGTGTTGCTCTCCATCTCTTTTTACATTTGAATGTGGCTCATGGGTAAAAAAAGGTTGGGGACCCCTGCTCTAGAGTGAGCTAGTGAGTGAAAGTAATTTCAAAAGGGTTGAGGAAAGTCCCATGAGGATGGAGACTATGCTATTAAAAGGGAAGATTCTGCAGGAAATGAGAGAATATGTCATGGAAAGAAGTGGCAGACAGGAAGCTGCCTAATCAGTGAAGACCGCCTTATAGGAAAAGGTACAGCATTTTGCTAGTGAAAGACCTAGTAAAAGCATTCTATAGTAGTGTGAGGTGAGATAGGATAATTAGTATGGGCAGCTGCAGCACCAACGAGGAGTAAGTGGGAATAATGATACACTGGTACCCCGCCAGTCAGGGTTGTAGTGGATAGTTAGGGCACTGAAGGAAGACAGTGAGAGGTGTTGGAGCCCCATGGGAAGGCACCTGGTATGGCTGGCATTTGGACAAGGCCCTGGAAAGGGTGGAGTGCTGACTGGACCCCTAGTAAGACACCAGAAGCTAAGGCTGCAAGTAGGAGAGGACATGGAAGGAACCAGGAATTGTACTTGAGATGTGCCTGTGTGTACCCAACCTGACTGTGAAATTATTCCGGATGCTGTGTGCTGTGAATTTATGTTGGAGTGTGTCTGCCTGTGACTGTTTTATTGCAACTTAAAACGGTGTCTTCAGTGTGAGCAACTTCCAGGAAGTACTGCTTAAATACTGAGGGAGGCAAATAACTTATTCAGCTTTTTTTTAAATTCCTCCACCCTATGGGTTTACATAGATCCATAGTATGATCCATTCTTTGGTCTAACAGGTCAAAAGGAGTTTGATTTGGCTCAGCATGTGGGTGTCCAAATACTACTAATATCCATTCGTTTGGTGAGTAGTAATGAGTGAAAAATTAGAGAAACAAAACAAATTTAATGGGCGTTTTTTTTTCTATTCACACAAAATTGACATCAATGGCCATTTGCAAAATGCATATTAGTCAATGGGTATGTTTTTTCCACAGTTTTTGTTGGTGTGGCGTTTTTTTATTATTTTTTTTTGAACAGCAAATATTCTCATGACAACATTTTGCTGTGGCGTCTCTAAACACTAGGGTTGCCACCTTTCCCTTTGGGTAACTCTGGGTGGGCCATGACATAATGGGGCGGGCCGATGATGTGGTGAGCGGGCCAATGACATACTGAGGATGGGTCAATGAGATTGTGGGTGGGGCTATGACGAGGTGATCGGCAGACCGCCAAGTAAATCTCAGGGAATCCTGCCTGGTTTTCCAAATTTCATAAACTGAACATGTGGCATCCCTAGCCTCCACTCATAATAATAATAAAACTTTTTTTATGAAGATCTAATAGTACATAAATAAATCCACAGCAGATGCTGTTTGAGCATCAGTGTATTAACAGAGGAATCAGTACAGGCATAAAACACATAAAATTCACTGTTGCAAAGATAGTAAAGTCCTCTGTGGAACAGCTAGGGATAATACAACCTGCAATTTGTTGTCATCCAGTTATCACTTACTTCCACTTTCTCTAATGGGAGGAGCTCTTCCTTCCCAGCCTTAAATAGGAGCAGGACACTTATGTCCTCACAATGCCAGACAGTAACCAGCAGCCATCTAAGGGAAGGCATACTAACTCCTGCATGTAAGATAAATTAGATCCATGCACATGTAAATCATAATGTCCCCAAACCATTCAGTATGATCACCTAGAAACTTGTTTCTGAATGCAAAGGTTAACTTTTTAATGAAACACACGTTACATTTGTTGCAATGATTGCTGTTATTAAATAATTACCGAGAAAGTTTAGAGCCAACATTATAACTACACACCCGCCGTTTCGTTTTAATTTTGCTTATTGGGATCAGGTATAACCAGTGGCGGAACTACCGGGGGAGCAGGGGGTGCGAGCAGGCCAAGGCTCGCAACCCCGGCAGCCCGCGCGCTACTGAAACTGCGGGCCGTACGGAGGGGGGCGGGGCCCGGCCGAGCGTCACGCACCAGGGCGCGCCCCCCCTCTAGTTACGCTACTGGGTATAACTAAGCCATGTTTGGTCACATGCTTTCATATCTCCCAACATTTGAAAAATGTAAAGAGGGATAAAAAGATATGATTCGGATAGTGTGGCAAACATTTTTGACCATGCCCATTTTGTGGCCATACCCTCTAAATACCATGTCCATTTTACAAAAAATGGCAGGTTATGGGAAGTTATGGAAACACATTTCTGGAGGTTTTAGGGCCATGTTTTATATGTTATTACAGTTTTGCTAATAAAAGTGAAAAGTCACAGTTCCCCCCAAGAGACCTGCTTATCTTATTAGTTACAATTATATCTAAATGCAGGTGTGGCGTATTCTGTGCTCTCTGGCAAGTTTTAGAAAAGTTGTATCTTTTGCTGGCGTTCAGTGCAAGAGATCAAAGGTAAATGCGGGACATTTAAATAAGAAACTGTGACTGCAGACTGAGTTGTCAAAATTGTGACTGCCCCATGAAAATCAGGACAATTGGAAAGTATGTACTCTGTATTTCCTAAGTTCATAAAACTTATAGGAGGAGTTTAATAGGTGGGGGCATCTAGGTTTCAATAGCTTTAAACATTCTGTTTCAGCAACCATGCATGTGAAGGACCACCTGATTTCTATCTATCTAGGCATATTATTTTTGTGCTATTTTTGGTGTGGCTATTGAATAATTATTGTGTTGCATGGGATGCCTAAGCAACAAATAAAAACATCTATTATCAAAATGGCACAGAAAATTACATCTATCTACATGTATAAGTAGAAAAAGGAGGCAATAGAAATGTAACTGTGATATAGGAAAACATGCAAAAAAAAAAAAAGTCTGATTGCAAACAATACTGCAAGCCTGTAGGCAAATCTTAAACTTTATGGTATACGGAACTACATTTTATAGCAGCAACTAGTGGAGAGGGAATCTGCCCTGTTTTGCATTGAGTAAAAATAAACAAAACCATGGGAGAATTTGTAAAACACATTGAAGTCAATGGGCATTCACTGTGACTTTCTTTTGCAGCAACTTTTTTTAAGTGCAAAGTTGCACTATGGGTGTTTTTTCTGCGGGTACTTTTTGAGCACTGGATACATTGGATCCTATTGCTATTTTTTAGTGGCAACATTTCCCAATGGTGCCTATGGGTGTTTTATTATGCTGAAGATTTTGTGGTTTTGCAAAAAATATTACTGATGGCGGGATACTGCCACAAATCCATACCTTGTGACAGGGGCGATTCTAGCCATTATGCCGCCTGAGGCGGCCTTCTTTTGCTACCCCCGGCCCTCCCCACGGCTATCACCTTTAGAGAGCTGAAGAGGGCAGGGCTGGTCCATGTCGCTTAGTACAGAGAGCCGAATTTCAGGGTTGAAAACCGGAAATTTGGCTCTTAGTTACCAGGAGAGGCATTTTTTCCTCCCCTGGCAAACAGGGGGGCGCTGCCGCCTGAGGCGAGCAGCTCAACTCACCTCCCTGGTGGAGCGCTCCTGCCTTGTGAGAAATTTTGCTCATCACAATCACTTAAAAAATTGACTTTTTTCATTCACCTGTCTGTGAGGTTGTTTTGAAAGATACGGGTATAAGAAAAATTCAAATGGGAAGAACCTCACTACTAGTAAAGCAATAGCCCAAGTAATTTTAATGTTAAAAAGACTTTATTAGGACATGCATTAGCCTAACGTGTTTTGTGCCTGAATGGGTTCTTACTCATAGGCTGTTGGTCTCCCTTCAATACAATTCTTTTAAAGGGGTGTCGACTAAGAAGAATTACATAAATTACATCACACAGAGCCTTATCCAATCAAAGAAAGACTCTTTACAAAATTACAGACCAATAGAAAATTATTACATAGATAACATTACACAGAACCATCCAATCAGTTAAGAGCACATGCCACAGGACTTGGACCAATAGAAAAAGGTAGGTAGGTTAAACCCAGCCAATGTAAGTGTTTGATGGAAAAAGTGTAGCGTGTAAGCATTCATTTAATATATTGTGTGTTTAAATTCCATCCTATAGAGCTGGGCATGTTTTATGTGTACAAAGCAGTATTAAGACACTACATACAGGTTAGTTGGATAAATTAGAGATAAATGCAAAGTATTAGTGAATGAAAAATTATATAAAGATTATAATCAAAGGTATGAATGAAACTAATAATATTAAAAAAACTATTAAAGTTAACAACACACAGGGGCACATTTACTAAGGGTCGAATATCAAGGATTAATAAACCCTCAAATTCGACCCTCGAAGTAAAATCCTACGAATTCAAATAACAGATTCGAAGGATTTACCGCAAATCCTATCAATGAAACCGATGAAATCCTTCGAATAGAACGATTCTAAGGATTTTAATCGATCGAATGATTTTCCTTCGATCAAAAAAACCTTAGAAAAGTAATGGGGAAGGTCCCCATAGGCTAACATTCTACCTCAGTAGGTTTAAACTACCGAAGTATGTAGTCTAAGTTTTCTTTAAAGAGACAGTACTTCGACTATCGAATGTTCGAATAATCGAACGATTTTTAGTTCGAATAGTTTGAATCAAAGTCGTAGTCGAAGGTCGTAGTAGCCTATTCGATGGTCGAAGTACCCAAAAAAAATACTTCGAAAAAAGTTTTTTTACTTAGAATCCTTCACTCGAGCTTAGTAAATGTGCCCCTTAGTAGCAGGGCATTATTCATATGTCTCATGCTAGTAGAGAAACTTGAAATTCATCATATAATAATAGTCTGTATTTTACAGAAAAAAGTTACGTCATATTCACTGTTTAAACCATCTGGTATTCTAGTATGTAGAAAGAAGATCCGTTTATTCTCTTATTGCAGACGTTTGGGGACTGGATCCCCTCCCCTCAAACTTCTCTTCAGTTTATCAATGCTATGACCCTTAATTTGTAGATGTCACCTCCATTACACTGACTGATGTGTCTTGCCACATTTGAATCAGGACTTTTGTTCTTTATGTCTTGGATATGTTCCCTAATGCAAATTTTTAAAAGTCTACTGGTTTGGCCCACATATTGAATATGACATTTTGAACACTCTAGGACATATGTAACACCCCTATCTAAAGCAAGAAACATGAACAAGTGCAGCATAGACAGTCTACAGGACTACATATCCCAGCATGCCTCAGAGCTGAGGACCTGGCTGGGGCTTTAATCCACCAATGATAAGAAAGGGCGCAAAATGTCTTGAGGACCACACTGCTGGACTATAAAAAAGGGAGAGAAGTGTGTGCCTGCAGGGGGAAAAACCGCTGACTGCTGCCTACCTGCTGTACCTGCTCTGCGTGGGAGAGCTGCCAGAGGGGAGAGACATCTGCAGGGATCCTGCCCCAGGGGAAGCTGCTACTGGGAGAAGCTGACCCTGCTATCCCAGTCCTAGACTAGCACCTGTAA
The DNA here is from genome assembly GCF_017654675.1 of Xenopus laevis. Taxonomy (NCBI): domain Eukaryota; kingdom Metazoa; phylum Chordata; class Amphibia; order Anura; family Pipidae; genus Xenopus; species Xenopus laevis. The sequence continues at coordinate 64,128,521 of NC_054373.1, forward strand.
AAGAGCCATCAGTGCTAGCCAGAAAGGGAGCAGGGGGAAACGGCCTGCGGTTGGTGGGAGAGTCCTAGGCTGACATGCTGCAAAGAGGCCCAGGTGATTTCAGCTGCTAGAGAACAGAGCTGCCTGCATCCCATCTGAGGTCTGTTACTAAAGGTGATACAGAGTTTGGAGCACAGACTGTGAGTAACCTGCAACACCACACACTATTGGGGAACTGTGTATTATCAAACCATAGGAGCTAATCCATCTGTTGCTGAACTATACACTCTGCCAAGTCATTTCTCACCTGGGAGGAAAGTGTTTCTTCACTAAGTTTATAGAGTTATACTGCTAACCGACAGAGGAAAGGATCAGTGCTATTGGCCAATAAGCTAAACTCAATAAGGGCCCCAATGTGCACAAATCATCTGGGACTGTGACAGGGAAATTAAGTTACAACATTTAGCATATATATTTTCTGCATACTTTGTATTAGCAATTTAAATGTGTCATTGTTGGTTGGTGTATTGTTATACATATATATCTTGCTTTAATATTTTAAATCATAGTCGGATCCCTGCTGATTATTTGGTACGCTTAATAAAGAAAAGGGATATCACTGTTTATCATTATTGTGGTCCGTTCAATGGGGTTTCACTGAGCGTGCTGGAGTTACCCATATATATATTAGTCTCACTCAAGGGTATGCTACACATAAACTACAAAATACTTCTTGTGTGTGACTGAAGACACAAAGCAATGTGTTTTTTGGACATGTTTACATGTGAGGCATCGAGTTTCCCCACAATTGAATATGCCATATGTGTTAAACCAATCCTGTGCCAGGACCCTGTACATAACTGGGCCCTATTGAGTTACCCAAAGTGCAGGTGCGTCTAGTTACTGCTTTAAAGCCATAGTCCAGGATAGAATCCAATGAAGGATCAGTTTTCAGAATATTAAGATTTCTATTCATAATTCCATGGAAGAAATTCTTGGTTTAATCAGTAACTAGACGCACCCGCACTTTGGGTAACTCGATAGCACCTCTTTATGAGTAAATTCCCCAATAACTAAAGACAATTTTTTGTCCATAAAAACAGACCTTTTTGACAACAACAACTCACTGTTTTAAGCAGTGTTTTCTCAGTCTACCAGAACCACTCCAGTTCACCACCTTTCTCTCAGAGCAGAGCAGCTTATACTCCCAGGCGATGCTTTTAATTATGGGTGAGGCCAATCAGACCTTACATCTGAGCAGATATTTTTGGGGTTTAAAAAATTATTTCTGATAGTTAACTTAATTAATATATTTCAACATATACTGAATTATTTTTTAGATAAGTATATCAAAGTTCACAATAATCAAATTTATCCCTTGGAATTCAGCTCATGAATTGCATCTATCAAATCCTAAAACATAATATTGATTGTTAATGCGTGATCCAAAGTTTGTCCAAAAGTCACCTAGCACTGGCCCAAAGTAGATGTCACATACTTCTCCAAAATGCCCATTGTTGTCTTCATTTAAGGATTAATTTGGAAGACTTATCATTATTTCCTGTTCATGCACTAGTAGTATATTTTACTACTTCTACTATTAGCATTTTTAATGTAATTTTTATGGGTTTTTTTTCATTATGGTCATACTCTCACTGCCCTTACAAAAATGTGTATTTAGTGATGAACATCAATTTTATTATTAATTGACACAGGGGCTGTGGCCAGCTATTCATTGTAGTTTCCATTATCTCAAACTTCTGTCAAGACACCATAAGCTTTCCAATGTCTCAGGACATGCAAAACTAAAATATTACAAAATACTAACAAAATACTCATCCATCTTTCATGAATAGCTAGCATGCTTCCTCAAATCATGCCTACTACAGAAGACAATACCATGGTAAGGTGACATGCTGTTCCTAGAAGCTATTTATATATATATCATTCTGATAAAGCTTACTTAATTTTAACCATTCCTTCTCCTTTAAAATGTGAGTGTATCAGATGATCAGTTTTACCCATTGCTTTGTGCCGTTAGGGTACACATTAAATTATTTTTTCACATAGCTCATATATTCCTCAAATGCCCAAGCTTACTGGAATGATTGAACAGAGGCAGACTAAAATATATATGACAAATATAAGCATTGTAAACAAGGATACAAATCCCTTTTGCCAGCCTCCAACACGTAGTTATGTAACAGCTGACAGCTTGACTGAAGCCAGTACAGAAGTTGCCATTCTGTACTCTGATCACGTATTGGTAGCAGAGTAGGAGTAGCAGAAGGAATGAGAACTGTTGTCAGTAATGCAGCAGAATACAGAGTTAAAGAACAAGCAGGTTCTTTCTAGCAAAAACAAATAAAAAAAATGGAGTGAAAGAATCAATATCATGAAATATACTAAGACACACTGAAAATAGAAAAATGTACTAATTTATGCTAATGTCCCAAAACAGTATCAAATGATAAGTAACCATGATGATTTTTTTTTCATTCTCTTTTGTGTGTTTCGTATAAGGGGGGCAATTGTGGTAAATGATGTATAAAGTGTGACAATGATGAAATTGCTATTTATTATTTATTTTAATCAGTGCTGTTTTTGTCATGAGACAGGGTGAGAACTTGGTCACTTTAAGATTTATTCTATATATTGCAGCTGTGCTATTCACGCTAGTCAAACAGACCAAAGCAGTAGATAAAGCACCCCTGCTTGTAATATAGTTGTGGCAGTTTGTAAAGTAATACACATCAAAATGACATTCTTACTTGAATATCAATGGAAACCTGCATGATATTTTATTTGTGACCATTGCTCCCTATGTCTTCTGACTGTCTGTGCCCAGAACTCTGCATCCTGAAGCAGGAGGTAGAGGCCTGCACGGGTCCATTTTGTTAGACCCCTAATGACCCATACCTGTGACCCGCAACCCAGACCCACAACCGCAAATTTCCTCTACTAATTCTCTACCTGAGCTCCAATAGACCAACTTACCCTTCGACTAGGGTACACGCGGAACCGGAAGTGGTGTCACTTTGGACCGGAATGATATTACCCAAGATGCTGAAACTGCAGGAAGGATAAAGCCTGCACCTTTGCCAGGTACCCAGCTGGGTTACCCGCGGACTGCCCATACTTGCAGGGAATCTGAACTTTTACCCCAAAACCCGTACACTTTGCAGATATTCCGCTGGTACCCGAACCAGTGCAAGACTCTAGCAGGAGGCACTTGTTCTTTTGTTGTTGTTGTCTAAGTATGCAACAAGCAGAGGAACATTTGTCAGATAACCCTAATTTAATGCTCATGTTTACCTTTTCGCACGAGCACCATTCTTTGTTATCATATCCTCTCTCCTCTCATGTTCAAAACCTTTTTATGAACTTCTGCTCAAGAGCTGAACACAACCAGGGCCGGCCTTAGGCCAATTGGACCAATTGGGCCCAATTGGGCCCCGCACCTCTGGGGGGCCCCGCACCACAGGGCAGCACAGATATTTCCCTCAGCACATGATGCTGCCTGGCCTGCCCCCAACTTTGAGAGTCCAGCCCATCCCCAAATCCATAGGTCTAGCCTGCCCCCAACTCTCATAGGCCCAGCTTTCCTCCAACCTTGATAGGCCCTGCCTGCCCCCAATCCAACCAAGCCTGCTCCCAAGCTGAATCGGCCCAGCCTCCCCCAAACTAATTGGCCCAGTCCACTCTCCTATTTCCTCCCTCTCTCTCTTACCCTGTGTGCCCCTATTATGTTACCTTGTCTGCCCCTTTCCTTTCTATTTTGTGCCTGTATGCCCTTATTTTCCTAAATACTTGGTGTGTCAGTAGCCAGCAACACTTTGTCTAGGGGCCCCGCCAACATGGTCCCAATTGGGCCCCACATTTGATAGGACCAGCCCTGAACACAACCTGTGCTGCAAAGGAATATGTTACCTTGCAAGACTGTGTTCTGTCTGTTTCTCTATGCATGTGTGTCTCTTTCATTGTCATTGTTAATATGTGTGTTTCTTAATTTCTTTCCAAGTGGTTCTTTTTATTTTCTTTGTAGCGCTCTGAGTGCTTTGCTCTCTTTATTGTACAGATCTCTATGTCTCTCCTAGTATTATACTTTCCTGTCATTGTTCACATGTACTGCTCTATGTTTATTCATTCTTTCTCTTCACTCCATACCTGAACCTCTTTCTCCCCCTCTCGGCATGCCTATTTCTATACTTGCATATCACTTGTCTATGTTAATGTGTGTGGTGTCTGTATGTGCATCTGTGCATATCTCCCTCTATTGATTTGTGTCTGCTGGTGTGAATTTCTCTCTCTATCTTTCTCTCTTTCTGGTGTATCTTTCTCTCTCTCTGCCTTCCTGTCTCTTTCTGTATAAATATGTATTTGTATGGTGCCATGTATCTTACAAAGGTGCCATGTATCTTCTCTGTTACCCATCTTTGTATATTATTACCCCTGTGGTGTTTGCCCTCCCCACATGTTTTTCATCTCACAATTGTTAGTTTTTTTTTTTTATAAAAAATAAGTAGACAAAGTCAGATACCATTATATAAGAATGAAGTCCATGAGTATAAAGTTAAATACATAAGCTACAAAAACAGTAACAGTTTATAACAATCAATTACTAATTTAAACTTAAACTAAAAATAAAGGAAAATATATTTATACCGTATATATATATATATATATATATATATATATATATATATATATATATATATATATAAAACAAAGGGAGTGGAGTGCACAACCATAAGAAAAACTGGATACCTGGGTGCTAGTCCGTAACATATAGATCCATACTGCAAATATTGACAGCACTCCAAGGAAGTTCACAACGAGTCGATATTGCTAAAGTGGAGGTTTTATTGAAGATCCAACGTTTCGGTTCCTTACTGGAACCTTCGTCAGGGATAATAACCATATTATCCCTGACGAAGGTTCCAGTAAGGAACCGAAACGTTGGATCTTCAATAAAACCTCCACTTTAGCAATATCGACTCGTTGTGAACTTCCTTGGAGTGCTGTCAATATTTGCAGTATGGATATATATATATATATATATATATATATATATATACACACACACACACACACACACATGGTATACAGAGTTATGCATTCTAACTTTTGTATTGGTGAAAAAATATTTAGTATTCCTAGTAAAATTGAATGTACCTTTATGTTACACTTAGGGGCAGATTTACTAAGGTTAGAATGTTAAATTCGATTCGAATTTTCAAGGTTTCTTGGTCAAAACTCACAATTTTGAGTTTAAAACCACAAACTCAAATTCGAACTTTGAATTCGAGATTTATCATTCCCCTTCCCTGGAAGTACCTCGAATTCGATAGGTTGCCACCTAAAACCTGGCGAGTTCATGTAGAAGTTAATGGCAGAGGTCCACTGACCTATTTGAATAAGTTAATAGCCTTCCTCACATTTGAGTTGTTTTTGAGAAAAACTTGATTCGAATTGTGTTCAAATTTCATTCAATAGAATTTTAGATGTTTGAGTTTTTTTTAAAATAAGTTTTGGGTTGGTATCATTAGTTTGCATTTAAGACGTTCTAGTACTATTCGAGTTTCGAGTTTGAGGTAAAAAAATACCTCTAACACTCGACCTTTAATATATAACCCTCTTACTCTTAACACCAAACAGATGTATTATATACTATACTATATAATGAACTCTTCCTTGTCAGTAAACCTGGAATTGGGGGGGGGATGAGGAGATACTTGTGTACAGAGCGAATAATTTTATTCCAGTAAGAAAGAGGTAATAAGGGTTAAAGTTTAATAATTGCTAATGAAAAAAAAATATGATTTTTTTAATTAAAATAATAAATCTTCATTACAAGCCCTACTTGTTTGGTTCATGTTAAACAAAGGTGTATATTGCTGTTTAAATTATGAGTTATAGTAGTAAGGATACTAAAATGTGTAAAGTTAGGTAATTACGGAAGCTGGAATCTCTAATTATTAAGCCTGAAGACAAGAAGGTAACTATGGTTGTAATGAACATATATGATTACTTGCACACAGTTTTCCAATAATACATATTTGACAATTTGCATCAAATCCAATTAAAACACATAACATGTACAAAATATTAATGATATACTGCACGACAGTAAAAATCTTATGACCAGCCTAAACTCAGAGGACCAAAGGAGCTTGGTTGTTATTCTTAACAAAAGTAAAGAAGTAAGGCATCCCTGGTAGGCATCAGGAATGAGCACACATAATGAAGCAATCTCTAAATTGATGAAAAATGCCTTAAAACTAGGCTTGGGCGAATTTGACCCATTTAGTTTTGCCAAAAATTTGCTGCCGGCGAAATGACGCTGACGCCCATTAAAGTCTATGGGGTAAAAATGTTTTTGACGCAAGTCTTTTTTTTTTTTTGACGCGCGACGCCATATAAGTCTATGGGCGTAATTTTTGCAGCGAAACAAGGCAAAAAAATCCGCCCATCCCTACTTAAAACAAATCAAAAGAAACTACAGAGATATTTTCAAAATAACCCACTTTTCTGGATGGATCTGAACTAGGGTTGCCACCTTCCTATATATTATTTTTTTTCCCCTATTAGTAACATTGGGGTCAAGCATCATTTTACTGGCCAGGCTGGTAAAATACTGGCCAGGTGGTAACCCTAATCTGAACACAATCACTACTAGTGTTTTTACCCTCCAAGATAGAGCTTCCATTATTGTTAAAATAGAAAAGAGGTACAGATGACTTCAAGGAGAAAATATATATGAAAATGTGGCCACTTTTACAGACCATGACCACACTTGTATCTACAGTATATATATACCTCCAGCATGAAGTGGTACAATGGCCCAGCATTTAATGGTGAAGTGAACAGAGAATTAAATGGTATAATAAACTCCAGTTGCTTTCTTTTTTTAAATTTCTTTTTTTAAATCTCTCTCTCTATATATTGCCCCTGATGCTGTTAGTCATCCCTCCACACCCCACAGTTTCATCTGCATGTGTTACTCTTTTTATAATTGTGGCACCTTTAAATGGTAACAAAAGCAGAGAATTATATGGTACAATAAGAGTGCACCACTTACGACTCATTTAAGAAGCCCGAAAGAATGTTGCCCTCTGCTAGATCCCACAGTTTGGTGTAGAAAGCAGCATCAAAAGAGTGCAGGCCAACCATGTCCAGACCATCTGCAGTCAGCACTTGCTTTGTGGGGAAAACATCTGAAATGGAGCAAAGAGGCTTACGGCACTTACTAAAGACCATAACGCAGCTGCCCTTTTGCCACTGTGTTCTGGTATTTAAATGACCCCTAGGAATCAGGGGCATAACTACAGAGGAAGCAGACCCTGCAGTTGCAGTGGGGCCCAGGCGGTATTGGGGCCCCATGAGACCCTAATTCATATACAATTTCAATAAATATTGGTAAAACAGGTCAACCTAAAGACATTTTCGGGGGCCTGAAAAATAATTAGCTATCACTTCTGATGTGTCATCAGCAATCATAAAACCAAGGAAAATCTGGGACAGACCAAGGAAAGCCTGGACACCCTAAGAATATAGCAATCAGCATATCATTCAATTCCCCCAGAGTTCGAAGCAGGTAATGATGAGCGAATCTGTCCCATTTCGCTTAGTCAAAAATTTGCAAAACTTTTTTGTTGTGCAACAATTTTTTTTGTCGCATAACATTTTTGTAGCGTACTACATTAGAGTTTATGGCAGTTTTTTCGTGGCACCTTGCTTCTGCTTTGGGGCTACCAATAAAAATTGTAAAGGCAGTCTCACATGCATTTTTTGCTCAGTATGCTGCTACACACATGTCCTACATTGCTAGATGAGCTCCTATCCACTGCTTTTTCAATATAAAGAAAGACTCCAATTTCCTAAAAACTTGTCTGTGATTTTTGACATTACCTCTGGTCAACTGGTAATGGTATCTAATAAACACTTATTAACTATGTTGCTGTTTAAGCAAAATGACAGTCTACAGTTTATACATTACTAATAGCTTACGAACATAGGCACAGCTCATTGCCATTTATTAATTGTACTGTATATGTGTAAATTCTTACAGGAATAATGTTTTGAAATTGTATGAACTGTATCGTAACCCTCTAAAACTAAATGATACAATTAAAAGGAATTACTCAGAAATAACATTGTCAGAGTGAATACAGAGTGGAATTCCCTGTGAATCTTATTGAACTCAAACTGATTACTTTCCTCAGAGTAGTCTACATTTAAGACAGATGGGATGCCAAAAGCCACCATCATATAATTTACTTATACCTTTTCTTACTAGTAACTAACTTCACTGAACTTCATTGAACCAATGGTCCTCTAGCGTAACTGTTATAAATACATGGAAATAAGTATGCTGTATACTACAAAATTCATTTACTAATACTACTAAAGGATAAAGGAATTTATTTTAAAAACATGAGCAGCATGGTGGTGCATTGGTGCTTGGTTTAATTACATCCAGTGTACTAGTTAGAAAGAGTTTGTATACCATCCCTATGTGCTATATAAATGAAAAAGAATAAATGATTACTCTGTTTCCTCCTGACACCTCCTGACACTTCTTTACCCACAGTATTACCTCAACATCATTCACACCTTTACTTAAATGCCTGAAACCAAAAGTTATCAGAATTAAAAAAAAACTCCTATCCTCATCCTCCGTCTGGTGTTCCTTCCCTTAAAAAAATAAAATTTAAAATGCTCAAACACAATAATGTTTGGCCCTTCTGCACTGTTAGAAGGTTTTCCCCTACTGCTCCTTTCCCCTAGTTACCCTAGGAAGTACTATTATTAATTAATTTAACACAAGTATAGAACTTTAACAGTGTGATTATTTCATAAAATATGTGTTGTCCAGTTTTGCTGTTGTGGTGGGTATTGTTGCTCTGACTCCATAAGTATTATTATGTTGGCTTTGAAGAAGCCAACATACTGTTCTACTAGTTATTAATGCTGTACTATATTTTATAGGCTGATGGTAAAACAAACAGGGGCTCGCCATTACTAGGTGGAAAGTAGCTTTTTTATGGAGTTGCTAACATCAGTGTGGAAAAATAATTAACCTTATACAGGGCTTGGATTTATGCTCCAGAGTGTAGTCTCAACTATTTTGTGAGCATGTGAGGCAGATGATGTCATTATGCTCAGCATTAACATGAAGAGTGTACTGCGCCTGTGCCAAAAATGACCTGATGTGGAGGATTCCAGGGGGAAAGAGGGCTGTCACTCACCCTGTCTTAATATACCCTGGGACCGTTCAACAAAGTTGAATACCAGTAAGGGGTATGTGGTAAACAATTAAGGTTGCAGACAGAGCCTAACAAATCAGCACCCACACTGACTTCACCTTTGCTTGACCTATAGCAGTTTTTATGTCTGCTGGCAATATCCACAGATATGGTATTCCTTTTTTGATTTTGAGAATGCCAACATCTCCCTGTATGCCATTTTTAAAAAATCACTTTATATCCAGAGATTGTACTTTTTTCTTGACATCATTTAGAGGTTGATCTTGGTTTCATCTATCCAAAGAATGTTTTTCCAGAACGTTTCTGGCTTTTTAAAGATGTTTTAAGAAGTCTGATCTAGACTTTATATTCTTGATGCTTATGAGTTGCTTGCACCTTGCAGTGCACCCTCTGTTTTTTTCTTTCTTGCAGTCTTCTCTTTATGGTAGACTTGGATATCGATACGCCCACCTCCTGGAGAGTGGTGTTCACTTGTTTGGCTGTTGTGAAGGGGTTTCTTTTCACCATGGAAATGATACTGCAATCATCCACCACTGTTGTCTTCTGTGGATGTCCAGGTCTTTTTGTATTGTGTTGCGTTCCCCGGTGCTTACTTTCTCAGGATGTACCAAACTGTAGATTTTGCCACTCCTATTATTGTAGCAATTACTAAGATGTTTTTTTGTTCTGTTTTTGCAACAAGGATGGCTTGTTTAACCTGCATGGAGAGCTCCTTTGACCTCAAATCTATTGACCCTCAAATCAACTCCAGGACTTTTAGCTGATTCATTAATAATGAAATAACAAAGTAATTGCCCACACCTGCCCATGAAATAGCCTTTGAGTCAATGGTCCAATTACTTTTGAGCCCCTGAAATGAAGTGATTGTGTTAAAAAAGGCTTTAGTTCCTCACATTTTTATGCAATGTTTTTATTCAACCAACTGAATTAAAGCTGAAAGTCTTCAGTTCAACTGCATCTGAGAACCAAAATTAGAAAAAACTTGTCTCTGTCCAAAGATTTATGGACCTAATTATATATATATAAACAAAATAAACGTGCCCGGGTGCGCGATCAGTAAATAGACTATACAAAACAAAAAAGAGAGATCAGCACTCACAGGTCTTAGAAAAATAAAAATGATTTATTAAAGAGCATGGACTAACGTTTCGGCTCTTCCTTTGAGAAAGGCTCTGGAAGAGCCGAAACGTTAATCCATGCTCTTTAATAAATCATTTTTATTTTATTTTTCTAAGACCTGTGAGTGCTGATCTCTGTTTTTTGTTTTGTATATATATATATATATATATATATATATATATATATATATATATATATATATATATATATATATATATATATATATATATATATATATATATATATATATTCGAAAACTTGCTTGAAGCCGGCACAGCACGTATAAAGGTTAAGTGTGCCTGGGTGCAAAAGGCAAACAATAAGATAACTGTCCCAAATAAGGCATGCACTCACAGGTCTTATACAAGGTGAAAAAATGGTGTTTATTCAGCAAAAAACTGCTAACGTTTCGGCTAGCCCTCTAGCCTTTCTCAAAGTGCATATCTGTCAGGCTTACCAGTATGATCCAGACGTAGAAGGAGTAGGAACAGAAGACAATGAACCACAAGCGCCTCACACACCCGCTAACTCACCCGAGGTTGGAAACGGGGAGCAGGGGTGTGGAGAGTAGCCAGTGAGACTAAACGAGGTACAGAAGGATCAGGCAAGGCGTAGTCAGGATATCCGGGTCAAGGCAGGCAGCGAGAATCGTCAACGGTAAACAGGCAGAAGGTCTAGGCAACAAGCAAGAATCAGAGTCCAGGAACAGGCAGGGGTCAAACACAATATCGACAGGAAGGTATCAACGCTAGGGTTTCAGTTATAAACCTAATAACCAGGCACAGAGCAGAGACTGGAGCAGGTTTAAATAGCGCTAGTTTGGCGCCAACTGACGTCATCAGACCGCGTCCGTTACGTGCGTCCGTCGCGCGCGTCCGTTACGTCGCGCGCGTCCGCTGCGTCGCGCACGCCCCGGCGCCAGCGACCGTCGCCCGCGCCTCCGCGCCGGCGTCCGTCGCCCGCATTCGATGCGGCGCGCAGGCGCACATCAGTTGCCTGATTACTGCACCTGCGACCACACCGACCAGGGCGCAACGCTGACACAGCAGGGACCTTACATTGCCCCCCATCAAGGAGTGGCCTCAGGACACGACAACCAGCGGTCTTGTTAGGATGCTCTTCGTGAAATTTTTTCAACAGATCTGGAGCGTGAATGTTCTTGACTGGCTCCCAGGAATTCTCTTCAGGGCCATAGCCCTTCCATCCCACCAAGTATTGTACTTGCCTGCCTCTAATACGAGAGTCCAGAATTTTTTCGACCTCGAATTCCTCTTGATTATCCACTAGAACTGGGAGAGGAGGAGGAGTCGTACGACCTGGAAACTGGAAGGTGGAAGCAGATTTCAGGAGAGCCGAATGGAACACCGGATGAATACGCCAAGAAGCAGGAAGCTTTAACTGAAAGGCCACAGGATTAATTTGACGAACAATAGAAAAAGGACCCAGGAAACGTTGGCCGAGCTTCCTGCTGGGAGAAGATAACTTAAGATTAATAGTAGACAACCAGACTCGATCACCCACCTTGAACTCTGGGTCTTTATTCCGTCTCCGATCAGCGTATAACTTGAAATTCTTCTGGGCCTTGGACATGTTCTCTTGCAGTTTCCGAAAATTGTCTGTTAGGAAGTTGAGGCGGTCTTGAACTGCGGGAACCAGGATATCAGCCACTATAGAAGAAGGAAAGGTTAAAGGGTGGAGACCATAATTAGCAAAGAAAGGAGACTGGTTAATGGATGAATGGTGAGCATTATTGTAAGCGAATTCAGCAAGAGGTAGAAGGTTTGCCCAGTTGTCTTGAAGATGAGAAGAGTAGCACCTCAGATATTGTTCTAAAGTCTGGTTGGTTCGTTCCGTCTGGCCGTTGGATTGAGGATGAAAGGCTGAAGAAAGGGAAACAGAAATTTGAAGGGCGCCACACAAGGTTTTCCAGAACTGAGATGTGAATTGTGGGCCTCGATCCGATATCACCTCCTGCGGAAGACCATGGAGCCTAACAACTTCCTTGATAAAAACGTCTGCAGTTTCGGAAGCGGAAGGGAGCTTGGGCAAGGACTTGAAATGAGCCATCTTGGTCAAACGGTCAATAAATACCACTATGGTAGAACATCCATCAGACTGTGGTAATTCCGAGATAAAGTCCAACGAAACAGAGCTCCAGGGACGGGAAGGGACAGGAAGGGGTTGAAGAAGGCCAAAGGGTTTAGAATGAGAGTCTTTAGATCTGGCACAAATTTCACATGAAGAAACGAATTGGAAGCAATCTTTGGCTAATCCTGGCCAAGAGAACGATCTTTTAGCTGCGATAATAGTCTTCTTGACCCCTGGATGTCCGGCCAATTTGGAGTCGTGTATACTTTTAAGAACCTCCAACCGCATCTCCTCAGGAACAAAAATCTTGTCTTTTAGAAGAAGAAATCCTCCCTTAGGAACGAGGGCTGGTTCCATGATGGACTTGGAAGCGTTCTGGATCTGTTTAAGAAGGGTCGGCTGTAGTAAAAGGAAATTGTTGGATTTCAGGATGGTTTCAGGAGAAGAAGGTATTTCGTCATCGAGGGTAAACATACGGGATAAGGCGTCGGCTTTAGTATTCTTAGATCCAGGCCGATAGGTAAGGTGGAAATTAAACCTCATGAAGAAAAGAGCCCACCTCGCTTGTCTTGGTCTCAGTCTCTTGGCGGAACGAAGGTACTCCAAGTTTCTGTGGTCGGTGAAGATAAGAATAGGGTGCTTGGAACCTTCCAGAAGATACCGCCACTCCTCCAGTGCCAGTTTAATAGCGAGTAGTTCCCGATCGGCCACATCGTAATTGCATTCACATTTTGCCATTTTACGGGAAAAAAAAGCTACTGGATGGAGCTCCTCTTGGATCCCAGATCTTTGGGACAAAACAGCGCCCACCGCAACTTCAGAGGCATCGACTTCCAGAACAAATGGTAAGGATAAATCAGGATGACAAAGGATAGGAGCTGATGTGAAAAGTTTCTTTAAGTTTTCGAAAGATACTTGGGCTTGAGAGGACCAAAAAAATTTCTTATTCATGCGAGTCAGCTCTGTTATTGGTAGAATAGTCTGAGAGAAACCTCTAATAAACTTCCTGTAGAAGTTTGCGAAACCAATAAAGCGTTGAACTGCCTTCCTGGATGTGGGAGCTGGCCAGTCGAGGATTGCCGAGATCTTCTTTGAATCCATCTGGATGCCTAGAGGAGAAATAAAGAATCCTAGAAATTCAACAGAGGACTGCTCAAAAATGCACTTTTCAATTTTGGCATAGAGTTGGTGAGTGCGAAGGCGAGCAAGAACCCTCCTCATATGGATCCTGTGTTCATCTAAGGAACTAGAAAAAATTAAAATGTCATCCAGATAAATTATAACAAAAATGTCAAGAAAGTCCCGAAAAATGTCATTGACAAAATGCTGGAATGTTGCGGGAGCGTTGCAAAGGCCGAACGGCATCACCAGATATTCGAAGTGGCCGTAGCGAGTACGAAACGCCGTCTTCCACTCGTCTCCCTCACGTATCCTGACCAGGTTATATGCTCCCCTCAGATCCAACTTAGAAAAAATCTTGGCCTCCGTTAAGCGTTGGAATAACTCTGGAATTAAAGGAAGAGGATATCGGTTTTTGATCGTTATTTTGTTCAAGTCTCTATAATCAATACAGGGTCTTAATGAGTGATCTTTCTTTTCGACAAAGAATATCCCTGCCCCGGCTGGAGAAGAAGATTGACGAATAAAACCTTTGGCCAAATTTTCATCAAGATATGAGCGAAGTTCAGCTAGTTCTGGTTCGGACAACGGGTAAATACGACCAAAGGGTACTTGGGAACCGGGCAAAAGATTAATTGGGCAATCATAGATGCGATGAGGGGGTAGAGAATCGGCACCTTTCTTGTTGAACACATCTGCGAACTCCCGATAGCTTTGAGGAAGAATTTGAAGAACTTCGGATGAGGAGGATAACGAACAAACTTGACTAGAAGAAGGATAACTTTCGAATCTACATTTAGATTGACAAAATTGCGAAAGAAAGGTTATTTCCCCTGTGGCCCAATTGATGGATGGATTATGTTTTTGTAACCATGGCAACCCCAAAATGACAGGAAAAAGAGGAGACGTGACCACATCTAAATTCATCATTTCCGAATGCTTTTTATTGAGGGAAACAAAAAGAGGAATGGTTTCTTGCACCACTGGGCCCGAAGTAATTAAGGAACCATCAGCCACCCGAAGGGAAATGGGATTCTTCTTAGGTTGGAGAGGAATCTGGAGTTGGGAAACGATCGTACTGTCCATGAAACAGCCACTTGCTCCGGAATCAAGGATGGCTTGGAGTTTTGCTGTTTGACTTCCCCACTGCAGAAAGAGAGAGACTGTCAGTAAAGGTACTGGTTTGTTACAACATTTTAAGTCTTTACTAAAAAAGTCTTTACCCGTAGGACGGGTTGGGCAGCTCCTTAGTAAGTGACCGGCCTGGCCACAGTAGAGGCAAAGGTTTAATCTGCGGCGACGAAGGCGTTCTTCCGCAGTGAGGGCAGACCTGATGGCTCCAATTTGCATCGGTTCCGAGGACGAATCTGAAGCAGAGGAAGGCAAGGGAAAAGGTACTTGGACTGGAGGAGGGGCGGTAGGTACAACCCAGGTATGAGGTATCAGGCCAGCCTTTTCGGCTTTCTCCTCTTCTCTGCGCTCTCTGAGTCTCTGGTCGAGCTGAATGGCAAGAGTGATGAGACCCTCCAGCGTGTCTGGAATTCCTGTACGAGCGAGCTCGTTTTTCAGTTCAGGGAAAAGACCCAAACGATATTGGTGCTTAAGGGCCGCAGGATTCCAATCCGTATCTTCGGACCATTGCCGGAACTCAAGCGTATAGTCCTCCGCAGGACGAGTTCCCTGTTTGAGAGCATGAAGGGCGGCTTCAGCGGTGGAGACTCTATGAGGGTCGTCATAGAGAATCGCCATGGCATCAAAAAAAGTGTCCACAGAAGCTAATACAGGGCTCCGTCGATCCATTAAACGAAAGGCCCAGGTCTGGGGTTCTCCGGACAGAAAAGTAATAATAACCCCTACTCGTGTGTTCTCATCGGGGTATGTGTGAGGTTTCAGAGAAAAAAGGAGTTTGCAGCTGCTCCTGAAATTACGGAAGGCTTTCCGATCCCCAGAGAATTTTTCGGGAAAAGCAACTTTAGGTTCCGAGATTTCGGAGGTGAGAACTTGTACCTCAGTGGGACCAACAGAAGTGGTAGCAGCTACAGTGGATTGGCTTGCGGTGGATGGTTGGGCCCTCAGCTGGGATTGCATCTGGGTATATCCGCTCTGAAGCTCCCTCACTGCTTGTGTCAATTCCGACATCTGTTGGATGAGTACGGTAAGCGGTGAAGCCCCTTCAGCTGGATCCATGGCCTGGTTATAGTGTCAGGCTTACCAGTATGATCCAGACGTAGAAGGAGTAGGAACAGAAGACAATGAACCACAAGCGCCTCACACACCCGCTAACTCACCCGAGGTTGGAAACGGGGAGCAGGGGTGTGGAGAGTAGCCAGTGAGACTAAACGAGGTACAGAAGGATCAGGCAAGGCGTAGTCAGGATATCCGGGTCAAGGCAGGCAGCGAGAATCGTCAATGGTAAACAGGCAGAAGGTCTAGGCAACAAGCAAGAATCAGAGTCCAGGAACAGGCAGGGGTCAAACACAATATCGACAGGAAGGTATCAACGCTAGGGTTTCAGTTATAAACCTAATAACCAGGCACAGAGCAGAGACTGGAGCAGGTTTAAATAGCGCTAGTTTGGCGCCAACTGACGTCATCAGACCGCGTCCGTTACGTGCGTCCGTCGCGCGCGTCCGTTACGTCGCGCGCGTCCGCTACGTCGCGCGCGTCCGTTGCGTCGCGCACGCCCCGGCGCCAGCGACCGTCGCCCGCGCCTCCGCGCCGGCGTCCGTCGCCCGCATTCGATGCGGCGCGCAGGCGCACATCAGTTGCCTGATTACTGCACCTGCGACCACACCGACCAGGGCGCAACGCTGACACAGCAGGGACCTTACACATATCACACTCAAAAACCAACATTTAAACACAAAATGGCAGGAAAATGAGGGTCATGAGGTCCTAGAGCATCGTTGTAGATTAGAGTGTTAATAAAGTTGCAACAGAGCAAAAAGAAAAAAACACAACAAAAAATACAATGGAAAAAACAACAAAGACAATAAAAAACAATAATCAGAAAACCAAGAAATACATCTTAAATAGTGTAATCAATCGTGACATAATCAATGTAATATAAGAAGGGAAAGAAATGAATATATTATACTCGAAAACTTGCTTGAAGCCGGCACAGCACGTATAAAGGTTTAGTGTGCCTGGGTGCAAAAGGCAAACAATAATATAACTGTCCCAAATAAGGCATTCACTCACAGGTCTTATACAAGGTGAAAAAATGGTGTTTATTCAGCAAAAAACTGCTAACATTTCGGCTAGCCCTCTAGCCTTTCTCAAAGTGCATATCACACTCAAAAACCAACATTTAAACACAAAATGGCAGGAAAATGAGGGTCATGAGGTCCTAGAGCATCGTTATCGTTATAGGATAAAATATTGCATCTTTTGATATTAATTTTGAAAATACCTGTCTGAATAATTGACTTTAGCTCAATGTAGTGAAGAAGAAGAAAATTTTGAACTGTATGCTGTGACTTTATGTTAGAAAAAGTCCTGAATAAACCTGTGTCCCTGTCTTTATGCTCCTACCTTTACCTACCCACCATAGCTAATTTCCCAAAAAAATGATGTGTACAGGCAACCAGCATGTCACAATATGTACAGTATATGTATATAGCCTATATATTTAGGAAAGATGTCACTGCATGACAGCTAATGCAACAACACTGGATCCTTTCTTTACCAAAGATGTGATGCATGTTTCCAAAACAATTAATAGACTACCCACTCCATCCTCCTGCCTTTCCTACATGCTTCATTCAGAACCAGAAGGAAAAACAATCTCTTACAACATTATCTAAAATAATTTAAAATAATATTCATAATCAGGCATTTATATTTATATGTTGTACTGTATTGATTAAAAGGCTAGTCTTATTTTTAATTAATTTTGTATTCCTGTTTTTTCAAATCTCTGAATCATGTTGAATGTACTCTTACAATTTGGGGGGGGGGTTGGGTACCACTTGAGTTTAATACCTATCACTTGGGTTGGATTTTTGGTAGAAGTTTTTTGTGAATTATGGCATGGAATCCTGTTGGGATCTAAGATAGCTTATTTTTATTTGTTTTTATGTGCTGGCTATGGCTCAGTTACATGTTGGTTTAGCTAATTTATCTTGACATTACTGTATTTACTATGCCACAGTTAGACAACTTACAGCCTGGTTCAGAGAACCTATATTAATATACTATAGTAACAATGACTTAAATACAGGCATCTTAAACAGTGTGGGATTACATGACAATAAAAGTCCAGGGACCCGTCATATCATACAGAGAAGAGCTCCATTCTTTATATTAAGAGATGCTGCAGAAAAAAAAACAATATCATAGGAAATGAAAACCTCAAATAAAATTTGTCAATCCCTTTCAATATAAAAGTTAGTACAATTTTAAATATTAACAGCAGTACTGAAAGTCAGAAAGTAACCAGCAAAGACATATCTTTAATTTATGCTACTATTTGTAGCCTGTGTTATCATTTGGTAAAACAACATTTCAAAAACACAGCTGATTTCAGCTACAGACTGTTATGGTGATCTACCATTCTCTTCACGTCTCTTTTAAATCAATAGAGCTGCAGAGAATATAATAGGTAAGAAATGATAAGAACTTAACTTATGAACCTCAGTAGCACAATTTATAGACTGCAGGTTGTCAGGGAGTAGAATTGTGGTCTTTAAGACACACATTTATCAAGAAATTCAATGTATTCAGCATATTTTCATGACTGTAGTGTTCTTAATTTATCCTATCTACAAACTATGGATATGTGGGTTCATTATTACAATATAATCCATGAAGTTACATTCGTTGCTTAATTCAGCTTGCATGTATTTATATTTTAACATCCCTTTACTATCAATTTTAGCTGCTTGAACAATATTGAATTTAACCAACCAAATGGAAAGGCCCTTTCCTTTCTTTAACTGCTCTTAAAGGGGTTGTTCACCTTTGAGTTAACTTTTAGTATGATGTAGAGAGTGATATTCTCAGACAATTTGCAATTGGGTTTCATTTTTTATTATTTGTAGTTTTTGAGTCATTTAGCTTTTTATTCATTATTTAGGGGGAGAGCATTTGCTGGGGAGAGCATTTGCAAGGGTGATTAGTTTCTAAGTGATTTATTTACAAGTGATCTGGAAGAGTTTAACAAGGAGATCAACAAGAAGAGCTACAATGAGAGACAACACAGAGGACTCTATTACTACATTAAGGGGCCGATTCACATATCGTCGAATATCGAGGGTTAATTAACCCTCGATATTCGACTGGGAATTAAAATCCTTTGACTTCGAATATCGAAGTCGAAGGATTTTAGCGCAAATAGTGCGATCGAACGATCAAAGGATTATTCCTTCGATCGAACGGTAAAATCCTTCGAATCGAACGATTCGAAGGATTTTAATCCAACGATCGAAGGAATATCCTTCGATCAAAAAAAGTTAGCCAAGCCTATGGGGACCTTCCCCATAGGCTAACATTGAGTTCGGTAGCTTTTAGATGGCGAACTAGGGGGTCGAAGTTTTTTCTTAAAGAGACAGTACTTTTGACTATCGAATGGTCGAATAGTCAAACGATTTTTTGTTCGAATAGTTTGATTCAAAGTCGTAGTCGAAGGTCGTAGTAGCCCATTCGATGGTCGAAGTAGCCCAAAAAACACTTCGAAATTCGAAGTTTTTTTACTTCGAATCCTTCACTCGAAGTTAGTGAATCGGCCCCTAAGTTGACTGGTTTCAAAATTAGAAGACATATACTTAGAAGACAAATGCATCAAGGGTCGAATATCGAGGGTTAATTAACCCTCGACATTCGACTGGGGAATGAAAATCCTTCGACTTCGAATATCGAATGGATTTTAATCCAACGATCGAAGGATTATCCTTCGACCAAAAAAAGTTAACCAAGCCTATGGGGACCTTCCCCATAGGATAACATTGAGTTCGGTAGCTTTTAGGTGGCGAACTAGGGGGTCGAAGTTTTTTCTTAAAGAGACAGTACCTCGACTATCGAATGGTCGAATAGTCGAACAATTTTTAGTTCGAATCATTCGATTCGAAGTCGAAGTCGTAGTCGAAGTAGACCATTCGATGGTCGAAGTAGCCAAAAAAACATTTCAAAATTCGAAGTTTTTTTTCTTCTATTCTTTCACTCGAACTTAATGAATGGGCCCCTAATTGTGAGCTATCCACCCACTGCATTCATACTTCATTAAGGACATACCACTATAATTTACCTGCTAACAACAGCAATGGCAAAGTTAATTACATTTGTTCTGTTTGCATGCACTATGCTCCCTAAGGTAGTTACTTCCTTAAACCCTCCTATTGTCTGTAAGTATTCTATATACATATATTCTTCCCTGCTCCCATCCACATACTCCATCTCTCATCTCACTTTACAACTACTTGCAACACCTTTTTCCTCCAGTTACTAACAAGACATGAATGTGTAGTTACTTCAAATCCTCTACCCATATCTTCTCCCTCTTTTACCCTCTGGCTGCAGTTGATATCTGGACCCTGCTCCATACCAAATTATATATCCTGCCCCCTTGCACAAATCTTCTTGTTCCTCTACTTTCTCTAACATTGTTCAGATTCCTTCTTCCTGTCTTCCCTTTTCTTGTGCCCTTCTTAACATTGCACTTTAAGAAATCCACATTTATCCATGATCTTTTTTGCTCTAATTCACTTAGTCTTCTTGCACTAACAGAAACCTGGCTTTCACAGAATGATATCGCTGTTGAGGCTGTTCTTTCTCATGGTGGTCTCTCTTTCTCTCACACCCCTCGAACCATTGGACATGGTGGGGGGTTTGGAATTCTCCTCTCACTGCCAGTTCAAACCTATTTCTATTCTTCCAGCCTTCTTATTCAACTCTTTTGAGGTGCATGCCCTTCAGATTTTCTACCCTGTTTCTGTACATGTAGCTGTCATTTACAGACCCCCCTTCAGCCTCCTCCTCTGCTGCTTTCCTTTCTGACTTTGACACCTGGCTTTCTTTCTTCCTCTTCACCGACAGTCCTGCAATCATCCTTGGGGATTTTAACTTCCACACTGATGATGCTTCACAACCTGGCCCTCTCATTTTCTTCACCTAACCTCCTCCTTTGAGCTCCAGCAGTGGACAAACACCCCTACTCATAAGGATGGCCACTTTCTGGATCTAGTCTTTACTAAAAAAAACTCTCACTCTCTGGTTTTAACCCCTTCCCCTATTTAGTCACCATTTGGTTACATTTTCTATCTCTCTCTCCCCACCCACCTGCTCCTTTCCCCACTGTCTTAGTTCAGGATACACGTGACATTGACCACCCGGGCCTTAGTTCAGTCTTTCAGGTCCAGTCTCACTTCCCTTAAGGAGATGTCTGATCCTGGTAAGTATAATCACATCACGTACTATGCTCAACCATTGGCTCAATTGCCCCCTTTACAGGCTAAGCATAAACATGCTCAAAACCCACGACCCTGGCTGAATTCAAAAACCATATTCTTATGCTCCTGTACAAGATCTCCTGAATGTATGTGGAAAAAATCCTGTACGCAAGCAGACTTTATTCACTGTAAATTTCTACTGTCCTGCCTAAATTCTGCCTTGTCGACAGTCAAGAGTACTATAGTGCCCACAATGCCTGTTTTCTTTATTCAATACTGTTCTCTGACACACTCTGTTCAGGACTTTGTTGATTTCTTTAAAGACAGAATAGAGTCCATCCACAATCAAATCCCTACCTCTACCAATGCAAACCAGCTCCTCCATCCTAAGCTCCTTTTCTGCACGTCTTAATTCCTTCCCTCTGGTAACAATGTCTGACGTCTCCAAGCTTCTCTTGTCTTCCCCACTCACAACTTGCCCTCTTGAACCTTTGCCTTCTTCTCTGCTCTGCACTATGTTGACCCTTCCCTTCTCCTTTCAAACAGGCTTGTGTAAAGCCTATTCTTAAAAAGACCAGCTTGACCCACTCTCACTTCTACCAATTGCCTTTAAACTCCTAGAACATATTTCTAAACATACATGATCTGTTGGACCCTCTGCAATCTAGTTTCTGGCCTGGTCACTCTACTGAGACTGCTTTGTACAGAGTTACAAATGATATTCAGGTTGCCAAAGCCAAAGGTCACTTCTCCATCCTTATCCTCCAACCTATCATCTGCATTTGATACGGTTGACCACTCTCTCCTGATGTAGATTCTGTATTTGCTTGAAATCCGTAACCAGACTGCATCTTGGCTCTCTTCTTACCAAGATGTCTACTATGCTAACAAAACCTCATCTCCAGTTCCACATAATGTAGGGGTGCCACAAGACTCTGTACTTGGTCCATTGTTGTTCTCCCTGTACACTCTATCTTTGGGAGATCTCATCCACTCATTTGGCTTTAATTATCAACTGTATGTTAATGATACTCAAATATATTTATCCGCCCCTTCATTAACAGCTGAAACAGAAGCTCAAATCTCTAACTGCCTCCTAGCAATCTCCAACTGGATGAACTAGCACCACCTCAAACTCAACCTAACAAGAACTGAACTAATCATCTTTCCACCTAATAATCATATTACCGTATATACTCGCGTATAAGCCGAGTTTTTCAGCACCCAAAATGTGCTGAAAAACTCAACCTCGGCTTATACGCGGGTCATACCGTAGATACGCTCCTTCCGCAGCCCCAGCAGGACTGTCTGTGACTGACTGACTCACGATCGCCGCCCGGAGCAGGTCCAGGAGCTCCGGGCGGCGCGTCCTTCCCTGCCGGCGTTCGCTCCCAAAATGGCGGCGCCCATGGCCGCCACGTGGGTAGCGGCGCCGGCCGCTGGAACTGACATAAAGGCAACTGTGCGCGCCCTCAGCCCAAATCACTTACCCGGACTCTAAAGCCCTTGACGCTACGAGACAGGAAGCGGCGAATGCCGGGAACTCCTTCAGGTCACGCAATAATCCCCCCGGTTCAAGCAGAGTTATTCACAGCAGAAAACAAACTTCACCGCTCCTAAGGCCTGACGGACTTTCTGTCGCAAGGCCTGAGTTTTAATCGCTGCACAAAATATCAGCAGCCGAGTCCCAGAGGCGATACACAGAACCGGCCCCCGTTCCACCGCTCCTTCTCTCCCATCTCCATAACCACCGCTTGACAACAACCCAAGTACTGCGCAAGCGCGAAATGACTTCAAGCAAAGCATTCTGGGAGATGGAGTTCGGCTGCGAACCGGAGCGCTTGGTTATGCGGCAGAGCGCAGGGAAGGAGTGAGCATGCGTGTCAGGAGATAAGCATTGTATAGTAGCTGTACCTCCGCCGAGGAAAAAAGATCCGGGTGCAAGTAGCTTTGCCATTACGGTTCGTTGCTAAGGGACTACTTTTGCTGTGCTACTTAGTCTGCTCCAGTTTAGCTGCTTAAAGGGAATCTTACCCAAAAACATTTTTATTGCGCAATGGAAGCAGCATTTATACATTTGTAACTGTATTTGCACTGGAAAGCAGAATGAGTTATTATTTCTTTTCCCTGGTTGTGACTGGTGAAACAATGTAGCACACATCAGTTTCCTCCACGTTTGTTCATCCCATTGTTTGTTCAACCAGATAGCAGCTCCCTAACACAAGATAACAGCTCCCTGGAAGATCTAAGAACAGCACTCAATAGTAAAAGCCAAGTCCCACTGAGACTGATTCAGTTACATTAAGTAGGAGAAATAACAGCCTGCCAGAAAGTAGTTTTATCCTAAAGTGCAGGCACAAGTCAAATTGTCTACAAACTTCTCAATATGATTTTATCTGTTAAATCATTTCTTTTAAATGTAAAAATGAGCTGACTTTTATGTCTCGATATTCACATTTTGAAATCTGACATGGGGCCCCTAGGCTTATACACAAGTCAATACATTTTTCCAGTTTTCTTAGGTAAATTAGGTACCTCGGCTTATACACGGGTCGGCTTATACACGAGTATATACGGTAACACCATTCTCTAAACCTGTCACTTTTTCTTATGCAATATTGCCAAAATCCGTTCTTTCTCCTGCTACCGCCAAGACGCTCAAGCATGCTCTCATCCTTACCCAACAATATTACTGTAACCTTCTAATACTGGTCTCCCTAACTCGTATCTCTCCCCTCTACAGTCTATATTAAACACTGCTGCCAGAATTCTCCTCCTCATCCAAAAGGGTACAGGCTCATCCCCTGCTGAAGTCCTTATCCTGGCTTCCAATAAAACAAAGAACAACTTATGAACTTTGCGTCATATCATTCAAAGCCCTTCACTCCTCTGCACCTAACTACATTTCATCCCTTGTTTCTCTATATCAGGGATCCCCAACCTTTCGAACCTGTTAGCAACATTCAGAAGTAAAAGGAGTTGGGGAGCAACACTAGCATGAAAAATGTTCCTGGGGTGCCAAATAAGTGCTTGTGATTGGTCATTTGGTAGCCCCTATGTGGTTTGTCAACCTACATTGAGGCTCTGTTTGGCAGTGCATCTGGTTTTTATGCAACCAAAACTTGCCTCCAAGCCAGAAATTCAAAAATAAGCACCTGCTTTGAGGCCACTGGGAGCAACATCCAAGGGGTAAGAGAGCAACATGTTGCTCACAAGCTACTGGTTGGGGATCACTGCTCTATATGTTCCTTGCTGAAACCTCCTCTCCTCTCAGAGCAACCGCTTGGTCGCACCCCAAACTACTTCTGCTGTTTCCCATGTCAAACCCTTCTATCTTGTGGCTCCTTATTGGAGACAATCCCCCTTGTCTTTAGAACTAAATTCAAAGACTACTTCGGGGAGCACCTAGATAACACTTGAACTGGGAAATAGCACTTATATATAGTACTTTTATATAGGAATATAGCACTTATAGGGGCACATTTACTAAGCTCGAGTGAAGGATTTGAATGAAAAAAACTTCGAATTTCAAAGTCTTTTTGAGTACTTCGACCATTGAATAGGCTACTACGACCTTCGACTACGACTTTGACTTCGATTCAAACTAAAAATCGTTCGACTATTCGATAATCGTTGACTGTCGACATCGACATCGACTACATACTTCGGCAGTCTGCCTGCCTCCGACCTCGGCCTGCCATACGGACTTGTTATTGCCATCAGCCTGCCCCCGACCTCAGCCTGTTTCTCGGACTTGCTTTATTGTTGCCTGCCCTTGACCACCAACCTGGTGTAAGAACTTATATTATTTATCTTTTGTTCATCTGTTGTTTTGCCATACTTTTCATTATTAAAATACTATTCTGCATAACATGTTTCCGGCCTATCAAAACCTCAAATACCCGCTGTACTCGTGTTATACAGCACCAAGGCTCCTAACTACCAGCCACTCACCTGTGGCCAAGCCTGACAGAATGATCAAACCATTTAATCAGGAGCCTGCTGGTGACACCTCTGCTGTGCAGTCTGAACTACAACAATCTGCAGAATGGCTTTCCTCCATTAAAAGGTATGAGGGTGAAGATGATTCCTTTCATGATCTACTTGATTTGTGCAAGAAGTTTACTATGGTTCCATTTGTCAAAGAAGCCCCTGATAATATGATAAGCAAGTTAATTATTCTGTTTCTTTTGGGAGGTAAGGCCTTGGAGTGGGCTGAGGCATGTATTGATGAAGAAGCTAATTTTTTAGAGGACCCCTGTTCCTTTCTATGTTTTCTAAAGGCAACATTTACCGGAGATTTGTGGCCAGTTGCTTCCAATTTATTTTCTTCCAAGGATTCTTCTTCTGTTAAACAAACCAAGCCTTTCCAGCTCACCCCTCCTGTTCCAAGGTTTTCTAATTTTTGCTCCAAGTTACAAAGACCAAGTACTTGTCAACCTGTTACTACCTTTTCCTATGAAGAGTCAAAGGTAGATGATTCTTTCCAAGTTGATTGGGGGAATATATCGGATGAGGAAGATTTGCAGAATTTCTCTATTGAAGAGGACTGTACAGATTTTTCTGATGAGGAAGATTGGGAAGATGAGGATGAAATACCTACCGCACTTACCACTAGGTTCAAGGGCCGATTAGTCTCCCAGTGTCAGCCTGTCTTCCACTCTCTACCTACTCCTCAGTCTGCTACCATGTCCATTACCGATCCTGTATCAGCCTCTCTGAGTCTCAGGCCTGAACCTCAATTTGTTTCTTTTTCTGATATAACTGTGCCAGCTCCCCAGCCTTTTCCAGCCTTTGTGCCTGCATCCCAATGGATGCCTCAACCTGTGCCACTGCCTGTTCCTGTGCCGGCTCCCCGAAAGCTGCCTGTTCCTGTGCCGGCTCCCCGAAAGCTGCAGCTGCTGCGCCAGTGGTCCCGTCTGCAGCTCCTGCGCCAGTGGTCCCGTCTGCAGCTCCTGCGCCAGTGGTCCCATCTGCAGCTCCTGCGCCAGTGGTCCCGTCTGCAGCTCCTGCGCCAGTGGTCCCGTCTGCAGCTCCTGCGCCAGTGGTCCCGTCTGCAGCTCCTGCGCCAGTGGTCCCGTCTGCAGCTCCTGCGCCAGTGGTCCCGTCTGCAGCTCCTGCGCCAGTACTTCAGCTTCCAGCCTCCGAGCCAGCAGCCTTGCCGCTTCCAGCCTCCGAGCCAGCAGCCTTGCCGCTTCCAGCCTCCGAGCCAGCAGCCTTGCCGCTTCCAGCCTCCGAGCCAGCAGCCTTGCCGCTTCCAGCCTCCGAGCCAGCAGCCTTATCGGCTTCAGTCTGTGAGGACCTGTGTACTATGGCCTCTGGGCCCAAGGACAAATCCACTTCTAGACCTGCCATACCTGCTACGGGATCTGATAGTTCTGGTGCTCCAGAGTCTACCAGTCTTGTTGCTGTTCATGATGGTCTTCCTGTTGTCCTGGGCAATCCGCCACCTGTAATGGGTGCCTCTGCTGGTCCGCCACCTGTAATGGGTGCCTCTGCTGGTCCGCCACCTGTAATGGGTGCCTCTGCTGGTCCGCCACCTGTAATGGGTGCCTCTGCTGGTCCGCCACCTGTAATGGGTGCCTCTGCTGGTCCGCCACCTGTAATGGGTGCCTCTGCTGGTCCGCCACCTGTAATGGGTGCCTCTGCTAGTCCGCCACCTGTAATGGGTGCCTTGGCTGATTCTTCTGCTCTGCTGGCTGACTTTGGCGACTCTTCTGATCTGGCTTCCGACCCTGGCGACTCTTCTGATTTGGCTTCCGACTCTTCTGATCTGGCTTCCGACCCTGGCGACTCTTCTGATCTGGCTTCCGACCCTGGCGACTCTTCTGTTACGGCTTCCAACCTGGCTGATGTTCCTGCTCTGGCACCCATTTCTGGTAATTTATTTATCCTGTCTCCTGGCTCTGTCCATCCGTTGCTGTGGTACCAGTTCCTGGCAACTCTGGCTCATGTTCCTGTCAGCCCATCTGTTGTGGTTCCTTTCCTTGGCAGCGGTTCAAGTTCCTGGCGACTCTCCTGCAGTGGCTCATGTATCTGCCATTCTACCGGTCCTGGCCCCTGATTTTGATGTTCCACAAGTTTTGCCATTTCCTCCACTTGGGTTATTTTTGGAGCAACTCTTTCTTTTTGTCTGTTTTGTTCTAAGATTGAGTTTTTTCATATGTGCTTTTTCTTTATTTCAATTTATCCACATGCCACAATGTTCATGTTTCCTTGCCTTATTCACTATGTACTTTGCTAATCTTAACTATAATATTCTGTTGGACAATATGTGGACTATAATCAAGAACTCTGCTATAAGGGAGGTTCCACCAGATCCTGGGATCGCCCGGTGGCCAATCCTTGAGGGGGGGGGGTAATGTCAGGAGCTACCTGGGATCGAACTCTGAACTTTACACTTACAAGCTCCTGCATTTTCTCATTGAGCCACAGGAGACCTTTGGATTCTGATTCTACTGGTATGATGAAAGACTTTCTACCTTTTATGTTTTCTCACCTCCTCCTTCTTGCTCTACCAGGTGTTGGTAATTTGATAATTAAGGGCCTTTATAAGCCTGTTACTAATGTTACCCCGGTGCTTGATCATTGAAGCTCCCAAGCTAGATCCTGTGACTCCTTGTTCCTGTGACTCCTGATTCCTGCTTTTGTTCCTGAGATTCCTGCTTTGTTCCTGAGATTCCTGCCTTGTTCCCTGTGCCTTTGTTCTCTGCTACAGTTCCCCTTACCTGCTCTCTGTTTGATCTCCTGGTAATTGACCTCGGCTTGTTTACTGGACTACCCTCTGCCATCAGCCTGCCTCCGACCTCGGCCTGCCATACGGACTTGTTATTGCCATCAGCCTGCCCCCGACCTCAGCCTGTTTCTCGGACTTGCTTTATTGTTGCCTGCCCTTGACCACCAACCTGGTGTAAGAACTTATATTATTTATCTTTTGTTCATCTGTTGTTTTTGCCATACTTTTCATTATTAAAATACTATTCTGCATAACATGTTTCCGGCCTATCAAAACCTCAAATACCCGCTGTACTCGTGTTATACAGCACCAAGGCTCCTAACTACCAGCCACTCACCTGTGGCCAAGCCTGACAGTAACCTACAGCACTTTAATACCCCTCTTATTTGTGTCTGTAAGTTACCCTACCATTTAGACTGTAAGTCCTTTTGTCTCCTTTACACTGAGCACTTAATCTGTATTGTAATTATATTTATGTGAATTATATTTCTAATAATGCACTTAGTTACAAACCCCTTGTTTGTTACTAATTTGTTGTTTTGCCGTACAGTGCTTTACCCTCAAGCAGCGCTATACAAATAAAAATATACATACATACATACATACATACATACATACATACATACATACATACATACATACATACATAAATAAATTATTCAGTGGCTCTCCAGTTAGCAGTGTCAGCAATCTGGTTGCTAGGGTCCAATTTTCCTTTGCAACCATGCATTGATTTGAATAAGCGACTGGAATATGAATAGGAGAGGGCCTTAATAGAAAGATGAGTAATAAAAAGCAGCAATGATAATAAATGTGTAGCCTTACATAGACTTTGTTTGTATTTTTAGATGGGGTCAGTAACCCCATGTGAAAGCTGGAAAGGGTCAGAAGAAGAAGGCAAATAATTAAAAAAAAAAAAAACAATGAAGACCAATTGAAAAGAAGCTTAGACTTGGTCATTCTATAACATACTAGAAGTTAACCGAAAGGTGAACCACCCCTTTAAAAGTCTACATTCTTCCACATTCTCTTGTAGAACTGTTTTTCCAATATAGTATGAGCATGGTATGGGCGATATGTTCAATTCGGGACTTTTTTGAAAACTGCAAGCTCCATAAACCTCACACAAATTTAATTGTAAAATTCAAGCCATTATGATTACAAATTGTGAACAAGGGTGTAGATAAGGTCTTCAGCTAAAACCTCTGCATTATTATTATCACTTGTGTTGGAAATGTTGTTGTTGTTGATCTGCTGACTTTTTCATGGCAGCTCCAGATTTTACATATTTTATAGTTGAACAAGGAATTCTGTAAAAAAAAAAATGCAAATGTGTTCTCTACATAATGTTTCTGCAAACATATTTCCAACCAACGTTTTCCTGTAGAATTAATTCTACATGGAAATTTAGACCTTTTGAGTTTCAATAGGTTAACCAAAAGTAAAATATTTAAATAGGCAGACACAATATCAAAAAAAGTTATTTTTCCAACAGAGATTATTAGTACACAAATAAAGGGTAAATTGCCCTTGGTTTATCAAAATGGACAGTAGTTTGCAGATGAAGACAGCAAGCCCTGCATATACTGTATGTATAAATATATATACTCTGCTATATATACACTGCACAGTACTAAACTGGTCTACCAAACTGAGTAAAACCACCAAATAGTGGAGAAGCAGAAAAAGGAACATATGTCACTAAAGAAGTTGAAAGTCTGGCTAAATGTTCAAACGACTTGGCATTAGAAGGAAGCTGTTAGGAGGATATAGCAGAAGCCGATGACAAGGGCAGCCAGCAGAATATCAACATTTCTAATGCTCAATGAAAAGTGGACATTTTTGACAAGCAGAAGCAGACAGAATGAAAATAAAATTGAGAGACATCAAAGAGTACCACGTATCAATTGCAAGTTATTGACCAAAGTACAATTAGAAATATATGTTATAATTAGAAATATACAGTATTCTATAATTATATGTAACTTCATCCTTCCCTTACCTGTATGGAATATAAAAAGCAGTTACGTGACATGTAATCTAAAAGCATGTAATCCAATTGTATCTTTCAGATAAGATGTTTTAAAGGCTACCAAAATTTAAAACCTTAACTTTTTACTAGGTTTATTTCTATGTCTTCACTTTTGTCTAATCTTCCTTTCGAGTTGTAATGCATATTATTGTTATCTGCATTTAACTATAGTTAGACCATAATAGATGTTGCAAAACAGCAGTCCAGCAGGCAAAGAGTGGAAATGAGAAGCGCATTGCTGCAGATGCTAAGACAAACCCCAAGTTTTTTAAGTATAGTAATAGTAAAAAGATGCATGTTGAGTGTGTTGCTCCTTTAAATAATGGTACCAGTATGGTGGTAACAGGTACAGAAAAGGAAAATTTGCTAAATCAGTTATTTTCTTCAGTGTATACAATAGAGGAGTCCTAGACCCACCTCATAGCTGCACTGTTAGATCACCTCAAACTAGCCAGTGTCTGACTGAGGATTTGGTTCACAATGCTTTACTAAAAATAATGTGAACAAGGCACCAGGCCCAGATGGAATACACCCACGGGTTTTAAAAGAGCTTAATCTGATACAGTACCCCACAAATATATACAGTTGCTTTCTAAACTAAGGGCTGTGAGGCTTAATGAAAAAGAAACCTATCTTCAATATACTCAAAGAAACCTGACTGTATGTAGTGAAATTCCGCCTTCATTCTACTTGCTCTGACTGCTATGGATAGGAAACTTCAAATGGTCCCTAACTGCTCTGCAGGGAACGATCATACTTTGGAACAGCACGGGGCAACCCCCCACCTTACTTCCCAGCTGTTCAGAATTCAAGCAGCTTTGTTTGTTTCCTTGTAGAGCAGTTGGTGACTGTGTATAAATTGGTATTGGTTTGTATTTTTGCCTTTACATCCAACTCCATTGGCAGGGACAAAGATCAGAGCCAGATTTAAACAGATAAACTGGAATTCTCATTGAAGGATTATTTTGCTGCAGCCACTGGTTCTGCAGAGTTGGAGAAAGTATGTAATAAACAATACAAAAACTATAAAATCCACTTCGATTACATGACCACACAGGACCCAGTGCAGTCTTGGTATTCTGATTATTAATTAGTCTTGCTGTATTGGCTTCTTGCAGATATTATTTGACTTGATTTTTTACTTGTTTTGATAATTTATGATGATCCCTATGCAGCCCAGACCACACTGGGCATGTGCATAGTCTTGCAAAGATGTTTAACAAAGTTACAAGATGGTGACCAACTGTGGCCAACTTTGAAAGCATAAATCATTGGTTTTATCAGGCTTTTGGTTCAGTAAGTTCATGTTTATGTTGAGTATACAAAATTTAGCATTTCTAACCTTGTTCTATTTTAGACTTTAGTCCAATGCAAAAGTGACAGGAGAGATCATCTAGAAGTTCAGATAGAAAGATTCTAGACGTTCAATTATAAAGATTCTATGGTCAACATGTTAATGGTTCAAGTTCAGTTTGGCATCCACTATTTGGTCATGTCAAGGATGCAGAGAAAAAATAAATAATAATATTTCAAATAAATAAATACTAAAGTTAATGGAATATATAAAACAAATACATGCTCCATATTTACTGTTTAGTCTTCAGACTATTCCCTTACCATACACTTTTTGAACCACCCTAGGGAAGCCAACTCTGTATTTAGAAGTCTGGGAATTAGTCCTTTTTTACTTTCATTATGGCTACATGCACACTTCAAAATAGCTTAATAGAGTACAATAGTTACACCACTAAAACTAAGTCTTCTCTGTTTTACAATGTTAAAAATATTTTATTACCATATTTTATACCATAGCTATATTTGAAAATAATATGTCTCTGTTTTAAGAAAAAATAAGATTTATTAGAAACTAGAGCTCCAAAACTAAACATTTATAATCTACATTGCTAACAGTATCCTGTACTTTATTCATTTGTATGACAGCAAAGGAAGTTAATCCTGAATTTAAAAAAAAAAACTATGTGATGGAGGATTTACAGTATTAGAAGGCAAACAGTGGCAGGTGTAATTAGAAGAAGAATTTGTCATGCTCTTGACTCTGGGAGAGAATGAAAGGTCTGGAATAGCAATCTCCCAAGTGTTTACTCAATGTGAGCACACACAAGATGGAAAGCGAATTTCCAACCACGGACAGATTAATATTTGATGCCAGAAAGAAAAATGCATGCTGTTCATGTTTATTTAGGATATTGTGAAATACAATGAAATTTGCAATTTTATTGGATTTGCGGTTCCGCGTTTTTGCAAAGAACTAAGCTATGCGATATAAGCAGTGTTTAGTTACTGTAAATGGTTTAGACTTGTTTGCTGCACAGAGAAGTTTTCTATAATTTAAATTAAAGATCAGCATGCGGATACTATAAAGTCACTAGGATAGATGTCTGTATCTATAAAACATTTCACTGGCTTTTGTCTAACAAAAGAAAAAAAAATTGGTTAATCAATTCTACTCTGTCAATAAGATGTATTTTGGAAGCCTACTATGATAATAAATGCATTGTGATGGATTGCAATGGCATTTGTCTATTAAAATGAAAATGATGTGGGATATATATATATATATATTAAGGGGCCGATTCACTAAGCTCGAGTGAAGGATTCGAATGAAAAAAATTCGAATTTCGAAGTATTTTTTGGGTACTTCGACCATCGAATTGGTTAAATTCGTTCGAATTCGAACGAAATCGAACAAAAAATCGTTCGACTATTCGACCATTCGATAGTCGAAGTACTTTCCCTTTAAAAAAAACTTCGACCCCCTACTTCGGCAGATAAAACCTACCGAAGTCAATGTTAGCCTATGGGGAAGGTCCCCATAGGCTTGCTAAACTTTTTTTGATCGAAGGATTTTCCTTCGATCGTTGGATTAAAATCCTTCGAATCGTTCGATTCGAAGGATTTAATCGTTCGATCGAACGAAAAATCCTTCGATCGAACGAACGTTTAGCGCTAAATCCTTCGGACTTCGATATTCGAAGTCGAAGGATTTCAATTCGAGGGTCGAATTTCGAAGTATTTTTAATTTAGAAATTCGACCCTTAGTGAATCTGCCCCTAAGACTCCATTAGACTACTCTCTACAAATAATATTCTAGATATTTTCCCTTTTTTAGTATATTTCATCCTTTATTTTTATTTGTCATAACAACTTCATAATCAAAATCATAAAAAAATCTATTTCATAAAATATTTTTTTTAAATACATTTTTAATTTGATATAACCTGTATTCTTGGTGCTGTGTGTTTTACTTGTATGATGGCATCATCTTCTGATTCTATACACTCTCATCCATAGGCTGGAAACACACACACGTGATTCTTTTATGACGTAATTCTCTAGGACAGTGATCCCCAATTATTGGCCCTTTGATGTTGCTTCCAGGAAACTTAAAGCAGGTGTTCTTTTTTGAATATGGTATTAAGATGTGTTTTGGAGGTACAAAGACACAAGTATGTTGCATATGAGCCTATGATTAAGTGCCCAGGAGAGGGAATCAAACATGTTAGTCTTGTTTGTACCATAAATAAGATGTAATACTTTGTTATTGATAAAACTTTTTAAGCTGCAAATTTTTCATCCCAGGTCCTGTGTGTGCCAGCCTTTACTCTACATGGTCATCTTATTTGGCAACAAACAAGAACTCATTCATGGTTCAGAGTCTTACTAACCTTTCTACATTTAAATGTGGCTTATGGCCAAAAAAGGTTGGCAACCCTAGGAAATCCAGCTTTCCAGGATGGCTTGTCCATTGTCTAGATAATTTAGATACTTAAGATCAAACCCAACAGATACAAGCATACTGTATATAGAAAAGTTAAAACAAAAGTTAAAATGTAAAACACATTTTTCATTAAATGTCTCAAGTTTATTTTCAAGCTATGAAGAATAGCACAATCACTGGTTCAGTAATGGAAATTACCAGGTTTAAATAACCATGGACTTACCCTATTCCGGGTATTCTTTATCATACTTTATGCAACTCGTGGCACATAACTACTAGGGCTAAAGGTAACCACAATGGTGAAGCAGATCCTTTATGGAGGAGTTTGGTTCTTATGTTAACTATTTTTGTACAGTGCTGCAAAATATGTTGACACTAAATTCATCATTATATAATAACTGTATTTGAAAGACAGGGTCAGGTTTCTACCACACTAATATAAAGGGCGAGGGTGGAGATAAAGTAATTCTTATGGACTGCAATATAAAATGAGATTGGGATGTAGGTCATGTCTTGAGATAGGAGGCCCCAGTGAAAGACACACTAAAAATCTAATTATAGTTCAATTCCAGTTCAATTATAAACAGTGAAGTTTCTGTGGACCCTTTCATGAAACAAAAACATTGAGATAAACAGCAAGAATGTTAATCTCTTAGTACTTCTCTTAAATTCCCTGTGACACTCATATATCCTTCTCCTATCAGTGTAAATAAAATAATTGTTTGTTATGCTTTCATTATTTACTAGGTTGCATGTGCCACCTATCCAGTTCATCATTCTATAAATTGTGCTGTAGATAGTAAACATCCTTATTTTTAAGGATGTTTAATGTCTTCTAGCATATTTTGTTGTAATTTAAAAAAAACATGAACATTCCTTTCAGTGCTTCATTTTTTGCAGGAAGACATTGAGGGGCAGATTTATCAAAGGTCGAAGGTCGAAGTTAAAAAACTCGAAATTCAAACATCGAATTTGAGTACTTCGATAGTCGAAGTAATTTTTCCATCGAAAAGGGCTGTTTCCGATCGAAGTAAAATCGTACGATCAAACGATTTAATCCTGCGATCGAAGGAATATCACCTTCGATTTGAAGGTTTTGGTCGTATCGTTGAAGAAGATCGAAATGAACCTTGCCCCACTTGTATTCGAAACGATCGTTTCGAAGTTTTATGCCCCAATTCCTTTCTGCCATTTTTTTCAAACAGGAAGCCCTCTAGTGGCCATTTTAGGTGCATTTTCAGCCTGATTGCGCACTTGCTATTTAGACTGCACAGGTGGAGGAGGTGTCTGAGGCAGGTTGGATTTTTGACCAAATTTTGTGGCTACAAATGTCTTGGAGGAGGAGGATTGAGGAGGAGGGGGAACGTCTCTCCAGCACTGGGGAGGTGCCAACGGCGGCTGGATCCCACACTATGTGGGATCTTAGTCGTAGCAGGAGGGGGCGAGAGGGGGGCACAGGCTGGGGAGTCACTGGGAGGGGTTCCTGGGAGGAGGAGGAAGAGAGTGGGGGGTCCAGTAGAGGAGGGGAAGAGAGTAGGTCAGGTGGGAGGTCCAGTAGTGGGGGTGAGAGTAGGGCATGGGGGTCCCATAGATGGGAGGAGAGTAGGGTAGGGGGGTCCCGTTTAGAGGGGGAGCGTAGGTCAGGGGTATCCTGTAGAGAGGGGGAGCGTAGGGCATGGGGATCCTGTAGAGAGGGGGAGCTTAGGGCAGGGTTGTCCTGTAGAGGGTGGGAGCGTAGTGCAGGGGGGGTCCCATAGAGGGGAGGAGAGTAGGGCAGGGGGGGTCCCAAAGAGAGGGGGAACGTAGGGCAGGGGGGTCCCATAGAGGGGAGGAGAGGGGGGCAGGAGCATAGTGTAGGGAGGGTGTCCCCCAGCCCATGCAGGGAGTCCCCCAGGGCACACTGCGTGTCTCGCTCACCATCTGGGGCACGCAGCATTTCATACACCCCACCCAGGGCTCAGAGAGGCTTCCCCAGGAGGAGGCCACGGAGGCTGCCCAGCCGCGAGGAGGAGATGGAAGGCACCACCAACTGCCTCAGAGAGGAGACAGGAGGATGGTGATGATGATGGAGGAGAGGAGGGCCCCAGCCCGAAGATTTACCAGTGACGCGAATGGAGCACTTGTGGACGAGGTGGTAGCACGATGGGATGTGCTGTTTGGGAGTCGGTCCCATCACATCAGTGCTGCCAGACGTCAACAACACTGGCAGCAGGTAACGGACAAAGTGAACACTGTGGGCGTTTTACACAGTGATCGCCCCTCTGTGTACAATCGCTTCAGTAACCTGAAGAGTTGGGTAAGGGCAAAGCTGGTTACCAGGAGAGCTAAAGCCCAGAAGACCGGCGGAGGGTGTGTCTCTCCACTCAGACTGAAACCCTATGAGCGCCGGCTTCTGGACATTTTGGGCAAAGAGGGCTGTGAAGGACTGGACACAGACTGGAGAAGTAAGTAGACTTTTATAGAAACAAATCTCTGACTCCTTTTTTCCACATTCCCATCATTTAGATAAATGTCTAATTTCCCCTTTAGCAATTCACTTCTTTGCTAAAATATTGCTCCTGTTTTGCATTAGAGGAGTTTCTTGTGCTTTTCTTTACAGCTTTGCTGTTTGTTCATTACTAGTTATTAAGTGCAGCTGTAACATAGACAAAATGGCAGCCATTTCTTTATTAACCATTTCCCCCACTATAGCACAAATGTTTAGAAACTGCATTAAAGGGGTGGTTCACCTTTAAGTTAACTTTTAAGTATGTTATAGAATGACCAAGTCTAAGCAACTTTTCAATTTGCCTTCATTATTTATTTAGTATATTTTTAAAATTAAATGACTCTTTCCAGCTTTAAAATGTGGGTCTAGAAAGGATCTGTAAGATATACATGTGATGTTATTGTGAGTTTTTATTACTCATATTACTAATTAGACTACCCCCTAATTATATTCCAGTCTCTTATTCAGATCAATGCATGGTTGCTATGTTAATTTGGACCCTAGCAACCAGATTGCTGAGATCTGCTGAATAAAAAGCAAAATAACTCGAAAATCACAAGTATTGTCATATATTACATTCTCTCCTGCTCGCACCATTGGAGTTAGTATTTGGAATGAGAAATAAAATAATTTTGTAGCATGTGGGAGGTCTCTACACCAGGCTACTAGCCAAGTACACTTGTAATTCCACATGATTTTGTCTTTAATGCCTTTTTGCTTTCTTTATTCACAATTGCAGTACCGCCGCAAACATCGCAGCCTGACTCGGACAGTGACCAGGACCAGGATGACGCTGCTCAGCAACCAGGCCCGGGCTGGCAATCTGTCACTTCGGGCAAATTCCCGAGGGGCCGCTCTATTCTTTTTACAAATGGGCCGGAGCTGTGATAACGGCTATCACAAACGGCTGGGCAATGTGAGGTGAGTAGCGTATTTTCACTTAATGTGAGCCTTGTTCCGGAGCTGCCTGCTTCTGAGACAGAGGGAGAGAGGTCGGGCTGAAGGCAGACGGAGGAAGGGAGGGGGCAGCAAAGGAGCAGAGAGAGAGCCATGCACGCCGCTCCTGCAAATACCTAACTCCAGTCCCTCCCTGTTGTCTGAACTTGTGGGGGAATCACCCCGACCCTCACTGCCTGGGACTCAAGTTACGCTGTGCAAGGAAACTACAGTGCGCTGCTGCCTCCTGCTCCTGAACTGCCAGCTGCAACAGCCCCACCTCCCACTCTCTCCTGCTCCGTCTCCTGTCCCACTCGGCACTATCTCCTGTCTCCCGGCCAAACTGCCCATGTAACCAACTGACATTTACTGGGAGAAGCCTGAGCTGAGCCATAGACATGCTCTGCCACTGCCGCTGCGAAGGTCGTGTGATTTATGGGAGAGTCTACATTTGCAGTATAGTTTGCAAACATTCACAAGGGCTCTCTGTGACATACACTGCAACATTTGGTGTGTGTGTATATATATATATATATATATACCTATACCTATACCTATACCTATACCTATACCTATACCTATACCTATACCTATACCTATACCTATACCTATACCTATACCTATACCTATACCTATACCTATACCTATACCTATACCTATACCTATACCTATACCTATACCTATACCTATACCTATACCTATACCTATACCTATATATATATATATATATATATATATATATATATATATATATATATATATATATATATATATATATATATATATACATTCTATGTAGAGTACTAGAAGAGTCTGTCTGTGTATCATATAGTACCTCTGCTCAAAGCCAGAATCTTCAGCATGTGAAACGAGCCAGACCCGAAAAGGCCTTTTATAATAAACGCGTTAGCGGCTGCCTAACATTTTGCACCATTATGCAAATAGGCAGAACGCTATCGGCAATTTTAAACATCACAACTATCGGCTCTTCTCTCTCTTAAAGAAAGTATAATGGCGCTGTTTTGGTGCGCATTAGTGGAAAAGCTGGTCACACTGCAGTTAAGTGAAGGGCACCTCCTTAGTTCCAATGCCTATGATTGTCTGTGACCTGAGTACTCCATGCAAGGAATTTCGGGATAGCATGAATGGATAACTTAAGGAGAAGTTGCAAGCTTCCTTAACCCTGAGCTGCCCTCTGTGCGCATATATATATACATTTATAATACACAAAAGCCATGAATATCTTGTAAATTATATCCTTATAAACGGTGAGTTCTGATGTCATTTCCGTCACATGACTCACTGAAATTTGTGTATTATAATAAATAAAGTACCCCCAGTTGTAAAATATGAGGATATTATAAGTTACCTCGGAGTTCCATGACCTGTATAAAAACACTCGGCCTTCGGCCT
This sequence comes from Xenopus laevis, assembly GCF_017654675.1. Classification (NCBI taxonomy): domain Eukaryota; kingdom Metazoa; phylum Chordata; class Amphibia; order Anura; family Pipidae; genus Xenopus; species Xenopus laevis. The sequence goes on from NC_054373.1 coordinate 64,166,824, forward strand.
CGTGTTTTTATATGGTCATGAAACTCCTCGGTAACTTATAATATCCTTATATTTTACAAGAGGGGGTACTTTATTCACTATATACACAGTAGAACCCCCATTTTATGTTTTTCAGGGGACCAGAAAAAATGGTGTAAAATCAGGGAAATATATTATGCATAATCTATAGGTGGGACCACAAAACAACAATGTAAAATGAGGGAAAACTTAAAATCAGGAGATATATATATATATAATCATTTATATATATATATTTATGTGTGTGTGTATGCATAGAGCCTCACCCTAAGTTGTCACTGACTTCCAGTGGTCTAACTACTCGCCAGTGGGCCCTATATATACACATATACACCTAGGTATAACCTTGGGGTAACTAATAATAATAGTTAATTAATAACTGTAATATTTTACATAGATTATTATTATTATTAACATGTATTTATATAGCGCCAACATATTGCGTAGCACTGTAAAGTAAATGTGATTATACAACTAAATCACATGAATTATATACATAGAACATATGGAGTTACGTACAACACAATCAATACGTACAAATCAATATGTACAAAAGCGAGAAAGGCAGCTCTTTATGCACATCATTTTTGCAGTTTTATGCCAATATATGTGTGGATGAGTCTAAAACCATCGCGTGTTTACATGTGGGCTGCTTCGATTTTTTTGCCATGGCTGCTTTTTACTCCCAGTCCGGCTCTGTCAGCAACCCCAGGAAGAGGGTGAGGCTGAAGAGCCAGATAGAGCCCCGTAAGCTCAAGGTACAGACATGTTCAATGTTGTGACCAATGTAGTTGCTCCCTCAATTTAGAGCATTACTAATGTCCTTTTTCACATTACAGAACACCGAGCTGAACGCCGTGCCCAGTCACCAGCCGTGATTCCTGTGGTGCCCCCCAGACATAAGAGCGATGTTTATAACTAATAACCCCTTCCTTTATTTTTCTGTGTGTCACCAAAGATGCCATGTAATGGTTAAGCTGAGCTCAGGAGAGGTGGTTAGGAGAACAAAATAGGATCAGACAGCTAGAGCAGAGTTTCTATGGGAACCAGTAATTTATCTCCTCACTGGCTGTTAGACTGGAGGGTGTGTTTAGTAATCTGAGCTGGGAAGAACTGAGAATGCTCATGAGCCAACAGCCAAAGCAAATTCCTGAGGGAGGGGCAGAGTGAGTTAGAAGAGGAGAAGGAATTCTAAGTGATTAAGGGGATACTGCAGACTTTACTGTTAACCTTTTAAAAACCAGTGGCAGGTATCTGAAGCTTTAAAAGAGGCCGTTCACTGGGAAGGAGGGTTTACATGTCTTTTAAAACAATCTCTGGATGAGGCGGTGGATGGCCCAAATCCATACTGATATTCGGGAGATCCGGATGACCATCCATCGTGGATTCCAGGACCTGGTGGCAGCCATGGCAGCCCAGCCTCACTGACCAGGGGGCTCTGCTGAAGGTGAAGTCCCTGGTCCACCTGCTGCTCCCCCTCCACCCCCTAAAGCTCCTCAACATCGGAGGGAAAGGGGGCATGGAAGGGGACAAACGTCCCTAGCTCCAGTCTGTGTCATTTTCTAACTGACACTGGCCTCTTTGCCTGTTTTCTCTTGGTAACAAACTTTGCCCTATTGACGCTTCAGGTATCACTTTGTCCATTACCCAGCAATGGGACTGACTCCCAAACAACACATCCCATTGTTTACACTGTGCTACATTCTCGTCACTGAGGGGTGCCATTTTAACATCTATTGCCACCCTTTCCAATAACATCTGTAAAAGCACTTCAAAACATCTAAGTGCATTTGCACCAAGATGTGTCATATCTAACATCCATTGTCGCTCTTTCCAATAACATCTGGAAAAGCACTTACAAACATCAAAAAGTGAATTTGCTCTAACATATTTCTATGGTGATGCTGCAGTGTTGCCTAACACATTCACTTGGCCAAAAAATGTTACATGTAAGGGTCAATGAATTCCATTGCAAGAATATGACTACACTTTTTTTTTATTGTGTATTTATCACTAGTGCAGTGTTGCTTCAAAGGTTCCATATGCTGATCGAGCTCTGTATTTATGTGGTTTACATGTTAAGTGCATTCATGTAACAGTGGCCTATGTTCTGCAACTGTCAAAGTGAAAACAGTGTACCTTGTTCTTTGCACTATGAAGTATTGTTGGCTACCTATGGGCTACATTGGCTACCCAGCACTCATAATATGTGCTATTGCCTACTACTACTACCTCCTCCTCCACCTGTGGTACTTAAATAGCAAGTCAAAGGTATATGATATGCCTTAAAGGCACAAAGCGTCGGTTGTTACTTTGCACTATAAAGTATTGTTGGCTACCTATGGCCTACTTTGGTTACCCAGCACTCATAATATGTGCTATTGCCTACTACTACTACCTCCTCCTCCTCCACCACCTCCTCCACCTGTGGTACTTAAATAGCAAGTCAAAAGTATATGATATGCCTTAAAGGCACAAAGCATTGCTTTTTACATTGAACTTGAAACTATTCCAACACATACCTGGCCAGCACTAACCTCATATGTGCTGATACTTTCAAACATCCCATATTGTCATATATTGACAAGTGTCATTTGTAAATCATATTGATTGTTATATTCTTGTTTTGTACACAGGGCTCCTCAATACCAAACTTTTTTTGTCTTCTTTAATTTATATTAACTTGCCCAGCATGGACACAGGGGTACATTATGAATCTCATGCAAGAAATGGTTGCCCGTAACCCACTAAACCCTTTGTAAAGCTCTGGCCTTTAGTGCTCAATGGGGGCTGCTATTTATTAAAATGAATGTTGAGACCACATTCCTCCTGTGTGTTACAGCTAGGCTACATGTTTAATTTGTTGTAAAAATGCTTATGTGGCGTTCAACAAACAAACAAACAAACTTTTGTCACAAATCCATATTGTCATTTTATTCTTATAAAAATGTTTGAGATTTTAAACAACCAAAAACCAAAACCAAAAACTGTGTCTGTTTTTTTTTCTCACTTTTGCTAAGGTGGTTTCTAAATGCAATACACATGGATGATGTCATTTGAAACATACAGAGCAGATACATAATTTTTCAAGGTATATACCTAACCCCCTTTTTTGCAGAGTTAACACTTCAGTTCCAAGTTGGACAACAGAAGAAGGGGTTAAATAGGACCAAAAGCCTCATTAACTGACATATAACCCCCATGACAAGACCAACATATTAAGGCCAAACAACAGACGTAGGCATTAGTGCATTTCAGTCATTATTGAGTTAATATCGATGAAGGCTCCTAGATAAGCATTGATAAGACTCTCACACAATCTTCTCTGTGGTTGGTTAGCCCTCCATCTGCCAATATACCCCACAATCCTGGAGTTGAAGATCCTCATCAATATCTTCTGCGAGGCCAGGCTGCACTGCAACATGACAAACACAATGCTGAGGTGCAAAACCTTCCAGGGCCAATAAAGCACAGCACCCCCAGTGAGTGAGAGGCATCGTAAGTGCAATTTCATCAACAACTTGGTAGGAGACTAGCGTTCCCTTCCTTATTAGTTAATTGATTAACACACATCCAACCTCAAAGTCAATCAGTTGCCATTAATTACAATCCCTGGCAAAAATCACTTAATTAAAGTAAAGTACAAGTCCCAGGAAGCATAATGCATGTATTGTTACAAGATTGTAGCTAGTCTATGCCAAATACATGCCCATTCCTTTAAAGGAATCTTTCAAATGGCTTTATAGAAAATATAACATATAACTTACCCACAAGCCAGCCCAATGGCATTTTTTGTTGAGTGAAGAGGTGATTGGGAGCTGAGTGAGGGAGGATAGAAGCATGCTGGACACTTCCAGGAAACAAAGTCTGTTGTAATGGGAGCGCTTACAGTGACGTTAGTGCTTCTGTTGATGGGGAGGCGGTGTGTGTTAAAAAAACTTCGAATGAAGATTGATAAATTTCAATCCTCCAATATTCTAATTCGATAGTCGAAGTCGAATAGAAGGATCGTATGGTCAAAGGAAAACCTTACTTCGACAGTCAAGTTTGCAACTTCGGATCGAAGTTGGCCTATTCCCTAGTCGAAGTACACAAAAATAGTTTTTTTCATTCTAATCCTTCACTCGAACTTAGTAAATGTGCCCCTTAAAATATCATAGAAGAAATGCATAGGGGTAAAATAAGGTACACTGTATGAATAAAGTTCAGTTTTCATTTACTCTTTATTCAGTTTTTATCTTTATTTTGTATAATGTTTATAAAATGTTTTGTTCCAATTCTCACATTGGTTAGCATCACATATCTACCATGCTGACAATATCTAGGTTTCTATTAACTCATTTTAGATATGTTTTCATTTGTTAACATATCTTGTTGAGATTCTTTTATTTCTCCAATGGTTTGTAAATGCTTATATTTAAAGGAACACTCTAACAAATAAAGATCTGATTTAAACTGAAATCTAATATTTGTTCAGTTACATACAGTAAATGCAGAAAAATTGGTTAGAATTAGATATAAACTTTTTACCTAATGTACTGATTAAGAAAACAAACAGGCCCATGAAAGCCCACCAAGAAATGAAACCAAAATAATTGCTACAACTTAATAAAATTACATCTTCTAATGCTACTACCATTCACTTTTTAAAGTAAAAATAATATTCTGAACATGATGTCATATGAATTCTTATTTATTATTCTTATACATCTGGTTAGTATTTTAAACCTCTTTATTTCACAAATAATAACATTCATAGAGGGAAACATCATGACAAAATTTGTATGTAAAATCCGGGAAAACATTACTTAAATCAGGGAAATGCACCCATTGAAATGCATTATAAATTGATGGGACCACAAATAAAAAATGTGAAATGGGACAACTTAAAATCAGGGTACTTAAAATTGAGGTCTCACTGTATCTGCTCCATCTTGTCAGGACTCTTTGGGATTCAATCCCTGGCCTGCTTGGTAATCATACCGTGTGCTTTCCCATTGAGCCACAACAGGCTTTTAGTGTTTAATCGTTATAATATTCTAAGTAGCCATACCCTTTGTCTGTTGTTCCTCAGTCTCCACTTCTAATCTTGTGAAGGCCAGGTGCTAACAATCTCATCATCAAGACCCTATATAAGACTTCGGTCCTGTTATTTCCTTGCTCCTGCTACCCAGCCTTTATCCTTATCTCCTGGTTTTGACCCCTGGCCTGTTCCACAGACTTGTATTGCCTGCCAAAGACCTCTCGCCTGTTTACACAGACTTGCCTAAGCTTGAAGCCTGCCCCCGACCTCTGGCTTGTTATATGGACTCCCGACCTCTGGCTTGTTATACAGACTTATCCTCAGGTTATATTTATTTCTTTCTTTGTCATCTGTTTTGTTCTTTATTAAATTTAATTCTGAGTGCATTACATACTTCTGGTTCTTTCGAAACACCAAACATGGAGACATCATGTTACCAAGCACCTAGGCTCTTACCTGCCAACCACACACCTGTGGTCAATCCTTACACGTCTGTTAAAGATAAGTTCTCCCACATAATAATTAATATAAAGCAGATTTCTCAACGTATGAAATTAGAGTTCACGACAGACTGAATTCACCTACTTTATATTCATTCCTATTAGATATTTTGAAGCTTATTTATCAAATGGTGAACTCTATCTTGTACCCACTGATACATATGCTTCTTAAAATTCCATATGAATGAATAAATAAAAAATGGGTGGCTTTGGCCTGTGGTGAACTTTAATTTCATACAGAAATCTGCTCCAATGTTTAATTTTATCATAATTATGTATATATTTGAGCGTGGGAGGAAACCCAAGGGCCTGGAAGAAACCCACAGAAACACAGGGTGAGCATAAAAACTCCTCACAAGATTGCCCAAGCTGGAATCAAATCCGGCTTGGGCACAAGTCAAATCCAACTGCCACAAGTTTAAGCAAGGCTTAAATCCTGGGGTTAGCACCCCTTCAGAAATGGACTATCCCAAAGCTGTTCAGCTAAGTTTGCTGTCTATTCTCATGCGGTTCTTTCTTAACCCCACCCCTTTCCTCAGTAAGCTTCCTGCTCCTCCCTTGTGTGAGGAAGAAGAAAATCAGAGCAGGTGGGTATATGACAAAGTGTGTGTGTTGTGTGCCTACCTCCCAACTGTCCCGTTTTCAGTGGGACAGTCCCTTGCTTGTACTGGAAAGTCCTGTTTTTCTCTGCACTGAACAGCCAGAAAAAGAAACAAAGTTTCTAACTTAATTATCTTTTGGCAGAGAACCCAGAACAGCCACGAGGTTCGGATAAGATACTTTGTAACAATTTTGAGATAAGGAAATAAGTAATTGTAACAATTTAGATAACGGGTCCCTTGGGAGAAGTTAGACTCACAGTTTAAAGGGCAATTCACCTTCATTAGCAAAACTGTAATAACTGGAAAAAAAATATGTTCAAACTTTCATTACCTGCCAAATTTTGTAAAATGAACATGGTAATTAGCGGGTGTGGTCACAAAAATGGGCGTGGCTAAACTTTTTTGTCCCTCTTTTTATTCCAAACTGTTGGGAGGTATGTGTGTATGTGATAGAGAGTATAAATGAACTTGTGTATAGATAGCTGTGTGAATATTTATTTTCACATTATTTAATCTCAGACAGAACTAGGTGGGGGCGGGCTGTGCAGCCGGGTCCCGCCCCCCACCCTCTTCTGTACTGCGCTGCAGTGGGCGCATGACTGCCGGGGGGCCCTGCGGGGGTGCGGGCCCTGGCCCAATTGCACCCCCTGCTCTCCCGGTAGTTACGCCACTGTTTAATCTTAGAGATACAGGTTGGGTTAGTTTGCCTAAAGCCATTTTCTCCAGGGCATGTACACAAAGCATAGTTTGCTGTACACCCACCACAACTGTACCATCGTCTATTGTTTCAATAAAGCCGCTGTTTGAAATTATCACTTTGGCCTCCCGTGGATAAGTCTGTCAGTGCTGCGAGCGGGTAACATTTCTGTGCATACAAACTGTCGAACCAAGCTACCAACATCCCACGATAGCTGCTACGGACGAGGTGAGGCTCTCTGTGTGGGTGAGCTCTGCCATTAATGCCTCTCTTTTATATTCTGGCATGTACTCAAAGCATATTGACCCCTTCAGTTCCTTGTCCAGCTGTCTTATTGAATCTTTTAACTCCATTCACTTATCATATTTATATTGATATTTTCACTCTGCTGATTTACTCCACATTCACCTCTTAGTTTCTAATACCCCTATGCTTCCTCACTTCTATATTTGTATAGCTATAAATATCTATAATAATAAATTTATAATATTAATATATCAATATTAAGCTGACCATTTGACCCCATTTCACAGGGACAGGCCTTGTTTCAAGACTTAGTGCCCCGTGGCTTTATGACCCTGTGATTGTGTTGCTGATGTGTGTTTTTATTTATAGGATATCTTTGCTGGGTTTCTTCATAGTTGGATTTCTTCAAAGTCAGATTTGAAGCATCCATTCCAAGGCCAGTCTTCATTTCTTCTAACAATTGCCATGTTGGATATTTACAAGCCAGGAAAAAACAGGTAAGTATCTAAAGCAGCACTAGGAATCTGACCTGTTAAGTGTTGCTGATGTGTTTTTTTATTTACAGGATATCTTTGCTAGGTTTCTTCATAGTTGGATTTCTTCAAAGTCAGACTTCTTCATGCATTCAAGTAGCATTCTTTTCAAAAGTAAGGTCATCCATTCACACAAGCATAATATTGACGGATATTTAGCTGCCTGAAAAGAGGTAAGTTAATTAACAGGAGTGTGTCTGCAAATGCAGTATTGTGTTTGATTCTAACAAGCCTTTTCTTTGTTGTAGGATTTTTCACAGCTAAAAACATGAAAACCCACAGAATGCCAAAAAAACCGAGGAAGTGAAAGTATGTACTGAATGCCAGTATTCAAAAATAATTTCCATTTCTAAGACCAGGAATCAATGAAAACTCTGCCTTCTGTTCAATGTGTAAGATATATTTTACTATTGTAAGTGGTGGGAGAGCATCTGTGATAGATCATATAGCTACCAAAAGGCCTAAAAAGGCATAGCTATCCCAATGTGGAACTTCTAAAGTAAACACTAAAGTAAACACTTTCTTTAAAAAAAAATGTTACCTGATAAAAGTGATGTACACTTGGCACTTCAAGAAGGAACATATGTATTCCATACAATAAAGCATCATCACAGTTTTAGGTCAATGGACTGTTCTTCAAATTTTATTAAGAAATTCTATGAGAGCAAATTTAGTTGCTTGAGAAAAAAATGTGAGCCAATTGTAACTAGTGTGATCACTGGGCAGCCAAAACAGTTATTCAAGATTTACATTAAGCTTCCTTTGTTAACTTACTGATTGATGCTTCAAACCAAAGTCATGTAAAAATTTTCCTGTACTGTTAAGATATGTCCTTGTTGATAATGAGTCACAGGGTAGCAGCCAAGTGCAGTTACACATTAAACTGGTTGACTTTTTTGAGCTTAAAGGAGAAGCTGCTGAACCCTCCAAGTTATTAGTAAGCTGCATTTAGAAAACAAAGTAATTGGTATATCTGCTGATAACACTAATACTAATTTTGATGGCTTGAAAAGAAAATGTGGCAATGTTATTAATAATAGTTAATAATTGATTCTATTTTGAATTGCTTGTATGAAGACAAATGACAAAGGCCCCGATTTTCCATGCTTTAAGTGTTGCAGATGCTGCTACCAAAAATCTGAAAAGGCATTACTTGAATTAACTGTTATTTCTTACATATTAATGTAGTCCAGCTGACTTCTTTTCCAATATTCAGTTAAGGTGCCTTGGTCATTCTGAAACTTATAGGCCTATTGTGGGTGACAGGTAAGACATTTTTATTTTTGTGCTGAAGCATGTAAGAATTTAGTGAGCGTGTACAGGAAAATGGGAGTGGTTTGTGGGGTGTGGCTTTAAAAGTGGTTGTGGTCTAATATTTCATGCTGCGGCACACTTCGTGCGCCTCCTACCTTTTCCTGTCCCTGTATTTCACTAACAAAATCTGGTCACCTTAGCCCCTCTCACTCCTTCTTCTACCTCTTTGTTTCTGCTTTAAGCCTAACTTTGCCTATTCCTCCTCACAATGTTAATACTGTATTGTCATGCTTTCTATTTGGATGCCTCTTTTCTTTTAACCCTTTGCCTTCAAAACCACCACACCACTCTGGTAATAATGCAGCTTTCTCCTAGCTAACAGAATGCTTAAACTCTTTTTTCATTATGTTTTTGCCAACCACTTAGAAAGTAGGTTGTTGGCAACCAAAGTAAAGGACATTTGTTGTACACGTCATCCTGCTGTTGTTACTTTAAAAAGTTGATTAATAATTAGTTTGTTCATCTTAGTCCACATGACTTTTCATTTTTATTTCTTTTGAATTTAAGGCACTGCTTTGTTTAGGCACAGACTAGATCAGGTACTGATCTGACTGATAAATTACCATTTTTGGTGCTATGTAACCAGTAATAAGGTTCCCTAATGAATGCGGCAAAAATTTGCAGTGAAAAAATACCTATTCACTCCAATGCATTTGGAGTGAGACAAAACTTCAGAAAAATGCCAATTAACTTAAGGCATTTGGAGTGAAAAAAATTGCCTATTGACAATGCCTTTCGAGTGAAAGAAATCTTGGAAAAAACTGGCCATTGACTTTAATGAAATTTTAGTGAGAAAAAAAAGTTGTCCATAGACTATAATATATTTTGGTACAAAAAGTCATCGCATCAAAAAAGTTGCTGCAACAAAGTCACCATAGACTTTTATGAATTTCGCAAAATTCTGTGCCTTCACAAATTATTCGTTTTGCAGATTTTTTGGTGAAGCAAAACAGGACAGATTCACTCATCACTAGTTTTTAGCCATGTTTGCACAAATAACATCACAGTGAATATGGTGTCAATAACAGTAGCATTCACTGGTGGAAGGTTGCATGTGCATGTACAACATGCTAAGGGAACACTAAGGGGGTCATCTATTTAAGGTCGATTTGAGGTTTTTTTGTACGAGAAAGTAAAATTTTTAGAGGGAAAAAGCCAGAATTTTTTACGATTTTTTCACTTTTTTAAACCATCCAATTAAATCAATTTATTTTATTAATAAATAAACTAAAATCTGGCATGGGCATTGGGTTATGTCTACTGCTGCAAGGGTGACAGAGGGATAACATAATCCAGCTGCTGTACTCCCGTTCTCAGGGTAAGAATTGTTTTTATCGATAATATGCACGGGCTGTACATTCACCTTTTGATCACTGCTCAGAACATAGCTTTGATTCTACACGGACACTATTCTAGCTAAATGTTTGTGTTCACATTATCACAATCATGGTATGCACACTATGCTGGCTATATGTTTAGTGGCTGGTGGAATATATTTCTGTATATACACCTGTACGGTTTACGTATACACAGTCTAATGACGTTACACTCCAATTCTGGCACCAGATTGTGTTTAAATTAGAGGTTGTAAAATGCACTGAGCTCACTTCCTGATGACGGCTCAAGGGTAGGAGTGTGGTTTATTTTATATATATATATTTATATATATATATATATATATTTCTATCTATGTATGTTTGTATTCATAAAATTAAATATTTTCTAGAAATGTTTTTCCAGTCCACTTTATATAATTGTATTTTTTATTATTAATGCAATCTATGTCAATCAATGTCTTAGGAAATATTTGTGATATCAGAGATGAGTCAGGTGCAATATGCAGTGTTAGTAAAGTTTGCATTAGTCTATGTTAGTCTGCTAGTTAGTATACAATTTTAGCTTTAAGTAGTCATTTTCTTACAGCAATTATAGCATGTTGTATAAAGGATACAATGACATAACACAGAAGCCTTAATAACTTATTTTTTAATCTAAGAAAAAACGTAAGTGCCAAAACCCTGTAGCTGATTTGCAATTGTAATGACAATCTGCAAATTGGTATGAAGTTGGAGCTGTCAAAGCTCAGGGTAAAAGTGCAACTGTCATTCAGGTACTTTGTAATTCCCCTCTAGCAAACCTCTGACCTACCCCTTGTAATTGACCTCTAAATTTAACATATACCAGCAGCATTATTCAGAATCTTTTGTAGACTTGATAAAAAAATGAATTGTACATTGAATGTACCTTGAGTTTCTATTTTTTCTGTGCTACAAACAAAAAAATGTAACTATTGTCTGTGCCCAAAAGCTGGTAATTATCCTTCATTATATTTATTGTAGGAGATATGTTTGAAATGACAATGGTTACGTGTATATTTCAAAAAAACTCCAAGGAAAACATTTGTTGCTGCAGTAAGCAAGGCTATGTTTATTTGTCAGCTTAGGAAAAGCTGGATAAATGGGTCCCTGGAGTGAATGGAGGAGGGAAGGGTGGGCCTTCCATTCGAAACTCCATTTAGGATTTTGTAGTTGCCCAGTTAGAGGTAGCTAATCTGATTATGCTGTAGGTGAATTGCAGATAAAATATGTGTGGGATTACACCTCAGAGTCCTGGAATACCTCCTTTGGCTGTAGGAGGGTGTGGGTCCCTGAAGACCTTCTTGTGCTGGAGGGAGATGTGGTGCTGCCAGAGGCTGGTGAATTTGTATCTAGAGGAGAGTCAACAGCCATACAGGTGTGGAAGCCACCCTGTATGGTGAGAACCCCAGTGTGGGGTAAAGTATTGAATGAGTGCTGTTAAACGCTGATGAATTGTGTTCCTGTATGCCAGTACCATGTTGAGAAGAGTTTTCTTAAATAAACCTATGTTTTTGCCTAAAGACGCTGTGTGTCTTTATGCTCCTGATCCTACTTTACCTGCCTACCTACCTGTGTACAGGCAGCCAGCTTGTGACAATATATATAAGACAAAGAAGAAATCAAAAACCTGGGTGCTGGTTAAGAACTATAAACAATTTAACAAAGAATGCCGCACTTGCAGGTTTTAACAACAAAACAAAAATGTTTTTATTGAAAATCCAATGTTTCGGTCACATGAAGTGACCTTCCTCAGGGACAAAAAAAAGTAACCGCAAGTGACCCACTCCTGCACACCAAGCCTCTTTTAAAAACCTATTACAGGTGGACTGCATAATGGACATTTCTGTTACAACAGATTGTGATTTGATGGGCTGGTGCGTGGGACACATGAGCCTGCTTTAACAGTAAACCACTCCTCCAGGTTCAGATGTCAAATTTACAGGCCTATAACTGCCAGACGAAGATTGTAATCCCATTTTATACCTCAGGTTCTGTATCCTGTATAACCAAATTTCCATTATTAATGGAGCCAGACTTTTAACCTGCATCTTTTTCATTAATAACATACTTAAAAAAACTTTTTGGGGGTGATAGTTTTAGCCTGTGCTACAATCAGTTACTCATTTTCTATCTTTCCATTTCTGATTGCTTGTTTACTAAACCTGTTATAGTATTTATACTCATTCTTATTAACTTCCTTACTTTTGTGTTAAGCAGTTTAATATCACTTTAGATGACAACAATTTCTGCTCTGTGTTTTAGCAGAAAACATCCTAATCTATGCACTAAAGTAATTATGTTAAGGAACTAAAATTAGCTTTCCTGTAATTTAAAAGAATTTTGTTGCTCCAGTATATATTTGCTTTTAGCAACAAACAATAAATGAGATAACGTTACAGCAGGGCAGGAACTGGAGGTAAGCAGAAGGGAGCGCAATGTTGAGAGGGCGCCATGCACGTACTGCATTGTCTGCCTACCCCTAGTTCGTAGGTTCTGTACAAACTCTCCACTTGCACCAGAGCAGTGTCGGTGTTAGATGGGAGCCCATTGCCTTGTCTTAGTGCCTTGGCACGGCACTGCATTTTGGTCAATATACTCCAGGAGTTTGAGTGCTTGCACTTTTATTATACATTCTTGGTTCTTAAACATCACTAGATTTAGTATTGCGTGACTTCTGAATGAATAATAAATAACCTATATTGATAGAATCGTCCAGTGTAACTAGTTTGAAGGACTCCTGAGTTCAAGCTATAGTCCATGCTCCAATAGATTGGTAGATAGGAGAGTCCCTGGATTGAATATATGTGCTCCAAGTTAAGCTCAAGGCCTATGTATTCATAACTTGGTTGGAAGGTCCCTCATACCTCAAAAGGTATTCCTTACCAAAACAAGGAACTGGGATGTTTCAATTTTTTTTATTTCCACTGGAAACAGAAAGCAATGTTAAATGTGTCTCATTTTGCATATGCCTTAATGAACAAGATACATTTTGGATATCAAAATCTGACACTCTGCAATAGCTGGCACCATCCAGTTCTGTTTGATAAAGAGATATACCCAGGTGAATATTTATCTGTGCACTCAGTTGAACAAGAACTTACTGTACATTTAGAATATATTGCTTGAAATGAGAATGTGACAACAATGTAAGTGCCTGCTCACATATTTTATGACACCAGCTACAAATTGTGTACATGGATTCCATTTGAGCAATCAATATACTGAAAAAAGTTTGTTGGTATTTTTCACCTGTGATTGCAGATGGGGTATGTTTTGTTTGTGAACAACTGGATTGCATAAATAAAGGTCTTTTCATAAAAAGGTGCACAGACTATACTTTTGTATATATAAGAAAATGGTGCAGTTTAGTGTATATAGCAGAAATTAGATGGGTGCACAGATTCTTGATAAACGAGTGCTCCTTCACACGTTTTACAATTGAACTGAATTAATTTGCATGACAAAATTGGCTTGGGTATTCATGTGTTGCAGGAAGACAAGTGTAACGTTACAAAGAACAAGTAACCATGGGAAAAGTTAATGCAGACAGCACACAAGCACAATACAATGCATTGTTTTCTTCTTTGGCCCACTTTTATTTGTAATAAAACTCAAATAACATGCACAGGGTGAAGAACAAAAAAGGGGTGAAAATAGCAAATGAAGTAACACAATGGAGTAATATAGTTTGCTAGATTTTTTTTTAGGTGTTCACTGATAACATAGTATTTACCTACATAATGTAAAGTTTAAAGCGGAAAATGCCTTTTTAATGCATGCTTTAAATTATAATTTAACACTCACAGTGTAAATAATGCTTTACATATCTGCAATGTTCAGTCATCACTTGTTGCTAGTCTTTCTTTTATTTTCAACTGAACTCCCTTGAATATACAGAATGCAGAATGTCAGAGTAAATATAAATGAAAGTTCACCTGGGATGTAGCAGAAAGCACATTTCAATTGAATCAGAGTTAAAGCAATAATCCTTGGTGATATTATTGTGTATTTTCTGGTCCTATAACCATTCCCACTTCCACTGGCTATGTGATTTAAAGGATTTTTTTTCTTTGCCTTTTATCTTTACTTATTTAGTGGGGCTGTACTCATTTAACAAAGTGCCTTTGTGTTTATCAGAGATGCTGTTGGGCACATGGAACTGCTGGTACACCTTTATACAAACAAACAGGGGCATTTCAGGGGCTCCTGCCGCTGAGGCAGCACCCCCAATGCCGCCCCCTCCCCCGCTCTGTGCTTTCAACTTTTAGTGTTGGATCGAGTCCAGGGGGGGCGCATCGCTTGTGTAGTGAGCGCTTTTTGTAGCCCCTGGTAACTGGCCACTCCATTGTGCTGGGTAAAGCGAAATTAGAAGAAACAAATGGTTCAAAAAGCTGTTTAAAATATCACAGTGTGTGTAATTTTACTCCAGATTTGCCACCGTTATTTTACACTGCATAAAAAGTTTATGCCGTTTTTTACATGGCAAAGTCTGGCAATGTGTGGTGTATTATCCACCGTTTCTCACACAGCATAAATGTGTACATTCTGAAGAAAAAAGTGAAGTGTTCTGATGTTGCTCTGCATAGGAAAGATATCAGAAGTCTCAGGTGCACTTTCCCCATCTTCTTCCTGAGCAGGCCAACATAAAAACATTTCCTTTTGAAGGTATATCTCTTTGACTGTACAGTTGCAGGAACTTACCAACAGGTGGCACTGTGGTTACAGAAGAAAAGTATCTCACTTTCGGGGGGACTGCCCCTGAAACATTACACTGTTTTAGAGATAACTATGCTAAAAAAAAGCACCAGGTGCAATTTTACATTAATTTTTTAAAGGTTTGCTTATTCATTTAGTTATAGACATATAACTTAAAGAGATACTGCCACCATAATGTAACCATTTTTTTTACATTTATCATAACATTGTATTTTCCTATTTGCCTGATGTTTTTCACATTACCTTTCTTACTACCCTGTTCCTCTATGAGGGGGCTACCTAGCATTAGAAACTCTGACAAGTTAAGAAGGGACAGTCAGGTTGGCAAAACAGTCAGGTTTAATAACTTCAAGTAACAATTACAGACAAAAGCAGAATTATCAGCGAAGAAAGATAACCATGATCTATAGGCAAATTTTAATGTACATTCATATTGTATATTAAAAAGTAGCTTTTTTAGTTCCACTTATAGTCTTTATTATTGTGTTTTCTTAACCTATAATTTGTTTACCCACTGCAAACAACAATGCCAGTTACAGCAGGTATCAGCGATCCGACATGGTTGGTTACTAACTTTTAAGGGAATTACCCAAAAAAAGAGCCACTGGCGAGGTGGCAATATAACTAATCTAATTTCCAAAGAAGAAACGTTTTGGATCCATAAATTAAAAACTCTGACACCAAAAGGATTGAATATAGAAATAGATCTGAAATGTTTTTTAAACGATTAATTTGTTTTTACTTTGCAAAAAATTGATCTTACATTTAGAAAAATGCATTTTAAAACGAGCAATTCTTTCACTTACAGCCTAAAGGTTTTAATTACACCAATTAAGTAAATTGATACACCCACCCACCAACCTGATAAATTGTATCGAATGGGAGTGTGGGAAATTTGCCCCTGAGGAAGTATTCCAAGATACGAAACGCGTTGGGCTTTATTACGGCTCTGTTAATTCCTAATTTATGTGAATAAAAGTATAATATATTTTTACAAACACCGTGTTGTAATAACTAGTGCCCGAGAAAAGTATTAGCGCACACAAACGCTACAATTAGAAGCGTCGGACACGAGGAGGAAAACGACTTCTGGAAGCAACCCGCTGCTAGTGACCGGCATCTGTGATCAAACTACCTTTCCAGATTGCTGAACGGACCAGTAAAAAATCCCAGGAGGACGGCGCTACAGGACCGCTCCCAGCACAGAGTGCCAATAAACATCAGTGTCCGGTAATCTTATACTAACTGCCTTCCCTCACCCGCAAGCCGGCTCTTCTGCGATATGTGAGTTTTTTTCCCGACAGGTTACCACGCCGATTAGACAGACTCAAACAGGAGACTGAAGCTACGAGCATTCATTTTGCGAAATAATCCATTGATCTCTTGTGAGTAGTTCTGTATCGCACGTTACCCTTTGAAAAGAGGATAACACACTATCGGGTCCTTCTCTTCTCTTTTCTAGGCAAACACTTGTTAATCCAGCACAGCGCACCTATTTTTGCTTTATAGATTACTTTTATGTGGATACGTGGATCCATTCTTTTTTCTGGTGCTGCTTAACCCCCTAAATACTCAGCAAGCGCGGATCTTCACTCCCCCTTCCCACATTTTTATACATACCCAAATAAATTGTTACAGATACAAACAGCTATGGAGAAAAAATATTAAGACTATATATTAAACAGATTTATTAGGGTCAGGACACATGCTCAGATTCAGGGAGATTAGTCGCCGGCGACAAATCTCCTCTTCTTCAAGTGGGACTAATCTCCCAGAACTGCCTCCTGCCGGCTAGAAAATAAATCGCTGGTGGGAAGGCACTTAGAGCGCTTTGTTTTCCGAAGACGCCCGAAGTTGCCTTACAAGGAAACTTCGGACGACTTTGGAAAATGAAGCAATCCGAGTGCTATTTACATTCTAGCCAGCGGGAGGCAGTTCGGGGAGATTAGTCGCCCCGAAGAAGAGGAGATTTGTTGCTGGGCGACTAATCTCCCCGAACCTGAGCGTTTGCCCTGACCCTTAAACATAAAATATAGTTTAGTGCCTTTGGGTTCACCTTTAATTTGGATAAAAACCTTCTTTAGTCAAGAGTCCTATTTTATTTTGTATCTATTATCTATTTAAGTGTTTATTTGCTAAACAATGTTTAAAGGCACCTGATATCTAGAATGCTTGGGACCTGGGGTTTTCACAGATAAGGGGTCTCTCCGCAATTTAGATCTTCCTACCGAAAATCTTCATACCTAAAAGTCGATACAAGTCACTGTTTTATTACTACAGTAAAATAGAGAATAATTTTAATATAATAAATTATGTGATTTACATGGAATCTATGGGAGACAGCCTTCCTGTAATTTAGCGCTTTCTGGATAAAGATTGTCCAGATAAAGGATCCCTATTGTTATACTATCATCTTTTACCAATATTTGACTTCATTTATTCTGTGTATTTTATAATATGTAATGTGCAAAGATAATTAAAAATATAAACATGTACATTTCATAACCTAAGTACAAATATCTGGTGTAGCTGGCTATTTATTATGCAGTATCATCTAGATAAGAAAAGTCACAAAAGAGGATTTTCAGAAAAAATCCATTCATTTTCTATAGAAATTTTGCAGATTAGATTTGTAAATCAAAAACCAATATATAACATGCAAGAATTGATCTGTTTTATATTCCTCAGTTACATTTTTGTGAAGCACATTTAGAAGATTTAGAACGTATTTGCGCCTGCTGGTTGAGCCATTATATGCTTGAGTTCATACATCTATTTGTGAGGCTATAAAACAGGCATCGACTACCCATGTAAATTGTGTTCTCCACAATAAATTATATGCATACTTGCAAAAATACATAACTGCTGTTGGTTGGGTTATGTAGCTTGAATACTAATGATGTGTAAAGTTGCATTGTCCCTCTTCTTGAGCCTAATTTAGCTGCTATATCAGAAATTATGTAGGAAAAAACACTTTATCCTCTCACTGAGAAATAAAATGGCACTTACTGACACCTACATATCTTTTTTTTATGAAACACCACCATTTTCATATTCATTTTGCCTGCTCTGGGTTCATGGAAAAGTCGCTCCTGTGCCATGCCCATAAAATAATTTAGTACATAAAAATGGAGAACCTATGCATTTTCTTATTTTAAAACTTTCCATCTTGGCTTGTAATGTCTTTCTTGCATATTAAGCTGTGGATTATTGCACTTGTACAGATGCAGCAAAAATGTTAACAAGGAATAATTTTGAACTGCTAATAGAAAAATCTAATTTGGCATGTAGTTGTTATATTACATTATCTTTGCCTTGCAAGGCTGTAATTCTTAAATTCCTTTATGATTCAGATATGAAAATATTCAAATACAATCAATACTGATTATACACAAGCAACCAAAAAGTATGCATTGCAGAATTGCATTTTTTGTATAAAATAGGGGGGATGGTCATATAAGTAGCTATTTTTTTTTGTTTGGTGACTTTGAGGTAAATCTGTGATTTTTAAAGGAAGTGTAGTTTTGCAATAAATACATGTATGGGTTCCATTATCCGGAAACCCATTATCCAGTAAACTCCCAATAATGGGAAGGCCATCTTCCATCGAGTCCATTTTATTCAAATAATTCAAAATGTTAAAAATCGCTTCCTTTTTTCTGAAGTAATAAAATGGTTTATTGTACTTGATCCTAACTAAGATATAAATATTCCATAATGGAGGCAAAACAATCCTATTGGGTTATTTAATGTTTAAGTGATTTTTTAGTATTCAAAATAGTAGTTCAAAATTACAGAAAGACCCCTTATCTGGAAAACCCCAGGTGCAGAGCATTCTGAGTTACAAGTCCTACACTTGTAATAAAGATTAGGCATTTCTTATCACAACTCTCAAGTTATTTTGTACACAAATAGGAAAAAAGTGCAGTATCTCACAGGAAATCCAGGTTTCATACCCTTTTCACAACTTTCTTGGAGTTCCAAGGCCACGAGAAAGTCACCAGATATATCAAGCATAGATCCCATTTTTATTAGCCATAGACTGTTCCATAATAATTTGAGTGCAGATTATACTGCCACTGCTACTACTGTAACTGTAGCTAGGGCCTAAACATTGATGTTCAAAGTGGTTGCTAGCTTGTCTGTTCTATTCTTACTACGATCACCACAAATCACCTAGTCACCAATATAGCCCTTATTACAATTATGACATATGACTGATATATCTCCTAGGAAAAGTAATTGCACCAAAACTCCCAATTTTATTAAAGATCACTTCCCACTATCCACAAAAAACACCATAAAATGAATTCAGGAGCACATGTGCCAAACTGTGACAACCCATGGCCTAATGATTTTTTTTCAACAAGTAGTTAAATTTGATGTAAATCAGAAATACATTATATTGTCAAAATGTCTATCCAATCAAGTTAAGAGGTCAGAGGTTTCTATGCAACTCCTTATCCACTTCACAATGCCTCAGAAAATATATGGACTATTCTGGACGGATGTATGAATGTATGAAATACGTATGAAACATCTACAACTGGATCAAGTCAAATAACTGGTTTAGTTCTAAAGATATAAGTACATTTATTTCCACATCATTCAAGAGCATCAACATTTTCTCATGCAAATCAACACTTTAGTACAGATGACTATTATTTGGTTCACCAAATACACTGGTGGTAATCATAGCAAGGTTGAGCAGAGAGTAAAGTAATATATCAGTACTAAGATTGCCTTCTTGTAGTGACAAGAGATCCTTAGGCCCTCAGTGTTCATCAAGAAAGAGTGAAGGAAGTGCTGCAGAAATGGTGATAGTGCCTGCATATGTAAACAAGGCCAGTTCCAGTCTACATACAGTACATGATATGCAATTTTTGTGGTGGGGATTCTGCATATTAAATGTGAAATTCATGAGTAATTGTATTGAATATAACATAAGCATTAAGACGACTTGTTAAAAGAGGATATTATACTTGTATATATTGGGGGTATGCAATACAAATGATGAACTGAACTTTGTAAGGAGTGTCAAGTAAGGGAGCTCCATACCTTTAAGGGGGTAAGATCCTTGATGATGCTAACAAGGTCAGGCGGAACAGATAGGGTTAATAGGAGAATGGAGTGGAGAAGTGGGTCAGCATAGGGGGAAAATAGGAGAAGAAGGCGGTCTCAATTTCCTACTGAAATCTGAGGCACATTGTCCCACCTGCCTGCACTTTGAGTACAACTGTGGTGGAAGGGTAAAGAGGTAAAAGTCTGTCTCTGATTATGTGAGAAGCAGCTGATGATCCTGAGAAACCACTATGCTGGCAAAAGTAAGCCACGGATTATTATATTATATACAGAGTTAACGTCTCTTCAGAATGCTGCAAACTATATAATACATACAGAAACAGCCATTATAGCACTAAGAAATGCTGGAGAGATACTAAGTGATGGACTGTTGATTGAAAGATTCTTAAGGGATTACCTGAATCATTTGAATCCTTTGCTATCCATATCACACAAGGTGATGGAAAATGGACTTTTACTGAGTTTAAAATGCAGTTAATAAGTTTGGAGGACACTGAGAAATACCTTGTCAGCCCAAACACTGATCATTTGATGCAGGTCAGCACCCATGTTACAATAGTAAGGGAGAGAGGTAACATTAAAATTGTCTGCTAGTGGGGGGTAGATGGGTCTATGCAATAATAAGCAATGCAGATAAATCTGAAACATACAAAGCTAGATATGTTGCTAAAGGATACAGTCAAGTAGAGGAAATTGATTACATGGAGAATTTTTCTCCAACTGTGAATTTTACATCTATACTGTATGCATTTTGATGCAAATGGCAGTACAGTACAATTTTGTTGTTCATCAAATGGATGTGAAAACAGCATATTCACATGCCCCAATTCATTGTGAGATTTATATGGACCAACCAGAGGGATTTGAGATCAAACTGAAAGAAGGTGATAGGTTAGTTCTCAAACTGAATAAATCATTTTTCTCTGAAACAATCAGGTAGGAACTGGAACAAAATGCTATATTACTACCTATACACAAATGGATTTGTTCAGAATTCAGTAGACCATTGTGTATCCATAAGGCAGTCTGGAAATTAGAGAGTAATACCATTAATATGGGTTGATGATCTTATTATTGCTGCCCAGAGGCAGGCCAGGCAAGCCGGGCGCCCAAGGCAGCCCAGCTGCCAGCTCGCCCCTCCCTCCCCTGTCACATGCACTGGTGCACATGCGCAGTAACGGCGCTGGTGCGCATGCGCAGTAACGGCACTGGTGCGCATGCGCAGTAACGTTTGGGGCGCATTGGATACGCAAGTTCCAGGTGAGTCCAGTCTAGGGGTAGGCATAAGAGGTAGCTGCCCAGCGCCCCCTAATCGTTGCACCCTAGGCAGCTGCCTCTTCTGCCTACCCCTAGTTCCGGCCCTGTTGCTGCCTGTCATGGAACACTACTCAATGGTGTGAAAGAAATGCTCACTACAAGGTTCAAAATAAAAGATCTTGGGAAGCTCAAGTATTTTCTAGGTTTTCATTTTAAACAAACTGGTGAAGTGATTAAAATGAATCAAAAGAAATATATATATCAAAGATATTTGAAAAATTTTGCATGTCAGATTGTAGTTACAAGACGAAACAGCACCACCTTCCTTTTAAAATTAAAATGCCTTTATTGGAACCCTTTAGGGCATTACAGCAACGTTTCGGGTCACACCTGACCCTTTGTCAAGCTTAACTGACATTTTATAACACACCTTTTTATACCCCCACCTCTCCAACTAGTGGTTGATACGCATCACGTTATGGGTAACATATTAACCATTTTAAATATCCAACAATGTTTCCAATGCAAAAGATAACACGGTTCATGTGTAGCAAATCTGTGAAAAGATACAAAGTAGAAACATATAAAAAACTGTTAAAATGTTTTATATAAAGATTATTTTATCTAAAAATAGGTTTCAGCTCATATTCTTTGTTTAAACCTAGAGGGGCTAATGTTTCAAATTTCCTAATCCAGGAGGCTTCCTTGAATAATAGCTCTTTAAGTCTATCACCCCCTCTACGTTTTGGTTCTACCACCTCAATGATCTGAAACCGCAATTGGTTCACATTATGTCCCAATGCATTAAAATGACCTGCAACTGCTTGCTCCTTTTTACCAGTCCTAATCACCGACTTATGTTCACGAATACGTTCCCGGACGGTTCTAGTTGTCTGGCCCACATATGCAAGCCCACATGGGCATTTGATTACATACACAGCGTAAGTGGAACTACAAGTGAACCGCCCGGGAATCTGAATTGGATTACCCTTCCTTGGATGGTACAGGAATTTGCCTTTTTGAACATTAGAGCAGCAGTTGCAGTCAAAACATGGAAAAGTTCCTTTTTTATTTCTATATTTTAAATCTACACTCTTCGTGCTCAAATCAGATTTAACCAATGCTGAACCTAGATTTCTCCCTTTCTTATAGGCAATAACTGGGCGTCTCTTAAAAGCTTCAATTTGTGGAAGATTATCCTTTAATAGAGACCAATGGCCTCTTAGAATTTTTGCTATATGTCTACTCAAGATGTTGTAGCGTGTCACAAATGCTACATGATTGCCTATTTTTTTCTCTTTCTTTTCGAACATATCAACCCTACTTTTTGTTTTCATATCAGCACATTGTTTTTTCAAGAGGTCTTTTGGATATCCCTTTGCTTGAAATTTTTGACACATTTCTGTTAGTCTCACTTCCGCTTTATCATCTGCCACGACTATCCGCCAACTGTGATTTGGGTAGAGCCTTTTTCAGCTGCGGCGGATGAAAAGAGTTGAAATGTAGTAGAAGGTTACCATCTGTTGGTTTCACATATAAATCAGTAAGTAATCTATTGTTTTGTTTATACACTAACGTGTCTAAGAAGGGAATCTCTGTTAGACTAGAGTTCAGTGTAAATCTGATATGACCAAGAGCATTATTAATTTCCAAAACAAATGCCTCAAGGGTCCAATGGGGCCCCATCCATAGCGCAAACACATCATCGATGTACCGAATCCACATCGTACAGTAGTTTTTATATAAATTATTCGTATATACGTATCTTTTCTCAAATTGATTCATGAATATGTTTGCGTAGGAGGGGGCCACATTGGACCCCATTTCTGTACCTTTAATTTGCATAAAGAATTCCTCCTCAAATGAAAAATAATTATTATGCAACAGTAAAGATAGACATTGAATTACAAACTTTTTTTGAGCACCATCCATGGATTGGTCCCCCAGAAGTTCAACTGTGACAGCCTCTACACCCCCATCATGTGGGATGGAGGTGTAGAGGCTCTCTACATCTAGGGTGACCAAAAACCACTCACTCACATCTTCTGTCAGATTGTAAACCGAGATTGACTCCTTGCGAGAATAAACTGGAGTTTAATGACAACAGTGATCCTACAGATACTAAAAGGTATCAGGAGGTATTAGGCAGGGTGATAAGTAAACTGTCTCAACACTTTTCAGAGCCAAATGAACAACATTGGACTATTGCTAAAGTATGATGAGATACTTGAAAGGTACCACTGATTTTGAGTTAAGCTACAGAAAATATAAGGAGAACTTAAAACTTGAGGCATATAGTGATGCTTAGGCCTTAGACCTAAATGACAAAAGAAGAAAACAGGATATTGTTTTAGTCTATCCACTAATGGTGCACTGATTTTTTGGAAGTCAAAGAAATAACCCAAGGTTGCACTGTCTTCCTGTGAGGCTGAATATATAGCACTGACTGCTACCACGCAGGATAATTTATACCTTATGCAGTTGCTCAAAGAAACAGACAGTGAATGTCAATATGAGACAATAAAAATATTTGAAGATAATGATGGTGCAATAGCTCTCGCAAAGATTCTGGTGTGCTGTCAAAGGTGCAAACATGTTGCTATCAAATACCATTTTCTTATAACTGTACTAAGTGAAGGAAAGATAACTCTTGAGTATTGTTCCACAAAGAAAATGGTAGCACATGTTATGACTAAGCCAGTAACAAAGTTTAAACTACATTACATATTTGGAGTATAAACCAACTAGACATTTATGCTAAATATGTCTTTCTGTAATATAAAAGCAAGTGGAGGTGTTAAGATATATATTAATGTGTGTGCTCTCATACAGATCCCATAGTAATCTGATACTGACACAGTGTCATGTAACATGATCTTTGTCTGCTAATGCAGAAGTGTTAATAAAGTTTTGTCTTCTTGAAAGCAAGAGAAGCATGGTGTCTGTGTGCAGTTTCTCCTCTGTCTAAAAGAAAGCTGCAGGCTCATGTGAGATTGAGCTACCGGTTATCCCATCTCTTAAGCAGAATAGCAACAGGGGTTTGTTTATGCTGTCACAGCTTGAGGAGGAATTCTTGTTAGGGGGTAGGGGCTAGGCCCCATTTTTGGCACATGGGTTTCAAAAGGTGGATGGTAACATCCTTGGACAAGGGTCCCAGGAGGGTGGTGGATTACAGTTTGCCTGTTCTCACTTGCCAGCCTGACACTGCAAAGTAATGCATGGGGGGTGTATAACATATATGTTATATGTTATTGTCAAAATGTTGCTCTTTAAAATACTGTTTGTATGTATTTATCTATTCTATTATCTGTTTAATAAAAGCTGTGGCTGGTTTTATATATCATTCTGGACGTTATCGTATTCTCCATTTATTTTACACAGCTTTTTACACCGTTTGTTTTATACAGTATAATAAATAACATTATCAACATTTTTTCTTTAATGTTTTCTCAATAAATTATTACAATAATAATTTATAATTTCCTAGTGTTTTTTTACTTAATTTTTTGTGCCTTGCATGGTTTGCAATTACCTGTATTCAGCAGTGCTGTATTCAAAGAGGGCTGTTATAAGCAGCACAAAAGTGTCCCCAGGAATGCCCACTAGCTTGACCTTTATTCTGACATCCAGGTCAGGGTGTGCACAAGGTGCAAAGTGAAGGAGACCCCTGCAATTAAAGCACAAGGAAACCCTATTTCACTGGATGGGGGTGCCAAATTTTAGTCAGTTTTTCCAGTCAGGAGAGCTCTTAAGAGGAGCTTTTGAGAAAACTTTCCAGTTTAACTCTACTTTGCATGTGTGAATATGAATCTGTGCTAGTAATGCCTAGGACAATGGGAAAATGGTAAAAGTAAAATACTGTTGTTGCATTTAGACATTTCCATGGGTCGGTGATAGAAATCAGAAACATAGAATGTAATAGCTCACTTATAGGTTACTATAGAATTACAGAATATAGTCCTCATGTTAAAAGTTTTGTAAGCATGGGAACTATTTGTAGAAATTCAATTTGAATTCTTTTATTGTTAATGAAAATGCATTTGGCATCTAGCAAGAGTTAAGAGTAGAAGTGGCATTGGTCTGCACTGGTAACAACAAATTCGCTTTTATTTACAGTTCATTGTTATTAACAATTCAGTCCTGTCTGAATAGTGACAATCAATTAAAGGTTTTTATATACCTTGAAATATAGTATAATGCTCTTGTAGCAGCATACACAAATATATAGTACACATTTTTACTAGAATGTTGTGACCTTTTGCAGATAATAGACAAGCTATTTAGAATACAATTAAAAGGCCAGTAACAAAAATTTCAAAGGGCTTTATATGCACATAAACATAAGAGGTAATTTATCAATGCCCAGGCACGAGTACAAGAGCAATAAGGAGAGCAAAATTACATCCCTTAGTGCTCACTCAACAAGCAGGTGCAGGTAATAGATGTACTTTGCACCTCACACCCGACTAAATATTTAGGGGCAAATTTACTAAAGGGCGAAGTGGCTAACGCTAGCGAAAATTCACCAGTGTGACGTCATTTCGTTACTTCGTTACTTTGCCGATTTACTAACGGGTGCTGGCGTAAATTCGCTAGCAAACTGGACCTACTCTAGTGCTACTTCGCACCCTTAGGCCAGACAAAGTTGCGCTATGGCGTAACTACGCTAATTCACTAACCTGCGGATTTTACTGAATGTTACCTCTTGCACCAGACTTGCCTTCGCCACATCAGACCAGGCGAAGTGCAATAGAGTAGATAGGACTTGCTTCAAAAAAAGTAAAAAAAATTTCTAAGACCCAAAAAACGCTGGCGTCTTTTACTTTTTTAAGGGTGATAGGCTGAAAAAGATTGTAAACATTTCCTAACATGTGTCACCTAAACTATAAAGTGGGCACATGTTTAGGGCAAAATAACAACTCTATTTTATTTTATGAAGCTTTCCCAGGCTTGTGTAGTGTAATGTATTTGCTGCTACATATTCGTCCATTGTACTTTAACTTGGCGCCGTATACCAATTAGGGATCGCTAGTGCAACTTCGCTTTGCTTGACGAATTAACGCTAGCTCAACTTCGCTACCTTTCGCCTCCCGGGGCGCAACTTCGGATTTTAGTGAATTTGAGCAGCCGTGGCGAAACAACGCCTGGCGAAGCGCGGTGAAGGCATCGCTAGCAGTGGCGGAACTACCGGGGGAGCAGGGGGTGCGAGCGGGCCAGGGCCCGCACCCCCTCAGGGCCCCCCGGCAGTCCATTCGCCGCTGAAAATGTGGCCAAATGCGGCGGTACGGAGGGGGGGGGCGTCACGCACCAGGGCCCGCCCCCTCAACGAACGCTACTGATCGCTAGCGCATTTTCATCGCTTAGTGAATGTTTCCCACAAAGAGAGCCAAAGGGTAGGGCTCTGGGGGCTGCCCTTGCATCACCACCTGCTGGAGCTCTCTAACTTGCATGTCTCAATTGACAAATATATAGAAGAAATATATATATATATCGGTATATATCCAGCAGACCAAATTAATTTTCTTTTCACTGTGCATTTAAGGTGTATGTACAATGGACATAATGTTTTGGTCCCTATTGGGGCCATCATGTTGTTTATACATACAGTCATATGTTTGAGAACCCCTCCCAGCCTGCATAATAATTTACTTCACTTTCACCAAAAAAGATAACAGTGGTATGTCTTTAATTTCCCAGGAACATCTGAGTTTTCTGAAGATTTTTAGTGAAGCAGTATTCAGTTGTATGCAATTAAATCAGTTGTATGAAATTAAATGTGAAAAACTGGCTGTGCAAAAATTTGGGTACCCTTGTAATTTTGCTCATTTCAATGGATGTAACTGCTCAATGCTGTTTACTGGCAACACCAACCTGGTTGGATTAGCTTGTTAAGCCTTGAACTTCATAGGTCATGAGAAAAGGTATTTAAGGTGGCCAATTGCAAGTTGTGCTTCTGTTTGACTCTCCTCTGGAGAGTAAGAGCATGGGATCCTAAAAACAACTCTCAAAAGACCTGAAAACAAAGATTGTTCAGTATCATGGTTTAGGGGAAGGCTACAAAAAACTAAGCTATCTCAGAGGTTTAAACTGTCAGTTTCAACTGTAAGGAATGTGATCAGGAAATGGTCACATGTACAGTTGCTTTAAAACCCAGGTCTGGAAGACCAAGAAAAATACAGGAGCGGCATATGCGGAGGATTGTGAGAATGGTTACAGACAACTAGTGATGGGCGAATTTGCGCCGTTTCGCTTCGCCGGAAAATTTGCGAATTTCGTGCGAAATTCGCGAAATGGCGAAAAAATTGCGAATTTATTCGCTGGCGGCGAATCGCGCAAATTCGCCGCGAATTCGCGCCTGGCGAATAAATTCGCCCATCACTACAGACAACCCAAAGATCACCTCCAAAGACCTGCAAGAACATCTTGCTGCAGATGGTGTATCTGTACATTGTTCTACAATTCAGCACAATTTGCACAAAGAACATCTGTATGGCAGGGTGATGAGAAAGAAGCCCTTTCTGTACTCACACCATAAATAGAGTCACTTGTATGCAAAAGCTCATTTAGAGAAGCCACAGTCATTTTGAAACAAAGTACTTTGGACAAAAATGTAGTTATTTAGTCATAACAAAAAGCACTTTGCATGGCAGAAGAAGAACAGTGTATTCCAAGAAAAACACCTGCTACCTACTATCAAATTTGGTGGAGGTTCCAACATGCTGTGGGGCTGTGTGGCGTCTAGAGGCTGTTACATTTGCAAAAGGAGACTCAAGTATTGATGTAATTCATCTGTTGGGGTGCCCAAATTTATGCACCTGTCTAATTTTATGATGATGCATATTGCATATTTGCTGTTAATCCAATCAACTTTATGTCACTGCTGAAACACTACTGTTTCCATAAGGCATGGTATACATTAAAAGGAACTTGTTACTTTGAAAGCTCGGCCAATGATAAACAAAACTCCAAAGAATTAAGAGGGGTTCCCAAACTTTTTCATGTGACTTATATAACTTTAATACACAGTAATAAATTAATTCCCAGAGTTGCTGATCTTCTTCTAAGATATATATATATATATATATATATATAGTTCCATGTGTGGTGCACTCCAGTAAAAAATTCAGCTCATGCCTAGGTGCTGTCACATAGATCATAGATAGTTGTTCACCATTTTTGACGCACTCCAGGACTTCATATTGTAGTCAAAGAAAGGAAAAAATTTATTGTCAACGTTTCAGTCCTGTCTGGGACCTTTCTCAAGACATGTATACTGTGAGGGGGGGGGGGTAGAAGCACGTTATCCTCGCTATTATAACCACTTACCACTTTCCCCAGGAAATTTTGTTTAGTATAGCTGAATACCTATGCTTGCATTTTACTTGTTTACTGTATTTTGGTACAGGTCTTAGTCCAGTTACATGACAAGGGGACTCCTCAATTGACCCTTTGCCTCGAGCCATCCCACTGAACCCCATTGTTACATACCTTAATTAAACACCAAAAATAAATAGGACCTTGCAAGCCAAACCCAAGGCAATATTCAAAAAGCAGAATTCCATTAGAAGCCGCAATAATGCTCTGCCATTCCTCACTGAAGATTTGACATTCACTTCTTTAGTTGCCATTTGAGATCAGCACTATGTCATTATATCCACCGCCGAGAATTAGGCTGCCTCTACCTACAGAGAGGATGGTCCCAAACTCCACCAGAAAGAGCTGCATCTCAAACTATGAGAGCAGTTCAGCAGCCCTGCTGCCGGTGTTGAATCTGCAGTGTCTCGGTGATAGGAAATCCAAGCAGGCTGTCACTTAGCACAAGCAGTAGCAGCGTCGGTATCAATAAACCCAATGTGCAGTCACAGGATAGAACCTCCTTTCTCCCTCTTCTAAAATTTCCAGTGTCATACTCTGGCAAGGTCCTACAACTGGTGTGACAAATAAAGCTTGAAAATACATTATCAAATATCCACTGTTTTGATCCAGAGGAAGGCAAAAAAAAACCTGAAGCCAGTGCCAATTATGCCTCAAGAAGTGAAAAATTCCTTCCTGACCCCAATGGCGATCAGAAACATTCCCTGGCTCAAGCATTTAATATTCATTTAACATGAATTAATACAATGCTGACACACATTTATAATGTATAGCGAATCAAAAACCAGAATATAACATCCACAACCAGTTGTAGATATTAAGAGAACATAAAGAAAAAAACTTCTGACATGTTTGCAAAATATGCAAAAAAGGGAGAGGATGGGAGGGATGTTTCTACCTTCTCAAAAGATAATGAAGTGGATGGCTTCTTCCCCTGACATCACATCCTTGTCTTTTTCTGCCCCCAGCCCAGCTTTCACCTGCCTAAACTCATTCCTTCTCACCTAACCACAGCTGCATCTGATTCTGCCAATTTTCAAACATAAACCAGTGTAATTTGACTGCTGGTAATTCAGATGCCTTGTCATGCAGCCCCTGTGCGTATAGCTCCAGGGCTTTCCTAGTCTGTTCCTGCTTATGATATGCCTGAGGTTTACAATTACCATCCATATTTTCCCATTTATACAGCCCGTGATCTCAGACAATGATTCATTAGGGTTTTGTCTGCTGGCTTCTTGCAAAGATCTCAGCTAACACTATTAGAGGTCTTTGGGAGATGATAAGTCAGTGTGTGTCTATCTAGCCTTATACAGTATTAATAGTGGCGCACATTGATTTCTGAAATATTGGACCAAATCACATAAGAACCAATAGGTCAGTAATATGAACGATTTGGCAGCACACATAGCTGATCAGTTTTAAAGGAATAGTTCAGTGTGAAAATAAAAACTGTGTAAATAGATAGGCTGTGCAAAATAAAAAATGTTTCTAATATAGTTAGTTAGCCAAAAATGTAATATATAAAGGCTGGAGTGAACAGATGTCTAATAAAACAGCCAGAATCCAACTTCCTGCTTTTCAGCTCTATAACTCTGAGTTAGTCAGCGACTTGAAGGGGGGCCACATGGTACATTTCTGTTCAGTGAGTTTGTAATTGATCCTCAGCATTCAGCTCAGATTCAAAAGCAACAGATATGACCCATGTGGCCCCCCCTCAAGTCTCTGATTGGTTACTGCCTGGTAGCCAGGGTAACCAGTCAGTGTAAACCAAGAGAGCTGAAAAGCAGGAAGTAGTGTTCTGACTGACATGTTATACAAATCAAATCACTCCAGCCTTTATACATTACATTTTTGGCTAACTTAAGGTGCCCATACACTGAGAGATCCGCTCGTTTGGCAATGTCGCCAAACGAGCGGATCTCCCTCCGATATGCCCACCTTGAGGTGGGCAATATCGGGCTGATCTGATCGTGGGCCCTAGGGCCCAACGATCGGATCCTAACGATGCCTAAATGGGCGGTCGGATCGCGGGACCGCATCAACGAATAGATGCAGCCGCGACCGATCGGTGAAGCCCGTCGGGGGGCCCCATACACGGGCCAATAAGCTGCCGACACGGTCTATGGCCACCTTAACTATATTAGAAACATTTTTTATTTTGCACAACCTATCTATTTACCCAGTTTTTATTTTTACACTGAACAATTCCTTTAACAGACTTGGACTGATTCCCCCACCTTAGCAGGAACATTATTGGCAGTCCTCTTGCTATTAGACCATATTCTCTTGGAAGCCATTTTCTGGGTCAGGGGATTTTTTTTATTTTCATATGCCTTTAGTTGATGATATGATTTTCTGCTTGTGAATTAAATATTAAAAGAACATTCAAGTTTTCTAATTAGTTATCGTAATGGCCAAAGAACTAAATGCAAAATACACTGAAAAACTCAATCAAAATATATAATTTATTTCTTGTGCATGCTCTGCATTCTGCTTACTCACTGAGGCATAAATAATTTAATGAATTTCTCACTGCAGTAATACCCATCCTTAGAAGTCATGGTATTTACCACCTGACAGTTAAATCCTAGACAGATGAATTGTGGGTGATAACTTCAGAAGATGATTGTGGATAGCATTAGAATGTATTTTACACTACAATATTTGTATTGCAGTTTTCAATATGTATTACATGTAATTTTACTTTATCAAGAACATTAAATTCAAAAACTCAAGGATAGATTTGTAAAATAATCACCAATTCTTGAATCTTTTGAGCATGAAATGCCAGGAAAGTTTTCTGTCTTTGATCAAGGTTGGCATAAGCATGTAGAGAAAATAATTTGGAGTGAAATATTTCCATCCAAACATTGATGTGCCAATTAGTTTAATTGGATTTAAGAAGCTTTGAGCCCCTGAATTATTTTTGGAAAAACACTAAACAGAAGATGTAAGAAATATTTTAAAAATCTAAAATGTCTTCTGCACCCCATAAAGTCTACACTAGAATAGACCACATTTGGATATCACAATCGCTGGCCTCCAAAATTCAGTCATCTAAAATCTCTACAGTGCCCTGGTCCGACCACTCCCCTGTATCTTATCGGGTTCAACTGCAGGCATTAACTAAACACTTCGATAGATGGCGGTTAAATGCCCTCTTGTTAAAAAAACCGGAGGATGTTGCCCAATTGGAGAAAGTTATTACAGATTATTTCGCTGATAACATAGGCTCTATACCCTCTTATGCTACGGTTTGGGAAGCCCATAAAACAGTGGTAAGGGGTCATTTAATTCAATTGGGAGTGGTTCGGAAAAGACTAAGGAACACTGATAGAGATCTGCTGATTAAAAAATTGGAGGACTTGGTTGTAGCTCAATCCAAGGATCCTGGGAAAGATCTTTCTAATCAGATACACAAAGCTCGTATTGAATTGGATCTGGTGCTTACCACTTCCGCCCAAATAGCTAACCAATGGACCCATCATCACTTTTATCAATACTCTAACAAACCTAGCAGGCTCTTTGCTAGAAGATTAAGAAATAGGCTTGACTACACTCCTATAACCAATCTTAGAACCTCTTCGGGGCAAGTAACTAATGCAATACCTAAGATTTTACAGGAATTTTTGAAGTTTTATCAGCAGCTTTATGATTCACCCTCCCCCACGCCGCAAGTCCGTTTAGACTCCTTTTATAGAGACCTTCGCCTTCCCAACATCTCTGACGATTTTAAATCCATGCTCGACTCCGTGATATCTGAGGACGAAGTTAAGTTGGCTATTAAAGATCTTAAGCTTTCCAAAGCTCCTGGTCCAGATGGGCTCACAGCTATTTATTATAAAAAAAATTCTCACGTTTTGACCCCTCACCTTACCAAAATGTTTAATAAATTACTGGAGGATGATTCCCTGCCGCAGCAAACCCTTACAGCGAACATTACCCCCATCCCAAAACCCCATTCTGATCTCTCTGATTGTAGGAACTTTCGTCCAATCTCAGTTCTCAATATTGATGTCAAGCTTTTGGCAAAAATTTTGGCGTGGCGACTGAATGAGATTCTTCCTCACATTATTCATAGAGATCAGGTGGGGTTTGTAAAAGGACGGCAGGCAGCCGATGCTATTCGTAGACTCACTATTCTATCACATTATGCTATTCGGTCCAAAATCCCAACACTGCTACTGAAATTGGACATAAAAAAAGCATTTGATTCCGTAGAATGGTCTTACCTATATCGTACTCTTAGCGAATGGGGGTTTGGAGGTCACTTTATTAAATGGATGGCGGCTTTGTATCACAAGCCATTGGGCAGAATAACTATTGGTTCACACTCTTCTCTCACATTTCCAATTTCTCGGGGAACCAGACAGGGCTGCCCCTTATCTCCCCTACTGTTTGATCTGATGATTGAACCGTTGGCGATTGCAATTAGATCAGACCCTGACATTCATGGGCTTCACTTCGGTACCTCTGAGCATATTTTGAGTCTCTTTGCCGATGATGTTACGGCTTTGATTTCTCGCCCTCTTACATCGCTTCCCAATCTATATAGGGTGTTGGAACGTTTTGGTTCTATCTCTGGCCTGGTTCTTAACCCCTCCAAGACAGAAACCCTGAATGTGAACCTCCCTCCGGAGATGGTTAAACTCTTGTCAATTAACTTTGATTTTCATTGGTGTGACAAGTATATTTCGATCCTGGGCATTCGTTTTACCCCGATTTATAGCCAACTATACCAAGTTAATTACCCGTATATGTACAAAAAATTGTTAAAATCTTTGGAGGATTGGGGGAAGTATCATATCTCGTGGCTTGGCAAGATTTCAGCGATCAAAATGACATTACTTCCTAAGATCCTTTATTTGTTTCGAGTCCTCCCCACGAATATCAAAGTTTCTGATTTGAAACAGTTTGAGAAAGGTGTATTGGCTTTCATATGGAAGGGGGGATCCTCGAGAGTAAATAAATCTACGCTTTGTAGAAGACCCTTGGATGGAGGCCTGGGTTTGCCAAATTTCCATACTTACTATTTGGCTTCTCAATTAGCACAGATCCCAACACTTCATGTACAACACTTACCCCCGCTCTGGGTGGAACTCGAGAACTTCTTGGCACGTCCATACTCCGCTGAGGCTCTGGTGTGGGCCCCTCGTAAGAGCAGACCATTGAATCTCAGTCCTAGCTTGTTACATACGCTCTCCCTGTGGGATAGGTGTGCCAAGAAGTTCGCTTTGGTTTCTCCGTACAGTACCTCCCGGTAGCCCCGATTTTATATAACCCTATGTTTACTCCAGGGATCGCTTCCCAGTCTTTCACTTGGTGGACTTCTAGAAAACTGACCAGATTGGCTAGCCTATGTACCGTTCGGGGCCCTTGTTCAATATCTTACTTACGAGAATCACAAGACCTTCCAGACTCAGAACTTTTTCGAGCTTCTCAATTGCTGCATTGGGTTAAAGAACGTTGGCTATTGCAAAAAACCGGGCGCAGCCGCCCAAACCTTCTTTGAACGATGGTGTTCAAGGGAAACCATACCTCCAAAATCAGTGTCAATTCTATATAGATGGATGCTTTCGCCCAAGGAGGTTACTAATTTGGGATATATTAAACACTGGGAAAAAGAACTGGGGACTTCTTTGTCGGAGGAGGAATGGTTCAGGGTCTGGTCTAATTTGAAATATAGTTCCATTAACACGGTCCTTTTAGAAGCAGGGTATAAAGTCTTGACTAGGTGGTACTTAACGCCTGCTAAAATAGCGAAGATATACCGTACTTCTAACAACCGTTGCTTCCGAGGGTGTAGGATGCCTGGCACGATGGGGCATATTTGGTGGTCGTGCCCGAGGGTTATTAGATTTTGGAGGAGGGTCTATCAACTAATATTTTCGGTTTTTCAAATTAATCTAAGGCAGCACCCTTACGAAGCCTTAATGGGACTACCTCCTCCAAATATCCCGAAAATTCATTGTAAATTGTTGAATCACATATTCTTGGCGGCCAGACAGACGATAGCGAAATGCTGGAAGTGCCCCACTGTCAATTACACTATGTTTAAAAATAAGGTCGATTGGATATATGTGAATGAAAGGCTCTCGGGGTTGGCTACGGACAGGTTACAGACGATTAACAAAATTTGGCAACCCTGGATTAGGTATAGGTTTAATGGTACTGTTTCGGGCGCCATTTGATAGGTTGCGATAGCGGGGCAGTCAGGCACTCTATATGTACTTGATTTCCATTCTCACTCCATGGTATCTGGGTCTCCACCAGTTAGGTTATGATGACCGTTTTTTTTTGTTTTTTTTTCTGTTTGTTTTGTATTTCGATTTGTGGTAAGATGTTAAATTGTTGACACTATTGTTGAAACGAAAACGGTGTTTCGCATTTATACATAAAATGTAGTTCTGTATCATGGCCGGGATATACCGTTTTGTGAATGTATCGGGAGTATGCATTTTGATATTAACAGAATGTAATGTGATGGTATATTTCTGCAAAGAACTACACAAATAAAAAAAAAAAAATCCAAAATGTCTCCAAGACAGACCCAATTTTTCATTAAGATTGAACTACATTTTTTGTCTTTAATTTTAATAAACCAACCAACCAACAAATCAATTTATGTCTTTTTCCAAGATTCATAGTTTTATTGTCATATGTACAGTGTACACAGTACAATTCTTTCTTCAATGCCTTCTTCACAGACTAAACAATTGGCATACAGTGCAACATAACAATAAGTGCCTACCCCTAGTTCCGGCCCTGGTTACAACCCCTGGTAACTCAAACTAGTACATATCTGCAGGATACCACTGACCTTTTACATGTTATCAACAGTATTAAATTAGATTTCTTTTTTGTCACCATGGACGTGAATAGTTTGTAGACTGTAATATGGCATGAGGAGGGAAGAAGTGCAGTCAGTGATATCAGGGGCGATCCTGGCCCCTCTGCCGCCTGAGGCAGCAGCAGTGGCTGCTGCCCCCCTCCCCCGGAAATTCACTCTTAAAGTACCAGAAGCAGCATTTTTGCTGCCCCTGGTACCTAGTGGGGCGCTGCCGCCTGAGGCGACAGCTTTAACTCGCCTCATTGGCGAAGCACCCCTGAGTG
The DNA here is from genome assembly GCF_017654675.1 of Xenopus laevis. Taxonomy (NCBI): domain Eukaryota; kingdom Metazoa; phylum Chordata; class Amphibia; order Anura; family Pipidae; genus Xenopus; species Xenopus laevis. The sequence continues at coordinate 64,202,657 of NC_054373.1, forward strand.
ATATCTACAGTGGTCCTCCAACTGAATTTATAATAACACTATTACGCTTCATCCTGTACAAACAATGTTTTCAATTTGAATTTTTTTTTATTTGCAATTGTTGGGAAGGGCAATGGGGTCAAATGTGACCCCTACCTATGCAAATACATATACCTCAACCTGTGAAGCATATTTTAGGTCATTCCTGTAAATATGGCAGATATTACACTTGAATGCTGAACATATTGTATGTTTAAATACACCATGGTATTTTACTATTATATTATATTATATGTACATGTTTCAGTACATGGGTTTTTTTAAGAAGTGAATGCACTCTTCCCTTTAAATCCAAATTTGAATTTGGTCATCTCCTGTATGCACTCAAGAGGGGTGGTTATATATGTTGTGAATCATTGTAGGAAAATATAACCACGTTGGTTATGTGTATATATTAGGGATGCACCGAATCCACTTTTTTAGATTCGGCCGAACCCCCGAATCCTTCACGAAAGTTTTGGTCGAATACCGAACCGAATCCGAACCCTAATTTGCATATGCAATTTCCCTTCACGCCCCTAATTTGCATATGCAAATTAGGATTCGGATTCGGTTCGGCCGGGCAGAAGGATTCGGCCGGCTGAAAAAGGCCGAATCCTGGCCGAATCCCGAACCGAATCCTGGATTCGGTGCATCCCTAGTATATATATATATAAAAAAAATGGTGCCCCAAAGAATATTTTTAAAAAAAACATTGGTAGCAAGGGCCTATAGAGTATTATAATAATACATTGGTGGCCAGGGGATTAAAAAAATTAAAAATACACACTCTGGTGTTCAGAAGAATTGAACTCGTGGCTTCAGGACTTCAACTTCGCCTCCATTCGTGACTTTAGGTCTTTTCGCCACTTCAGGACTTCCAATTCCGGCTGTTTTCGCGACTTCAGGTTTTTTCGCTGCTTCAGGACTTCAATTTCGGCTGTTTTCGGGACTTCTGGTCTTTTCGGCGCTTCTAAACTTAAATTTCGTCTGTTTTTGTGACTTTGTGTCTTTTCGCCTCTTTGGGACTTCGGCTATTTTCATGGCTTCGGGTCTTTTCGCTGCTTCCCCCATAAACTCCATTTTATCCAAATATTCCAAACTTTTTAAAATTATTTCATTTTACTCTGTAATAATAAACCAGTACCTTGTACTTGGTCCAAACTAAGATTTAATTAATCCTTATTGGAAGCAAAACCAGCCTATATTTATTTAATGTTTACACGATTTTGTAATAGACCTAAGGCATGAAGATCCAAATTACAGAAAAATCCGTTATCCAGAAAAGCCAAAGTCCCGAGCATTCTGGATAACAGGACCCATACTTGTATATATTATGTAAGTGTATGTATATCAATAAATTAATGAATGTTAAAATCTAAAATTTATCCAAAACAGACATTAGGAAAGAGAAAAAGAATAATTGAAAAAGGGGAACTGAAATAACACTTTTTCTAGTACATGTGCGCAAATCAGTTCAACATCTTTCAAGAGCTATAATTATCCTGTAAATAATATCTTTATAAACAGTGCATAGTGATGTCGTTAGTTATAGTAGTCATGTAATTTCTGTCACATGACTGACTGAAGCTTGTGTATTTTATTAGAAGTCTCCTTGTAGTTTAATGCACTTTGGCCTTTCGAGGATCCTGGCTAGGGATGTAGCGAACGGCGGAAAAAATGTTCGCGAACATATTCGCGAACTTGCGTCAAAAATGCGAACGGTTCGCGAACGTCGCGAACCCCATAGACTTCAATGGGAAGGCGAATTTTAAAAGCTAGAAAAGACATTTCTGGCCAGAAAAATGATTTTAAAGTTGTTTAAAGGGTGCAACGACCTGGACAGTGGCATGCCAGAGGGGGATCAAGGGCAAAAATGTATCTGAAAAATACATTGTTGACACAGCGCTGCATTTTGTGCTGTAAAGGGCAGAAATCACACTACATTTCTAAACTTGTGTAATTAACTGCTTTAAAACGTCCGGCGTCTACATGCCAATCAAGTCGTGTAAAGGTTACAGCCTGTTCACACGCAAAGACAAAACGCGGCGCTTACTGCAACGCAAAAAAACGCAAAGAGCTTTCATGAATGATACCGTCAAGTGAGCAAATAATAGTTTTTAATTACTAGTTGCTTGTCACCTCCAGGATGTTCGTCCTGTTGGTGGCAATATTTCTGTAGTGGTGTGTTTAGCAGTCACCGTGCTTGTGCGCACGTGCACGGTCAGACAGAGGTAATTCAATGTACAGTGAAGTGAACCAAAAAACACTGATTCTGCAGTGTGGGCCCAGTTTTGGTCTACTTTATTGATCACCTGCGGTGACCATAAAAGATGCGATTTTGCCACTGTTGCAGAACCCTGAAAAATTAGGCATGTGTACAAAAATATGAATTTTTTTTGTCGCAGCCACTGAAGCACAGAGGCCAGAAAAAATATGCCATATAAATGCTGAAAATATTAATTTTTTTTTGTCGCAGCCACTGAAGCACAGGATTTACCTGTCCAAAAAGTTTTGATTAAAATGAAACCAGTAGGGTTTGCACCCTAGTTTGTAACGGTGGCGGAGGGAGGAGGACGCTAAAGGACAGCTGTGTGTGGAGTCATGCGGCGTGCAGAGAAGGACAGCTGCATGGGGAGTCAGAACAAGTCTTCCGGCGTGCAGTAACCCTCCGAGATCCATGCCTTGTTCATTTTAATAAAGGTCAGGTAATCCACACTTTTGTGACCTAGACGAGTTCTCTTCTCAGTTACAATCCCTCCTGCTGCACTGAAGGTCCTTTCTGAGAGGACACTTGAGGCGGGGCAAGACAAGAGGTTCATGGCAAATTGTGACAGCTCTGGCCACAGATCAAGCCTGCGCACCCAGTAGTCCAGGGGTTCATCGCTCCTCAGAGTGTCGATATCTGCAGCTAATGCCAGGTAGTCCGCTACCTGCCGGTCGAGGCGTTCTTTGAGGGTGGATCCAGAAGGGTTCTGGCGCTGCCTTGGACTGAAAAACCTTTGCATGTCTGACGTTACAGAGTGGCCAAAGTGCATTGTCCTTGCAGGTGCGCTCGTGGCAGGATTACTGGCACCTCTGCCCCTGGAATGTTGATGAGTTCCTGAAGTGACATCACCCTTAAAAGCATTGTACAACATGTTTTGCAGGCTGGTTTGTAAATGCAGCATCCTTTCAGACTTGTGGTACGTTGGTAACATTTCTGCCACTTTATGCTTGTACCGAGGGTCTGGTAGCGTTGCGACCCAGTACAGGTCCTTCTCCTTAAGCCTCTTGATACGGGGGTCCTTCAACAGGCATGACAGCATGAAAGACCCCATTCTCACAAGGTTGGATGCAGAGGTATCCATCTCCGCTTCCTCGTTATCAAGGACTATATCATCCACGGTCTCCTCCCCCCAGCCACTTACAAGACCAGGGGTCCCCAAAAGGTCACCACAAGCCCCCTGGGAAGCCTGCTCCTGTTGGTCCTCCTCCTCCACAAAGCCACCTTCCTCCTCTGACTCCACTTCTGACACCTCTCCCTGCGTTGCAGCAGGTGCCTGGGCTCGTTCTGGTGATTCCGACCAGAAATCGTGCGCTTCCTGCTCCTCGTCACGCTGGTCTACAGCCTCATCTGTCACTCGTCGCAAGGCACGCTCCAGGAAGAAAGCAAAGGGTATTAGGTCGCTGATGGTGCCTTCGGTGCGACTGACCATGTTTGTAACCTCTTCAAAAGGGCGCATGAGCCTGTAGGCATCGCGCATAAGCACCCAGTAACGGGGGAAAAAAATCCCCAGCTCTGCAGATCCAGTCCTACCACCCAGTTCAAACAGGTATTCATTGACGGCTCTTTGTTGTTGCAGCAGACGTTCAAACATGAGGAGCGTTGAATTCCAGCGAGTCTGGCTGTCGCAAATTAAACGCCTGACTGGCATGTTGTACCGCTGCTGAATGTCAGCAAGGCGTGCCATGGCTGTGTAGGAACGTCTGAAATGGGCCGACACCTTCCTGGACTGCCTGAGAATGTCCTGGAATCCTGGGTACTTCGAGACAAAACGTTGGACTATTAAATTCAGAACATGTGCCATGCAGGGCACATGTGTTAAATTGCCCAGTCTCAGTGCTGCCAACAGATTGCTTCCGTTGTCACACACCACTTTTCCGATCTTCAGTTGGTGTGGGGTCAGCCACCGATCGGCCTGTGACTGCAGAGATGACAGGAGTACAGATCCGGTATGGTTTCTGCTTTCCAGGCACGTCATCCCCAAGACAGCATGACAACGGGTACCTGGCACGTCGAATAGCCTAGGGGGAGCTGGTGGTGCACAGGTGTGGAGGAGGAGGACCCAGCAGCAGAGGAGGAGGAAGCAGAGGAAGAAGACGAGGTAGAGAGCGAAGGAGGAGTAGAGGTGGTGGCAGAACCGCGTGCAATCCGTGGCGGTGACACCAACTCCACTGTTGTTGTTGAGCCACGCATTCCCTGCTTCCCAGCCATAAGCAAGTTCACCCAGTGGGCAGTGTAGGTGACATACCTGCCCTGACCATGCTTGGAGGACCATGCGTCAGTAGTCATATGGACCTTTGCCCCAACACTAAGTGACAGAGATGCGGTGACTTGGCTCTGCACATGGTGGTACAGGTGTGGTATTCCCTTCTTGGAGAAAAAATTGCGGCTGGGTACCTTCCACTGCGGTGTCCCAATTGCTACAAATTTGCGGAAGGCCTCAGAGTCCACCAGCTGGTATGGTAAAAGCTGGCGGGCTAAGAGTGCAGACAAGCCAGCTGTCAGACGCCGGGCAAGGGGGTGACTCGCAGACATTAGCTTCTTACGCTCAAACATGGCCCTCACAGAAACTTGGCTGGGGGCAGATGACTGGGAACTGGTGGTCAAGGTGGAAGGCGGAGTGGAGGGTGGTTCAGACGGGTCAAGGACAGCAGAGGTAGAGCAGTAAGATGCTGGACCAGAAGGAGGGTGGCTTTTAGTTTGTCTGCTGCCTTTGAGGTGTTGCTCCCATAGTGCTTTGTGCTTGCCGTTCATGTACCTTCGCATAGAAGTTGTACCTATGTGGGTGTTGGGCTTCCCAAGACTCAGTTTCTGACTGCACTCATTGCAAATTACAACGCTTTTGTCAGAGGCACACACATTAAAAAAATCCCACACTGCTGAGCTTTTTGAAGCTGGCAATCTGGCGGTAACAGTAGAAGTTGGCGGCAATGGCGGGTGCGTTGGCCGGCTGACCACAGGTGCCGATACATGTTGTTGCCCTACTGTTCCCTGCGAACTGTCCTCCCTGCTTCTTCTAAGTCTTATTCTCCTCCTGCCTCTCTGACTCTCCGTCTCTCCATCTGAACTATCCTCCTCTTGCTCTCTTCTACTGGGCACCCACAAAACATCAATCTCCTCATCATCATTCTCCTCAGATGCATCAATTTCTTCTAACAGCTCACAGAAGGAAGCAGCAGCGGGGACCTCCTCATCACTCATTATGTCCATCTCTGTTGTGTTGTCTGCCAGAATTATATCTGGTGTAACGTCCTCATCTCCTTCATCTTCTTCTGCCAATAATGGTTGCGCATCACTCAGTTCAAGAAACTCATGTGTAAATAACTCCTCTGACTCCAGTGAAGAAGGGGCGCCGGTGGTGGAGGAAGTGTTACGTGGGGTGCCCATAGCAGAGGAGGATGAGGATGTTGTGGCAAAGTTAGAAACGGTAGAGGATGGGGTGTGCTGTGTAAGCCAGTCAACTACCTCTTCAGCATTTTGGGAGTTCAGGGTAATTGCCTTTGTAAAACTGGGCAATTTCCTAGGGCCACAGGATAGCATAGCAGCACGGCCCCTGGTGCCTCTGCGTGGCGGCCTGCCTTTGCCTGGCATTTTTTTTAAAACAACAACTCAGGTGGTGTTTCTGGAGACGGTATTATTATTGATATTTAGACAGAATGTGAACAAGCTCACACAGCTAGGCGGCAGTTGTTTGAAGAACACACTGGGCAAACAATGTCTGCAAGGTCAACGTATACACTACAGCAGTGGATACGGAATATATTATTGCTGCTTGGAAAACGTCACTCAGGTGGTGTTTCTGGAGACGGTATTATTATTGATATTTAGACAGAATGTGAAAAAGCTCACACAGCTAGGCGGCAGTTGTTTGAAGAACACACTGGGCAAACAATGTCTGCAAGGTCAACGTATACACTACAGCAGTGGATACGGAATATATTATTGCTGCTTGAAAAACGTCACTCAGGTGGTGTTTCTGGAGACGGTATTATTATTGATATTTAGACAGAATATGAACAAGCTCACACAGCTAGGCGGCAGTTGTTTGAAGAACACACTGGGCAAACAATGTCTGCAAGGTCAACGTATACACTACAGCAGTGGATACGGAATATATTATTGCTGCTTGAAAAACGTCACACAGGTGGTGTTTCTGGAGACGGTATTATTATTGATATTTAGACAGAATGTGAAAAAGCTCACACAGCTAGGCGGCAGTTGTTTGAAGAACACACTGGGCAAACAATGTCTGCAAGGTCAACGTATACACTACAGCAGTGGATACGGAATATATTATTGCTGCTTGGAAAACGTCACTCAGGTGGTGTTTCTGGAGACGGTATTATTGATATTTAGACAGAATGTGAAAAAGCTCACACAGCTAGGCGGCAGTTGTTTGAAGAACACACTGGGCAAACAATGTCTGCAAGGTCAACGTATACACTACAGCAGTGGATACGGAATATATTATTGCTGCTTGGAAAACGTCACTCAGGTGGTGTTTCTGGAGACGGTATTATTATTGATATTTAGACAGAATGTGAAAAAGCTCACACAGCTAGGCGGCAGTTGTTTGAAGAACACACTGGGCAAACAATGTCTGCAAGGTCAACGTATACACTACAGCAGTGGATACGGAATATATTATTGCTGCTTGGAAAACGTCACTCAGGTGGTGTTTCTGGAGACGGTATTATTGATATTTAGACAGAATGTGAAAAAGCTCACACAGCTAGGCGGCAGTTGTTTGAAGAACACACTGGGCAAACAATGTCTGCAAGGTCAACGTATACACTACAGCAGTGGATACGGAATATATTATTGCTGCTTGGAAAACGTCACTCAGGTGGTGTTTCTGGAGACGGTATTATTATTGATATTTAGACAGAATGTGAAAAAGCTCACACAGCTAGGCGGCAGTTGTTTGAAGAACACACTGGGCAAACAATGTCTGCAAGGTCAACGTATACACTACAGCAGTGGATACGGAATATATTATTGCTGCTTGGAAAACGTCACTCAGGTGGTGTTTCTGGAGACGGTATTATTATTGATATTTAGACAGAATGTGAAAAAGCTCACACAGCTAGGCGGCATTTGTTTGAAGAACACACTGGGCAAACAATGTCTGCAAGGTCAACGTATACACTACAGCAGTGGATACGGAATATATTATTGCTGCTTGGAAAACGTCACTCAGGTGGTGTTTCTGGAGACGGTATTATTATTGATATTTAGACAGAATGTGAACAAGCTCACACAGCTTGGCGGCAGTTGTTTGAAGAACACACTGGGCAAACAATGTCTGCAAGGTCAACGTATACACTACAGCAGTGGATACGGAATATATTATTGCTGCTTGGAAAACGTCACTCAGGTGGTGTTTCTGGAGACGGTATTATTATTGATATTTAGACAGAATGTGAAAAAGCTCACACAGCTAGGCGGCAGTTGTTTGAAGAACACACTGGGCAAACAATGTCTGCAAGGTCAACGTATACACTACAGCAGTGGATACGGAATATATTATTGCTGCTTGGAAAACGTCACTCAGGTGGTGTTTCTGGAGACGGTATTATTATTGATATTTAGACAGAATGTGAACAAGCTCACACAGCTAGGCGGCAGTTGTTTGAAGAACACACTGGGCAAACAATGCCTGCAAGTGCACTACTATTGGTGCACTACTATGAAGAACAGCAAACAGCACTGGACACGTTAAAGAACAGTAGGATAAGTAAAATAAAATAATATATATATGTATATTAAAAAAAAAAATTACTCTGGTTGGTGCTGAACTACTAGGAGCAGCACACCAGTCCCACTCCCCAACACAGCTAGACTAATAGCACTGGGCTCTTATAGTAGCAAAGTAAAAAAACAAAAAAGAAAATAAAAGCAGTCCTTACAAGGACTATTGGGTTACAGGCAGCAGTCAGCAGATGAGAGATCAGCAGCAGGACAGCTGCCCACAGCAGCTACATACAGAGCACTGTAGTAGAAGGTAGATTACTAGCCAGCAAAGCTACCTAACCTAAAATGTCCCTCAAATCCCTGCAGAGTTCTGTCCCTACAATACAGAGCAGTATCAAGTAGATTACTAGCCAGCAAAGTTATCAACTGTCCCTCAAATCACTCAACAGCTCTCTCCCTACACTAGCTCTTCCAAGCACACACAGGCAGAATGAAAAAACGCTGCAGGGCTTCAGTTTATATATGGAAGGGGAGTGGTCCAGGGGGTGTGGGGGTGGTCCAGGAGGGAGAGCTTCCTGATTGGCTGCCATGTATCTGCTGGTCTGGGGTGAGAGGTCAAAAATAAGAGCCAGCTAAGGCGAACCCAAATTGGCGAACGTCGCGCGACGTTCGCGAACATTCGGCGGACGCGAACAGTCGATGTTCGCGCGAATTAGTTCGCGGGCGAACAGTCCGCGACATCCCTAATCCTGGCAGGTACATTATTCACTATATATAATAAAAATTCCATTGTACATTTCCCAATTTTAAGTTTTTCCTCATTTTACATAATTTCCCCCCTGATTTCCCTTATTTTACATTTTCCTGAATTTTACACCATTTCTTTCTGGTCCCCTGAAAAAACAAAAATGGGGGTTCTACTACAGTATATATCGATACTTATACTACAGTGACTTTCTTCCTTTGACAAATTCCTGCCTTTAGATCCTACATGACATTTAGCATTAATCCCTAGAAGAACCCTTTTACTAAAAATTAAGTTGATGGTGCTTTTCTGAGAATTTTTGCAATTTACATACATTTTCTATTTGCAGCTTTAGAGATGTTTGCATCTTAAAACTACTAATGGGATTAAATTTAAGAAAAAACTCAAATGGAAAAAATTTAAATGGAAAAAAACCAAATCAGCGAGTTCACGGTTAACAACCAGAAAACTCGAATTGATCGCATTGATCAAGTTTTTGAGCGAAACCCTCAGAAAAAAAACGAACATCATTAGACAATTAACATCTGCAAATGGTTCAAAGGACCAAAGGACTTCTACATGACTCAACAGATTTTAGATGGTGTAATTTCGGATTCAAGCTATTTCCAGGATCTTGGTAAAATAAATATAGAAAAACTCAAGTTTTTGAATTTTTTACTCAAAAATAACCTTGAAAACTCAAATTTTTCATGGTAAACACAATTTGAACCATAATAAATCTGCCCATAGATTTTACTTATTTTGAAACACTTTTATTTTTTGGTGTTACTGTTCCTTTCAACAATTCTGAAAAAAAATACAGTTTAGAAGCAAGTTTATATCAGTGACAGTTCTTCTTTGAAAAATACATTGTTCAACAAAAGGGGCCACAAATATTTAATTGGTGAAGTAGGTGATATTAGGGAAAACATGAAATTGGGCAGTAAAATACAAAAGGGAAATGAAATAAAGAGGAAAAGAGGGAAATACAAAGGGAAAACCATTAGCAACCCTTGAGGAAAGTTATTTAAGACTCATGAAATATAGAAAACTGTTTCTCTTTAGTCTTAAAGGAAAACTTTATCCCCAAAATGAATATTTAAATAACAGATTTGTTTGGTTTGTTTGTGTGCACCGTGAATCTTATGATCCCAGGGGGTGGCCCTTATATTTTAAAATGGCAATTTTCTATTTAGGATAACTCAATACTACTAAAAAAGTATATTATTATGAAGATGGTTTATTTACATGAAGCAGGGTTTTACACATGAGCTGTTTCATGCAATATATATTTATAGAGACCTACATTGTTCAGGGTGTATAGTTTTCCTTTAAGTTAAAGTTAGTATAGCAATGTGATCCAGAGAGCACATACATAGCGCTGATACATAGGGGCATATTTATCAAATGTCGAAGTTAAAAAAACATCGAATTCAAAAAGACCAATCGAATGGAGGTCGAAGTTTTTTTGGGGGTCAGAGTGGGCGAATTCGACCTACTTTGAATCGTACGATCGCACTTCGATTCAAAGTTTTTTTTAACTTCGACCTTCAATCTCCCAAACTCCCCCAATTGCCTCCATACAAGTTGTAGGAGGTCCCCCATAGGCTAGGTGGCGTATGGTGGAAGTCGAAGTTTTAAAGAGACAGTACTTCAAAATAATTCGACCTTCGAATTTCTAAGTTTTTTCAAATTCGAATCAAAGTATGACTATTCCCTAGTTCAAGTACACAAAAAATAGCTCGCAGTTCTAAATTTTTCACTTTGAAACTTCACCTCGACCTTTGATAAATCTGCCCCATAGTGTAGATTATCTTAGTTTAAATCTTATGGGGATATACTATATTTTTTTCACATATATTCAAACATAAGTTGTCATATGGAAGATCTGGTATTTGTAAATAGTGTAGGTACAAATAAGGTGAGCTAATACAGGTTTTCATGGTCAAATAGTGCCCTTCATTTCAAAAGAAAGGACCCGTCCCCTGTCCTTATATACCCATATGCATATACTGAGGGGGTTATTTATCAAGGTCCAAATTTATCTCAATATCGGCTGCTACAAACTCCGATCTAAGCCGCTCGGGTTTTTAACGCTTATTTATTATTACATTTTCCTGAAAATTACCTTTGCAGGAAAAGCTCAGATTTTCATAATTTTTTCGTGATTTTACCCCGAATTTTCACACGAAAGCTCAGAAAACATTGTGGAATTGCCTGAAACCTCCGACACAACCAAAAATCAATGGGACTGTTCCCATTGACTTTTATGCAACCTCGACAGGTTTGAGATGCCGTGTTTTTGTATTTGGGGTTTTTAGCCCTCGGGGTTTAATAAATCCCGAAAAATTAGTGATTTTTTAAAAAGCCTATTATAAAATCAAAAAATCACAAATTTTTCGGATTTCGGATATTCTGAGTTTAGTAAATAACCCCCTAAGTGTGTAGCTAAATACCCTCCCAGTGGTGTAAGAAATTTTTTTTGTTCAGTTTTGTCTGTATTAGCAAATTAGTCAAATAGTTGAACTTACAATTGTCACACAAAATTAAGCCGTTGTTTTGGACAAAACTATTGTGTATTTTCCATACTAGCAATTAGAGGATTAAATATGCTCATAATAAGAGAAAGGGCCTTTTGTTTAGGATCGCAAATAAAAATGATCACCATTTCTTGGATTCGGTGCATCCTTAATATACAGCATATTGTGAGTTGGTCCCTAAGCTCAGGTATGTGACAGCAGCACAGAACACAAAACTTACAACATGCAGTGTCGGACTGGGGTGCAAGGGGCCTACCAGAAAACCTTCTGTCTCATTCTCCAAACTATTTCTCCTCTTCCTCACCTCACTCAACCTCTATTCTTCAAGTGTCTTTTCTTTCTATTCTATTTTTATTCATCTATTTAGCCCCTCTTTTCCCATACAGAAGTAAGTATTAACCATGAATTAGGCCATTGACACTTGGGCCCACCGGGAGTTTTCCTGGTATCCTGGTGGGCCAGTCCGACATTGACAACATGTACAACATGTCCTACTTTTTTAGTTTCCTTTTGAATTGTTTAAAAGTATCAATACCCTCCTAGCAAATCTAGTTTTAGTAATACTTAATTTATGACTTAAACATAAAAGTGGAGAATATAAAAAAGTTTTTAAACAATGGTCACAAAATCTACTAATTTGTTTAGTTACTACCTATTTCAGTTGCATGTATTTCAATCTTCTTTACTCAAAAGCTTAGTATGGATGAAAGTTGCGTCGGCCACTATATATAGCAATGGTTCCCCTGCATTCTTTAGATTATCCATTTTCACTTTTGGCACCCTCTCACATATTAATACAATAATTGTTCTAGAGCCTGAAAACTATATTTTATCTATAGTTATTTTTATTAGTATAGAGGTTTTTGGATTCTGGTGTGGAATCTATTATCCAGAATGCTTCGGACCTGGGGTTTCCCAGATAAGGGATCTTTCTGTAATTTGAATCAAGAAATCTCAAATCTGCCAAAAATCTTTTAAACATTAAATAAACCCAATAGAATTGTTTTGCCAACAATGTATCTTAGTTAGGTTCAAGAACAAGGTATTGTTTTTTTATTACAGAAAAATATATATATATATATATATATATATATTTTTTTTTTTTTAATTATAATTATTTGCTTAAAAATGTAGTATATGGGAGATGGCTTTCTTGTAATTCAGAACTTTCTGTATAACAGGTTTCCAGATAATGGATAATATACCTGTACAATACTTGCTTTAGTTAACCCACGCAGATACTCATCTAAAACTTTACTAGTTTACAGGGGTATTTTAATTCTAAAGGTTTTATAAACAAAAGCTGTGTGTTATTTTGTGAATACAAAGCTACATTATCTAAAGTACTGCACAATGCTTACAACATTTTCTCTTTTAGCTATATTCTACTACAAGCTTTGGGACTGGTGCAATCAATACACAGTCAACACTGGTCACTTCAATATAAGCTTCTTTTTATATTTATTGTCAGCACACTGAGTAAATAGGTCTTAAGCTTGTGGCATGTCATTATAACTTTTTCAAAATAATGATGCTGCCCTTAGTCTTTTTTTGCTATAATTTATGCTCAATGTACTAACCCTAGTCACACAATACTGTAGAGTCTGCAGAGGTGGAGATAGCCCTTAATGAGAAGAGGTTTCCTCTTTATCTCCTTTATACTTCAACCATTATCTTCCCCCTTCTATAACCATGCGGTTACCACTGACAATAATGCTCACAGGCAACAAATGCTGATGAGTTTTCTATGCAGTCCTCACAATAAGTCTATCAAAACAACCTCGAAAAATTATGAACCACAGTGACAGACAAATAGAACCAGCTCCAGCATGAATTTACAGCCCAAATGCAATGTCCCTTTTAATTCTTCAGGCTTTCCTTATCTCTGCTGTTCCTCTTCTGGCTAGGAGATAACAGTAATTCTTCTGTGTGCTATTTTTTTTCCTACTGAGTAAGATGTTCCTTGTGTCTTTCTGCTTGCTAAAGATAAAGGGTTAAAGACCAACTTGTGTTGGTCGCTTTGTGTTGGGGAAAAAAAAGTAATCAGTATTCAAGAGATTGTTATCAGTGGTACAGCGTACAGAACAGTAATTTTGCCTGCTTCAGTTAGTTTTTTTTATGAATGCATATAATGCCTGGAGTGTTGGGGCCAGATAAAAGAATTAGTGTTAGCAGAGGAGGACGGAGGCACAAAGTACACCGGAGAATTAGAATGTCTATCTTTGTCTCTTGCAGCTCATCCAGCCAGCCGGGGTTCTGGGCTCGTAAACAATTTAATCTTTTTGCTGCAGTTAAAATATAAAGACAGCAGCCTTCTTTCCAAATGTAATGGGGAAAAAAAACTGTCAGAAAAAGCTGACACTAACTTTTTTGCCTTAGAATTAACCCTTGCCTCATTCCTTAGTGAAGCCTTTTGGATGTTCCCACAGTGACATTATGTTAGTATTATATGTTCATGGCATAGATTCAGGTAGAGTACTTTTAAACTGCAACATTATTTCCTTTTACTGCTTTCTTAAGGCAAACACTATACATTGCAACAATGCATGTACATGTAAAACCTATATCATTTTTAATAACTTCTGTATTTACAAATTAATGAAAGCATTGATTAATTTATATCTAAAAGGTATACAGCCATTTACATAGTTTACAAGGTTATAAATATTCACAATTCAGTTAAAATAAACAATGATAAAACCATTGTTTCTCAGTCTTGTCCCAGTTAATTCAATTATAGCCTGCCAGTAACTAAACGTATGACGGGGCCTTGCCCTTAATTCAGGAGCAACTGTTTTTTTAATAGTTTTTTTGGAGTGAACATAGAAAGAAGCAGTATTTAATATAGTTGCAATATTATACAGAAAAATACTATACTAGAAAATAATGTAAACTTTAAACAAACCCAATAGGTTTGTTTTGCTTCTAATAAGGATTAATTATTAAGTATTAGTTTGGATCAAGTACGAGGTATTGTTTTATTATTAAAGCATAAAGGTGAATCAATCACAGCTCCAAGCAGTAGTTTTAAACTGCAAAATATTTATTAGCAGTGTTTGCGCACACACTGCTAATAAATATTTTGCAGTTTAAAACTACTGCTTGGAGCTGTGATTGATTCACCTTTATGCTTTATCGATTACCAAGGGTGTAACACAGACACCTGAATCCACAGCCACAAAGAATACAGCAACAGTGACCTGAATCAGAAGCATCTTGCTTTCTATTGTTTTATTATTACATAAAAAAGGAATTGTTGGAAATTTGGATTATTTGGATAAAATGGAGTCTATGGGGCAAATTCACTAACAATCGTAGTTTCGCCAGGCGCAACTTCGCCGCGCTTCGCCGCACTTCGCCACACTTCGCCAGGCGTAGTTTCGCCAGCGCTTCGCAAATTCACTAAAATCCGAAGTTGCGCACAGGGGTAGCGTAAGGTTGCGAAGTTGCGCTAGCGTTGATTCGCTAAGTAAAGCGAAGTTACGCTAGCGAAGGCTAATTTGCATAGGGCGCCAAATTCAAATTTCAATGGAGGAATACGTATCAGCACTACAAATGCCTAGAAAACCTTCAATTCATCAAATAAAAATTTTATTTTGCCCTACACATGTGCCCACTGTCTGGGTAAGTTGCCATGAGTCAGGAAATGTAGGGGGGAAGGAGTGGAGCCCCAAAAAATTTTTCGATCTTTTTCAGCCTATCACCCATAATGTAGAAAACACGCCAGCGTGTTTTGGGACTTAGAAAAAATTTTGCCTTTTTCTGAAACAATCCCTATCTACTCTATTGCACTTCGCCAGGTCTGAGGTGGCGAAGGAAGTCTAGCGTAAAAGGTAGCGTTCAGTACACTGCGCGCGTTAGTGAATTTGCGTAGTTACGTCTCTAGCGAAACTTCGCCAGCGAAGTAACACTAGCGAAACTACGCCAGCGTTCGTTAGTGAATTTGCGCAGTAACGAAAATGACAAACGCTAGCGAACTAAGGCTAGCGTTCGGCGCTTCGGTGCTTAGTGAATTTGCCCCTATGAGAGATGGCCTTTCCATAATTCGCAGCTTTCTGGATAACGGTTTCTGGATAACGGACCCCATACCCATATAAAAATAGGGGTGTGGAAGCACTCTAAAGGCTAAGTAATAGTATATTTAAGTATAAAGGAAGTGCTAGTTTTTATGCACATTCCCTGGGCCCCTGTCTCAAAAGTAAGTTTACAAAACAGGGGTTTTTAGTTACAAAGTTATGATCATAAAGGTTTACCTTGACGTGGTATGGTGGCTTATCAATTTTATGATCATAACTTTGTAACAAAATAACCCCTGTTTTGGGTACATATGCAATAGCATTTATTATACTTATATATATACTTTAAAGCCTTTAGAGTGCTCCCACAACCCCCCTGTTTTGATATTGTATATTTAGCCAGGAGCTGTGGCATAGCTTCAGTGGTTGTAGCACCCCATACCCCCCCTTTAAACTAGTGGTGATCCTATGCTTTTAAAATTGGGCGTTTGTTTTGGGAATATCTCTCCTTTAAAAGCCTGATTGCTGGCTGGGGAGGATTTAGCCCTCAGTGAAAAAACAGCGTTCAATGGACATTGATTACAGGTAATGCTAAAATGCACATAAAATATAAAACAAGTTAGGGACCGCCATTCGGGGTTTACCTTGACGTGGTATGGTGGCTTATCAATTTTATGATCATAACTTTGTAACAAAATAACCCCTGTTTTGGGTACATATGCAATAGCATTTATTATACTTATATATATACTTTAAAGCCTTTAGAGTGCTCCCACAACCCCCCTGTTTTGATATTGGACCCCATACCTGTAGTACAGTCTACCTGCACAAACTTACAAACTGAGTTGAGTATTGGGGCCATTCACAGGAAGCTAAAAGGGTGAATGCTATGGCTCCCAAATAGGGATGCAAGGACTTTTTTTCCCTGATATGGTTCTGTCATCATTATTATGTGCCCATTGCCTTCCATCAATCAAATTAGAGCCTGTCGCCAGTTCTCCCCCATCTATGTGAAGGTATGGAGGGGTGTGTGTATCAATGCTGGGTTTTCATTTGGAGGGGCTGAACTTGATGGACTCTTGATGGTCTTTTTTCAACCCGATTTAAATATGTAACTATGTTTTGAAGACAATGGCAACATAGGAGCCTTTGCTTTTGTTTTGTAGCAGTTGTAGCAAAGTGAAAAAGAGCTTATCTAACAAAGGTGGGCAATGTATATTGTATTGCAGAGCTAAAACACCTTAACTGCATTGTAGTGTTGCCTTCTCATTGACTGCATTGACAATGCATCATAAAAAATGTTTTCCATTTTGCAATTTTTTTCTGTGGATTTGTGATTTTTTGGTTAATGGAAACAGGCTAGTTTTCTGTTAATCACTACTCCCAAGTTGTGGGAACACGCATATATTTTTAATGATGGTGGGACCTTTTATATTCCCAAATATTTCAGATTTTTTATTTTCAACACATATTCTTTTTGATTTTCAACTGTGTCTAGGCATGCAGATCATTTGGATTGTTTTGTAGTGCAAGAATCCTCAGGAATTTTGTTGTAGATAGTAATTTGCAGGTCTTTATAGAAAACAGACAGAATTTGCTGAAGATACAAAGGTAGACAAACAGAAATTCAGAGCAGACTTTGAGCAAGAAACACACCTATTTTTGGATTGCGGAGCCAGTATTATTGGTGCAGAGGAGTTGTATATGATCAGGAAAGGCCCCCACCAGCAAATGTAACTACAATAATTTCTGCAGACAAAGGTATATCATTTATGACCAAAACAGGTAAAGGTGCTGACAGTGGTTGAAGTGTGATGTTGTGTGACCTGGAAAAGCTAGCTCAAGATGTTACCTTTGGCTCCAGAATGCAGACAACTTGCAGACACACTCAATATTCACTAGTAATCAAAAGTGATGTACGTAAGCGATGTATTGCACAAGGGGGATTTAAGAATTATACAGTGTTCTTATACACTTAATGTGACAAAGCTAACCAAAGCCTTGATGAAGAAAGACCTAGAGCTATTTGTTGTTAATAAACTTAGTTTTGTCAAGCTGTACTACTAAGAAGCAGGAATGTCAGAAAGGTATAGTCCAGCATTAAAATGTATGCATTTTCATGAAAGGAGAGGTAGATGTTCTCTTCTACAAAACACAAATAATGCCCTATATAAAATATGCACTGAACTTCTAGTCTCCAGTTCTTAAAATGGACATTACTGAAACAGAAAAAGTCTAGCACTTAAGTGATAAGTTAGTATGGAAGTTCTCAGTTATGAAGCAATGTCGGCAAATGTCGGACTTAGAATAAGAGGGTTGCCTTCCTCTTGGTAAACTAGAATGTAAGCAGGTTTTACTTGGAGAAAAGGTTCAAGTCAAATGTCAAGCTAGACACATTTAGATTTCCCCAAATTTATACAAGACAGTAAAGAATACAGCAAAATATTAAGGAAATTAAAGGAAAGAGTATTCATTATAAAAATAGGTCAGACAGTGAAAGGTAGCTTTATGAGCATATGGAACGTAAGGAATGACAAGTCCAGGATGATCAAATTATTTTTTCCTGCATCAGAAAGTGATTAGTCTAACTGCTCTTGGGAAGAATCTTTTAAATAGTATTTTGCTTCTAGTTTTTATGCTTTTACATCTTCTGTGCCTGAGAGAATAATTGGGCTTGTGCCAGATGAATAATCTATTTCCTGGGTGGTTAAAGGTACTATCTATGGCTTTATTTCTTACCTCTGGCATTGTCAAGCTCACATAATGATGGAGTTTTATTGGAAATGTTTAATTCAGCAATACTGGCCAATCTTTGAAGAGTACATTTTTCCTGTTGTGTTATGTTGTCAGTCTATCTTAGAGAATCTGAGATATGTAGACCAAGGAGTTTTATGGTGTTCCCCTTAAGAAAGGTACTTCCTGAAGTCTGTAATGACCTATTTTGATTTTGGGTTGTTTAGACATAGGTCATGGCTCCTAGAATAATAAAATAATGCCTGAGACTATTTCATTTCAGTTGTAAAATCATTGAGATGAGACCAAGAACTGTTGCATCATCTGCATACGTGTACACTTTGTCATTATCTACAGGAGATGAACTGTCAGAGTGTATAAGGTAAAAAAAACTAGGGTCTAAGACATCATCCTGATTGTGTGCCTATGTTAGTTGAGATTGTGGGAGACAAGGAATTCCCTATCTGGATTCCAGTTGCAGAGGTGATAAAGCAGAGTAATTTTGTGGTATAATTTTTTTTAATAGTATGTATGAAGTAGTCAAGAAACAACATTCAGACATGTGTGTTGGGTCTTTCAAGGTGTGGTAGCATAGGGTGCTAGGGCAACTACATTTTCTGATGATATGTGAATTACAGTATGTCCAGAGAGTTAGAATAATGTAGTTGATGCAGTTGAGAACCAGTTTGTCAAGGTACTTCATAGCTGGTATTAGAGCAATGGGTCTATAATCACTAAATCAATTTAAGGTTTCTTGGGGACAGGTATAATGATGGAGGTCTTAAAACAGCTGGGTATTCATATATGTAGCTATGTTTGTTCTCCTTGCAGTTTGTAACATTGTGGAAAACTTGCCAGAGTTAGTGGGTGTTGCCTGATAATTTCTTGGCTAGGTTGTATGAGTAGGCCATTTTGGTTTTCTTGAAATCCTTCTTAAGTGATTGGCTTGGTCCTTAGCTTTAAAGGCTGTGTGTTATTCTTTATTTTTGTTAACTACCTCACTGTTGAACTATGTTATTAGCTATTTAACTGCTTACAGGATATAGGAAAATTAAATATTACCCATAGACCACAGAAAACAGTGCCCCAAGTGATCCCAGAGTGGTTGAATGTTTTGTTCCTCAAAGCCATTGAAAATACAGATTTCTTTTTAAGATGTAAATAATTGTTTTGCTAGCCATGGATTTGTGGCAAAATTCCGCATTTTGCTATCTTTTTCGCTAAACTGCAGCAAAAATTTGCAAAGACAAAAAGATTATTAAAAAGAAATTCCATTGATTTTAATTTTTATGGAGAAAAAAGTCGCCATAAGAAAAACACGCATTGACCTTACTGCATTTGGACAAAAAAGTCGCAGAGACAAAAATTTACTCCTATTGATTTTTCCATTTTGCAAATTTTTCCACAATTTTTAAAAAAATTTCGGCAAAGCAAAATGGGACAGATTCACTTATCTCTAATATTAGCATTGTTCTACTTCTACTTAGCTTTGTTTGTACCAATATGTCTGGTATCTTGGCTTGCCCTGATGGTCATCTAGATACTTTACCTAAGATCATGTGGCAGTTGAGTAGTTGTGTGCTTATCCAAAAGTTGTCATAACAGAATAACACAGCAAGACTGAGTAGGGAAATAGCAGCAAAGATCAGATTAAAAAAATAAAAATAATGAAGGCCAGGAAACAAAATGATACTGAAACAGAGTCTAATGGATATGCATATTTGTAGGTAGAAAGAAAAGTACATTGGTTATTTATATATTAAATTAAAGAACTTCACTGAGGTGCTGGGACATCTGTTGTTCAGTTACCACTGTGCAGCAATGAAAATATATTATTCTACTTATGATCTTGGTACCACTGTATTTACACCTGTCTCTGTGTTCCTCACAAAATAAAAACAGACTCTTGTCTTGTTTTCACAGTGCCTTGGCAAGCGATATTTAGGGCAATCATAATCCAATACAATGTTGCCAAATTCTATACTATCCAATGCATTGTTATGAATATGACACTCCACTGTTGCACAACAGTTGTGGATATATATTTGTTCTATCTAAACTTGATACCTCATACCACAGATCCATCACATTAATCCCATTGCAAAATGGACTTCTGCTTATCTGTGGGCATTATCGCAGTCAGACTGGTAATAGAACATTGGACATATAATAATTGCTCTTGCTAACAGTAGTATAGGTGTAGTGCAAGGATACCTGTCAGGGTCTCACCATAAATTGCTCAAAAGAGCAATTCAGTTACTAGACTCTTACCCCTATATATAAAAAAAGGCTCTACGTTTGCCCAGGAGCAGTAACCCATAGCTATTGGTCACTGCTCCTGGGAAAACTTTGTAATTTTTATTACATAACCCACTCAGTCTGTTTTTATTTGTTCTACAGGTGTGCACACTACATGCAATTCCAAAATGTGCCCTTCCTGATAAGCAATTAGTATTTTCTTTTGAAAAGGCGTATAACTGCATTTTGTATTGTTAGTTTCCAGGCTTGTTTCCTTTTGCTTTCCTTTTTGTTGCTTTTTTATCATTAGCTTAAAGTACAAGCCTGGTCTTTGGTCAGGGGCGTAACTATAGAGGAAGCAGACCCTGCGGCTGCTGGGGGCCCCAGGAGGTATAGGGGCCCCATGAGGCCCTAATTCGTATACAATTTCAATAAATGTTGGTAAAATATGTCAATCTCTAGATATTTTGGGGGCCTGAAAAATAATTTGCTGTGGGGCCCAGTAACATCTAGTTACACCACTGTCTTTGGTTATGATTCAGGAAGGCAAAGACATTAAAAGGGGCAACATGACAGAGGTCAAAAAGCATAGTAAATATTGGAGCACTTTGATATGACCTTGTACAGATGCTATAATAGGACCCCTCATTTTAACAACAAACCTGATATGACTGTAAATTGCTTTCATGATAAGGTATAAACAAAATATTGATGAAAATAATTATTGTTCTGTATATGTATTGCTTGACTCTGATTCAGAAAAATCTGAGTGCATTTTAGATTGAAATATGTGATCTGAAACATTAGTGTGGTGGCTTGTAATTTTATTATCATAAATATGGAACTAAAACTATTGTGTTTAAATATATGCAGTTGAAGAGAATATAATTATTGACAATACTTCTGACCATAAAACTGGTATTGATCATTTGCTTTTATGCTTGCAGTAATTTTTTACCAAATCAATAACACTTCCATAAAGCCTGATTCAGCCTAGATTCACTAAAGAATTGTTATGTTTTTTGCAGGCAGTAACTAACAATTCACTTACATGTGTTAATACCACTTGATGGTGTAATAATGCCAAGAATACCAAGAATATTAGTACCATCAGTGATAATAATGCATCAAAATAATGGCAGGTCAGATCTATAGTTGTAAGTGTAAAGATTTACAGTGGATATACACACATGCATATATTTGTATTACTATTTGTTTTTTGCAATGTAACATGACCATTAATACTCCATTTTTCTAAATCTCTTCACATATGTCAGCATTCTTACTGATGTGATGAGAAAAACCTTTAATAAAATGCATTATCTTTGGTCATAAATGCACACTTTGAACTTTTCAGCACAACATTTTGAATAATATGAATAATGGCAGCAATGGTAGGTTTGAGGGATTTATAAACCAGCATGTTTGCATATTATAGGGATTTTGGAAATGTTTAGCTCTTATTATTATTATTAGTAAAATAACAGAGGCTCTGATAGTAACAAGAATGGTCATTTTTAAATACAATTCACTTAAAGGTAACAAAGTACATTATATAAAAATCATGGACTTTCACATAGATGCATAAGCTGAGATCAATAATAAATCATGAATACACGTTTTTTTTTGTCACCTGCCACCAATATGGGTTCATGCTGCTTAGTACCATAAAGTAGAAGTTACTGTTTTATTAATGCAGAGAAGATGGAAATAATTTGTAAAAATTTGAATTATTTACTTAAAATGGAGCATGGGTGATGGCCTTCCCATAATTTGAAGCGTTCTGAATAACAAGTTCCTGGATAAGGGTTCCCATAACTGTAGTTCTTTTCTTACAAAAAACAGGGCAGAACAGGTTTGGCAGTTTTCATTGTATAGAAAGCACAATTAATGTATGGCTCCTCTGAGTCATACCTTACAGCTACCAGTTCCTTCTGCATTCTCATGCTTCTGGTAGATAGATAGATAGATAGATAGATAGATAGATAGATAGATAGATAGATAGATAGATAGATGATTGATAGCTAGATAGGTGATAGATATATAGATAGAGAGATGCTAGATAGATAGATAGATAGATAGATAGATAGATAGATAGATAGATAGATGATAGATAGATAGATAAATAGATGATAGATAAATAGATAGATAGATGATAGATAGATAGATAGATAGATAGATAGATAGATAGATAGATAGATAGATGATTGATAGCTAGATAGATGATAGATAGATAGATTATAGAATGATTAATAGACGGATAGATAGATAGATAGATAGATAGATAGATAGATAGATAGATAGATGATTGGTAGCTAGATAGATAGATAGATATATAGATAGATAGATAGATAGATGATAGATAAATAGATAGATAGATAGATAGATAGATAGATAGATAGATAGATGATAGCTAGATAGATGATAGATAGATAGATTATAGAATGATTAATAGACGGATAGATAGATAGATAGATAGATGATAGATGATTGGTAGCTAGATAGATAGATAGATAGATAGATAGAAAGATTATAGAATGATTAATAGATAGATAGATAGATAGATAGATAGATAGATAGATAGATAGATAGATAGATAGATAGATAGATAGATAGATAGATTAATACACAATAGATCTAACAGGTCAGAACAGGTTTGGCAGTTTTCATTTTATAGAAAGGACAATTAATGTATGGCTCCTCTGAGTCTGGTAGATAGATAGATAGATAGATAGATAGATAGATAGATAGATAGATAGATAGATAGATGATAGACAGATAGATAGATAGATAGATAGATAGATAGATTACAGAATGATTAATAGATAGATAGATAGATAGATGATAGATAGATAGATAGATAGATAGATAGATGATAGATAGATAGATAGATAGATAGATAGATAGATAGATAGATGATAGATAATAGATAGATACTGATTCCTGTATCAGCACCTGACAAGGTACAGGTAGAGGAGCTATCATCCGGAATGCTTGGGACCTGGGGTTTTCAGGATAATGGGATCTACCATAATTTGGATCACCATACCTTGAGGAAGTAATAATACTATTAATTATTAAATAATGTAACTATTATAAGAATTAAACACTGATAATACCATAAATTATGGTATGCATATATATACACATAATGTATAAATACAGTATAAAGAAAAACAAACTAAATAAACTGAAAGGAAAGTAATATGCTTGAAAAATGAAATACCGACAGATCACACCAATCTCTAATGTCTCAATACAAAGCACCACGTCACCTTGTCAAACAGCAAGCAATGATTTCTGTGCAAACAGCTAGAGATAAAAATATCTTGAGTGGCCCACAACACTTATTTTTGTGTCAGCTTGAAAACATTGAGGATATTTTCTAAACAAACCTCACTGCAGGGCCATATTGTTTCTGTATTTGGTGTCAGGTTGGGAAGGCCTGTGTGATCTGCTTTGTTCTCTAGCAGCCAGATGGGAGGTGGAATGGGGTCAGCTCTGGCAGGCTCACACTCTGTAGTATGATCACTCCAGCGTGAAAAATGTCACCCTTGTTGGTTTTCAACACAGCTGTTAATGAGATAGTTTGCTGCAGCTAAACAAATGCAAGAAGGCACTACTCTCTGCTTGAGACTCAATACAAAATATCAGGCAAACAGTCCAATGTGGCACCTCTGGTGTAAACATGTGGCATGTTAGTCTGCCAAGGCTTGGTTGGTGGCCTGTGTTTGTTTTTGAAAGATCTTGTCAAGTTCATTTACACATTGCCAACATCTTGATATGTTTTGCTCAGTACAGAAGAAAAAAAAGACTTTGCTTTGTCTTAGGCAACAGTCATAAATAAGCATTACTGTTATGTTTTGTGGTAATGTTTTGCCTACTACAAAACTTCAGTTAAAGAAACAGATATCTTTTCAGCATTAATTTAGTTATAGCTGAAGTTTGATGGCTGAATTATTCTGTATAAAATGGAAATATTATAGTTATTGTTGGAAATAGGGGTTTCTGGGATCTGATTATCTTTTCATTTAGAATGCCAGCCTATGTCACTTGCGGTTCACTTCCCATATGAACAGTCCTGTTTGTTTGTTTTTAATAAATGTCTGGATAGGTGTTTAAGGGTTCATGTGTAAATTATAACTGTGACAGAATGATGCAGATAGTTATATTATGAGACAATTTGCTTTTAGTTTTCATTTTTTATTATTTGTGGTTTTTGCATAATTTAGCCTTTCATTCAGCAGCTCTCCAGTTTGCAATTTTAGCAAATTGTATCTGGTTGCGAGGGTACAAATGACCCTAGCAACTATGCATTGATTTAACTTAAAGGTGAACCATCACTTTAAACTTTCTGGAATAATGAGCAGACTATTAATAATATACTTTTATTATCTCTGTTTTCTTACCTAGGCATAGGGTATTGTTTTTACTGACTAGGTAGCAAACAATTGTTAAGTTATGGAAACACTTACCTGAAAATTAAGTTAAGGAATTTAAGCTAAGATAATTAAGTTATCTTACACAATACACTAAAATTCCTTTCCAAGTCTTTTTGGGTGATTCTGATATTCACCTTGGATCTGACTGACTCAAATTAAAAAAAAAAGTTCCCAATAAAGTACTTAAGAGGACATGGCAGTCCAGTCCAAGTTGCGGTGTATATGAAGACATGATCTAATATGCATACAAATATATACAATAATGTCAAAAGTCAAATACAAATCCAGAGACTGTTATATTTTTGAATGGCTATACAGGTTTGAGATCCCTTATCTGAAAAGCTCAGAATATCAGGAAAGCCATCTCCCATAGAGCCTGATTTAGGCAAATAATTCTAATTTGTAAAACAAATTTCCTTTTCTCTGTAACAATAAAACAGTACCTTGTACTTGCTCCAAACTAAGCTGTATGAATTTATATTGGTTGCAAAACAAAATCCTATTGGGTTTATTTACAGGCCCGGATTTGTGGAAAGGCCACCAAGGCCTGGGCCTAGAGTGGCTGTCCAACCACACCCACATTGATTCAGTAACACTGAGGATACGCAAGAGATAACAATGTTTAGTAAATTTCCCATGCGCCAATCCCCATTTTTCCAGTCCTGATGATGAAAATTTGTGCAAATAAAAGGGGGTGACAGGGCGATGAACGCCAGCGGGCCTAAGGGTGCCCACTAAGTAAATCCTGCCCTGTTTATTTATATCTAGATGATTTTCAGCAGACTTAAGGTATGGGGGATCCAAGTTACAAAAAGATCCCTCATTGAAAAAATCCAGATTATAGATCCCATACCTGAACATGAAACTGAGCAACTTTAACTGCATGTATACTTTTTTATTACTGCATTCAATATTTTATATAAATGTTACTCCACAAACATATTTTACTAACATTTTCAAAGACAGAAAAACTTTGCTTTTCTTCAGGGGGAAAACTGAATAATTGTTCAGCAAGACTAAAAATTATTTAAAGTCAGTTTCATTTACGGTGCTTATGAGCTTTATTTTCCTATTAAACTCCATATTCAATTCAATTAGATCTTAGGTTTCTCTACAACCTTCCAAATCTCTCTTTTTGCCATCAGCAACTGTTACCACCACATTTCTATAATAACTGCAGCTTACAGAATACCATTCACTTGAGTGCAGTGACAGTGATGTCAGTACTTTGGCAAAAGGAAGGGTAGAGGCTGACAGTGGTTGAATGGATGGACGAAGGGGCCCTAGAGGGAGTGTGGGGGCTCCTGGGGTAGCAGTCCCAGTGGGCCTCACACTTCCCAGTCTGAACCTGGAACATTTAGCATCAGAATACTAAATGGAATGCTTTGCAGTAGTTCCACTTTCCATGGATATGCTCTGTTTCTAGTTTTACTGCATGTTACATGTCATTGAAACAATGCACAAATAAGTGAGAGCGTCCATGTATTTTACACACACATTGGTCCAAACTAAAGAGATGTGAAAAGATCTCATGATTTGTCCATGATTTGCGATTGGGCTTTATACAACATTAGTTAAACTAAAACACTCTGATCGGATCTAGAATAAAAGTAGAGTAAAAAATGCCTAAAGATAACACTACCATACAGAACATTCTGTTAGATAATCTGGCCCAATACATAACAATATTATAATGAAAAATAACAACCACAGCATAGGTCTGTAAACATTACAAGTGGGATCAAGTAGGTAAGTGAGTATGGTTTTAGTACAGGATGTACAACACAAATTTACAATAGTAATTGAATAAATACATGCATATTTCACATTGTTAATTCTCTAAACAATGTCCCCTATCTACAATCAAAGTTGAAGACAAGTATCAGATAATCAGCATGACAACAGATGAAAGAAAAGGGTGTTAATGGATTCTTACTTAATTGTCTGCATGAAAATATTAGTGTGAGAAACTGCGAGTATATATATATATATATATATATATATATATATATATATATATATATATATATATATATATATATATATATATATATATATATATATATATATATATATATATATATATATACTGTATGTATGCCATGTCCCTCTCCCAGTTTAATTGTAATAAACATGCAAAAAAAACAATTTGCATCGGGTTCCATACCCAATTCAGTAAACATAGCATTGCTATTTATTTTACATTTTAGAACAAAAAAGTATTTTTCTTTTTATATTCATCGGTGCAAAATTTAACAACCACCCAAATGAAACAAAGAAATATGCAGCTAAAATTACAGGAATAAATGTCGTGTACCAGCACTAGGTTTCCACTACTGTGAAGAGGAACAAAATGAAACAAAGAGTTTACTTTCAATAAGTGCTTATTGTGGATTTCAGTGGCAATTAAGGTTGCAACAGAAAATGGGCAAAAACATGTTTATTTCCACAATTTAAAATTAGCAATTAGAAAAAAACTGAAGTATAAAAAAAATACTATTTAAAAGCAAAATTTGAACACGCACACACAAAAAAACCCAGACTGAAACGTTAGTTTGGTAAGGGAGAAATTACTGTAAAGCGCTGTTTACATAGCAAAAAAAAGGGGAAAATTATGCTGTCACACTGACATCTGTAAAAGAAGGACGATTTTAAAATTACACCGTTCAACACCTTTAATGATTTGTAACACAAGAGGTGTGGCTATTCCTATTAAATGTGTTGCCAAATCAATAAAAGGCATAATTGGAGTTGTTAGAGCAAATTATAGCACCACCGTTCTGTTGCAATACAATGTTCTCTTGTAAACTGCTATTACAGGCAAAGCTGTATTTCTCTCATATTTGGCTGTTTTGAAATGAGTTGGCATTTTGCTCCATAATAGTTCCAGTTTCTTTTATAGAGCTTTCACTTTTACTTTCCTCTTTTGTAAAGACTATAATTTCTCATCTTTTCCTATTTGTAGGCATATTTTCAAAGTTCTATGGACCTGGTGTAATAGCTCTGATGTTGTCGACTTCTTAGCTTAACCACTTGATTGCCAACAGTTACAATGGCACATAGAGATATTTTT
This sequence comes from Xenopus laevis, assembly GCF_017654675.1. Taxonomy (NCBI): domain Eukaryota; kingdom Metazoa; phylum Chordata; class Amphibia; order Anura; family Pipidae; genus Xenopus; species Xenopus laevis. The sequence continues at coordinate 64,230,422 of NC_054373.1, forward strand.
ACTTATTGTATTTTATTGCAGTTGTAGTAGTAGCCTTTCTTGGTGTTTCTGTCCATGAAATGTGAGTGATTGGTATATATATATACAGGGTCTAGAGTACAGGATATTTTAGATATTTCTTAACACATGCAATAAAGATGTTTTGGTAGAGTTAATAACTTTTGATAAGTAGAGAATAACAATTTTACTGGAATGGATATTATTTAGGTACTAAGTTAATAGAGTAGAAAAACAGACAAAACAGGTAGAATGGATTGGCAGTATGGGCAAATAAAAGTTATAATACAGTTATGGTTATGGGAACAGAGATGAATGAACTACGTGTTTTTGTTTATCACTCTCTCTCTCTCGCTCTCTGTCTGTATATATATATATATATATATATATATATATACATATATATATATATATATATATATATATATATATATATATATATATATATATATATATACACTATACACAAACAGTATATATATTTTTTTCTTAAAATAGGCAGTTCTCAAATTATCAATCATAATGGAGATCAGTATAAAAATGCCATGGCAAGCAGTAGATTATACAATGGAATAACATGTCCTAGTGATATAATAAGCGCACTTGTTTTTGTGTGTGTGTATGATATAAACATTTAGCAATGTGTTTCTAAACAGAAAATGATTTCTCTGATTTTGATCAGAAACCTGGGACCTTGAGTCTTCTGGAAGGAACATGTATGTCAGACATGCCATTTCATTTAGTTCAGCTCAATTTTCTTTGGAAGGCTGGAGTCCAGAGAAGTTTATATTTTGGGTGGAGAAACCTATTAAGAAAACCATTTATACCTACAAGAGTGAGGGTCCATTATCCAGTAAATTAATATGTCTCCAGTATTTTGAGTGTAAAAGGGTTATTAGCAGAATAAGTTGTCAGGAAGTGGCGAACAGGAAATTTAGATATATATTCAGAAGGAACTGATGAAAAGACTGGAAATGTGTAGACAAAACTGCATATGAGCCTTTTTCAAATTTTATCAAATTTTTGTATATTTGTATGACAAGAATAATAACAATATTAGTCATGTCTGAATACAAACTTCTGCAACAATAAGTAATAACTAGGGATGTAGCGAACGGCGGAAAAAATGTTCGCGAACATATTCGCGAACTTGCGACAAAACATGCGAATAGTTCGCGAACGTCGCGAACCCCATAGACTTCAATGGGAAGGCGAATTTTAAAAGCTAGAAAAGACATTTCTGGCCAGAAAAATGATTTTAAAGTTGTTTAAAGGGTGCAACGACCTGGACAGTGGCATGCCAGAGGGGGATCAAGGGCAAAAATGTATCTGAAAAATCCATTGTTGACACAGCGCTGCGTTTTGTGCTGTAAAGGGCAGAAATCACACTACGTCACTCAGGTGATGTTTCTGGACACGGAATGTGAAAAAGCTCACACAGCTAGGTGGCACTTGGTTAAAGACTGGGCAAACAATGCCTGCAAGGGCAACGTATACACTACAGCAGTGGATACGGAATATATTATTGCTGCTTGAAAAACGTCACTCGGGTGGTGTTTCTGGAGACGGTATTATTATTGATATTTAGACAGAATGTGAAAAAGATCACACAGCTAGGTGGCAGTTGTTTGAAGAACAGATGCAGATGAGAGATCAGCAGCAGGACAGCTGCCCACAGCAGCTACATACAGAGCGCTGCAGTAGAAGGTAGATTACTAGCCAGCAAAGCTACCTAACCTAAAATGTCCCTCAAATCCCTGCAGAGTTCTGTCCCTACAATACAGAGCAGTATCAAGTAGATTACTAGCCAGCAAAGTTACTATCAACTGTCCCTCAAATCACTAACAGCTCTCTCCCTACACTAGCTCTTCCAAGCACACACAGGCAGAATGAAAAAACGCTGCAGGGCTTCAGTTTATATATGGAAGGAGAGTGATCCAGGGGGTGGGGGGGGTGGTCCAGGAGGGAGAGCTTCCTGATTGGCTGTCATGTATCTGCTGGTCTGGGGTGAGAGGGCAAAAATAAGCGCCAGCTAAGGCGAACCCAAATTGGCGAACGTCGCGCGACGTTCGCGAATATTCGCCAAACGCGAATAGTCGATGTTCGCGCGAATTAGTTCGCGGGCGAACAGTCCGCGACATCCCTAGTAATAACAATAATGTCAATAAGTGAAGAAAAATATATTATACATATATTGTATATTATACATGAAACATTACATGACAAATAGTCACTCTGTGCCTTTAACTAAACTTGGTCCCAACCAAGCCATCTTGGAATTTGGGTAGGCTATATGGCATGGTCACTCAATATTCGCTAGCTGTAAACTAGATGCACAACAATATTATTTTAGAATGATAATGGTCACAGCTTTAGTAATTTTACTAATAGTACAAACACCAACATGCTATAAAATGCAATTAAACATATACAATAAACATAAATCTAAGCATCCTTGTTACAAATAATTCTAACCTCATAATAAGCATTACCAAGATAAAAACACATTGAAATTAAAAATGTCTCCAAAGGCCCTGTCAGTATGCCCTTCAATTACTTTACAGCAAAAACCTCAACACCTAGCTCAAATGATACGGCTCCCCAGTTAGCACTTCTACCAGGCAGTTGTTGTAATGCAAACATTATCTGAGCCTACCAACCAGTACCAATCCACAAATTTGTTTAGCCAGTATTTATTCTGAACAGTTCCTTTAAGAACACTTGAGCCTTTGGGCTTGAGCATTTATCTAGTAAAAAAACATATGAGGGGGTTATTAATGAGGGGGGCCTGCGCAGAGGGGTGAGTAACAATTTAGGGGCATTTGCCCAGGTGGACAGGTAGGCCAGGGGGCAGGAGGGAGGGGGGCAACACAGGGGAGGGGGAAGGGTTTTTGCGCCAGGGAATTTCCTTCTCCTTTAAAGGAATTGTTACTTCTAGCCATCACTACTATGCTCACAAAATATTCTTCAGGGTCAATTACATTTTTATTGCTAGACTCTTAGCTGTCTTAGAAAGAATCCTATGTGCAGTCAGATGACTTTCCAATAATACACAATATAAATATATCCCAATTATGTATCACACAAAGGACTCTTTACTAGCTATGTCTGAAATCTTTCCAGAAGTAAAAACATATTTACCGATACAAACCTAATCAATGCAATCAGAAATAACTTTGTGGAGAAATTATTAATCCTATAGTTGGTTTGTACAAATCATAAGGATAACATTTCAAAAAGTAGATGGTTATAATCGCAATATGATAACCTTAGCATAGACCAATGGCTCATAAACTGGAAACAAATGTACTACCCCAAAGTCTTAAAAAATTATTTATATCCTTATATCTTAGCTCCTCCCCTTTAGTTAGCTCTCACTTATGATTTTCTTTCCAGGCTTAAGAAAGAATAATTGACAGGTAGGATTTCAGTCACCTATAATTAAAGGAAGAGACTTCATGGAATATTCTCCTGAAACTGATCTAACAGTTTTGAATACAATTACCTTTAGGTAATAGTTACTGATGCGATGAAATTTTGCATGACCGTACTGAACTTGTACCCATAAATGAGCCCTCTACCATATATAGTTTACATAAGCATTATAAATACATTTTTATGTATACATTTTTAAAAGTGCATTAAGAGATGAAAAAAAGACACTTCCGGGGGGCGGACCCAGAGATGGCCGCATTCTAACTGAGCTCCGGCACAGAGAGCTCTTATCCACCACCATCCTGCAGACTTGATTGCCTGTAAGGGTCACAATACAGCTCTCTGACATCCGGATATATAGGGGTAATGATCTTTGCCACCATCGGGCTCATCCCCTACCTGCAACCCCGGAAAATAGTGGGCATGCACCTCAGTTGGGTTCAGGCCGCAACACAAGAACCTAAGGCCTGCATCTCCACAATACCGGAGCAGCCCGGCTTCCTCGCCCCAGGCCTCAGGTGTGGCTTGGCCGCCATCTAACAACCGACTTCAGGTCCCGCTGACATCCGAGGGGCATAATACCTTGCGGTCGCCGAGGCCGCGACCCATCTGACAGAAAGCCGAACCGCTGAGTACATGAGTGCGGCGGCCCCACACCTAACACACAGTGGCGAACCTCCACGCTGCTTGCAGTTGGGCCTACTTTCCGGGAACCACTCGGTGAGTACCGACACCCGATATTATAGGCCGGCAGCACAATAAAGCCACGGGAAGGGGGATGGCGCGGAGGCTCATACAGTGCCCCATGATTAGGGCCTAATACAGAGGCATCAAGGGCAACATCCCCCTCTACACCACCCGCCTCGAAATACTGCCTCCCCTACGCACTTTGGGAGTACCACCCTCAGGCCTAATCCCTCACCACGCCTGAGACAACAGTGTAACGGCCTAACTTGCCTCTACTGCAAGGCTGCTCCCCTTCACTGCCCTCTCGGCCTGGCCCACAGACCACTCCATGCAACTTGGGAATTTCCATATAAAACTTAGGCCTGCATCGTTCTGAGGACAACAGAGTGAGGACCTGTCCTTACATTATTAAAAGACTACTCTCCCACATCGTCCTCCTGCTTTAACCCGCAGACCACTCCACGCTTACTGAAAATTACCACCTGCAATCCAGGCCTACCTCATCACAGTAATAAGAGGGGAGAGGCCAGCACAATCACACTGTGAAACTGTCTCACTCAATGCTCCCCCACTCCCGCCCACAGGTTTCACCACTGCATTCCTGCACGATACATTTGAGACGCGACCATCTGCCACTTCCATTGCTAATGGGTGGAACCTTGCTACTACTCAAATGACTACCACACCGCTATATCTATTGAATAACTGGAACGTGGTCTTTAACCTGCAAAAGCTAACGCCAAATTGGGCTTTGGACCTGCTTTATGTCTAAAACTACAGAATACAACTGACCAAGTTACTAAATCTAAGATACCTACCATACTCTGCTATGGACTGATGTAACAACATTACTGTCGAATATTTCCACTAACGCCATAATACAGGGAAGCGAACACCACACTCCAGTTCAATTACAGTTAATTGTGACGGAACAGACTGTTCTAGGGCTATTTCTCTAACATACTGTCCAACCCATTTGTTTACACATATTTACTCCGAACTATGGATAAATATCTTGGACAGTCTACAACAATGGCATAGAGACAAGTTAGACAGAAACCCAAAGACAAAAAGCCAATACCGGAGAACGATCCAATGGATTCAGATGCTGAGTCTTCCTCGCAAACTGCACCTTTACAGATCCAAGCACAGGACCTCACGAAAATACTTGGCCCTCTACTGGATCAAAAACTGGCTGGCATCAAAGACAATATCACAGAAATACTTCAACAGGTAACGAACCAAGCCCAAAAAATTACGGAGGCTGAACAGAGAATCAGTGCTTTAGAAGACGAACTGGACATCACACAAAAAACTGTAGATACTCAACAGAAGGAGATAACTATTCTGGCCGAAAAGGTAGATGACCTGGAGAACAGGAGTAGGCGCAACAATCTCAGAATAGTAGGAATTCCTGAATCAGTCAGAGGAAAGGACTTGGAAAACTTTCTCATATGTGACTTACCAACTTTGCTTAAAATGGAGGCCACTCAATCGACCTTCCTCATAGAAAGATTCCACAGGATTGGTCCCCCACCCACCACAACCACTACCAGACCGAGACAAGTGATATTCAAATTGCTCAATTACTCTGACAACAGGAGAGATCTACAATATGATGGAAAACGCATTTTGATCTTTCAGCATTTTTCGGGCTCCATCACGGCTAAAAGAAAAGAATTTTCGCCCATCTGCTCAACCCTTTTTGATTCCGGATATCGGTTCTCTCTTCCCAGCCAAGCTGAAGGTTACAGATATGGACAATGGAAAAATTTTTTTTTTTTTAAACTCCAACACAGGCCAAGGAATATTTCGAAGGAAAGACCAAAGATAAAGACTCTACCTGAAAGGCCAAGAATTTGAACTGTTTTTCTACACCTAGCTGAGACTAGAATTGCTCCCCTTGCTTTTTGAATCCCCGTTTCCCTACTGTCCATAAGATGACTGCAGGACACTCTACTACGGGGCGGTAGTGAGAAATATTTGAAATCTTTTGTTCCTATTTCTACCTTCCCTCTATTTTTCCCTCTCTTTCTTTCCCTTTTTTCTATTTTCAGGAAGTGAATGTTTCAATGTAACATTGCATACCTTTTTTTGTTGTTTTCTTTGTTTCAAATGTTTATGGCAGCTCACATGACACTAGAAGAGACCAGCGCAAACACAATGTCTAACACACCAAGACCCTATACAGACACTTGTCAGGGATTTTGGCCTGCTCGCTGGGACAGGCCACACCACACAGAAACCCCTACCCTCGTTATTAGATTCCACAAAACAGGAGTGGGTTAATCCACTCAGATGCAAAACACAGCGATAATTGGTGATCCCACTGTCAAATTTACGACTCACTTTAAGATGCTTTCATGGAATGTCGGAGGATTGAATTCGCCAATCAAAAGGAAAAAGGTGCTAGACCGATTACAAAGGGAAAAAGCCCAGATAATTCTCCTACAAGAGACACACTGGCGCAGACAGGATAACCAAACACTTAAAAGCAAATCGCTTCAAATAGTTGTAGACGCAACACACAACTAAGACAAGAGGGGTGGCCATATTAATCAATAAAAACTTACAATATTCTATAACCTGAACACACAAAGATAAAAATGGACGTCTATTGATAATTGACTTAGACATACATGGCACGATATACACGATATGTATGCTCCTAATGATGATAATAAGCATTTTTTATGAATGTATTGCAGAAGGTGAGCTCTTGGGGGGCAGAAAACATCATCTTGGGAGGAGATGCCAATGTGGTTTGGGACGATTTCATGGACAAATCAGGTATATCTACCATCCATTCACGAACCAGAGCAAAGCCACTACATACGCTATGCAACACCCTACAGTTATACAACACTTATAGGCACTTGCACCCTATTTCTAGAGACTATACTTTCTACTCGGGAGTACACAAAACGCATTCCAGATTAGACTATCTATTTGTTTCTCAAACGATTTTACAGACACTGTCTTCTGCCACAATAGGGAATTTAGATACATCTGACCATGTTCCTATTTCAATCAGTTTGAAATTGAAAACACCCCAATCAGGTTCATATAACTGGAGATTCCTGGCTTATCTGAGCACCAACGAAGACTTTCACCTGTTTCTTAAAACTAGTTGGGCAAATTATGTGGATGATAATATAGACCATTGGGATGACCCACGATTGATATGGGCAGCGGCAAAGCCAGTAATGAGAGGGCAGATAATTTCGTATTTAATAAAGCAAAAGAAATCATACAATGAAAAATATAACCTTTTACAAACCCGATTAACAGAACATTATAAAACCTTTAAACGAATGAATACAGAGGAGGACAAAAATACATACAAGGAGACGAAAACGCTTTTTGATACTTTATTGACTGGAAGAGCTTATAGTACATTACACCACACAGCGAATCAATACTACCGATATGGTAATAAATCTGGGAAACTACTAGCACACATAGCAAAAAAACAAACTAGTACTACATATATTCAAAAACTTAAGACTACTGGTGGATGGACTAGAGATCCCACACAAATAAGAAACATACTGTCGGAACATTTCAAATCCCTTTATGAAACCCCAGCAGATGATCCTAGTGACGGTCTTAAATTTCTGCAGGTAGCGGGCCTCCAAAAACTGTCAGTCCAGGATCGCGAAATCCTTCATGCCCCTATAACAGAAAAAGAAATATCTGATCAATTCGACATTTAAAGAATGGGAAAACTCCAGGGCCCGATGTCCTCATGGCGGAATTTTATAAACTCTTATTACCTGAGATAACACCACTCCTAAACACTTTGTACACTGATACTTTACAAGGGAATCCACTCTGGCACGAGGCAAATGTAGCCAGAATTATACTGATACCCAAAGAGGGCAGAGACCTAACGGATCCGACATCCTATAGACCTATCTCGCTCCTTAATCAGGATTTAAAAATCTTAAACAAAATTATGGCAGATAGACTACAACGAATATTACCCTAAACAACGCCATCCGGTTCGAGCTCTTCGACAAATTCTCACCGCCATATATGTTAGTAACCTAGAAAAAAGAAAACACGGAATGCTAGTAAACTTAGATGCTGATAAGGCTTTTGACAGGATAACACGTACTCATTTACACCGATTACTGAAATTCCAACACTTTGGTTTACATATGCTAAATCTTTTAAAAAATTTGTATCTGACAAATTCCCATTCACGACACAACACGTGTTCCTAAGCTTCCAAATTCTCCACTTTGCAATGAGTATAATAAGGAGACTCCCTGAGGCTGACAGAACTAACTCTTTCAATCAGATCTGGAAAAACAAAAGTACCAAACAAACAACCTCACAATTATATCAATCAATTAGAACGCTAATCGATATAGACAAAATGACAAAACACAGACTGGGCTTTACATGGACTGTAGACATTCCCAACTATGCAACCACTGAGATCTTCCAACATCATACACGCGTAATGAAGCTTCTTCCAGTCAGTAGATATCAGGAAATGGCCCTCCAAATACTTCATAACTCCTACCTGACTCCTGCTACAAGATATAAAATGGGAAGTCTGCCCTCTGACAACTGCCTTCGATGCCAATCCCCTAAGGCAAATCTGTTACACACTTTATGGTAGTGTCCCTCACTTGCAGACTTTTGGAGAGGTGTAGCAGAATATGGTGCTCAGATAGTTGGTAAACCCCTTCAGGCACAATTAGAATGGGCGATGTTTAGCGACGACACAACTTACACACAATTGAAAAAAGCAGAAAAGAATCTGATTGGAAAACTGGCAGCTGCCGCTCAGAAGACAATATTGCAGTATTGGCTGAATAGGGACCCCCCCCCCTTCATAACGTTAGTAAAGCAGAAACTACGCTATCTCTTTCACATGGACTGGCTGGAAACCATAACTAAAAAAGAACAAAACACGACTAGATTTTTTAAACTGTGGACACCCTACATAGAATCTTTACCACTACAGCTTAGACACCTCACAGTACATACATTCAGATGTACTACGTGGTACGATACCGCTCTATTGACGGAACTGCCATTGGTCATGGAATCCTCCCAACATCAAAACGACCAGCTACTAGACCAGAGATGCTCGAACCATGAACCCCCCAGGAGCCACCTTACCAACAGGTTACTATCCTCCTATTTACACACTTCTGAATAGGGTCTGAAATATTGTCTATTATTTAAGCTGCTAGTTAATAATGTACATAGTTGATACTGATATTGTGATACTGCATACTGGATACATAATGTACACTACGCTATGGCATTTTGCTACATTGTGGTATCTACGAAAATGCTATGTAAACCTTTCTTTAAAAAAAAAAGTTTTTTTTAAAAAAAATAGAGATGAACAAAAGTGTTTTCTATTCCTTTAAACCATTTCTGTTTCTCACTGTCTCTTTTCATGAGGTTATAATATTGATTTCTTAAACTATTAGTATTAATTTTCATATAGTTGCTATAAAAAAGATATGATATGAATCTGAAGTACAGCTGAAATAATCCTAGAACATTTGCCTTAATGATATCGAAACTGTAATTAAATGCAGCTAAGAATCTTTTAATTATACAGGTTAATTTGGATTCTACAATCTTTTTTTTTCTTTCTAAGAAAGGATTATGTCTAAATAAAGAGTAATTCCTTTCTCTGTTTTCAGTGCACATGTGTTTATGGTTTGTTGCTCAGGAGTTATTGTCAGCCTTTGTTCATCTATTTTCTATGCTTCCTATTTCCCTACTTCTCTTTTATTTCCTCTGCCCAACATTTGCAAGCCTATGAAAAATCAGCAAATAAAAAGTTACATTAACCCCACCCTGACCTCTTCAACATAATACACTGCAGGCTGATGGGTTGTATTTGGAGCTTTGTTGAAAAGCTGTCACTCTTCGGCATCTAAAGTGCAGCCTGGGGAGCATTTAGTGGATAATTAATATATTAAATGCATGAAAAACAGTTACACAGGGCCAACTCCCTGCATTGTGATCTTTTCAAGATAGGGAGGCATGGAAAAAAAATATAGATAGATAGATACTGCCTGTACACCATCAATATAGAAGCATCCCCTGAATAGCCATCATAAAAACTGTTCATAATTTTATAGCTTCATCCGTGGTAGAGTACCATAAAGGCAGGCCATATTTTTTACACTCTGGACGCCTCATAAAAAAGTTGCCAAAAGCATAAAGACACAGCAGCACACCTAAGGGTGAAGGATGTAGGGGGCATGAATTTGTCCTTGATGACCTGAGTAGCTTTGAATCATTATGAGACCTTCATGATAATTATTAATTGGCAAGCTTTATCTCTTTTTATTTGCTGACTACATATTTGCCTTTTATAAGCATGATGGAAGGATATTCAAGCAGCCACATCCTACTATGTGTCCTTCACCTTTAAAGGGGCAGTTTTCTTGCAAATGAAAAATAAATCATGAGCTGAAACGTGGTTTAACATGTACCTTACAATTAAAATTATACTGCATTGGAAAGATTTCTTTATTCTTAAGAGAAAGAAATCAGTTCTTAAAAAAGTTGAATTTTATTTATGCTGAATGAATACAATTTCATCTATTTACTAAATGCATTTTCCATTACAGCCTATAAAGAATCTACTTAACAATTTGCAGTCTTACACTGGAGTGATATAAAATATTACTAGAGGAACCATTTGCAAACTCCATCCTGGCTCTTAAAAATGTTTCTTAACCGACTTTGACCTCTTCTTGTGATTTTTTTGGTACCATGGCAATTTACATTTTTATTACTGGATTATTTTTACTAGAGTGAAATTCTTTTGGATGGCAAGTATTCTAAGAATTTTAATTTTAAAGCGTTGTATTGTTCTGAGTTTTATTTAGATTTCCACTTTGATTTAAAAGTGAAATCTAAAATATTAATCTATGATGCTTCTGTAGACTACCTAGCATACATTTTTATGCATAAGAGGCCAAGAAGACAAGAATAACCTTACATATGCAAGGAAACTCATATTATTCTTTTATTTTTAATTTTAACATCCTTTCTTAATGATTTTAATAATTTTGCAGTTATTTCATTTGATTGTTTTAATAAACCTATTTAAAAAAGCTTATCTGTACTGGGGCAATCCTGGCCCCTCTGCCGCCTGACAACTTGCTGCTGCAGCCCCCCCTCCCCTGTGCACTCACCTTTTTGCTTTGAAGGTGGTCAAGGGGGGATCCACAATGTCAGCGGAGGGGTGAAGGACATTAATGCAGAAAACTGGAAATTAGGCTCTTAAAGTTACCAGGAGCAGAATTTTTGCTGACCCTGGTAAGTAGTGGGGTGCTGCCACCTGAGGTGAGTTTTTCAACTCGCTTAATTGGCGACCCATGTACCCTGTATTCAAACCTTTGTCTCTTCACCTTTATTTTACCCTTGTGTCATCTCTAGAGTTCTCTTACCTGTATTATTCTCCACTCCAGAAATTGAAGCCTTTGTAGACCCAATAACAATCCAAATGAAAATGATATTCACAAGACATAAGGGCACATTTACTGATGCAGCAGGATGTGCAAGGTGCAGTTTCTGGTGTTTTTTTCCCACAAAGCAGCATTTTTTCCCCAGAACTCCAGTGCAGCCATGCAGCAAGTTGCATCTGCCATAATTGCATGATTTCATGATTGTGGCAAAATGTACACAACTGTTTAGTTTTGGTTGGTATTGATAAATGTAAATGGTGATGGCTTAATTTTTGACACACCAATTGGCAAGGCGGCAAAAACCTCATTATATCTACTCCACTATGGAAATTCAGCAGTTTCTATTGACACAACACAATGTGGAAACATGGAATTACCCCATGACCAGGGTGGTGGTAATTTCAAGGTTCCTATCAATAGGTCTCTGGTGTAGATCAAAGTAGACTAGGTGAATTAATTGGTGCTCAGTGCCACTTTGAGAAACTGTTAGAAGCTTGTTTGGACAAAAGTACCTTAATGAATAGCATCAATTGGTGCACTACTTTACATCATCTGTACTATTTATTTCTATGGTATCTATGTACAATACCTATTCTTTAAATTATGTTTTTACCCAATGTGTTTGCAAACAACTTGTTGTGTTTATCCGTCTTGTATGTTCTTTCTAATCAAAGCTGCATAAGAAACATTTTTTCCTGGAATTCCAGGAAGCAATAGACCTACCTATGGTTGCCTTGCACCCATCAGCAACTGTGGAAGTATTGCCAGATATTCAGTTCTTAGTTGTTTTACACTTGTGCCCAAAGTCTCAGTAAACAACTCCTTTTTTGTTTTAAAAACATACCAGTGCTCATTTACTAACAATTTGTTAATTAATCATAGCACAATTCTGCCCACTGTAGACGGATCAAAATTTACTACTGCTTACTTGCTATAGGTTTTTGCAGTGGAGCTATTTTGCCTGATACTATTAAATGCCCCCATTGCTGCTTGCAGCACTTTTGACTTGATATTATCTTTACTGCACTGTTTGTGCACTGGAAAGAAGGCAAAGTCCGTATTGCCATTACTGTACAAATGACTTCTTAAAACAACGTTACAAAATTATTGTCATTTTGAAAGATTTGCATGACACCTTTAAGGTCTGGTGAGTAGGTCCTCCAACCCCTATTTTTTATTCTGCAACTCTTATTCGTTGTGAAACTCCTGTTTGTTATAAATTATTGTAAAGTGCCGCGTAACTTGCTGCTGCTAAATAAACAGTTGATTATGATGATTATACCACTTGTTAGCAAAAATCTGCCGCTATACAACATACATTATTCAAATTTTTATAAAGCTGATATTAGTATTGTATACTTCCTTCTTTTCACAATGATACCATTTTATTTTTCATTTAATCCGCATGAAATATACAAAAAAACAGTGCTTTTTGCATCTATTCTTTAACATTTTCTATTTGAATCTGATTACATTTAAATAAATATGTAAAGACTTTCTGCCTATTTTCTTACACATTGCTTCATAATTACACTGCACTGCCTGATATTTTTTATGGAACATTAACTTGAAATCAGGTGACTGCATCTAGAAGACTACGCCTCTCCCTTACACACGATACCCCTATGGACCCTGACATTATTAATAGCCCAATTCATTAAGTATTACTCTTGTACAATGAATAGCATAATATTTGCCTGAAGATAGGAAGAGTCAGAAGGAATAAGTCAAATTAATTTTCCAGAGCAAACGCCCAATTCAGTAAATTACATTCTATACAGTTTGCATTTGAAATGTGACATAAATGGCTGGCAATACAATCTGAAAGCAAAAGAGTACAACGAAAGCCTGTGAAAAAGCAGTACTGCACAGATATGTAATAAAATATGAAACTGGAAATGAATGCATTTAAAAGAGAACAATACACAAAAAGAAACAATTTTATCAAATAAATAAAAATAGGTACAGGTATAGGATCTATTTTCCAGAATGCTTGAGACCTGAGGTTTTCTGGTAAGGGTTTATTGTAATTTGGATCACCATTTTTCAGGTCTGCTAAAAATCTTTTAAACATTAAATAAACCAATAATATTATATTGCCACTGATGTGGGTTCATGCAGCTTAGTTACCATCAAGTACAAGGTATTGTTTTATTATTACAGGGGAAAAAAAATCACTTTAGAAATTATACTTGTATGCTGAAAATGAAGTCTTTGGGAGATGGCCATCCCATTATTCATAACATTCTGGATAACTGGTTTCTGTATAATGATCTCATACCTGTATAGATTTATATATAGTGGTTAATTAATATAGATATATGTAAAGTAGAATGAATAATTGAATGAACAGTTTGTAACGGGGGGCAAATATCTCCTGTGCCGTACCCGTATTAACTCTTGATAACTCACCGACCTTTTGTGTGAGAGAACCCTTCCAGTAAAGACACACAAACACATCCTCTTTATTTGGCACAGCCTTCAGTTGACATTCACCGGGCTCAGTCTCACAGCTTTACACATAGAACTCTTACCGTAACCACACACTGCGGAAACGTGGAACTTTGCCGCAAATTTGTGCCTGGCGAATTTATTTGCCCATCACTATTTACCACTAGACCTCACACTATCTAGGCTCAGTCACTCCTCCAGGAGATGACTTTACTGCTGCAGAGCTTGCTGCTCATTTCTCTTCCCATGACGCATCTCTAAAAATCTACTTCCTGAAACCTTCCCTTCTAAAAATTCCTATTCTCCACCAACTGGGGTCTTTCCCTTACAACTGTTCCCCTCTAGCTCCCCCTAGTGGCCAACATAAACAAATGTATTAACCATAACTTAAAGGGGACATATAGCATACATTTTCACAATGCATCAAACCATGTAAAATAATGTAAAATAGAAGAAATAGTTTTTATTTTAATAACTTTTGGGTCAAAAACATCTGTATTAGTTTGAAAACTGTGCTCAGCCCTCCCACTTTGCAACTTCCTGTCCCAGACTTTCCACTATCTGACTCTGCAGCCACCGGCTCTTTCTGCCTAAACTACAAAGCAGCAGCCAGCGAAAGAGGAGTGGGTGTGTTTGTGATGTCACACTTAGTCCTTCCCTGTAGACATCTGTTAACCCTTACTGCTTGTTTTCCCTTCCCTGAACTGCTCCTGTCTCTCCCTCTCTATCCTGTTCCATTCCCCCCTCCCTTCCGTGCACTATTCATTTCTCTCCCGCTCTGCCCTTGTCATTTAACCCTCTCCCTGCCCTGTTCCTTTCTCTCCCTCTCTGCCCTGTTCATTTTCCTCCCCCTCCCTTCACTGCTTGTTCCTTTCCATTGCCCTGCAATAATAGCCCTGAAAAAAGAAAAGCAAACTTCTGTATAAATAAAAGATACTCTGTCACTAAAATTATTTTATTCTTTTCTAGGGGCAATGTGCCTCAGCAGTTAGTGTAAATACCATAGTAATTTTCTTCACAATATTATGTTGTATACAAAAAGCAATCAATGTCTTTTCAGTTTTCCTTTGTAACTCCCTGCATCTGTTATTATAGCACATCAGCTGCATTTATTCCCTTGCAATTCCCTGCACTTAAACATAAATTGTTCCACAACAGCTGCATTCTTACCTTGCAACTCCATGCACCTGATCATAAATTGTTCCAGAACAGCTCCATTTAGTCCCTTGCAACTCCCTGCACATGACCATAAACTGTTCCACAACTGCCGCATTTTTCCTTGCAAATCCCAGCACCTGGTTAAAAATTGTCCTAGAGAAGTTTGCAACTCCCTGCAATTAAACATAAATTATCCCAGAACTGCTCCCTTCGCCTGATTATTTATCAATATCCAGGAAAACAAATCTACAGCTGTTGTTCTGGAATAACTGTAAATACTAATGTACACCTTTTATAATTTAATAGAGGCAGGGAGTTGCATAGTGTATAACAATGTATTATGGACTATAGATTATGTCCAGCTTGGCATGTATATTTTTGACTTATGCCTATTTGCTGTGGAACACAGGAGCATACTGTTGTACCTTTAATAAAATATTACTATTACAATTTGTATTAAACTTCACATCTATTGTGTTATGTTGAGCATTTAAGTTATTGTAGGGGATAAGACGCGCCTTCCCCCTGTTCTGCCTGTGACATCACTGAGCCTGGTTACAGGCAGGGGAGTGACCGAGTAGCTGGAAGCCCCAGAGGCCTTCTGGGAAAAAGAGCAGGATCCTCTTTTTGTAGTCCTTGCTACAGCACCCGGCCAGAACCAGTTGGTGTGATACTGTCCAAGGGACATGCTATACAGTTTTGCTTGAGAGCTCTGCATCTCTAGAAATACAAAGAGATTGCATCCTGTTCCCTGCCAAGCTGCTAGAGACTCAGGTGGTGAAAGGTGCCACTGGTGAGATTGATCCTGCTGCAGAGCTGCCTGTAATCTCCAGTGTGATAGCCTCTGAGAGCACCCCGGTGAGTGAGCCACCCAAGGGAGCATACTGGCAAGGATACAAGCATGGGGCCCCAATTTGAGGACAGGTCTTGTGCATTTACTTACTACGTGGGAGTGGCTGCTAGGTTCCAAAAGGGAGAGGTACTTTTGGGAAAGGTAGCTCTACCTGGGGTATAAGAGCTCTAAGGAAGGGACATTCCATTTGGCTGAACTGTGTGGTTATTAACCCCTTCAAGAGGATTGGGACTTTGAAAATAAAAGGACTGTGTTGGAGAAACAGTCAGATACCTAATAGTGAGTTAGGTCCCACATGTCCCCAATGCAGGAGTGCATTATGTATTAGATTGCCCAAGTTCTTTCACTACTGTTTTACATAAAGATATATTTGTTTCATTTGCAAACTTGTGTTTTATTTTGCCTATGGAACCCCCTGAGGCGTGTTCTCTAGGTGGAGGCACTGCGCTGTAAATCCCAGTTCCCAGTACTTTTCATATGCAAAAGTGACTAAGGGCCCTGGATTTCCATGGGTTAATTGCTATTTAAAGAGACAGTAACCAAATTAGGGCTATAGTATATTGTTATAAGTGAATGATCAGGCAGCAGCATAAGACAGTTATGTGCTGGCTGGGAACACACAGGGCAGCTGCTACAGCTACAGATATCAGCCTGTCAGTCAGTGCTGTGAGCACTTCCTGTGGGAGATTGAAGAGACACTCCTACTCTTCATTTCAGCCTAGCTTCTGACCTGTAAACATTTCTCTGCAGCTCTGATATAATAACAGTTTTAGGAGGTAAAATGCTTTAAAATGTTTTTCTTTCTGCATCATTACATGTTTTGAGGAAGAATAATTAATATATCTAAATATGAAGGTTATATAAAAGGTCTCCTTTAAACATTTATATTAAACCAGTAACATTTTACCCTATTAAAAGTTCAAAATTCTAACATTAATTAAAGGAGAACTAAAGCCCAACTAAAGAAGTAGGCTAGAAATGTTGTACCTGTACATTATGTTTTGGGCTTCTGTACCAGCCATATGTAGCACAGCCCTTTAGTAGTAAAGACCTGTGCCACTAAAAATGTCCCAGTAGCTCTCCATCTTCTTTTCTGCTGATTCACTGCACATGCTCCGGGCAGCTGTCAGTAAGCGAGCTTAGGGACCCACTCACAATATACTGTACATATAGAATATAACTGTCACAATATAAGACTAATTATTAATTAATACAGATTATTGGTAAATGGCTGCACAGAAACCATTGCAACAAACATCAGAATTCAATCATCAGCATCAGCTTATATTAAAAGCCAACCTCATTTTCTGCTTGATAATATACGACAAGTGTCACAGACACTTTACAAGATGGTAATCTCCTGTGACAAGTTTGAAGTCCTGGATCATTGCTGCAATTGAGAAGCTGAAACGTTAGGCTGGTGCGATAAGTTCGGTATGTAAGATGTGGCGTTTTTAGCCATATTAATTTTTAGGGTTTAGTTCTCCTTTAAAGGATATAGGAGACTCTTAAATACTGTTCAAACATTTTAAGTGGCTCAAGATATGAACTATAATTGTACTGCTTGTGCCTTTCTAACTGAATATACTGACATGTGTGAGTGAGGAGGCTTTGAAAGGAGAGAAAGCTTAAAGGTCAATTCTTTAAATTTGGCACATCACATGCAACTGTGGCAGATGCAACTTGTTGCACAGCTTAAATCCTGGATCTGCAATTCCACTGAAATTTACACTGCCTGCTCACATGCTAGGTACCATGTTTGCTTGTTTACCACTGGCTCCTGCTAATAACAACACAAAGCACAACTGCTGATTGTTTTAATTTCAAAAGGATGATAGGTGAGTAGACACGTGCTTAGGGGGACTGGGGCTATATTACTAAATGGTACATGGTAAATGATGCTTCTTTCTGGGAAGAGTTTTTGTGTTTTTTTTCTGTAGCATTTACACAGCTCAGCAGATTTTGCAGGGCCACCAATGGTTTTGCATCAATTTTGGAAATCTTGGCTCCCTTGCAGCTATAGCTTTAGATGGTTCAGGGTCTTTTCAAACTATCTGTTCTACTGACTTCAAAAGTAAAGTCATTGAATACTGCATATGGTCTCAAATTCCCTGTTGGCCAACACCCCCATGTGCCTTACCTTACCTCAAGTGCTCATACTATGGTGAGGAAAGGTGGGATCACTTTTGTAGATCTCTCTGCACTAGAGAGCCCAAAACCAATAACAGAACCTAAGGTTACCAAGGGCACCTTTTTGCCACCCCTGGTAAAGTGCTAACTGAGTGCCTGAGGAAAATTTCTCATATTGCATCATCGCAGAAACGGCACAGATTGGAACAAACTAAAATGTTGGCAAATGTGGACTAAAGCTGAACTAAAGTTTGAATTATTTTAAATAAACTATTTTGAGAAAAAAGAAACTATAAAAAACATGTGCCTGCTCTTGCAACAAGCTGGGAATTTGCTACAGGACCACAAGCTAAGGGGTTTATTATACACATGCCTCTCAAGTGAGAATCCATCTGTATTGGGAGCACTTCCTCACACCACTGTGCTGGGCTCTGGTGGGACTGAACAGGGACTGCACTATGTTTTAACAGATGGTGTTGCCCCCTATGATGGCCACAATGTCCATTTTTAGCCATGGGATACCAAACAGTGCGACTGATAATGTACAAAAAGCCCTTTTTTGCAATGTACTTTACTGTGGGATGTGTCCCCTTATTCTCTGATCTGCCTGCTTTGCAGTGATTGCTGCAGGTAGTGAGAGTGGAAGAAGAAGTTTAATTTTTTTTTCAATATTGGTTTATGTAAATAATGGAAGGACTTTCTGCACATTTACCTATTGTTTTAAGTTTCAGAGAGGATAGGATTATACATTATTCATCCAAACAGAACTTAGCACAAGTTGTACCACTCTATCATCATCACCCACCTGGGTCCAGGTACCCTTCTCAGATTCTTGTACAATTTAATTTAGAGGGACCAGGAGACTCAATGTGGGAGAATTAACGCAATTGGTTGATATCTCAAAATCTGATACCAGTATAAGAGCAGAATTATGTTCTAATAGTGCCCAAGGCAGGCCATGTGTGAGCATCCCCATTATACCGAGTTATCATTTATTATTTGAAAAATTGTGTAGCTTTATCACCTTGTTCTATAAAACCTTGTATATAACAGAAACAGAATCAAAGTAAGACTATAATATTCTCAAGATAACATTAATGAAGCACTGTCTGAAATATGCAGACTCCATTCTTTACGTTTCCTGAGCTGCAGTCAGAAGAGACCTTAATACATTTAAGCAGAATTAAAAATGAAATAAAATAAAATTATTAAAATATAATCCAATTATGTGATGACAGGACTCCTTTAAACCAGTAGTGCCCCCACTCTTAGCATATATCAAAAACAATAAAGGCTCTTTATAGCAATGTTCTGAAGAAGATTCATTATTTGTAAAAGAGATGTATATATATGCAGGTCATATTGGTTAGGTGCAAAGACATTGTAATTTAGAGGATAAGCATAAGTGTGAGCAGGCACAGTTAAGCTCCCATCTATTTGACTTTAATCCACTTCTGGCTGTTGTCCAGTCTTGGTAACAATACAATGATGACTGGCTGTGGTCCCAGGCTGGCAGACATCCATCATAGACTGGCAACAATCCAAAAAGGCAAAAAGCACTTCAGACTTAAGTTAAAACAGGCCTTGATTTCTATTTCTTCTTGAAATTACTTTATCCATGACTCCCCATTTAGATTTTTTTTCAGTTGGCCACTTACAATACTGTTGTATGTGCCAATTGCTGTCTCCTTTACTGCACACTCATTCTCTTTTTTCAAACAAAAGCAGTTGAGAGTGCAGAAAGCTGAAAATGTATTCAGAAAATATACACTTTCAAAACTGTAACTGAGAAGAAGGTTATCCTATAGGTAATGCATTTGTTTTGCCCATACTTTAGGACACTAGCTCATGCACACCAGCTAAACCATAATTCACTGCTTGCTCTAATCCAGCCACTTTGTCAACAAAGGGGCAGATTTATCAAAGAGTGAGATTAGAGCTCACCACAGAAAAATTCACCCACTTTCTATTCATTCCTATGGAATTTAAGAAGCATATTTATCAATGGGTGAAAGTTGGAGTTTGCCATTTAATAAACGTGCCACTAAAAATTCCAGTTTTTCTGTGCTGAGCTCTAATCTCACACTTTGATACATCTGCCCCATAGTGTATCATGAGCATGCTTTGTAGAGCAGGAGGGAGAATGCCCAGGCATGACCTAAAAGGTGAACTGAATTTTTAGTTTTATAAAAGGCAATATATTTAGCTGCTGTACTACTGCCACCAAAGCCTCCCTTCAAAATTGCAGTTTCAAAATCTCTTTGATAGAGTCAAATATTCTATATGAGGCTAGATTTGTACGGTACATTGTAACAAACAGTCAACCATTAATACAGTATAAGAAAAAATAAACCATGAAATAAACAAGTAAAACATGAAGGCACTGCATATTATCTTAATGTTAACATGAACTTCCCTTATATATGTATATACTGGTATGGGACCCGTTATTCAGAATGATCGGGACTTGTGTTTTTCCGGATATTTACATAATTTGGATCATCATACTTTCAGTCTATTGAAAAATCATTTAAATATGAAATAAACTCAATAGGATTGTTTTCCTGGCCAATAAGGATTACTTCTATCTTAGTTTTGATCAATAAAAGGCAATGATTTATTATTAAAGAGAAAAGGGAAATCAATTTTAAAATTTTGAATCATTTCATTAAAATGGAGCCTATGTAACATGGTCATCCAGTAATTCCAAGCTTTCTAGATAATGGGTTTCTGGATGATGGATCCTATACTTGCATACCTCCCAACATTTTGGAAATAAAAAGAGGGATAAAAAGCTGTGACTTCTCCCAAGAGTCCTGTTATCTTATATTGTTACAATGACTTATTTGCTTATCTCAAAATTGTTACAAAAGTAGCTTATCTGCAGCTGTAGTTGTTCTGGGCTCTCTCCCAAAAGCCAATTAAGTTAGAAACATTGTATCTTTTAGCTGTTTAGTGCAGAGAAAAAGAGGACTTTCCAGTACAAATGAGGGACTGCGGTTTGCACTGTCAAAAAAGGGACTGTCCAGCTGGAAACGGGACAGTTGGGAGGTATGTACCTGTATTATATTTACAAGTTGGAATTGGAAAAATCAGTGATTGCAACATATTAAAAGCAAAATGCAAAAACAAGATAGACCACACGTTAGTGAATTTAAGCATCAAGCTGCAAGTATTATTAACTGACTGTGTATTTTATAGAAGTCTGCCTTTATAGGGATGGACAAGCATCTCTAACCTTTTTAATCTGACTGTAAATTTATACCGGCCATGTGCTAAAGGGCTGATTAGCAGTTAGTTCAGATATTTACTGCAGCTCATTCTGAACTGATTAGTAGTCAGCCATCCAGCAGGCAGAGGTTCCTTATATTTAACATGCAGTCCATGCATACTGCTTGAAAATGTGTTTATTTAGGTTAAAAGTTAGATTAATCTGGCAAATGTAACCTCACTCTCTGCTCATATAGATATTTTAACACTGTCTGTAATCCATTAAACTGAACAGCACCAAACAGACATACAGTATACAAGGCCACTGAGCACAGTCAGTGGATGTGGAGGGCTAAAAAAGGATGCAAGATGTAAGGGAAACTTAAGAAACATGGATTTGATAACTGTACATTTGGATCATTACCCATCACATTGCTGCAAACAGTCTCCTGTACCCCCTGTAGTACAGCATACAGTTACTCAGTGCATCACAGTCCTCAGTATATCAGTAACATAATATACTCCTGCTAAACACCTCAAAGCTCTCCCGTATCCTTGCTATTTGCTAATCATCACATAGCACTTTACATTGGCACATTAAAGTGAATCACTTCTTTCAGGTACCAGCCTTAATTCTAGTTTATAAAAGATTTTATGATTAAATGTAAAGCTGGTTATGGACCACATTTTCTGCAAATCTAGTAAACCATAGGAAGTAATCAAATATTTAATACAATAGGATCTGATCATATATGTGCTTTATTATTAATATTATTATAAATGCATTAGACTAGTTAAATCTGATTGTTGGAAGTTATGGGCTATTGGCCTGGATCAACAATACTTTTATAAATTAAAATTATTTGCTTAAAATGAGAAAATTGGAGATGGTCTAATGGATGGATAATTCAGAGCTTTCTTGATATCAGGTTCCAGAATAAGGCATCCCATACCTGTACAATTAAATTGTACCAAAATAGGATCTTTGGAATTTTTCTCTAGAGTATACTGTACAATAAATATATATTTCTTTACTGTGCGCATATTAAATGCCTAGAAAATAACACTTGCTGCAATAACGATAGTGTAACCCAATTTGCTATGTATTAAAGTAATCTGTGGTATGATTTACAAATCAATGTAAGCGATTAAAAATATTTTCCAGGAATAAAATACATACAGTCAGTGTTTTTTTTTACATTTTAGCATTGTTTAATATGCATTTAATAACCCTATTCAGTATTGGAAAATCTATGTACCATGACACCCTCTTATGCCACAGAAGGAGCATTCATAGGCCATTAGGCTAAAGTAATGGGTAGCAGGAACCACTTTTCTCTAGAGAGCATTAACTATTTTTTGTATCTCAGTTGTGCCTACTAAATCATTTAACCTCATGAACTCTACCCTGATCTTTAAAAGCAGAACATTAAAGGTCAACTGTCACACTCCATTGAACAACCCTTGTGTTTTATATATTAAAGGTATTAAACATATGTATCATATGTAGAGGGAAACAGAATGCAGAACCAATGACTATTTGTAGTTAGGTACCTTTGAAAGAGAATAATGAAATAGCCAATTTTAAAAAATCACATTTCCTACTTTGCAAAAGAATAGCATTAATATGCAATATTTATTGAATTATATAGAAAATCCATAATTACATAAAAATACAAAATACATTAAGAGTGTAAACATGGTTTGAGAGGAAAATATTGGAAAAATATGTAAGCACGGCACTAGTTTAATGTAGACATGATCAAAACATTTTATGTGTAACATTATGCATTCAAAAATTATACAGCCCTTTTGGGATTGGCACTGACTTTTGGCATGCATGTCAATATTGAAGTCAGCAGCACTGGCTTTTGTAACCACGTGAAAGGCATCTGCTATATCAGAAGAGTGGCACATAGCAGGAAGCAGGTTTTGTACAGGGTAATGCATTTAAAATTAAATTAAATTAATATTGATGAAGAAAAAAGTAACTCCAATAGGAATATTTTTGAGAACAATGAAAGCACATAATAGCAGGTTAATAAGGAAGCTATACACTGTGCAGGTATGCACAGTGTCATTTAAAAAAAAAAAAAAAGTTAACATATGTGCAGTTCCATTTTCTATTTCATTTGCAAAATTTAGAAAGCAAAGTTATAGCAAAGTGAGTCTGTAGAATTAGGGGCTGATTCACTAAGCTCGAGTGAAGGATTCGAATGAAAAATACTTCGAATTTCGAAGTATTTTTTTGGTACTTCGACCATCGAATTGGTTAAATTCGTTCGAATTCGAACGAAATCGAACGAATCGAACGAAAAATCGTTCGACTATTCGACCATTCGATAGTCGAAGTACTTGCCCTTTAAAAAAAACTTCGACCCCCTACTTCGGCAGGTAAAACCTACCGAAGTCAATGTTAGCCTATGGGGAAGGTCCCCATAGGTTTGCTAATCTTTTTTTGATCGAAGGATTTTCCTTCGATCGTTGAATTAAAATCGTTCGAATCGTTCGATTCGAACGATTTAATCGTTCGATCGAACGAAAAATCCTTCGATCGTTCGATCAAAGGATTAGCGCTAAATCCTTCGACTTCGATATTCGAAGTCGAAGGATTTCAATTCGAGGGTCGAATTTCGAAGTATTTTTAACTTCGAAATTCGACCCTTAGTGAATCTGCCCCTTAGTGTGCATCATGTGCTGCTTATTAAAATATAAATATGTATGGTTTGGATTAAAAATTATTTTCCTCATTTCTGTAATTTATTTCAGGCAGCTCCTATAAATGTTATACCAGCTAAGAACTGGTCCTGTTTTTCAGATGGGAAGGGGTAGATGTTTCCTTTTTCAGGTAAAAGTTTTGCCTTGCAGTTTGATTTATTGTCTGCATGATGCTAGGCTTCCCTAGTCGTTATAAGAGGAAAGCATTGGATCTTTGGATCTCACCTGTTGGAGGAGGTGGATGGTTCTCAAAGCCTGAGGTGATGGTTTGCCTCAGTAGGAGTAGCAAGTGTGAGGAAAGACTTTGCTATGGCTTGCTGTAGGAGCAAGAGTTCAGGGTAGTTAGTGAGAAGCATAATGTTTCAAAGAGCAGAGTAGGATTAGTGCTGGGTGCCATCTTAGGGAGAGAGGTACTGTACATCCTACAGAAGTTCCCTTTGGAGGGCCTTGTATTTATGGACTGGACACTCTTGAGTAAGTACTATTCCACAGATTGTCATTAAACGGGTTTTGGGATGGAAGGGAAATTTGTAGAAAAAGCTCCACCTTCAAATAGTGAAATGTATCACTAGGTTGTTATTTAGACTGAAATCCTTCCAGAAAGCAGTGGCGGAACTACCGGGGAGCAGGGGGTGCGAGAGGGCCAGGGCCCGCACCCCCTCAGGGCCCCCCGGCAGCTCACGCACCACTGACAAATGCGGCCAAATGCGGCCGTACAGAGAGGGCGGGGCCCGGCTGCGCGTCAAGCATCAGGGCCCGCCCCCCTCTAGTGACGCTTCTGCCAGAAAGACTAAATAACTAGGAATGTTCTTCTCGATGACAGGTTTAGATTTAGGCTAGCTCCAATAGACACTTATCCATCTAAATTAAAACTTATTTTCATTGGTAGCAACACTGCAGATGGACTAGTCCCTGGATCAACTTGTACTATGAGCTGTAAATCCAAAAGTGTATAAAAAAAAATATATATAAAAAATATAAAATATATAAATATATATACACAATGTCCCAAGGTTCAAGTTGAGTCCACGGTCCCCTTGTGGCCTTTACTTGTATCCCCTCATGTCCAAATCGCTTTACCTAAAACAGAAGCCAGCGCCAAAGGCACAGGGTAGAACAAACAGACATAGAGCAATATTGTTTGATAAATGTAACCCCTAGTGATTAGGAGCTTTTAATTATGTATTCACCACACTATGTGCAGCCCCCTTTTTCACCACCACCTTCGGTGATTATACCAAAGATACTAAGGAACTCTCCTTATATTATGCTTTCGGATGGGTACTCACAAACAGATTCTGTTCAAATGCATGTAAAAATCTCTCTTCAATGTCGGAACGCACTTTTCAGTGCAAACTGTAGGATAAATGCAGCAGCAATAGTGTAAAACCACCTTTATTATTCAAAAGTCAAAAGTGTTTAAAATGCACTCACATGGCATTCATAATTTGAATGAATATCACAATGACGTCCTGTTAGCAACCGTCCCCACAAGTATAGAGTTCACACAGAGTCTTTTTCACCAGAACGCTCACTTGGCTTTTAGAACTCCTGGCAGCGTTTTTTTTCTCCTTGTGTATACCAACGGGAGGGTGGTTGTAAATCCCTTGTGGTGATTTTATTCCTCTCAGTGAGCTCATACGGGCAGCTTTCCTGTGTCTTTCCCAAGACTGGAGCTGTACTATGAGCTATCTTCCATAACCCTGTATTCCATCCCTTGCTAAAAAGCCATCTAACCCCTTCTTAATGCTATCTAATGTATCAGCCTGTACAACTGGTTCAGGGAAAGAATTCCACATCTTCACAGCTCTCACTGTAAAAAACCCCTTCCGAATATTTAGGCGGGACCTCTTTTCTTCTAATCCAAAAGTGTATCAGCTGGAAAGACCTTCTGGTAAATAAAGCATTAGAGATTATTATATGATCCCCTTATATATTTATACATAGTAATCATATCACCCCTTAAGCGTCTCTTCTCCAGCGTGAACATCCCCAATTTGGCCAGTCTTTCCTCATAGCAAAGATTTTCCATACTTTTTACATGCTTAATTGCCCTTCTCTGCACCATCTCTAATACAAAAATGTCCTGTTTGTGTGAAGGGGACCAAAACTGTACTGCATATTCTAGATGGGGCCTTACCAGTGTTTTATAAAGTGGAAGAGTGACCCCCCTCCCATGAATCTATGTCCCTTTTAATACAGCTCAAGACCATATTTGCCATTGATGCTGCTGACTGGCATTGCTTGCTACAGCCAAGTTCATCTTCAAGGACTCCACGGTCCTTTTCCATAATGGATTTGCCTAGTGCAGTCCCATTAAAGGTATAAGTGGCTTGGATATTTTTACATCCCAGGTGCACGAATTTACATTTATCAACATTGAATCTCATTTGCTACTTAGCTTCCCAGATTGTCAGTTTGTCAAGATCCTGTTGCAAGGATGCAACATGCTGGATGGAATAATTTGGGTTGGATAATTTGGTGTCATCTGCAAACACTGATATATTACTTACAATATCCTCCCTTAAGTAATGAACAAGTTAAATAAAAGTGGACCCAATACCGAGCCCTGAGGGATCCAACTAAGAACCTTACTCCAAGCAGAGAATGTACCATTAAAAAACACCCTCTGTACCCAATCCTGTAGCCAGTTTCCTATCCATGTGCAAACGGCTTCATTAAGCCCAACAGACCTTAGTTTAGAAAAGTGATAAAGTGATGAAGGAAACCAGTAAAATGTATTGTAATCATAGTGACAGATTTATGTATAGATAGTCTAAGAGCACAGGCAGAGGACTTGAATTCCAATAAGAAGTGATAGAGCTGGGATCATACCTCCCAGCTCTCCCACTTTTCACGCTATTTTGACAGCTCAGCCCGCAGTTCTGGATTGTTATTGAAATATCCCGACTTTCTCTTTGATCTCCTGCATTGAACAGCCAGAAAAAGATACAAATTTTCTGAAATGTAATAAAATAAGATGTAGACAGAGAGTGATATTCTGAGACAATTTTCAATTGGTTTTCATTTTTTAAAATTTGTTGTTTTGAGTTATTTAACTTTTTTATTTAGCAGTTCGCCAGTTTGCAATTTTAGCAGGTGTCTTGTTGCTAGGGTCAAAATTACACTAGCAACCAAGCATTGATTTGAATACAATGCTGAAATAAGAATAGGAGAAGGCCTGACAGTGGCGTAACTAAGGCCCCCGCATACCTCGCAATACAGGGGGCCCGAGTCCTGAAGGGCCCCCACTGCTGCAAAACAACCACCACCACCACCACTGGTCCCCCGCTGCTGCTGCTACTTCTGGGTCACACTGCGCCTGAGTGAACCCAGAAATGACATCACACTGAGTCAGGAGGAGGGAGGGTGGGCATGTGGCACATCGGTGCAGCAGCAGGTGGGCCAGGTGGGCCTCAGGGCGGCTCTCTTGTGAGGGGAGGGTGCCTCGGGAGGGAGGAGGGCTAGAGGCAGAACACTGGGGGTTGGGACCGGGGATTGGAAGCAAGCAATTGGGAGAGAGAGACACAGGGGAGGGGAAGTATGGGAAGCCAGATCATATCCTTAGGGCTCTGGCCTTGGTTTCTATGTAGGATGCTGCTGTTTTGTGCCTACTCCCTGCTGGACTCCAGGAAATTTGTGTTTAAACATAAAAAATGTAAGTGTGTTCATACGTTCATAACATGGCAAATTTTGTAAAATGGACGTGGTAATTAGGGGGTGAGGCCACAAAAATGGGCGTGGTCAAAACATTTCAAATCTTTTGTCCCTCTTTCTATTTCCAAAATGTTGGGATGTATTCTATATATAATGCAGATATAGATATACCCAGATACCTCAAAAAGATGTTTCTGCTATGTCATTGCACATCCCTTGCTCTCCTTCCCAACCCATCCTTTCTTTTTTCTACTAACTTTTATATATCCTATACTTTGCTGTCCCCAGTTTTCTTCTCATGTCATTTTAGCTCATTCAGGTCAATTCTGCTACCCCTCACCCTTTTACGTTCCTTTTCTGCCACCTATGCCCCCCCACACACACCTATTTTCTCATTTGCTTTTTTGCATTGTCCTTCACATCACTGGTTTCATTTTGTACTCCCCTACCTTAACTTCTCATTATTTTGCCTTTCTCCTTTCTCATCTCTCACTTTTTCCAGACCCCCTATCTTCTCTCACACTTGACTTGATCACCACTTAAAGTTTCAGGGAAAACACGAGTGATAGCTGATAAACGTGAGATGGGACAAAGAGATCTGACAGGCACAGTAAAATGGTCCATTTAGCTAAGCACAAATTCCTCTTGCTGCTCCTGGCTTGGTGGTGACGTTTCATATGTCACAGGGTCACGCACCAGCTCAGGGGCCAGCAGTGTACTTTCTACTTTGATAAGAAGCTGTTTTCTGCTGGTTTATTGTGGTGTCTCTCCCCTGGGATTCTGGGGGGGGGGGCTGGCTCTTTATAGAATTAGTTGGCTGCTGAAGGTTTAGAGATCACAAGGAAATCAGCCTTATGCATGACTGAAACATGCCATATCCCACAGTGTTACGATTCGTATGCCAAACCCAGAACAATTCCCAAGGTCTCGGTCGCGGCTCAGTCTTCCACCTATAACAGCCACTTTTCGATTTGGGAGTAGCCCTTCGCTACTCGGGTGCATTCAGGAGGACAGCACCAAAGGGAATGGACATGGCAGGCATCCCCGTCGTACCCCCACTAGACCACCAAGCAACTATCTCACACACACGGGTTAAATGCATTCATTAAACATTTAGTTAAAAAAAATCTGAAATCAAAGCTGCTGCAAATAGTATTAGTTTTCCCAGGAGGGTTATTAGCCAGCTAGGCTAAATTTAATTGGGAGAGGGAGCAGGTCCCTTAGCAGTGTAAGGTGTCTGGTTTTCCCTAGGTTATAAAAAAGGAAGCACATATGTTCTTCTTGGTTCCCCCACTTGTTGCAGGAGGTGTGCTCTTTAGGGCTTTGAAAAGAGGAAGGTTCCAATACAGGAGAATTAAGTGTAACATTATATATGTAATAGTTCACTGAAATGAAGGATCAAGGTAGTTAGTAGAACAGTCAGAGGCTCCAACGAAGAGGCTAATAAGGGTTAATACCATGTGGTGTAAGTACTATCTCTGGGTGTTTCAAAACACTATCATTGTGATTTGAGTGTGTACCATTTGTTTGATACTGAAGCATTTACTGGTTAAGATCCTGTTCAATCGGAGCAACATCCATCAATAAAGTGTTTCTTACTGTATGTTTTACTAGCATCCAAGTATTTGAATAATAAAGCTTTGTGTGTGGGATCAGTGTGGTTAACAATTCCTGCAAAGGTCCACCTGAGTGAGAAGAGTAACGTGCCCTGCTGAAGCTGATCCTAATCCAACCATGTCTGAGGTTGGTACTGAGATTTTAGCATACCCCACCCCCATCTACTTGCTACATAACTTCATCACTCTAAAATAAGACATTTTCAATATATAATCAATTGAAAATTTTATTCTCTCTTTATGCAGGAGCTGGGAGTCTTATTTTGAAAGACTTTCTAAATACAATCAAT
Source organism: Xenopus laevis (assembly GCF_017654675.1). NCBI lineage: Eukaryota > Metazoa > Chordata > Amphibia > Anura > Pipidae > Xenopus > Xenopus laevis. The sequence continues at coordinate 64,260,084 of NC_054373.1, forward strand.
TAAAAATTCTGTATTGTTTCTGAAATAATCAAGTTTATCTTCACTATTCCTCTCTCAGAATCTGTTTCTCTTCATTCTCTCTCCATGCAGGAGTTGGTGTCAGATAATCATTGACAGTTAGGTCTAAAATAAAATTAAAAGGGCTCCAGTTGGCTAGAAGAAATATTAGAGCTCACTCTTAAAATCATCAGACATTCTGTCTCTCTACATGCAGGATTTGTGCAGAAGTAGGTTTTTTGTTAGACTTTGTTTGTGCTGGAATTTGAATTAGCTTTAATACAGCTGCTAGGAAAGGGAACCCCCTAAATTATATATTTGATCTGTTAATCAAAATCTGGCTCACAATTCCTGCAGGAAGAGAGAATGAAGAAAGAAAGACATTGAGAGGGGGTTAGTGAAGCTAAATGTGATTATTTTGCATGTTATTTTGAATGTTATGGAATTTTATATGTATATATACATTTTATTATTTCAGTATGATGAAGTTTATATAATTTTTTCATGATAGCTCCCCTTTAAGTAAGCTAATCAGTTGGAACAACCAATGGCTGGCTCAGTGCAGCAGAAGTGAAGACTATCATGCAAAATATTTTTTTTTTTAAATGCACCCTTCCCAATAGCTCCCTAGATACATGCCTCAGCTGCCTACCCCTAGTCTGAAATAAAAGCAAAAAAATGTACTGTTAAGTTGAAAGCAGTATTCATTTCTAAAGAAAGAATAGAAATAAGTTTATTGTAATAAAAAATATTAAACATGTATATGATAAAGGCAATGCTATATTCACTCAAGCCTTTTCTGTAGGAACTATAATAGTGTAAAGTAGCAGTGAGGCAAGCTAGTGGGTTAATATTAGATTCCTTGTGATACAAAAGCAAAGTAAGGTTAGAGTTCATAGAGCTCTTATCCTCCACATTAACTTCTGAGCCAGCGGTATCAATCTGCAGAAAAACACAGTTATTACATCATGGCATTAGTTCACCTTTAAAAGCATATGGTAAAGCCTGATTTGTGGTTTCTAGCAGATGTGCTTCCTATAATTACAATTTGAGCAGTTTCTCAGCTCAGTAGATAGTGGATCAGTGATTAAAGCAGAAATCACAGGGTAAGTAGTTATGTGACATTGTCACAACAATAATCAAAGACTCAACTACCTAGGTTTTCTTTTTTTTTATGAAGTGGTGATAGCGCACTGATTCAAGTATGGCTGAGGATTAAGTGTCCCTGCTTGGGAGCAGGAAAGAAACAGACAGATTCTTTAAAAAAAACCTCAGTGGATACAATTCCTCAACCTTATGGAAACCTTTCCAAATATCCAAGAAGCATTAATATGCATATCATCCCATGCAGACCTTAAGTACTATTCATACTTGATGAGCTCAGACTCCGTGTAGTTCTTTGGCTGGTATAAACCCTTAGGCCTTGGTGCAAACATTATATATAAATCCAAACTACGTGATGTTAAATATATTCTATATGATTGAAATGTTTATATGAATTCATATATTCAATTAAACAAAAGAAAAAACATGTACACTATATACATAATGCAAATTTTCAAAAGAAGATATTTGCAACATAATGACACATAAACGTGTTGTTAAATCAGAGTGGGTTTTGTTAGGTTGAATGACATAAAAATGTATGTATTTATTATCAGATTCTGCATTCCACAACTTATCAGCAAAGACAGTGAAAGCCAGCATCAATATAAAAGGTACTGTCACCCAAGGCAGGTAGGTACATCTTTCCCAGCTTCCTACCCCTGACACTCGCCAGCCATTAATGTTAGGATAAACATTTTTTTCCAGTGAGATCATAACCACTGTGACTAATCTCCCTTTACTATCCTCTCACAAATAGTGATTGGCGAATTTATTCGCCAGGCACGAATTTGGGGGAATTCCCAAGAAAAACGGACGCCGGCATCAAAAACGAGACACCGGCGGCGTTTCGCTAATTTTTCGGCGAAGCGAAATGCCTCAAATTCGCCCATCACTACTCACACGTGAACAAACGTGGCTGAGTACATTACATTGCCCCCCTCCTATGTCGCTTTGGTTTAGACTTAGGGGCCGATTCACTAAATTGAAGGATTCGAAGTAAAAAAACTTCGAATTTCTAAGTATTTTTTGGGCTACTTCGACCATCGAATGGGCTACTTCGACCTTTGACTACGACTTCGAATCAAAGGATTCGAAGTAAAAATCGTTCGACTAATCGACCATTCGATAGTCGAAGTACTGTCTCTTTAAAAAAAACTTCGACCCCCTAGTTCGCCATCTAAAAGCTAGCGAAGTCAATGTTAGCCTATGGGGAAGGTCCCCATAGCCTTGCCTAACTTTTTTTGATCGAAGGATATTCCTTCGATCGTTGGATTTAAATCCTTTGAATCGTTAGATTCGAAGGATTTAACCGTTCGATCGAAGGAATAATCCTTCGATCGTACGATCGCAGTATTTGCGCTAAATCCTTCGACTTCGATATTCGAAGTCGAAGGATTTCAATTCCTAGTCGAATATCGAGGGTTAATTAACCCTCGATATTCGACCCTTAGTGAATCAGCCCCTTAGGGACTTTATTTACCACATAAAAGGTCTAAAGTCTTTGCATGCTATAAAACAATGTTATTTCAAGAAATGTACTTCAGTATTTACCATTTGACAACAGAACCCCATAGCATTTAAGCATAGCATTTAAGATGAGCCTTTTGTTTAGAATAATTTTAGGGGAGTGTCCTGATGTCGAAGGGACCAGAGGCAGGTGGTGGGAACGCTGTCCTGGGCCATGCATGTTGCTTTCATTTTCCAGCTCTTACAGAACAATATGGAGAAGCAACAGGGACAATTCTAGCTCAAAAAGCAGCTTTCAAGGTGCTGCCCCCTCACCTTGGCACTTACCTTTTTGCTGTCCCTGGTAACTTGTGGGGCACTGCCTCATGGTGCAAACTTGGGAAACCGATATTATTTCTCCACTGTTACCCAGTCTATTTTACACAGGGAAAAGTAGACTTTGAGCATTTATTTGCCTAATCTGAAGGACTCCAAAGTGATCAGGAGGAATCCAAGATGGCAGATTCATCATCAGAGGCTGGAACTCCTTCCACCTCTCCTGCTCACCCATCACAAAAAGCCCTGTACTTCAACCCAGACCTGCTCACTTGATATCTGCCATCCTGCAAAAAGATAATCTTAACAAAAATATGATCTTAACTGATGCTTAGATAAAATCAAGGTAATGCAGAATCAGGAGATGGCAGAGATCAAAGCCAAACTTTATACCTTGACTACTCTGGACACTGAAGAACCGCCACCACATAAACATGACTACATGCACCATGAAACTGAACTAACTGAATATGGTAGGCAAATTCTGCAGATATGGAGATTGCTTTAGGACTCTGAGAATGGTAGCCAAAGGAGTAAACTTCAGATCCTAGGCAAAGATGACCCCATTGATATACTTAATTACATACACAGACTGGCTACTGCAAGGAAGGGACAACCAAGAGATATACCATGTAGTATTTATAATTATAATATTAAGGAACAAATTCTGCTTAAAGTCAGAGATTCTAAAAACATACTAAAATAATACATTTAGCAAGTGGTTAATACATGATAATTTACAGCTATTACATTTTCTGAATAATTATAGTTTCATAACAAAAGAGAAATTTTTGTTTTTTTAATGGTTTTCTGCTCTCCCAAGTAGATCATCTTACAAAAGGAACCTTGAGATCAAGGTTGAAGAAATACACACAAGCACATTGATTTGCAATTTAATAAACAGTTCTAGATGTTGAAGGTTCAAACTAATTATAAAACAAGATGGTAGTTCACTCCAGTCAGAATAAAAAATATATGGCAGAATGCAGTGAATCTGTGCTGGCGATGCCAGGAAGTAAAGTAGCTGAATCATTACCTCATATATTCAAGGATTGCCCCAAAATAACCATTCTGGCAAAAGTTTAGAAGCTTAACTGAAAAGATGTCTAATTATCCTTCACAATGGAAACCCCACAGCCCACTGCATTCCAAGATATATAACTTTAAAGAATTGTCCGCCATTACCCCAGAGCACTAATCATGAGCAAATCTGACAAAACAATCTAAATTACAAAAACAACTAAAGTCAGAAAACTTATCAGCCAATCCTCACTTCTAAATTCAAGAATCCTACAGACCTAAATAGAATTTGACCTACACCTCTTTCTAGGAAAGCCAAAAAAACACATTTTATGGACTAAAAACAAAAATTATTACATAAATACAAACAAATATATTCCTTTGAAAAAACGCAGTGAGCCTTAGAAACTTTGTCACATACTAGTCTGGCAGGAACCATTAGATCAGACTAGAAATTACAAGTTACAGACAAGGATAGGCAACGCTCAAGGCAGGCTACAAGGACCATGGTCAAAATAACAGGTAGAAGTCAAGTAACCAGGTACACACACACTGAAAACTTTCTCTAACTATCCCATATATACAGAGGAGGAATGGAGAGGTATAAACCCTGAAGAGTTTCTAAAAGAATTTAAAAGTATTGTACCTGACATTAGAGTCACTTATCTAACACACCAGGCCCAGATGGCTTCTCTGCCATCTACTATAACAAAATAAAAGAAAATAGGACTATCCCCAACTTATCATAGATGTTCAACAGAATCAAGTCAGTAGAATAACTAACCTCTATGTTGTTTATAGCTAAATTGAATACAGATTATATAAATGATACATGAAAAATTTAAACAACGGTCTATTATGGACCTCTTTTGGATTTGTGGGAAATCAATGCTTTCAAAATGACTACTCCTTACCTTACTCTACCCTCATAACTTGTCAAAATTCATAAAAAAAAGTAATGCAGGGGGAGACTATTACAACAAATGATTAATTCTGTGGGGAGTGGATTCCATACAAACCGGATGTGAAGCAAATTTTGAAGCTTAATTCTAGGTACCTGCTTTTGTGTGTACATTCTTAGCCTAATTTTGGCATATTATTCTGACTGTTCTTTAATACTGCTTGCCTTTACCTGTGTCTGGTCTCTGACTGCAAATTTTTCTTAACCCCTTGATACATTGCTGTTGGGCATTGAACTCCTTTTTGACTTCTAATTTCATGTTTCACAACAGGGATTTAATTATTCCCTTTACAAATATACTGATATAAATCGTATGACTCTGAGTGACAAGCAACATACAGATTATTTTTAAGGATTGTCCAATAACTTTCCAGTAATTATATTAATTATTTAGTGGTAAACAGTGCCTACAACAGACAACTCAGTTTTCAATGAGCTATATGACTGATTTTTATTTTATTGAGCATCCACTCCAACTTTGTTTAATGTTATGCTTTTAGAAACCACCTCTTGCATTAGGGTGAACCTTCTCCTACTTGGGGATTTGGGGACATTGCATGTGCTTTACATGCTTTTCTCATAAGGTCTGTTAGACATATATGCATATATACATACATATATATATATACATACTAAATTCTATAAAGTCGGTGGGGAACCATTCAGTTGTCAGATTTTAGTCAGAAGAAAGATGGTAGAACATCACAAAGTCACTTAAACTTTTCTTTTCAAAATACTAATCTACATTAAAAGTTACATATAGGTCACATTGATCGTTTTTGCTGATAGTTTTTGCGTTAGTTTGTAATGCTAATGGACTCCTGCTGCACAAATATGGCAGCCACCTCATACAGGAACATGGGTGTAAAAAAGGTAATGTAAAAGCATCAGGCAAATACTTTTATTGCAAAATTATGAATAGAAATCAAAGAAAATGTTATGATGGCTATAAAAAAAGGTTATTTTCTGGTGTCAGTATCGCTTTAAGAAGGAAAAAACTAAGTATAACCATTTCAAGCAAAGGGTTTAAGATATTAATATAATATTCTCTGTTTATAGGCACATTTTTCTTTATCACAAAAATATGTCTTATTATGCACTCATTAGCTGCAAACGAGTTGTTTTTTTCATTAGCGCATCAGTGGTTAATAAGAATACACATAGATATGCAGAACAATACCTGTGGCCCTTCATTTGCTAAGAATTTTAGTTTACATTGTCCATACATGGGATCTTAGGCAGTTTTAGTTAACAGTTTAGTGTTGCCTTGTACTTTCAGAAGCCCATGATGAGTAAAACTTATTAGTACCAAAAAAAGAAACATGTCCCTTAAAAATGTAGTACTGCACCACATAAAACTAGTTTAGGTTACATTGTCAGTTTGATTTTAAAGTAGTAATGCTTTCTGTAATTCCATTGATCCTCTGCACTCATTCTTATATGTCAACCACATGTAGAGCATTTTCCCAAACTTCCAAAAGGAAGAAAATATTTTGTGCATTATTAGTAAGTTATTTTAAAGAAGTAAATGAGATGTTATCATTGCTTTCAATGTTGACCATAGTTTTTTACTCATTGTATGTTTTGATTTTCTAACAAAGGGCTAAATTGATTTCAGTGAGAAAAAGGTTTATCACATGAAATGTAATGGACAAGATTGAATTTGAGATGCAATTCAATTGAGAAAAACGTCTCTCATGGTATATCACGTGAAAACTCTATTGAAGTCTACGGGGGGAAAAATGGTAGTGAATTAACCAGAAACGTTTTCTCCTAGACTTGAATCTTGTCCATGACTTTTCACGTGATAAACTGCTAACTTGAATCTGGATTGAATCTGGCCCAAAATGTATTTCATTTAATTTATGTTATAGTTCAAGGAATTTGACAATTTTATATTTCATTTTTTATAGAGAAATTCTGCAGTTATTTTTCAGATATGTTAATTCACATACATAGCCGTTTTAAGACTACCTACATAAGACATAGGACATGAGACTAAAAATTCTTATTTCATACTTTACATAAAATAGTTCACTTGCCTATAAAATATCTACAAACTGTGAACTAAGATGTTCACTGGTGCTTATTTGATAACACTGGACAAATTCAGTAGCGTAACTATAGAGGAAGCAGACCCCATGGTCGCAGGGGGGGCAGGGAAAAGGGGGCCTGGACAGCGCTCGAATCCCCCGAATCGAATGACTCTCCTGTGAGAAATACATTTCAAGACTATGTTGTACACAATACAGTATAAGGGATTTGCACCAAGTACATGTGCTTTACAAGGCATAAACACAAACAGGCTTGCAGTTAGTATAAACTAAAACATTAAGAATATGTATATACATATGTTTTAAGATTTTTTACACAACTGGAATGAGGGCTCTGCGCTAAAGAGCTTACGGTCTATGTTTAAAGTTCATTAAAAGTGTTTGCACAGTTAAAAATCTAAATCAGAATATCCTCATCCCACTGGAACACTCTCTGAAAGTCTGAAAATTATATCCAGAAGAGTAATGCTTTTTAAATTAGGTTATTATTATGACCTGCAATTTATTTTTGGAAGCTAATTATGATCAGCAAAAAAAAGACTAATTGAATGTGTCATGCTACAGGTGACAGGTGCCATGTTATGAGATAAAAATTGAACTCTGATGAAATTAGTGTTTTTATCAGTTGAGAATGTGACAAAGGGGCTCATAGTAACGATGGGCAAAATGCTTCATTGTACTATCTCATTGCAACCAATCAGCATTTAGCTTTAATTTTCCTAGCCAGGGTAGAATAATGAAAGCAGGCCTCTGATTAATACTAGACTGGAAGAAAATGGTATTTTGTTAGTAAAAAGCCCACAATACACCAGGGGGGCTATTTATTAAAGGTCAAGTTTTGATTTCTCTAAAAAGTCGAGTTTTTTTTCACAAAAAAAAATCAGAATTCAAAAATACTCCAGCTAAAACCTGTTGAATTCATGTAAAAGTTAGTGGCAGAGGTCCCTTTAACCATTTGAAGATGTTTTTGCCTTCATGATTTATGGGTGTTAGTTTTCATTTTTAATTTGTGTGTTAATAAAAATTGTTTAGCTTTTTGTTTAGAATCTCTCATCAGTCATCTGGTTACTAGGGTTCATTATATTGCATAGGTAATGCATAGGAGAGGATGTGAATAGAAAGGTTTTATGTTTTTTTGGTTGCCCTGAAAATAATTTAAAAAATATTAAAAATTAAGACCTACTGAAAAGTTTCTAGGAAAAGGACATTCTGTAATATACTATGGGGTTATCAAAGGTCGAGTTTTATAGGTTTGTGAGGGATTTTTAGACCTCAAATGAACCCACAACTTGAATGTTTTCTATTTTAAGAAAAAATTTGTATTGTAAAAACTCGAATCAGTGAATTCGGGTTTAAAAACCCAAAAACTCAAATTCATTGAGTTTTCTACTGGAAAAAAACTCAAATTGCTCAAATTAATTGAGTTTTCTATCAAAATCCACAGAAAAAAACCTGAACATCATGAATGCTATTAACATCTTTAAATGGTTCAAGGGACCTCTGTCATTAACTTCTACATGACCTCGGCAGGTTTTAGCTAGTTGCCTGAAAACTACCCTAAACTAAAAACTACTCAAAGTTTGATAAATCTGCTCCTACATGTTACCCCAAACATGAACTACCCCTGCTAGTTTAAAGAAGAGGTTCATAATTATTCTTAGGGAAAAAGTGTTTTTCTATTGAAAGACAAGTATGTAGTGTCTATAAATCCACAGTGAATGTAATTCAAGAGAATTGATTTTTTAATGTATCCACTGACTTTTTGCATTCATTTGCAGGTTAATAAGTTCATGCTTCTTTTTCTGAATTGCAAAAGTTGAAGTCAAGGCAAACGGTCAGTTTATATTAGTGCGTTAGCATACATTTGTCATACAGAATCTGTACTTGTTCTTTAAAAGATTAAATTAAAAATGGGTATAAACAATTGGTGGGCTACTATGCTTCCTGGCAGTCTATGTTACAGTGTATCTTTTATGGTGCAAGTTGCTGTTCAATGTCAAGCCAGGCCCCTATTAGATCCCATATTTCAATTCAAAATTGAGAGTCCATATAGTTATTCAGCCAGGCCCAAGGGACTCGCCCCAGTTCAAAAAGGCAATCAACTGTAGAAAAGTTTATATCAAAAACGATATAAGTCCCAAGGCCTCTTCAAGTAAAAAATATTAATTTATTGTTATTCACATTAAAACAGTAACTAGTACATACTACCCCACATACCCCACCTTACGCATTTCGCATCCTCCGGCGCTTATTCATAGGTGTATTATTAGATCCCAGTATGTTACAAATATACCAGATTACCTTTTAAAATGTTCTGCTTTTATAGCTATTCATTTACTAATTGACAGATTTATTGAAGATCAAACTGAGAAATCCAAAATTATTTTCCAGAATTTTCTTAAGTAACTGATACCTTTCCTAATTTTCTCTGACAGCCTGAAAAGTGTTAATTCATTTGTAATAGAATGTTAGTGCTCAACACAGCTCAGCATTAGTGCTAATTTGTAACCCCCATCTACATCCTGTGGCAATTTTGGATAATTGTTAAATTTGTGATTGCTTACCACCTATATCTGAACAAAATTGCCTCTTGTTACAATATTGACCTCAAAATAAGTTTTAATAATAAGCAATTACCCCAAAAAGTTGTTGTTGCATTTGTGACTATTGTGGTAGATAGATGCTATGTAATACACTCAGGACCAATTTTTTTCACCCAAGAAATAGAATAATGGGGAGGCATTTAATTGCACAATGTGATTTTCACATTGTGTTAAACACAAAACTTTGTCCATTAATTGGCTAATGTGACCTAAAATGTATGTGTGTCCTTGGTGTTTGTGTGCACTGCAACCTAATAACCCAAGGCAACCCTTCATACTTAAAATGGCAGCCAAATACTACTAAAAATATTTATATATTTATGAAAATCGTTTATTTTGATGAAGCATGATTTTGCATATGAGCTGTTCTGTGTGATATATGTTTATAGAGACCTACATTGGTCAAGGGAATAGTTTTCCTTTAATGATGAACTCAATGAATCTCAGGAGTGTAAGCCCTGCTATGGTCGTAACAGGTGGTTCTTTGTCCATCGGGCTAGAATTGCATACCTGCATATCAACTTTATGCTAATTGAATATACAGTATGTGAGAAAACTGGGCAGAATTTATAATTTTCTGTCATTTGTCCTGAAGAAATACTGTAAAGGCCTGAAAGATTTGTATGATGTATTTGGTGTTAATGTGTGTTTCAAGTGAATAGAACTGACAAACTATATTTGCAATCATTCTTAAATGTTTGCTGCTCTGTTATCCTCTTTTGACAGACATGACACAAATACTGGAAAAATTATTTTTCTCTGCTGTCTTCTACATTGTCCTAGAATTAGGATATTATGCATCCCATAGGTATTCTGCCAGTTGCAAATGTTGATGAAAGGCACCACCACACAGAATCATTTTAGTCAATGTATCAAATTATAATAATTATAATCAAGTCATCTCTTTTCACTTTCTTGGTTGTAAGAATTGTTTTGTGTGTGTGTAATAAAATTCACAGTGGTGACCTTAGATCTGTTGTTTTTTTATGAACTCTTCCAGTCCTCAAGATAGGCCATACACATGATCTTACCAACCCAGAGCAATCGTGTTTTAGGAACTAAAATAAATTGTTTTGTGCAAGACCACATATCTTTGAGAAGATGCAACTCTAGACTATTTTATATGATTGCAAGAGATAGCAGATAGATTGGCTACTAGTGACTGAGTTGTATATAACAGTTGTTCCCAAATTGTGGACACCCTAAAGGAGGCAATGACTCTAAATGGGAACACCTATCCTAAAAACCAGTTGGGCTGAGGAGAATGAATATTGCTCTTCTAAATATTACAAGAAGCAAAGTCTGAGGAGCAATAAGGATAAGATTTGAAGGGAACTCTTGTTCATTGTTGATAATACTTTTAAAATGTTTCCGCAGTGTTTTATTGGAGCAATCATTGAGGGTGCCTTACAAATGTTTTGGGGTCTCACACCCCCTTTTGTCAATGTAACAATCCTGAGGAGGCAGTTTTGCACCAGCATTGTGTTAGTGACTTTCAATTCTTTGTTTTACATGGGTATGCTGTGGAGCAATGGCCATTTGGTATGTATGCACTTCCGTGAATCTATTCTTTGTAACTATTTAATGTAGGCTAGAAATGTTGTACATTATGTTTTGAGCTTCTGTACGAGTCGAAGGCAACCACAGCCATTTAGCAGTAAAGATCTGAAAAATTGATCTGGTCTCCAAAGATGCCCCAGTAGCTCCCCATCTTCCTTTCTACTGATTCACTGCACATGCTCTGTGCTGCTAACACTTACCGAGATACCAGGAAAACTCCCGGTGGGCCCAGGTGTCAGTGGGCCCTCATGCTGCTAAACTTTTGGCCTATTTCATGGCCTAGGAGAACAGACTAGGAGAATAGAGGTTGATTGAGGAGATGAAAATATTAGTACTGAGAGTGGGCCCCTGGTCTAAGGTTTTATGGTGGGCCCCTAGTCTAAGGTTTTTGGGTGGGCCCCTGGTGTCCCAGTCCAACACTGCCCCTTCATACTGTATCTGTCTGTTCTGCCAGCTTGGTGATCAGTCAGATACCATATGGGATCTACCAGTGCTTGGGTCCTCAAATTCATCCTTTTTTTCTGTCCACTATTCAAAGACACCCTCCAACATGATTCTCATAATATAGAGGGACCTTCACTGTATTGTGCTATAGTAATATATTTCACATAGACAGCATGGCATGTAAACATCCAGAACACTGAGATACATATATGGAGAACTATGTGTGCAAACTGTGTAACTTAGTGCTATGCTTCTTTTGTACTGAAACTCCCATGATAGCTGCTGGAAGACACGTACAAAGAAACATAATATTATCAACCCCTTTTTGGTTTGCAAATATTGTGTCAGTTAAAGCTGCATTGCTCATCAATTTTAAGTTGTTAGTTATCCTAACCCATGATACAGTCATTACTTTATAATTAGAAAAAGAAAATATTTCTTTGCTATTCATCTTTTGTCCCCACTGTGATATTAAATAATTTTTCATTTTGATAAATCCATTCTTGTGCAATAGTCATTATTTAAATGTGTTTTTTCATCTAATTTGTGTTGCAGTGAAAAAAAGGTGATTCTTATTCCATTCTATAGCAAATCTAGTGGCATTATTACTGTTGATTTCTGTTGAGCGCAGCTGACTCATACCATTAAAGATTTAAATAGACTTAATTTCAATTATTTTTAAATACCTTTAATATAAGTTCACATAATGCACTGAAGGTTAAGAAGACAGGGCACTGAGATTTGCCAAGAGGAGACACTATGAACTTTTGCTAAAGTATTTTAATTGGTTTTGAAAATATATTCAAATATTATAAGCATTGCACACCATATTTAAACATTTCCACTTTTAGATATGCAGGGGAATAGTGGAAAATATTATGCTGACATAAATTTACCTACTGAGAAATTAGGGGTTAACAATTAATCTAGGAGTTCCAGGAGGGGGAATACTGCACAGAAATTCCAATTAACCTTAATGGGGATTTGAAACGACAGTTTATGTTTTTATGAGCAGCTTGCAACAGAACGTACAGAACAGTATGACCCATATTAGATATCTGCATAATGCTTGGCACGTGCATGTCTCTGTACTTATGTGTTTGCGTATGTGTACTGTATTGATATAAATATATATATATATATATATATATATATATATATATATATATATATATATATATATATATATAGATAGATAGATAGATAGATAGATAGATAGATAGATACATAGAATGTTCTTGTGTCCTAATGCATTTTTGTCCCTTTAAATGAAAATATAATGCTATATCCCTCACACATGAATTTTCAAGGATTCTCTTCTTTTGATTAGTTTGAACCTTACCATCACCTTTGCATGTGTTTGTTAATCATGATCCAAAAATAAACTGATTGAATATTCAACGAGTGATCTGGCAATGAAAAGAATCAGACCTCCTTTAGAGCATGTTCCCAAAACAAAATAGCTCTCCCCTTAGCTTCTGGCTTTCTGCATTCATGAATCTGCTGAATGTATTGCGTTACAGAGTATTGTATGCTAAATCAATTGTTGGAATTCAGTTTATGATAATTCAGGTTTTAATATATGAACCCATTTCTGTTTTATATTTAATGAAATCACTCAAATCAAATTCATAATACTAAATAAAAGGACGTGTTACCGAGATTGTGAATGTGTGGGGCCTATTATCCAAAAAACGCAGAAATACAATGCCATTTACCATAGTTTGCCTTTAAAAAAAAAAACTTTTTATTTTCCATTTATGACATAGTAATACCATTTGTTCTAGTTGTACAATTACAGTCATAGAATAGTGACTTTAAGATATGCCAACACAAAAAAAAAACATTTCTAACTATCAGCTTCTTACTAGATTGGCTGGTTACCAGACCCTATGAGGAGCTTTGTAAGTGGGAGGCCAATAACCTGTCTGATTTGTTGTTGAATAGAGATTGTTTGTACGTTGTCCAGCTGTTAAAAATTTTATAGTTTGCATTTTTAAGTTTATTTAAGAATATTTTTGCTCTTTGATAATAAAATATCAAATATCATTAAGTATACTAGGACTAATAACACCACTGCATTCTGTTATCTGGTATCTGCATAAAGTATATGTGCCTTATAGCTCACTTTCAACTTCTGCCTCCATGGCTACACAGCAATGTATAAACTTTTGTAGTGTTTCTGAAGCAAACAAACAACAGGGTTCATTTACAGTTGCAACTGTAAGTCTGGTTTCGCAAAAATGGATGCAGTTATTGCTGTATTGATACTAACACATAATTGCACCAAACCCACTGTGCTTTTCTAGTCTGTTCTGATGAATAAAAACTCTTTTGACACAGGGTGACCCTTGGACACCTCCACCCTGAATGTGAAAGGGGTTGTTCCCCCTTGTTCCAAACACTTTTTTGAGTTCAGCTGATGTCAGAAACAATTGAGTTTTTTCAATTGCTTTCCATTTTTCATTTTTTTCCATTTTTCACTTTTTACCATTTTTCCAGAATTGAAATATTTTAAATATTGAAAATGTAATGTTCCTGTCTCAGGTGTTTCAGTCTGGCAGCTCTGTAATCCATGTGCAGAGTCTGAACTGTTACAATTTGCTACATTTAGTTGAAACATTTCTTAGCAGCATCTATTGAATATTTGTATCAATTATAACAGGAGTATTTAAAGAAAGGGATTTTGCTCAGCATGGCCAAAGATAAATGTATCAACTAATGCAGTGATCCCCAACCAGTTGCTCGTGAGCAACATGTTGCTCTCCAACCCCTTGGATGTTGCTCCCAGTGGCCTCAAAGCAGGTGCTTATTTTTGAATTCCAGCCTTGGAGGCAAGTTTTATTGCATTAAAACCAGGTGTACAGCCAAACAGAGCCTTAATGTAGGTTCACATTCCACATAGTGGCTATTAAATGGCCAATCACAGCCCTTATATGGCACCCCAGGAACATTCTTCATGCTTGTGTTGCTCCCCAACTCCTTTTACTTCTGAATGTTGCTCACGGGTTGTAAAGGTTGGGGATCCCTGAACTAATGTATCATTTAGAACAGTTACAAAGTCAGTGATCCCCCTCCCAGAGCTCCTTTAGAAAGACATACAGTAGGAAGGTGAAAAATGAAAATTAGGGAGGCTCATTATTAACTGGGTGGTTCACCTTCAAGTTAACTTTTAATATGTTATAGAAAGGCCATTTCTAAGCAACTTCTCAAAAACATTTCATTTTGTAAATATTTTTTTTGCCTTCTGACTCTTTCCAGCTTTCAAATGAGGGTCACTGACTCCATCTAAAAAACAAATGCTCTGTAAGGCTTCAAATGTATTGTAATTGCTACTTTTTATCATCTTTCTATTCAGGCCCTCTTCTATTTATATTCCAGTTTCCTATTCATATTCAATGCATGGTTGCTAGGGTAAATCAGACCCTAACAACCAGATTGCTAAAATAGCACACTGGAGAGCTGCTGAATAAAAAGCTAAACAACTCAAAAGACAACCCGCAACAACTATGAAAAATAGACTCAAGACAGGCTGACGGCACTTCTGGAAAAGGTTTATTGGGGTTGCTGCTGTGAATAATTGCAAATCGCAAGAATATCACTCTTTTCACCCTGCTAAAAGTAAACCCAAAGGTGAACAACCCCTTTAAAGGTCGAATTTTGTGGAGATTTTTTAATCAAAATCTAATTTCTCTAAAATCATGAATGCCATTAAAGTTATTAATCGAATTACAAACAGAAAAAAGTGGTAAACACTTCTGTGCGACCTCAACTGCTTTTACTTGGAGAAGTTTTGTATTAGAATTTTTTGTGGTTTTATACTTATAGGGTCATATACTAAAATTTGTATTTCTCATATTTTACCAGAAACAAACTCAACCTAACTCCCATCTAGAGCTTGGCTAATTTACTAATAATTAAATTGGATCGAAAAATATTTGAATAATTCAAGGTTTTATGAACTCAAATTTTTCTAGTTTATAGACTTAAGAAACTCAAATTTATCAAGTTTTCTTGCAAAAACAAGCGTTAAACACCCCCAAACCCCTGAAAATTATAAAGGCAAAAAACATCTTCAAATGGTTAAAGGGACATCTGCCACTGACTTTGGGGCTAATAAATTTATAAAAATCTTAGGTTTTTTTCTATAAAAATTGAAGGGTTTTCTGTAAAAAAAAAAACCTCAAATTTGACTTTTAATAAATAGACCCCTAAATAAATCTTAGAATTTGAGAGAATTTTTTTTAAAAAAAACTATTTGTAGAGAAAAATTACAATTCATAAAAAAAAAAGAAAATCCAACAGTCACAAACAGAAAATAAAATAGAAAGTAAATGTAAAAAAAAGTTTTTATTTCTGGTTAATTAGCTGAAACCCCCTTTAATTCCAGGGTTAATACTGGGCTTTTGCAATAGGTGCAGTAGACTTGTGCCTTAAAAGTCACATATAAATGTAATTTTGACACTCAAAATGAAATAATCCCTACTTGGAACTCAAAACTTCTGAGCACAGTTGCATTCAACTACTAAAAACATGCTACTGAAATGGTGTGTGCGTAAACAAGTTGGATTCGATTGTGGAGGGTGCCAGTTCACATGCAGTTGCAAATACACTGAAATTCTGGGGAAATGCTGCATGATGGGTTAAAAATATGGCAAATTTAGTTTTGGCTTTTGTGTCTTCATTTCTGAATGACCCCTAATTTAAAAAGGTTTGAAAGCTAAGAGGTTCTATAAGTATCAAATGAAGAAGAAGGAAGAAACTATCTTTACACATGTAACATGGTGTATTGAATTCTTTAATAAGTGAGACAAATTATTATAGATCAAACTATTAGCAGACGTTAAGAAAAGTTTTTAAGTGTTAATTAGCCATTATATGTTAGACAGCTTTGAGCAGTCAAACAACATTCTGCCTCATAGATCACCTGCCTGAATCCATGCCTCTAAATGCAAATCAAATAAGAGGTGCAGTGTTGACTTGACCAAAGAGGACAGTTTAACTACCACCTGAATTCACAGCATACTATAACAAATTCCAAATTGTGTATGAGATTGAAAATGTTTGCTCTAAACCTAAATTTACACCCCATTATGGGCTACCTGCCATGCTGGCTGCCCAACCCAAGGTGGATTGGATCACTAAAAAAAAAAACAGGTAACTAAATTGCCCATCTCCATCTACTGTAACTCTCATCTATTAGTCATATGAACTCAGGCCCCAACACTGGCAAGCATTCCCTCTTAGGCTCTGAATTATAATGATTACTACAGTCTTTTAAAATTAGACTGCATATGCAGCACTAATCTTTAAATTACCAAAAGCCTGCAGTCTAATAGTTAGCACATAGCGCTAGAAAATCAGAAAGTTAAGAATATCATCAGGGCATAGTGGAAGTGTTTTAATATGTATTGTAAAATGAAAACTAGTTAGCAAAACTAGAGGTAGGTTTCCTATGTGTATTCCAATTTCCTATCACACTCCAAAAAAAAAAAGAAGGTTAATTAGCTTCTGGTTAGATTGTAAACTCTACTGGATTAGGGACACAAGTAAATGATGAATAATTTCTGAGAAGTGCTGCAGAAAATGTTTATGCTTTATAAATAAATCATAATAATTATAACATCACAAGAGTCACTTATCTAGAAGAAAGAGAGCAAACCCCAAAAGATGTTCAAGAGTATAAACACTTAGATACTGTAAATACACCTCAAGAAGCAGTACAGTATTGACAGAAGATAATCCCAGCCTCTATAAAGGCACGTCCTGTATTTTTAATCTTGCCTATTCGGGTAAAGTAAGCTCAAGGCAAGTACCTCTTGTCTTGGCTCCCATTGGCCCCCAGCCTGCCCATGGTGGAGACGACCCCACCTACCAGTGGCGGTAACCCAACCCCCTTACCACCTACCCCCCACTCCTAATTCTGCTTGACTTTTTCAGAACTTAAAGCAAGTCAGAGATGAACAGAGTGAATACACAGCAATTTATTTTATTTTCTTATTGCACCCCCAGCTGGGCCATAGGCAGCTACTTTTTCTGCCTACCTCTTGTTCCAGTTTAATATGTCTGAGTGCCAATTTCACTGCGTCATTGGTTTTTCTTTTTCTTGCTTCATTACCCCTAGTTCCAGCCTTGGGCCACATCCCCCTACCTATCACACCCCGCCTATTATGCTAACAATCAAAATTCCAAAGCAAGAAGCAAAATGGGGGTGCAATATAGCTATCAATGGGCACAATAAGCCATCAGATAGGCATGGGTAGCCAAAAAGTGCAATCCAGGTCTCTAAGCTTTCTTTTAGCATAAAAAGAGATAAGAGATATCATAATAACTATGCCAGCATAGGCATTCTCTGTACTAAATGCAATGTTACAGTAACAGTTGAGGTTATAGTGTTCCTGTAGTTAAATTCAGTCCACAAAAATCTAAGACTTTTGCTGCAGCAAAGTCCATCATTTCATTTCTGTATAGCTGAGATGCCAATCACTTGCAACTGAACCAAATCGGATTAAATATAGCCCCCCTTTCCATCTGTGATAGGAACAAATAACTATCCTGTTAATCAATGCTGGGAAATGATGCCGCTGTTATTTATGTGCTGTTCATAACAGCAGTAATAAAATGATGTCGAAGCTGTACACTAATAAAGGATATAAAAGGAGAAAATAATAATACTGTTTACACAATCCTCCACCTTTGTCTGTCTCTCTCTCTCTGCTGCTCTTTGCCTAAAACAGAAGCATCAATTGACACTCAAGCATTTCATGCATCATCTATTGAAATAATGATATTCAGTACAAAAATGTGTACCTGCTTGGTATCTTCATTGTGTATTCACTAAAGGGAGTACATGACAATGTATTACAAATTCATTGGCATTTATACACTTGTATAATTAATTTCACTGCTTTAGATTTAGCATGTAACATTTATTCATGTAAGTTACCCAGATGAACTAACAAGAATCATATATTTAGCTCCAGCTGTTTGTCTATTTTTCCATATCACAGCAGTTCAAGTTGAAGATGTCCATCAAGTGACCCATCATCCAAACCAAGGGCATACACTGCTGATAGCTGGGTTTATTGCAGCCATGGAAAAGTATTTGTACCACATGGAACAACTGTGGCACCTAGTGGACAGAACGTTTTCTCCCCTTTACAAATACTAATGCATCGCCTCTTATTTACATTCTATAATCAGAAGGGTTCCTGTGTTTCAATATCTTTTGCAATAATATGGGAGGGAAAGTGATAGGCAGGTGGTTATAAATACGTAGTGTTCATGCAGATAAATATTACATATATATTCTGTAGTATGCAGGTGACAGAAACAGGTAATTTCCTTGAAAGGTGAAAGAAAGAGAACTCATGTCATTTACTTCACTTAACTCTTTTCTTCCAATATTCAGTATAGCGGTTCTTGAAATGAGAAAAATAATTTTTTCGCATTTGTCTAAAAAACAGCTAATTAAAGCAATAACTGGTGCTCACTTAAAACTGTTGTGTAAGAATTGCAAAGGAGTATCCTGCTTGTGACAAAGTCAGCTTAATTACTACATTATTAATGAAAAACATCTACAAAAGTGGCCTTTCCAAATGTTTCTATAAGCATTTTGTTTTTGGAAAAAAGATTTTACTAACAGTGATGGGCGAATTCGCAAAACGGCGCCCGCTTTTGACGCCGATGCACATTTTTATGATGCCGGCGGCTGTTTCTGACATCGGCGTCCATTTTTTTTCGACAAGGCGAAAAATTTTTTTGCCGCCGGCGATTTTTTTCGGGTGAATTTTCGCAGGCCTTTCGCGAATGTATTCGCTGGCGGTGAATCGCGCAAATTCGCCGCAAATTCGCGCTTGCCGAATAAATTCGCCCATCACTATTTACTAATTCTGAACCAAATGTTTTGGACAAACAAATCAGATTTTCATATCTATATGCAGCCTGTAAGCATGCTTTTTATGAATTATATATCTATATATATAAGCCGGTTTTTAAGCAAATACAAATAGACAGGGACCCGCACTCCAATGTTCAGTGAAGAAAATTAGTGTTTATTCATACTTGTGCATGCAATGCCTGTGCCTTTATCAAGGAAAGAACAGGACATAAATGTACCATGTAGCACAATTAAAGGGATACTGTCATGGGAAAATATGTTTTTTTCAAAAGCATCTGTTAACAGTGTTACTCCAGCAGAATTCTGCACTGAAATCCATTTCTCAAAAGAGCAAACAGTTTTTTATATTCAATTTTGAAATCTGACATGGGGCTAGACATATTGTTAATTTCCCAGGATCCTCCAGTCATGTGACTTGTGTCTGCACTTTAGAAAGGAACTGTTTTCTGGCAGGCTGTTAATTCTCCTATTTAATGTAACTGAATGTGTCTCAGTGGGACTTGGCTTTTACTATTGAGTGTTGTTCTTAGATCTACCAGGGAGCTGTTATCTTGTGTTAGGGAGCTGCTATCTGGTTACCTTCCCATTGTTCTTTGGTTAGGCTGCTGGGGGGGATGGGAGTGGGTGATATCACTCCAACTTGCAGTACAGCAGTAAAGAGTGACTGAAGTTTATCAGAACACAAGTCACATGACTGGGGGGGCAGCTGGGAAACTGACAATATTTCTAGCCCCATGTCAGATTTCAAAATTAAATATAAAAAAATGTGTTTGCTCTTGAAGAAAGGATTTCAGTGCAGAATTCTGCTGGAGCAGCACTATTAACTGATTTGTTTTGAAAAAAACATGTTTTCCCATGACAGTATCCCTTTAATTATAGCTGTGTCCACTAAAATATAGGTCTTACTTCTCTACATGTACTGAATCCTAAACAGTCTGTTTGATACAGTACCCTTGTAGTGTTAGAGCTACCTAGACTACTACATGAGACTAGCAGATCATATCACACATTTCAGTAAGATACTAATCAATTATATTTTCAAGTTCTTGTCCATATTCTAAACCCTTGGTATAGTAGCAACAGTACGATAAAACAATAATTTTTTGGTTGTAATATGTTTTGGGCAGGACCCTCTGTACCTCATATATCAGTTATTGGCTGCTTTATATGTAAATCAGTATGTTCAATGTATATACCCATTTATAACACCACAGTAGAAAATGCTGGCACTTTATATGATAATATGTGAAATTAACAAGGATGAAATTATTATATCTCAAGCTGTTTAAAAATTGGCTTTCATACAAGTATCTCTTTGGCCACCCAAGGGGTTGCCCAGTCAAACTGCCCCACAATAAAACCTGTACAGACTAAAAAGGATAGAATTGATTGCATGGCCAGACAGAGTTCTCATCCAATTATGGGCCAGATTCCCCCAGTGAAAAAGTTATCTCATGATTCAACATGTGAAAAGGAGGAGAAAAAACTTATAATCCAGTTTCACTTTTTCCCATAGACTTCAGTAGAGTTTTCATGTGATAAACCATCAGATGTGTTTCTGAATTGAATTGCATCTCATATTGAATCAAGCCCATGAGTTTTCATGGAATAAACCTTTTTCTCACTGAATTGAATCTTGCCGTATCATTTACAGCCTGATCCACAAACCAAATATCAGCATCAACTCCATAAACAAAATCATAAATTGCCAACTCAGCGTGGCAGTGGAATTGTGACTCATGTAGGACAAACTTTAGTATTTTTATGCATGTGTTGTTTGAAATGGATTGTTTTGTACTGTTTTTCTGTACAGATGTATTGTGCAGTATTGCAGAATATGTTGGTGCCTTGCATATAAACTATAAAAACATAATTAATACTTAAAGGGATTAGTGCATGGCTTGATCCCATTACCCCCCACCACACACACATTCCCCACAACGAATGAGTGTGTGCATGGCTGGGGGGGGTGGAATTCGCAAATGATGTGCCACAGTGAGTGGCGGACAAAGGCCTAGACTAGGGGTACGTGACAGAGGAGTTACATGCCTAACTCCACTGTTGGTATATTGTTAAAATGTTTGCATTTTGTGCTGTGCCTACTGTTTCCTTGTTCTATAAAATGGTATTCAAACTGGACATACTATATACGTGCATTTCCATCCTCACCCTTAGTACTGCAGCTGACTGGTGTGTAAAGAAATGATATTCAAATGTTTGCAATTGCTTCTGAGCATAATGAAAAACTTGTCTTGTCTGTGCTGCATCCTATTATAGCAGTATTTTATCGGCAAAATTACCATCAGGTAATCAGATGACATTTGCCCAAAAGGAGTTCTTCTCCCTTCCATAGGAAATAATAGGATATTCCAAGGCATGAGCTAGCAGTTACATTTCCATGATATTTCAGTGGAAGAGGATGTCAAGGTTATTATTTCATAAGGTAACATGCGAAAGATCAGTCGAAGTTGCAGAACTGTCTAAGTCATATTAGAAAGGAGCATTTCCATCAAGTAGTTTTAGCTGGCCATCTACAGTAAAATGTAAAGGACTGGGGAAGATGATTGGGAAAACAGATTGCAATTGGTTTTGGAGAATTATTATTATTAAAGTGTATTGGAAACTGGATGGAGTAATGAGAAGCTATATGGTCTAGGAAACAGATCAAGGAAACGTCATTATACCTACCATATATGGTAGGTATATTGAAGTTGTTTTTGTGTAATAGAATGAAGAGCTTGGTTTGTGCTGCTTTTTAACATGCTGGACTAGGGCTTACTAAACCTGTCATAGCCCCTCTGGTGAACAATAAACATACCAAGAAGTTAATTTTAATTCTTACTTTTAATTTTTCCTGTTTAATAAAAAATGAATGACAACGTGTGTTGTGTTGGAACTGTGACATGATTTCTTGAGAGAATCTCTCATTATTGCAGATACCTTTAGTTTATCCTCTGCCATATCACACATTGAGATGCTATCATCACCACTGTATAAACAATATTTCAACAACAGATGCCAAAAAGCAAATGTTTTCACTCCTCAGGCACAAGTGTTTACAGCAAGTAATGATCCATTGTTTCAGCTGAATGTGGAAATTTCCTGGTTCTGTGCTCTACCTATCAAATCATTATTAATCTTTCTGCCCTGTGTATATTCATTAGAATAAAGCTCAAACCGTGATGTTGTTTATTGTCTATACTGTACACATCATAACATCGAAAAGACAAGATGAATTTGACAGTTCTTGTAAAAATTACAGCATGCAATAGATCTTAGATTTAGGTGGAACGCCAAGATGAAAGTTAATCAATAAAATCTTAAGTTAGGTATTGTATGAAATGGCACTTCATTCATTACAAGGGGATGGCGGAAAACATGATTTACTGGCTTGATATATAAGCCTTTCACCTGCAAGACCTAGTATCAAATCCAGTCCTATCCAAAGTGACTAAAGATCCCTCTAGTCTGACAGCTTTAAAAGGATATTGTTGCAAAAGATTTATGCTTACATGGTTTAATATATGGTGTGCGGGCTTTGGATAATATGGCAGCGAAGGGACTTATGATGAGGTTAATTTTAACAGTAAAAATGTGAGAGTTTATGCTATGTTGAATTCCTTTTTGCTATTATGATATGTAAGTATGTAATCTTATCCTTTATCCACCGCTTCTAGGTTAACTCATTGAAATCCAGAGATTGGATGGAGCTCTCAGATATTTCAATAACCATTACAAAAAATATAGTTGTTCCAAGACAATAATACAATACTAGACACATATTTAAGGTCACCATTTCCGTTCTCAAAAAGAACATAATCTTGTCATGGTCATGTTACATCTGGCACGCACGAAAGTTGAGGAACTTTGTTGCCTGTCCTTTTTTTGAAGCTGAAAATGTCTAATGTCTTCCCTGTTGCTGCTTATGGGAAATTGCTTGAAAATGGTAACATGGTCAATTTCCCTAAAATTGCCTTTGCTGGGGTTTGCACACATTTCACATAGTTCCCACTGGAACAAAAGTGCAGTAAGTGATTTATTGTCTTGTTTTGATGTCTATATTACCAATAGATTAAGGGGCAGATTTATCAAAGGTCGAGGAGAATTTTCAAATGAAAAAAAATTGATATTTCAAGCTATTTTTTGTGTACTTTGACTAGGGAATAGAACAAATTCGATTAGAATTTGAAAAAAAAATCTAAAATTTTTTAAAAAATTTATTATGCGAATGGTCTAAAAATTAGACCATTCGCCATCTAAAACCTACCAAATTGCTGTTTTAGCCTATGGGGACCTCCTAGAACCTATTTGGAGTCAATTGGTGGACTTTGAAAAATTGAAGTTTATTCTGGGGAAAACTTCGAATCGAAATTGGATCGAACGCACTATTCCTTCAATTCGTACGATTCGAATTCGGCCGAATACGGACCTATTAGATCGAAAAAAGACCTATTCAACAAAAAAATCGGTTGCTCTTTTTGAATTCAAATTTTAAAGAAAGACTGCAGAAAATGTGTATTATACGCATCGGTTTCAATGGGTCTACAGGCTCTCAAAAGATTGGAAACATTTGAAAACCCCAAATTAAAAAAATTGTTTAAATGTCGCCTAACTGACTTCTACATGATTTCACCAGCTTTTAGATGCCACATTTTTACATTTGAATTGTTCAAGTTTCTTTGTGCTTAACAAATTATACATTTTGAAAACTCTAATTCAAATTTTTAGCGTTTTAAAGAAAACAACCTTAAATCAGAGTAAAAATCTGAATTCAATTCAACATTGATAAATCTGCCGTTAGGATTGAAGCAACAGCTGTTTACCTAGTTCTTACCCATGATCAAATGTTGAAACTGTACCTACAAACCAATAATACGCTTGGTTTGTCTAAAACCAGACAGAAAATCAGATAGAAAACAACAGAAAAGCACAAATTATGTACCAGTACTAAAAACAAATATTTTATAAAAAAAAAAAAAAAAATACACCTTCACCTACCAGATTTGCATGCCTCATATGACACATTACTGATACAGCTTTACATTTAAGAAGAGGCGTTAAAATGCCATGCCAAAATTAAGAGATCGTCATACTCCATATTTTTTTTTTCTCAACTGTTGTTTATTCATCTTTTAAATGAATTTAGTTCATAATCATACCATTTATTGTCGGTATGTTGGGCTTTAACTGTAGTACTTTAGGTAACTGTTGATTCTTTGCATTTTGCATTGTACATTTTTTAGAAGCCAATTAAACAGAAAAATATAAAAAAATCAAAGTGCAAAAATTCTTGACAAAGAGTCTTTTTCTATTGTTTTGATTTATATCCTTGCTTTTAAGTAATGGCCCCATTAGTATCCATTGATTATTATGTCATTTGCATCGATTCTTTTCATAGTATTCTGTTTTGTACATTAGTCTGGGCATGTTCAACATATAAATTATGTTTATTTTAACATATAAAACATTCAGACTGAATATGTATTCATAGACATGCACACATATATGTAAAAGGTATGTACATTTAAATAGAATTCCACTTTACAGTTGTTTAAGCTTCTTAAAGTAGTCAGTAAACCAATACAAATCTAAATTCAATCTCATGGAATCTGGTTTGGCTAGTTCTGTATTTGACTCTAGTCCAATTGTATCTGCAAAGTGTTTATGAGAAGGTTTTAACCAAATATATACAGTATCTATGAGGCACCCACATTTCCCATGGATGAGCTAAAGGTACACAAGGCTTTTATTAATATTAATAATTATTCATAAAAATGAGACATGTCCAACTCAGTGTCCACAATTGCTAACTGAATTGTTATCAAATTAGTAAAAAACTGTGTACAGCATTAGTGGGAAAAAAGTATGCACAATTCAGAATTGTTCAGAAATTATAGCTGAGGGAACAGCAGACAGACACCTGTATGAGCTCAAATGTGGAGAAAACAAGGCTAAAATTGCCACTCATTCACCTCATTAGAAATGCATTCATACATGGCACAGATGTCTGGGACACAGACATACAGATGAACTGTAAAACAAAAATATGACTTCTGATATGGATATCTCACCATGCAATACAATCATGAAATGCATCTGCTTTATCAAAACAAAGGCAACAAGGTTACCACTACCTAAAAGTCAGAGCAGGGCAAGTCAACCCTTAGGGTTAGTTCACACAGGGCGTTTTGGGGAGATTTGGTTGCCTGGCAACTAATCGCCTCATTTTTGCAGTGACCAATCACCCCAAACGCCTTCCCTGACTCTGCGCCGGCTAAAATGAAAAAAACGCCGGCGCTAATCACACGCGGTGGTTCGTTTTCCAAAGTCGTCTGAAGTTGCCTCACGAGGAAACTTCGGAAAACGAATCACCACGTGTGATTAGCGCCGGCGTTTTTTTACAGTGATGTGTGTGAACCAATGAGAACACAGACCCCAGCTGGAAACAAGTATTTTGTGACTTTCATAGATGATTACTCCAGATACACAAAAGTATATCTCATGAAGCACAAATGTGAAACACTAGATAAACTCAAGGAGTATATAGCAGAATCCACAAACAAATTCCAGCACAGTCCTGTGACACTATGGGGCAGATTTATCAAGGGTCAAATTTCGAAATGAAAAAACTTCGAAATTCTACCATCGAATAGGTGTAGAAGGTTCTAACCAAATATATACAGTATCTATAGTCAAAGGTCGAAGGTTTTTTACTTATAATTAAAATCGTTCAATCACACAATGAAATCCTTCGAATCGCATAATTTAATTGGATGATTTTACAAAAAAAACCTTAGACTTCTCAAAAATTAGCCAACGGCTCATATAGGTTATAGAGGTTCCCCCCATAGGCTAAACAGTAATTCTGCAGGTTTAAAGTGGCGAAGTGTCAAAGTTTTTTTAAAGAGACAGTACTTCAATTTTCGAATGGTCAAATTTGTGACGTTTTTTCAATTCAAATCTAATTTTGGCCTATTCAGTGGTCGAAGTACCCAAAAATGACTTCGAAATTTGAAGTTTTTGAATTCGAAAGTTCACTTCGACCCTTAGTAAATGGGCCCCTATGATCTGCAAATGGAGGGGAGTACACAAGCATTGAAGCTAAAGCATATCTAAAGGAACAAGGCATTCAATATCATACAAGTGCTCCATACACTCCAGAACAGAACGCTGTAGCAGAAAGAAAGAATCGCAAACTTGTAGAGATGATAAGGTGTATGCTAAATGATGCCAAACTCTCAAACAAATTCTGGGGAGAAGCAATAACCACAGCAACATATCTACAAAACTGTCTACCAACAAAATCTATAGCAGCTACCCCTTATGCGATGTGGAATGGTAAGAAACCTAGTATAAATCACTTGAGAACATTTGGTTGCAAGGCATATGTGCACATTCCAAGTGAAATATGCCACAAACTGGGATACAGAGCTACAGAAGGTGTATTGGTTGGATAAAGTGAGCAAAGTAAAGCTTACAGAGTTCTAAATCCTAAAACCTGCAAAGTGACAGTAAATGACAGCATATATTTTAACGAGTTTTCCTTATCAAAAACTATGATACCTGAATCCTCTGAAGAGACAACAACAGCGTCTGTGACAGGAGGGGTAGAACCACCTGCCAAAACATGAAGCACATGATGGAAAATTCACAAAGTATGCCTCAACAACCAAATGTCAAAGAGGAAACTGAACTGCGAAGCTGATCAATCAGTTACCAAAAAGTGAAGCCAAAATTGGCAACTTTCAGCACAAGAGGAAATGGAAACGTTCTCTTTGTAGTCTATCTTTTAGCCAGTTCTCTATCCAGGTACAAATACTATGTTCCAGGCCAACATTCCTTAATTTAACCAGTAACCTTTTGTGTGGCACTGTATCAAATGCTTTAGCAAAGTCTAAGTAAATCACATCCACTGCCATACCAGAATCGAGGTCTCTACTTACCTTCTCATAAAAAGAAATTACGTTTGTCTGGCAAGATCTATGACGCATAAAACCCTGCTGGCACAAACTCATAGTATTATGATTTGCTGTGAAGTCCAGTATCTTATCCTTTATTAACCCTTTAGAAAAGCTTTCCTACCACTGACGTCAGACTAACTGGCCTATATTTTTGAGGCTGAGGACGGGATCCTTTTTTGAATAGAGGCACCACATTAGCAATTCGCCAGTATCTCTGCACTATGCTAGATCTCAATGAATCCTGAAAAATTACGTAAAGTGGTTTGGCAATAACAGAGCTAAGATTGCTAAGTACCCTGGGATGAATACCATCTGGCCCCAGACCTTTGTTAATCTTAACATGTTCTAGTCTCTTTTGAATTTCCTCATGAGTGAATCATGCATCATTAGTTGTATTACTAGAATTGGGACCATTAAGAAGGAAACCTTCACTTACTGGTTCCTCATTTGTGTAGACAGATGAAAAATCTGAGTTCAGAATCTGCGCTTTTATTTTGTTTTCACCAACCAGCTGACCCCCTCTGATAGTAAGGGTCCCACTCCTTCCTGCTTCATTTTTTTACTATTAACATATTTAAAAAATAGTTTTGCATTTTTTTACTGCTTGCTGCAATATCCTTTTCTATATCAATTTTAGCTTGCCTTATAGCTTCTTTGCATGATTTATTGGCCTCCTTGTACATTATAAATTATTCGGCTATCGCAGCTAACTTGAAAGCCTTAAAAGCACGTCTTTTCTTACCCACCTCAACACCAACGCTTCTACTGAACCAAAAAGGTTTTGCTTAGCAACAACGTTCCTTGCTTACAAATATGGAATATGTGGAATATACTGACAAGTATATTTATTAAGCAGCATTTTAAAGACTTCCCATTTTTGTTCTGTGTTTAACCCTGTGAAAAGCATTTCCCACTTAATATGTTGCAGAGATGCCCTTGTACTATCAAAGTTTGCACATTTGAAATTTAGTGTTTTAGTTACTCCTTTATAGAATTGCTTCTGCAACAGAATCTCAATGGAGAACATGTTGTGATCACTATTCCCTAAATGCTCACCCACACAAATGTTAGAGATGAGTTCAGTAATATTAGTTATTACAAGGTCTAAAAGAGAGTTATTCCTAGTAGGTTCTTGAACGAGCTGGAATAAAAAGTTGTCATTCAGCATATTTACAAACCTACTAGCTTTTCTGTCTTAGCAACCCCATTACCCCAGTCAATGTCTGGATAATTGAAGTCACCCATAGCAACAACTTGACCCAGCTGTGAAGCCACTTGTATCTGCAAGAGTAGCTGGGCTTCATACTCGACACTTATACAAGGTGGTTTATAGCATATACCAATGATAATTCTTTTTGTAACCTTTTTCCCAGTCAAAATCTCTACCCAGAGGGATTCTACGCCCTCACTAGTGCCAGCTATTGTTATTTCTTTGCATGGCTTTAATTCAGGCTTTACATACAAACACACCCCTCCACCCTTTTTAATCCCTCTGTCCCTCCTAAAAAGGGTGTAACCATTTAAATTCACAATCCAGTCACATGTTTCATCCCACCAGGTGTCAGTGATACCAATTATATCATAATTTTTAGAACATGCAATTAATTATAGGTCTCCCATTTTACCTGACAAACTCCGTGCATTTGCCAGCATACAGCGTAGGTTACTACTTTCACTTTTGAAATTTGCATTACTTAGTGGAGAATTATATGTTAAGTTAGTATTATTCTGTTTTCCTTGTAACAGAGGGACCTCCTTAGCTGGTAAACTGTATGCCCCCCTCACTCCTCCCCCATGACCCCCTACTAACCCCACTGCCCCGTCTACCCTAGCTTCCCCATAATTCTTTATCTCACCCACCCCCCCTTGCCTAGTTTAAGCACTCCTTCAACCTCTTAGCCATTCTTTCCCCTAGCACCATGGACCCCCTTCCAATGAGGTGCAAACCGTCACGATTGTACAGGTCGTCCCCCAAGGAAAAATCAGCCCAGTGCTCTAGGAACCCAAACCCTTCCTTCCTACACCAAGTCTTGAGCCATGCATTTAGCTCCCTAAACTCCCGCTGTTTTTCTAAACTTGTACGTGGCACGGGCCAAACTTCAGCCAAAACTTATTTATAAAGGTCTGAAGCAGTGTAAAATAATGGTAGCAAATCTGGTATTTACTTGGAGTAAAATAAAACACAGCTTGATAAATTTGCCTTTAATTTTACACAGCTTTTAACATAATTTTTTGTTTGAATTTAATTTTATACAGCTTAATAAATAGGCTCCTTAGTGTAATGGCATACTGGTAAATGGTTAGTGTTGAATTCTATGTGCAATTACCCTTAAAGACTTAAGCTCAACACAATAGGGTTGAAATGTTGCATATTATGTTTTGGGCTTCTGTGCTAGGCCAAGCACTGCCCTTTAGCAGTTAAGATTTGTGCCTCTGAAGATGCCCAGTAGCTCCCCATATTCTTCTCTGATGATTCACAGCACATACTCTATGTTGCTGTCAGTTACCTGAGCTTAGTGACCAACTCACAGTATAATATATCTGAATTTGAATGTTATTAAACAAGGCTGATTCATAATTAATTCAGATTCACTTTACATGTCAGCTCAGAAGCCAGTGCATTCTATAACAGAATTTAATAATCAACCCTGTAGCATCGACTTCTGTAACAGGCGATCCTCATTTTCTGCTAGACAATTTGAGATCACCCCTAAGCTTAGCTTCTTCTTCTAAGTGCACTGAGCAGGTACAGTGTCACTGACACTTCTAACAAAATGCAAGATAGGGAACCCCTGTGCACAAAATTGATGGCCTGCGTCATTACTGTTATAGAGAGACTGAACCTTTCAACTGGTGCAGTGAGTTCAGTATATAAAATACAGCATTTCTAGCCATATTCATTTTTAGGGTTTAGTTCTCCTTTCAGAAATGCAACAAGATTTAGGTAAACCTGGGCTGTTGCTTTCTTCATATTTTTGGATTTTGAAGAAAGTCAGTTAAGTGCAAAGTATTGCATTTAGCTGAACAGACCCAAATATATTTGACAATTTGATAAAGAAAGAAAACAAAATTCATTTACCACAAAAATACTACTGAATAGTAATTAAGATATTTATATTGATGTATTGTAACAGCAAGAAACACAGTTATTTTTCTTTCCCTTTAGTAAACAATCAACATCACAAAATGTTAGAGTGAAATTATGTTTTGGTTTACTCAAGAATGTATTAAGCTGTTTTGTTAAAAAGAAGCAATCAATGCAGCACACACATTTGTCTAGTATTAAAAGTGAAAGCAAGGCTTGAGAGACTTATATTGATTAATTATTTTATAAAACAATGGCATGTATTTAAAGAAAAAAACAACTTGTCTAATTAATTCTCTAGGAGCCTACCCTGCATTTGACATCAAACATGACACCAAACAAAGAAGCTATTAGAACCACAGAAAAAAGTGACATTGTCATACAAAATATAAAGTTTGGCTGAACTTTGAAAGAAGCTATACTATTATGTGATGTGTTATGCAGAAAGCTCTGAAATATGTCAATGACATTTACCACAATGCCCTAGTCATACAATCAATTCTTTCTAACATATGGCTGTCTCAATCTGATTTTTGGTGCTGGCAAAATACTCTTTCAGATCCCAAAGCGAGAGAAGTATAATTAGATAACATGTTGCCTACAATGCATCCCAGAGGATTGAATCACAAATATATGATTTGTATAAATTTATTTAGGTAGTGGAAAAGTCATTAACCCCACAGAGTATATCAGTAATGTACTCATATTTTCTGTAAATGTCTCCTTATGTGAATGTAGGCCTGTGTTTTATTATAAAGTAACTTTTACCATATATTAACCTAACAAATGTATGGTCCATAAGAAGGTTGATATATCTGCTGTACCAATGTACCGTATCATCTCCTTAAATAAATCTGTTAGTTTTGTGACAAAACTAACATGCTGGTATAACTCTAATTTGGTAACTGTCTCTTTAAATAGCAATTAACCCTTGGCAATCCAGGGCCCTGAGTCCCTTTTGCGTATGAAAATTACTGGGAACTGGGATTTACAGTGCAGTGCCTCCACCTTGGGAACACCGAGGAGCAGACCTCAAGGGATTTCCACTAGGAAAAATAAAACACATACAGTTATAAAACAAATAAATAAACTTTATATAAACTTCATTTAGTAAGTGTAAATTCAAATCACACAATATAGTTTTTACTCTGGGAAACCTGTAGGGACTATCAACCCCTGGCACAGTCTCTAAATACCACAGTCCCACAACAGGTTGATGAATGTAGAATAAATCCGGTCAGTTCAATGTCCCTTTTGTCCCCAGGTAGCGTTACCTGCCCCAAAGTACCTTTCGCTTCGAAAGTAGTAGCCACTCCCACGTGGCAGCTACACAAGCAAGAACTGTCATCAACCTGAGGAACACACAGTGGCCAAAGTATCCACAGGCAAGATATAGAAATAGGCTCTCCCTGATGCTCACACACTTTATCCAGCAGAGCAAAATTTTCTTTTACTTCTTCTAGGAACTCCTTTTTAATCAGCACTGTCACACAGCACAGATCTGGATCTCTTTGGCTGCTGTAGCATAGAATCTCTGATGGAGACCCTGTACATTTGGCTCCAAAGTCAGACACACCCTCTCTCCCAAGGATGCACTGGGGCTCCCAGCCAATCGGATGGCTCTACAGCCTGTAACTGGGCTTGATGATGTCATAGACAAACAGTGGAAGGATTTGTCTGATCCTCTATATTGGCTTTTCGGCTTTTAGAAACATTTTACTATACATTTTTAGGATTATTCACATGCAATTTCACAAAAAATGTTTTGCCAATCAAAGTGAGAAATCACAATTACAGTTTTGCCTTGATTTTGACCAATTGCAGACATATATGTAATTATTGTAGTTGTGTGTCCTATATATGCACTTTCTTTCCAGAGACCTATGTTTTCTTTTTACTGAAAATGTGTAATAAATGCATATTGAAAAGTTGCTTAGAATTATGTTTTCTTCTATTGGGCACATTTTTATTTTTGGGTTAACATACCCTTTAATATTTAGGATTCAATACCCATATAGATCACCTTACAAAAATAATTTGTATTAGTGCAAAAAAACGATGTAAAAAGATTGGCTTTTTGTCACTGCTATAAAACTCATGATTTTTTTATAGTAATCAGTATCTCTTGAGAATATCTGCTTCATTTCTATGAGGCAGCAAAGTCATGGCAAATTTTATTTAATCCTTTACAAAATCCCTTACAAAAGTGCTGCTGTTTTAGTTTCCAGTTTTCAGTGGTCCTACAAGTGTTATTTATTTCGAATTTACTCAGTTGTAGGTTTCTATTAAGTAAAGGCAATGTAAACTTAAATGTAAATGTACACTTTTGCCTAATAAAACAATTAAACATGTTTGCTAACATATACTGGAAAGTCACATATTTTAAATGACACTTTCTTTTATAAGGCAAAAAGTCTACATCACCTTTATGAGTCCCATAAAATTATTTTTAAGTCTGAGTTGAACCCAAGCCTCCAAAAGGAATAATACATTGATGGTGCTCATTCATAGGGCATTAATTCTGTAGTGGTCTGTTCATTTATTTACAGTTAATAGTAATCTAAGTCAATCACTGCTAGTGACGGGTGACATTTTTCGCCAGGTTCCACCACGTAAAACCCTCAAAAACTCTTATGTATTGTAAAAAAAAGTCACGTGGTTTGGAAAATTTACTGAAAAAACACCCTTTGACCTCAAAGAAGACATAACTGGCAATTTTAATGTCAACATTGATGTGCTATGGGTATATAAACAGATATTAATTAAAGTTCAGTCTTATAATCTAAATAAAACCCGCCTAACTGCTAGTTGATTTGATGAGAAAAATGCATTTGACTTCAACACGGCAGTTGGACTAATGTCAGTAACCCTTTACTTGCTAAAAAGGCATCCATCCCTTGTTTGAAGCTAATATATTTGATACCACAACCCCTTTAGGGAGAATCCCACAATGTATCTGTTGCAGCTACAGGCCCCAGGCTATTGATAAACAACATGGTTGGCGATGCCCTGTGTGGGCTTGGGGATAACAGGACCCCAATACTTGTGAGAGAGACCACCCAGTATAGGAGATGCATGGAGATGGAGGCCAGTCAAATGGTCTTTGCTGTGCTCACACTGGGATAGTGTGGGAAGCCACCCTAAAGATTCAAGTAAGTTGTGTGCTTGGTTAGCAGAGTTTTGAAGCCATCTGAGGATTTCATCTCTGTGGATGCCTGTTCCAGCTCTGTGTGAGCCTGCTAGCTCTGTGTGAGCCCCCAGGTGAGTTTGCCTGTGGAAGGGTAGTGAAAGGATCCAGCATGTGTTCCCTGTTTGAGAAACCGCTTTCTTTGTGTGCCTGCTACATGGGAGCAACTACCTCTGTCCATCTGGAGAGGTATTTGGGCAGGTAGTGCTACCTGGGGAAAGTTAAAGAACTCTTGGGGAAAATGGACTGAGATTCTCTTTTTCCACAAGGAGTGGAATGTGTGACTTTGCCTGGTAAGGGTGTGCCAGGTTCCCCAGGTTAGTGGATCAGTGATATGTAACTTGCATATTTACTTTGCTATTTTACTCTTATATAAAGTTTTATTTGTTATACAGCACTGTGTGTGTAATTATTATTTCCTAGTTGGGCCACCACAGGTGTATTTCTGGATCCCATTAGGTGGAGGCACTGCCATGAAAGGTAAATTCCCAGTACCCTTTCACTTAGCAAAGGGAATTTAGGACCTTTATATGGTAAGACATGTGTGATGTATATCCTATATTAAAGGAAGGGATTAAAATAGGGTTACAACATCAATTTTAATCTATGAGAGTGTGCCCTTCTCTTTCTTTGAAGAATAGATCAATACCAAAAACAGCAACAAAAAATTGTAGTCTTACATCATATTATGGGTTTTTGTATACAACACCTCTTCAAATAATACATCTAGGGGCCCATTTATAAAACTTTGGGGGTTTTTTCTGGTCGCGATTTTTAGGGGAAAACTCAAATTTTTAGAGATTAACAATACGCTAAAGCTGCTAGAAATCCTAATCCAAAATTACACCATCTCAAACCTGTTGAGGTGATGTGGAAGTTAATGGCAGATGTCCCTGAAGTTGTTTCTTGACATCGGGATCTGTGCTGGATAAACCAAAAAAAGTCTGGGTTTTTGTCCGATAAACAAAAAAAGTTTCAAGTCATGTTTTTGCAGCAAAAATTTGATAAAACCAAGTTTTCTGAGCGTCAATAGTACAATATTAATTGACGCTCAAATTTCTTGTGATGTTTTGTTGCTCCAATTTTTTTCCAAAAAAATTATTGACAAATGAGTTCAATTTGTGGAGGGGGGTTAGGTCAACTTTGTTTTAATAAAAAACTGAGATCAGCTCCAAAATGCTTAGGTTTAAGGACTGATCATTGCTGTGAGTTATATTTCTTTATTTCACATTTAAGCACAGAGCTAGCAAAGGCATTGTTTAGCCTTAGTACAGAAAGTAATTTTCATAGGCTGAATAAATTTGTAAACTGACAATGCAATTTTTTTGAATCTTTTTGACACTGAATAACCTTTCAGTACACATTAGATACATTTTAACCAAGCTGCAATGTTCCTATTCAGACATTTAAACCTTTGCGGAGTCATATTCTCCATTATGACATCTGAAATCCGTTACATTTTCACACAATTTCCTGCACAGCAGTGTATATAATAATGCTGCGAACCAATATGTTTCTATAATTGGACCTGTGGTTGAGTCCAAACCAATTAATACATCCCATGTTTCATCCATATAAAACTGGCAAGACAGAGAGTAATTGGAAAGGAGCTGCACTTATCCTTTATTTTAAAGTAATATTTTCATGCCCTGATTTCATTTATTCAGTGGATTTGACATATAGGCATGCTACGTCAAGTACCAAATAATTTATAGCAACAACCTTAAAAGAAATGTTCACTCACTTTTAATACACCAAATTGTATATTATTTCCTATCCAGTTTGTCTTTTTTATACACCAACTAAGAAAGGCTAAAGATGAAAAGGCCTCTTTTTTTGCTACTAAGAGGGGCTGCTTTTTGCCCTTTGTACAAAGCCAGTTCCATTGTTGTGTCCATACTGCAGACCTTTACTATATGTAATAACAGCAGAGCTTATTGAGGAAGTATTGAGATACATTTCAAATACTTAGGGGCAGATTTATCAAAATGTGAGATTAGAGCTCATCACAAAAAACGACTTTATATCCATTCATTTGGGATTTTTAGAATCATAATTATCATGTGTTTTGTGTTTCAGTGTGTCACCAAGTCAATCAATTAATTTACCCTGAAGCAACACAAATATTACATAACAATCATGGCAATCAGGCTCTGGTGATGTTTTCTTGGCAGACTCCATTGACACCCTTAGTAAGTGTATTACTTTTCATTAGGTGATCCCTTGAAGAATGAATTGATTGGTTGGAGGGAACAACATCAACTTTTGATACTGATCATACAAAATCTGTACTTCAGAATAGAATAGAATAAGTAGCAAATCCTTTTGATTGGCACTCTTCTTCCCCTGTTCTTCAAGCTCTCCAACATATCACTATTCTAAATACGTTATTATTTATCTAGGGGTACATAATACTTTAGAACATCTTAGGTGCTATGTTTGGTGGCAACCCAGCCAGAAAGATTTACAAGATTTCATTGCCTCGTTTATCCTATTTTGCTTTTGCCTAGGTCTCGCATTCTCTCCTTTTATCTCAATGTTTACACATTCATTTCTGCCCATAGACTCACATGACTAGTGGATTTGTTGATCTACTGCATTCCAAGAAAGTACTGTTATTTGGGTAGTAACTTATTGTAGGTCTTCTTCTTTGGTTCACTCTTTTTGTCTTGTATTCCAGTTACTGACACCTGCCCTTTTTCTTGCTATTCCTGGTGGCTGCCTACCCATATATTTGACTGTTGTATGGATGTGACACTGCTTGACCCTTTGGCATTGTGTTTTTGAACTTTTGCCTATTTCGAAACCCTCAGAGCTCAGTTTCCTCCAAGGTCCTTACTTCTTGGATCTGAAGTAACTAAAGTGGTTTTGATGGGATGAGAGGAGCTATCATCAATTTTACTCTTATCTCTCTGAGGGATTCATTTATTTCTTTAACTGTTGCATCACACAAAAAATGTGCTGCAAATATCCTTTTTTCCCTCTAGGTAATTTTGGTTCTTCAATTAAACATCTGATCTGTGAAAGAAATTTTAAGCAGGCATTTTGGTCCTTGTGCAATACAATGGAAAACACTTTAATTTTCTATTGAGGTATACCTTCCCTTTTTAATCTGCATGGCAAGGTCATTAAGCTGTGTTTCTGTATGTACTGTGATTTTGCAAATATACCCTGTGTTTTTTTGTGGCTGGTAGCTCATACTGATATTGCTTAAACCCGACTGAAGCCCATTCAACAGTTAATAGTGCTGCTCCAGGAGAATTTTGCACGGAAATCAAAAGAGCAAAACAGATTTTTTTATATTTAATTTTGAAATCTGACATTGGGCTAGAAATATTGTCAGTTTCCCAGGTGCCCCCAGTCATGTGACTTGTGCTCTGATAAACTTCAGTCACTCTGTACTGCTATACTTCCCCCCCCGCCAGCCTAACAATAGAACAATGGAAAGGTAACCGGATAGCAGCTCCCTAACACAAGATAACAGCTTCCTGGTAGATTGAAGAACAGCATTCAATAGTAAAATCCAGGTCCCCCTGAAACACATTCAGTCACATTGAGTAGGAGAAACAACAGCCTGCCAGAAAGCAGTTCCATACTTTTTAAGGAGGGCGTTTTGGAGCCTAACGTAACAACGCCTGTGTCTAGTGTCACATCAATGCTCGAGTTCCCGTTAGCAGATGTTTAGACACCCGTGTCCATTTAGTTGCGTCGATCGTAATGAGGTACTCGCATCTACGTCGTGCTGGTCTTGGACATGATGTGCTGCAGATACACTGAATACCTCCATTGCCCCCCCCCCCCGAGGGGTGGCCTCCGGACACCCTTAGATGGTTTTTCATAATGGGTACTGTGAAAAGTTCTGATAAGTCCTGGAGCGTGAATATTCCCAACAGGTTCCCAAGAATTCTCCTCATCAGCAAACCCCTTCAACTTAATCAGATACTGCAATTTCCCCCTGCGAAGCCGGAAATCCAAAACTTGTCCTACTTGGAATTCTACCCCTTCTTGGCAAACAACGGGAGGAGCAGGAACAGGATGTTGACCAGGAAAAGGAAAAGGTAACGGAATTTATGAGCCTCTTAATGGTAAAGGGACCCAGAAACTTGCGAGCAAACTTCTTAGAAGTATGGGGAAGATGAAGATTCGTGGTGGCCAACCAAACCTTATCCTCTACTTGGAATCCCGGATCTGCCCCTTGTTTCCAGTCAGCAAAACTTTACAAACTGTTGTTGAGCATGGCGAATTGATTGTTGCAATATCTTAAGATTCTCCTTCAGGAATGATAGCCTGTCCTGAACTGAAGGGAGTGAAACTTCAGGAAGAATACCAGGAAACATAGTAAGGTGAAAACCAAAGTTGGAGAAAAAAGGAGTTTGCTTTGTGGAAGAATGAAGAGTTATTATAGGAAAACTCTGCGAGTGGAAGCAGAGAAGTCTAAATGTCCTGAAAATTGGATGAGAATCATCGGATATATTGTTCCAACGTCTGGTTCGTTCTTTCCATCTGCCCGTTGGTCTGAGGATGATATGCAGATGATTTGACCAAACAAATTCCAAGAGATTTACAAAGTGGCATCCAAAATTTAGAGGTGAATTGAGTTCCTCAATATGAAATAATCTCTTGGGGCAACCTAGGAAGAGAAATTATTTCTTTAATAAAAATATCTGCAGTCTCTGAAGCTGAAGGAAGATGAGACAGAGGTATAAAGTGGGCTAGCTTCGTAAAACTGTCTACAACAACAAAAATTTTATTGCATTTATTAGAGGGAGTAAGTTCTATGATAAAGTCCATAGAGATGGAACTCCACGGTGTCTCTGGTGTTGGCAACGGTTTCAATAGACCAATGGGTTTAAGATGAGAAGTCACAGGAGCGGACATACGTAATACAATCCTTTGCCAAGATCTCCACCAGAAGAAACATCTTACCAAATCCAAAGTCCTTCTGACTCCTGAATGACCCACAAGAGGATGATCATGCATAAATTTCAGAGCCTCACCTCAAAGTGGAGAAGGAATGACTATTCGTTGACCATGGAAGAGGAATCCTATCTTTAAAATGTAAAGATTCGGAACGAGGATATTCTTCAATAGATTGTTGAGCCTTTTCAACTTCCTTGAGAAAAGAAGACTATATCAGTAAAAAGTTTTTGGACTGAAGAATGGTTGTTGGAAGAGTTGTATCTTGTACCCCAGAGAGTTGATGCCAAA
The DNA here is from genome assembly GCF_017654675.1 of Xenopus laevis. NCBI lineage: Eukaryota > Metazoa > Chordata > Amphibia > Anura > Pipidae > Xenopus > Xenopus laevis. The sequence continues at coordinate 64,298,953 of NC_054373.1, forward strand.
GCGCGTCTGCTTTCAAGTTCTTCGAGCTTGGCTTATAGGTAACGTGAAACTGAAACCGTCAGAAAAATAGAGCCAATCAGGCTTGCCGAGGATTTAGCTGATCTCCAGAAAATTTATCAGGCATGGCTACCTTTGGTTCTGGATATAAAGAAGCCTCAGCAACAGGATCGGCTGGTGACAACAATGAAGGGCTGGAAGCAGAAACTGGAGGATTTTGCAGAGTCTGTAGCTGATCCTGCATGACTTGGTACCCTCCTTGTAACTCGTGAACAGCTTGGGCATGGCCCTCGATCCAGTGTCGGACTGGCCCGACACCAGGAAAAAACCCGGTGGGTCCCGACACTCATGGGCCCCCGCCAGGCCAGACCCCCTCTCCCTCTGTGACGTGGACCACTGCGTGGCCTGCACATGCGTGTTTCGCAGAGCGCACCCTTGTGCGTGCAAGGCAAGCCCGCCTTGCTGTGTGTGCGCCGTGCGGCGCCTCATAGTAGGGGCGTGCGGGTAGGTCGGAGGGGGGCCCCCCAAGTCCGAACCTGCCGCTATCTGTCGTAACAGTGTCTGAAGAATAGAAGTCTCTTTATTATAGGCTCCATGGCTTGGTTATGCTGTCAGGCTTCTCTGTTTTTTTGAGCCAAAATGTGAGGAGATGTAACTGGTCTGAAATGGGACTGACCGTTCAGGTGTAAAGACGTGCAGCTGGGGTCAAGGCAGGCATATTTCAAGCATAGTCGGTTAAGCAGGCCGGGGTCAAGACAGGCAGAGTTCAAGCGTAGTTGGTTAAGCAGGCCAGGGTCAAGTGTAGTCCAATAAGCAAGCAGAAGTCAAAACCGGAATCAATTTAACAGGATACAAGTTCACAGGAGCAAAGATTATAACCAAGCACAGAACCATTCCCTGCGTCTTTTAAGGAGGGTGTTTTTTTGCACTCTGTCCAGTGTCACGTCGATACACGAGTTCACGTTAGCGTACGTATAAAACACTTGGATCTGTTTTGCGGAGCGTGATGACGCACACACGTCTATGTTGCTGCATGTCTTTGATGTGCGCATCTGAAAATGCGCTGAATCCTTACACTTACACACCAATATTACAACTAAAAATATACACTTGCTGTAAAAATATACACCTGCTGCAAATAATTCATTGTAGAGTGAATTATTTGCAGTGTAAACAGTGTAAAAATTATCAAAAAAAGGCTTTACTATTAAAATAAAACAAGACATAGAATGTAGTCACTGTTCTTTTGAAGTCAATAAGACCACACTTACAGTATATAAATAACTAAATATTAATATTATTATTCTTTATTTCTGCAGATTTGATATTTTCTGCAGCACTTTATAGCGATTACACATACAGTGGAGCTTACTCCACTCAGGGGCACTCCACCAATGAGGTCAGTTGAGACACTCGCCTTAGGCGGCAGCGCCCCCTGGTTGCCAGGGGTGGCAAAAATGCCGCTCCTGGTAACTAAGAGACAAATTACCATTTTCAACCGGGAAAATGCGGCTCTTCTAGTGCAGATATTGGAATTGCACTCTCTGCACTAGCGACCTGGTACCCTACGACCCCCTCCAGTGTGACGTGGACTGCCCAACGACCCCCTCCGGCCCTAAAATTGTGAGTGCCGTGGGGAGGGGTGGCATCAAAAGTAAGGCCGCCTTAGGCGGCAAAATGTTCAGGATCGCCCCTGACTCCACTTGGTGTAAGCTAAGAAAATGGCCATGGCTGCACATCAGCTAAATCTAATATGTGGTTTCACAAGGCACATACAGTACTAAAAATACAGAATGATCAATTGCTTTTTAAGTAACTGAAAAAAATAAACATTTACATATGCCCCTTGGTAAAGCCCATTTACTTGTCTTGTTGAACTCCCACAATCACAATTTTGAAGAAGAAAACTTTTTGATAACCTGCAACAATTTTAATTCCATCATTGCTGTGATCGACATTGGGGTATACTGTATTTATTATGTGGTGTAAAAACAGCGGGATAATTCACCACACATCACCAGGCTTTTCAGTGTAAAAAACCGCATACATTTTTTACACATTTTTCCTAGAGTGACTTCGGCTGGAAGCAATGTAAAATCATGGCTGCAAATCGTGCATTCACAAAGGTTAAAATAAAACACAAATACAGAGGATGGCTGCGGAGCGCTGATCAGAGCATAACCAGGAGAACAACTTGTATAATATCAATACAGCTTTATTCCAACCCTTTACAATTACATATATCCGTAGGGTGTGTGGTTCTTCGCGATCACTCTGATGAAGTGCCAAGGATGTAGGCACGAAACGCGTTAGAGAACGGCACACCCTACGATATATGTAATTTTAATGCTCCTCTGTATTGATGTTGCAGCCGGTTCGGAGTGACCGACATATCGCGAGAGAAGCAGTCGAGTGGAAGACGGAACACAAAGGGTGAGCTCTGCCATTATCTCATTGCTTCAATTTGTGTAAAATAAAACACACCTTGATAAATTCGCCATTTATTTTAAGCAGACTTTTACACTTTTATTTTCAGCTAATTTAGTTTTGCACAGCATAATAAATATATTATATACTATAAATAATGAAATAGTCACCCTTCCCACCCTACTCCTTGGCCATGTAGCTAGAAGTAAGTAACTTAAAAGGTGTTCTTATTCCATCAATTAGATCTAAAGGGACAAAAATGTATTCATGCACCAAATAGATTTACAAACATTGCAACCTAGTTGGATTGGGGGAAACAGACTAAATTCTGGGCAATGTTGTATAATACTGTTGCTCTGTGAGGTGACATGAAAAGGTTAAATGTGAATTATCAATTCAATGCTTGATAGCTATGTCAGAGTATTTCTTTGTAGCTGCATGCCAATCATAAATGGTTTGTAAAGTTTCTCTCTGCATTGAACCAAGCAGTTTGCCCTTAACTGGTGATCAGACACGCAAAATAAGATACCTTTAGTTATTGTGCAAATTGTGGTCCATAAATGGAAAACATATCATGAACTACATAATTTTTAGAGGCAAGTTATGAATTAATTATAATGCTGAAAATATGGGGCTGAAACTGTTTAAATATTTAAATAGCAAGGTTTTACTGTAGAATACTTTACTTACAGTCTTATAGAGAAAGCTACACCACAAGAGTAGCAATGGAACAAAAAAGCTAAATTGAACTGTTTAGGTACATCTCCATTTCAATCATGAAACACATAATTATTAGCCTGTTTTTTTTACATACATATTTGTTTCTGATTGGACTCGTTAAGTAGAAGCACTCTCTAATCTGGGGAATCATGCTGAAGCAAAATATCAGCTCTCATTATGACAGAAAATGTTATGCCTCATTAAGATTTAAGCTCTGGTAGACATCCTGGTCCTAGATATTAGCATGTTGGCTTTAATACCTTCACATTTTTGGTAGGCAATTATTGACTTAAAAGGAAACACATAGAAGAATGAAAATGCAATATTTTATGTCGTTATAACCAAATAAAAAAACATAATAAAATACTTATAGCAGACCATAAAAAAGGTTTGCTGTAAGATTTTCAAGCAGATGTTTGAGTACTTCTGCATTATCAGGGTTTATGTATTATATGAGGTATAATTATTGCATGAACAAATAGCAAAAAAAGCCTCTAGTAACGTATGTTTAAGTTCCCTGTGTTCCTGGTACTGTTATATTTGCAGTACATAAAACAATAAATGCAAAAGCTTTTTTTTTTTTAATAAAATGACTGACAAATACCATAATAATATGCTTTTTAAACCGTTTGTTTTGAAAAGGGACCTTTAACTATTAAATGCTCCTATCTGTAAATGTGCAATGACTGAAGGTCCAAAGCAAATCCTTTGGCATTATATCTTGCTTGTGCTTCTACTTGTGAAGGGTTGTGAAGGGTTGTGAAGATGTGAAATTTGGCTGCCAGTGTTAAAAAACAACCATCTGTGTGTTTAACTCTGCACAAGGCAGGCTTCGATTCTCATGTACAGCCTGAAACAAATCAATAGTAGTATAATACTGCTCAGCATGCTTTATAATTTTTATATCATTAGTCTTCATTTTCCGCTCCCCATGCATCAAAACTTACAATGGGCTCGTAAAATTTATTTAGTATTCCATGAATTCCTAATCAGTTTCATTTCATAATGATTCAGAGCGGCCGTTGCCAGGGCCCTGGTGTCAAAAAATCAATAAAACCAGCACACTTTTCCTGATGGCGGCTGCAAGGGATCTATTGTAGGGGAATTATGATTTATGTCTGGGCTGTACCAGGAGCAGCAGCAAGCGACAGTCCAGCTCTCGGCTGAGATGTTCGCCAATAATGATTTATGCTTCTGTTTTTCCCTCTTCTACCGCCTCCTCTTTATAACCCAAGCTCTCCAAATATGTCTCTGTCACCCCATGCTTACATTATGGCAGCTGACCAATTTCACCACATAGCATATCCTCTACCAGATAAGGAAATTTAAAAACACACAGTGTGCAATACACTACTTATTATTACTGTTATACCCAAAGCAACAGTAATGTAAACTTCAAAATAATATGGACTTCAAACAAAAAGTAAATAAACTCACTTGGAATTGATTCTGTATATTCCATACCATTTGAGGTGGCTGGGAAGTCATAGACTAAACCAGGAAAAAGCATGGGGCCCATAGGCACAGGTATCATTTAAGGAAAATTCTATTTCTGTGGTCACTTCGGCAAAGTTAAAGAAAATACAGTAAATATAGGTACAGGGCTGTCAAAATAATTTTATTACTGCTAATTAGAAAATGTACCTTATATAAGGTTGTACACGTTTCAGTAAGCCAGGCAGTGTTTCTTTAATAAAGGCAGGCAAATGAATCGATGACACCCATGGAACTTGTCACAAAAACTGGCATTAAAAGTATAGCAGTAAGATAATGCTCAGCATGCTTTATAACTTATACCACTTCAGATCTGCCCAGCATGCAGTATTGTTAAGCCTATAGTTGCAATTATTTCCATACAAAATTGAATAGCTAATCCGCCAGATGTAGCTATTGGCATCTCTTATCTATCCTGTGAAAATCTAGTTAAGACCTAAAAGTCAGAATACTCAATTCAGTAGCAATCATTAGTCAATAGATTCATTGTGCTTTAATACTCAAAAGTAAAAACTGTACTAAGAACCCTCTATTCTATTTTCTAAGAGAAAATGGCCTTAATGACATAGTAGTTAAAGTTTTCAAAAACACAGCTGGATCCATTCCTGAGTAAACACTGTGTGGTACTTGCTCATATCATTTAACTGAATGCAGTGACATTTTGTGTCAAGGTATACTGGGGTGCTTTGTGTGTACTATATGATGTGAAAACAAAGTTTGCTCCATCTAACACCAGTAACCTATTATTTTCTAATTTCATAATAAAGCACCAAACCTTAAATTAAATTCTATTGTTTTAGATTTTTGGATCTTAATAGCTGTACCACCCAGCTGTTCAATGAATGTTGCTTTCTGGTTTTTGTATTGCTAGTAGCAGTTCTGCATACAGTATATTAAAGGGGTTGTTCACCTTTGAGTTAACTTTTAGTATGATATAAAGAGTGATATTCCTACACAATTTGCAATTGGTCTTTATTTTTTATTACTTGTGGTTTTTGAGTTATTTATCTCTTTATTCTGCAGCTCTTCAGTTTGCAATTGCAGCAGTCTGGTTGCTAGGGTCAAAATAACCCTAGCAACCATGAATTGATTTGCATGAGAGACTGGAATATGAATAGGAGAGGGCCTGTATAGAAAGATAATAAAAAGTAGCATAACAATACATTTGTAGCCTTACAGAGCATTTGTTTTTAGATGGGGTTAGTGACCCCCATTTGAAAGCTGGAAAGAGTTAGAAGAAGAAGGCAAATAATTTAAAAACTAAATAATGAAGACGAATTGAAAAGTTGCTTAGAGTTGGCCATTCCATTATATACTTAAAGTTAATTTAAAGGTGAGCCACCCCTTTAATATATCCAACAACTTTTTTTTTCAGGAGTCCAGAAAGACCCTGAACATTTCCAGGATTTAACATTTGTAGCATTAATCAAATTCATACTAAGAAATTCACAACTCATTCAGAAATGATGTGTTTATATTTTGTATGCGATCTTATTTGATAGTTTGTGCAGATAATTTTGCAGATGGCTTATGGGAAGATACAGAATAACGTGCTGTTCGACTCAAAAGTTATTTGGGATGTGTTTGTAGGTTTGTAAAAGTTCCTGCATGAAAATGAGAAAATGCCTTAACAACTACATGCATCTAACATAAATAATTATGCTGGAGAGCTGAAATTAGCAACGGCAGTAGTTAAATTAACCAATACAAACAAGTACATCTGTTTTTCTTTCTCCTTGGTGGAGCACAGCAGCAACATTTTGAGTGACAGTGTGTGATAAGTAGATGCTTTGTTACAGGCACCTGCTTATGGGAGATAGAACACAATATGTGCGAAACTAAAAAAGCATTACAGCTCTAAACACTGAAAATCCTTTACAGGAAAAAGTGCATTGTTGTTCAGAAAGTGCTTGCTCTACACCCAATTTCACTGAAAGATAGAAATGGATTTCAGATTCCAGATTTAAGGTGCAGATAATTTGTCCAAGGCTTGCAGATTAGTGGGTTGTCTTTGGCAAGAACATATACTTGAAAAAAATTACAGGTTGGGATGGCTATTTAAAGGGGATTGTGACCATATTTATTATGCCATAATGGGCATGATTTATGTCAATATATGTTACTATCCATAGCCAACAAAATGTTTCCATTTTCACCAAAGCACTTTGAACAAGAAATAATAATATTCATGATTACAGCTTGGACCCCTCTTCTGCAGTCCCAAAACATCCAGCAGATCAGTGAAGTCATCAGTTTCAGTTGTCTCAGTCAAAACTAGGCACGCACCTTCTGTTCATCACTACAGGGTACTTCTGTTTTTTCTTATAGCCACATGTACATGAAAGAAAAACATAATAACTGTATTCATCGCAGACACACTACAGATGCAGACCAAAAAAAGACCAGTATCTGAAGGAGTCAAGAGGTAGGTGAGCTAGCTTATGTGTGAGGATGCCACAAGGAATTTATATGTTTTCCCCATGTCTGCATGGTTTTCCTTTGCGTACTCTGATTTCCTACATCTTATCCAGATGGGCACACATTCACCAGACTACCATTCATAGAAATACAGTATCATGCACTCCGGTTTTCTCCCACACTCCAAAAATACAGATGCAGGGAATGCTGATAAAATTGACAGTAATGTCAATGTGATGGGGACGCCACTGTGGCAGAGACTGATGTTTATTCTCTGTATGTTGTTTATTTATAGTTACATACTTACATTGTTAAATCGGGTTCAACCCCTCCAAATGAAACCCAGCATCCATACCTTCACATAAATGATATATAACCATATCTATACTAACTATAGAGTTTAGAATCACAATAGCCTTGATATTATCTGTCCAAGAAATCATCCAAGCCATTCTTAAAAACATTAACAGAATCAGCCATCATAACATCACCCAGCAGTAGTGATGGGCGAATTTGTCCCATTTTGCTTTGCCACGAATTTCGCACATTTCCGGCAAAATTCACGTAATAGCCGAAAAATTTGTGAAACTTCGATTTTGACGCCGGCGACCATTAAAGACAATGGATGTCCGTTAATCATCAAAATGGCGTCGGTGAATTTTTGCCAGCGAATTTTCATTGCAAATTCACAAATTTATTCACTAGGGGCAAAAAGGGCAAATTCGCGCCTGGGGAATAACTTCACCGATCACTACCCAGCAGTGCATTCCACAACCTCACTCTCCTCACTGTGAAGAACTAGCTACATTGCTTCAAATTAAAATTATTTTTCTATAGTCTGAAGGGGTGGCGTTTGGTGCGTTGATCCTCTTTATGGGTAAAATGGTCCCCTGCTATTTGACTCTAATATATTTGTAAAGTGTAATCATGTCCCCTTGCAAGCACCTTTTTCCCCAGAGAAAATAACCCCAACCTTGTCTACCCTCATAATTTAAGTCTTCCATCACTCTAATTAGTTTAGTTGCACCACCCTGCACTCCCTCCAGCTCATTTATATCCCTTTTAAGGACTGGAGTCCAATACTGCACTGCATACTCCAGGTGAGGCTTTACCAGGGACCTATAGGCATAATTATGTTTTCATCCCTTTAGTTAATGCCCTTTTTTATACAAGACAGTACTTTATTTGCTTTAGTGGCCACAATATGACACTGCTAAGAATTATACACAGGTTAGATCAATGCCATCAATAAAATATATTTAAGGGGGTGGTTTGCATTTTGAATGTTGTATGTGCAATTCCCATACTGGAATTCAATAATTGGCTTTACTAATCAATCGCCAATATTCTGTCACATTAATTCAATTAATCTGTAATCCTGTCTACCCTGAACCATTAGCCAAAATTTCAAAGAGAAAAATGGTCCAAAAAAACAGTACTATTAAACATGTATTTTAACCTACAATAGTGGAAACTAAATTTGCATTGATGTAGGTGTTACAGTCTATAGGCCTCAATTTGCTCCTTTGAGAATCTCAATATGCCTGTGTGTGTCTGTGACAAAGCCAGTCTGCATGTTTGAGAGAGAGAGAGAGATCCAGTGTGGATGTGCTTGAATGTGTGTTTATTTGCCTGTGTCTTTAAGAGAGGTATAAGGTATAATTTACTTTTTCTGTGGGCAGAAGTGCAAGAGCAGTAAGCGGTACAAGATTGCACCCTTTAGTGTCCATCCATGAAGCACTCGAGAATAAATCTGACGTGAGTTAAACTGCACAATGTCAGGAGGCACAGGTCAGCCCTGTTCCTACCCCCTGCCACCGGGCAGCCTGCATCCTCTGCCACTCCTTTACATAGACATATGAATGATGTGCCTATGTGCCTCCCCTCTCCCATCACTTTTGCATACAGTGCTGCCAAATGCAGGCAACACTGTACTCAGCGGGCCAGCCACAGGGTTATATGCTCTAAAACGATGTGCATATGTGACAGGAACAGTTTAGCTGCTAAAAATTTCAATTATTGTGTGCCAGTGTTTTGCTATAAGACCAGCTGGATTGGTTGGATTTCTAAATAGCTGAGCATAGGTTTGCCCTTATGTTTTGCCAGACATATGCCAGAAGTAGTAATTACAGATATAAATGGTTATCAGTAGAAGAATTTAAACCTACCACACAAATTGCCAGTTAAAGTCACATTTACAGGGTGATCCAGATGAGAAAAAGAGAATATAGATATCAACCAAATGTTTCAGCATCAGTGCCCTATGACTGTTACATTCCAACATGAGTCGTCTAGCCTTGAAAAAGCAATAAAGCAAAACCCACTGCTATATATGTATTAATTTAAAAAAAGCCAAAACAACTGGAATGCAATATTCTGACTTTATTTTAAAAAAAGCATATGCTGCTATGTATGCAAAGCAGGAAACCCCTTTCCAGTTTTGTCATGTATGCAAGTACCCCAGGTTAGACTGTTAGGCTGGATGGACAGCTTCAGAAACACTAGATAGATACATTTTGATTTTTGAATTATTTTGTATTAGGTTATATAATGTAATACAGTATATATTATAAACCCAGGACACCAGATTCTTAAAAAGTGGTAAATACAGGGCTTATTTCACAGTGAGAAAATATGAGAACACATTTATAGCAAAACTTCAGGCTGCAGCTGCATTCTTATTAGCATAATTTAAACACAATCACATTTTCAGAAAACTGAAAATTGTCATTCAATTTAATTATCAATTATTAAACATTACATACTAAGACACAACAGGCCATTGACTGGAACAGGGTGTTAAAACAGTTTTGAAGGAAGTGTCTTGCAAAGTGATACCTCATTATGGTTAATACAGTAACCTTGCTTGTTAGACAATGATTTCATCATTCTGTCGATTATAGGAAACACAGTAGGACTGCTAATCTCTTGATGCGTTTGCGTTCTAATTCATTTACTCCTATTGAAGAGCTCCTTTTCAAAGAGTATTTGTGTTTTTGTGTTTAGGGGTCGATTGGAAGTGATACTTGGCATTTAGAGAATACATTCCTTGATGAGACTACACAATCCAGAAGATATAGGTATATGTGTCTTTGAGTAGATCCTAAATAAATATCCTTAAAGCAATTGCTGTAGTTTTAGTTTTGGAATGATTTGTCACGTGAAAATCGAATAGGAGAATAGGTTTCATATCTCAGATGGAGTAAAATATCAGAAATGGCAATGATTACAATATAGAAGATTGGTTATAACGCTCTTTTATCACCATAATAAATAATAATGTCAGAATATTATAGTGACCAAAAACATAACATGCTACAAGAAGGTATTAGCATTAGGCAACATGTACTGCATAACATGACTGTAACATTACAACTTGTGAGTCTTTATTTTTGCAGTGAAAAGCCTTATTTGTCAGAGAGATTAACAGATGGTAGTTTTTTTGCATTTCTTTTTTTCAAGGTACTGTTTTTATAAAACTGAGAAAAAGGAAATATGTTTAATTTTTTAATGTATATATTATTTCAAAAATATTTGATTAGGAAGGTGTTATTAAGTTCCATACATCTATATCAGGCTATGAATATAATTCTTACATGAAAATAACTCAGTAATGTATAATTTGGTAACAAATCCCAGAAATGTAGTTTGTGATATGTAATAAATGTATATAGAAAAGTTAAAGAACCAAAGAGATTACTACTGCATCTAAAATGGTTCAAATTCATTAGTAGTAAGGGATTTAAGTTATGGAGAAAGAAGTACAAGGGTAAAAAATTCTCAGCTCAACATTTTCTTTTATACTAATAGAGTGGGAAAGCACAAGGACACCTAATTTCCACCTTGCAGTCCACTCCATCTAGTGAAAAAGATTGCCCAGCAGTCAAAAATCAAAGTCACAATGTCCTGGTGAGAGCTAGAATGGTAACAAGTCTTAGCATGCCGGGAGAGCAAGCATGCAGGCAAGTGCAAATTTGGTCTCTGCAAGGTGTGGAAAGTCACAGTGTTTTTTCAAGTTCTTTATAAAATTTGTAGTTTTTCATCCATATTATGTTGTGTATGGCGTTGTAAAGAACTTTTGTCATTTCAAGTAATAAAAGATAGAACTAATTTAATAAAGTATAGTTGGTGCTTATTATTTTACAAATTCATTTTTCTCTTCACCTTGTAAAACATCACCAAAACTAATTTATTTATGTTTAACAATACATTGTGCTTTTAACAAGCATACTCTCCATAAATGGGAATGCATGAGTTATTTAAATAATTTTTAAAATATGAGGAGTAATATTTAATTGCCCATTGTTAAATCCCAGTGTTACATCTTGAAAATGATACAGCTTATTTATTCTGTTATTACATCTGTAATTCAGTGATCCTTTGCTAAAATGCCAGCCTGTAGTAAGGGTAAAAACAGATGTTATAAAGTAATGTTAGGTTAAGGTCCTACGGTCTATTATGTTGTCATTTTGAAGCATGCAAAGTGGCAAACGTAAAAGAGAATTGCTTTTTAAAGGAAAACTATGCCCCCAGAATGAATACTTAAACAACAGAAAGTTTTTATCACATTATGTTGCCTATTAGATAATCTTACCAAACTAGAATATAGATATCAGTAAATATTGCCCCTTATATCTTTTCCCTTGAACCACCATTTTGAATAGAATAGGATACCTATTCCTCATGAGCAACACCTGGGTAAGACACTGGTTTATATTGGCATCTTAGTCCTTTTGATTTAATGCATTTATTTTGTACAGTTACCCCATATTTTGTATTGTATTTGTCAAGCATTGTTCATGTTGAGGTATTGCATGTTTATGGACTCCAATAGGCATGATGTAGTACTAGGGACAAGTGTCAACTTTGTATGAAATTGATTATAATGAACAGGTTGGATCTTGAACTTTGTCTTGGATTTGCACATTCTTTGACAATTTAGAGGCTAGTCTATAAAGGAATCCCCACAGCAGTTGCCTCCCTCTAATCTGGACATCATCTATGGTGTGAGGGGGGTGGGGTCAATACACCTTTAATAGATCTATGTAATTGATTTGACTGGTAACACTTGAAAAAGAGCCCACAGCACAATGTAGCAGCATAGTTTCTGCATTGGCTTATCTGTTCCTACATTTATTCTGGTATTGACCAGAACTACTGCAGTTCTAAATGTATCAGGAAGACGTGTGGGAGAAAAAGACAAAACACATGTATGTGTGCACTTGGATTGTTTGTGTGCACCATGAATCATATGATCCCATGGGAAGTCCTTAGTACTTAGCATGGCAATTTTCTATTTAGGATTACCCAATGGCTCATTCTGCTAGAAAATATATTATTAAGAAAATTGTTTATTTACATGAAGCAGTGTTTTTAATTTAAGCTGTTTTATACATGTATGTAATGTTTCTCTTTAATAGCTGGAAAATTGCAGATACAACGTAGTATAAAAATATAAAGTTTTGCAATATGCTAACATATGCTAATTTATGTGAGTGGTTTGTTGTGTCCACTTTTTGCTCCTTTAAGTAAAAATCACATTCAGACTGCTAAGCACCTAGATGTTCAGTTTAGTTATAAAGAAATATAGACACTTGAGAAATTCAAAATGTAAAACATGATTTTATTTCTTAACTTGTTAGCAGTAGTGTGATCTAATAAGGATTTTATAACCATAATTTTTCATTCAGCTCATGTGCACATTCATGAATATAAGACCAGATTTATTGAATAGGTTTCAGTGCTGTCTCCTAACTGGCTCCTGAGTTTGATTGTAACCCAGTTACTATATTTTTAGAGTTTTATTGTCTCCCTTATTTGAATTTTTTTTTTCTTCAGGTGCTTCAGTTTAATCTGATAATGTAAACACATACAGTACTGATAAGTTAAATGTATGCACATGCATGCACACATATATACTAGTATTTGACAGTAAGTTGCCTAGCCTACTGTCTAATGTCTGTATCTATGACTAATGTCTATGACTGAAAACACTTTGTAAAGTACTGCTTATTTTGTTGCGATAATGAATGAAGCATAATAATAACAAAAGGTATGGGCACCAAAGAAAATTTACATAAGTGATACAGCTGCACAGGTAGGATTTACCTTTTACACAGTGTCAACATTTGCATACTGTAGGTAAAGAATGCCACTGCCAAAACTACTTTAAGTCATTGGTGGACCTGCTTAATTCTTATGGAAATGGTATATCTATTTTATAGCATTATAATACAAAGTTGTTCATTGAGTCAATTAAAATAAGAAACCTGCCATTTTTAAGAGACGTTATAGTCCCTGGTGAAATTCCCTTTTTGCCTGTTTACATAGTTTATGGCCAATGCCATGTAGGGCATCAGACAATCATTCCCCTGTTTTTCTGTCTGTGACATCATCCAGCCCAGTTACAGGCTGGAGAGCCATCCAAATGGCTGGGCGTCCCAGTGCATCCTTGAGAGAGGGGATTTACAGGGTTTCTGACAGAGCTTATAAAGGGATCCCTGCTGCAGCAGCCAGAGATCCAGATCCAGATCCAGAGAGTGACAGTGCTGCTTCAAAGGAGTTTACAGGAAGAAGGAAAAGCAAAGACTGCGTTTTGCTCTGCTTGAGCATTAGGGAGAGCCAGTTTCTAACTCCTGCCTGTGGATACTTTGGCCACTGTGTGTTTCCCCAGGGTGAGGACAGGTCTTGCTTTTGTGCCTGCCACATGGGAGTGGCTACTACTTTCAAAAGGAAAGGTACCTTGGGGCAGGTAGTGCTACCTAGGGACATAAGAGCTCTTGGGGAAGGGACATTGAACTGACTGGATTTATTGTACATTTATCCACCCGGTGTGGAGTGTGGGACTGTAGCATTGAGAGACTCAGGGGTTAATAGTCCACAAAGGTTACCCAGATATTGTGTGATTTACATTTACAGTTATTGCATACAGTTTTACATAAAGTAAACTGTGCGTGTTTTATTTTTCCTAGTGGAAATCCCCTGAGGTGTGTTCCTCAGTGTTCCCTAGGTAGAGGCACTGCGCTGTAAATCCCAGTTCCCAGTACTTTTCATATGCAAAAGGGACTCAGGGCCCTGGATTGCCAAAGGTTAATTGCTATTTAAAGAGACAGTAACCCAAATTCAGGTTATAGTCATCCACAATCTGATCCTATTGCTCCCATTGACCTGAATGGAAGCATATGGAAGCAAAGGTGTGAGCAGCCCATGAGATTTTTGGGTTTAAAAGCCCATGTATTTTTATTTCTGTGAATTGCCCATTCAGGTCAATAGGGGCCACAGGTGGTTTTCTGTCAACTGAAATATCCTGTCTGAAAAGTGCTGGTTGTGATATTGGCCATAGTTTGTAATAATAGCAGTCTCAGTCAAGTCTTCCTTCAGTGCAGGTGGTAGTCTGAGTGTCTACAAACAATTATTTACATGTAATGAATGGTTGTTAAAACTGGGTTTAAAAAAAGCAGTACATATGATAATTGTTTGCAAACATGGTGGTCTTTTTCACTAGAAAGCTATATGATGTTTTCCGGGGAACACGGCAGGGTTGCAGCATAAATGCAGCTTACAGGAAAAGAGTCAGTTTATTTATTTTTTTTAACACAAAACACCTTCCAGCTGCAGTAAAAAGGAAACAGAAAATAGCTTGTGTCCAGCAACAAAAGTTCAACAAAACATAATTTGCTTACTTTAGAAGAAAAGTGTCCAATTGTTAGTTACTTACCGAGGGGACGACAGGGACGCCCCCTCGACAGGGACGCCCGTCTCTCTCCTCCGCCGCCGATGCGGCTAGGCCTCAGGCGCCGGCTCCTATGGAGCGCGCCACGCGCATGCGCAGCAATTAAAGGGACAGTCACGCTGGCGCGATTGCGCAGGTGCTGGCGCTGATTCGCCATCGTCCAATGGCGCCAAATTCAAATCTTTAAATGGCCAGCAGTCCTTTTGTGCCTTGCCCAACGTAGGTTCTGTTTATTGTTCCTGGGTGTGATTATTTCTGTGATTCTTGTTGTGACCTTTGGCTATTCCTGATTACTGTTTGACTTCCGCCTGCCCTGATCCTTTGGCTTGTTCCTGACTACTCTTTGGATTCCGTTTTTGTACTTCGACCCTGTTAGTTGCTGACCTGGCCTGTGACCTCGACTACTCTGCTGTTTACCGATTTTGTACCGCATTTCCGATTGGTTTCGACTCGGCCCGTTCCTGGACTTTGTTAAACTTTACGTTTAGTTCCCTTGCTCGCCCAGAGTTCTTCCCTCAGTCTCCTCACTATTAAGTCCTGGCGGCAACCGAGTAGCGGAGGGCTCCACCCGACGTGAAAGGCGGCGGTTATAGGCCGAAGCGTGAGCCGAGCCCGGGACATTGGGGTTTACTCTGGGTTGTGGGATACCGAACGTTACATTACGTTGGGCCATAAACTAAGAAGATGGAGCCAGCTGAAGCTACTGCTTCCACCACTCCTTCGGAAGCGATTATGGCAAATCTTCTACAGAGACTTGGTGAACAGGAGGACAAGCAAGACTATATTGTGCAATGTCTTCACGGTCTTTCTTCCAGACTTGACATGATGCAGCAACAGCCTGTTCCTGGTCCGAGTAATACTACTCCTCAGGCAAGTACTTCTCCACCTGCTGGTAGTACCTTCCATGAGCCCAAGGTTGCTTTCCCCGAGAAGTTTGCTGGGGATCTAAGTAAGTTTTTTACTTTCCAAGAGGCCTGTAAACTACATTTCAGTTTTTTACCCTATTCCTTCCCTACTGAGGAGTCTAGGGTGAATTTTGTAGTTACGCTGTTACAGGGTGATGCCCAGCTCTGGGCATTTAGTTTGTCTCAAAGGGATCCAGCCCGTCTCTCCTTAGAGGCTTTCTTTAATGCCATGGCTATTATTTACGATGATCCTGATCGTGCCGCCTCTGCTGACGCTGCCATACGTGCCCTTAAACAAGGCAAACGGCGGGCAGAGGATTATTGTACTGAATTCCGCCGTTGGGCAGTAGAGACGGGCTGGAATGATACGGCTCTTATGAGTCAATTCAGGGTTGGTTTGGCTCCGACTATTAAAGATAGTCTTGTAAATTTTCCTGCACAGTCTTCTCTGGATTCTCTTATGCATCTGGCTATCCAGATTGATCGAAGGCATAGAGAGAGACTCCAGGAAGAGCAGGTTTCCTATGTTACACCTCCTCCCGTAAATGTCTTTAACACCCCTCAAGTCTTTCCTAGATCTTTAGAAGAACCTATGCAGATTGGTTCTACTCGTCTCTCTTCCGAGGAGAGGGTTCGTAGGAGGAATAATGGGTTATGTCTGTATTGTGGGGATAAGGGGCACTTTCGCAACACCTGTCCCAAAGGGCCGGGAAACGACAGAACCTAAGCAGGTCTGGGGAGTCTTGCTTGGGTGATGTCGTTTCTACTCCCCAATCTTCTCAAATTTTAATTCCGGTTCTTTTGAGTTGGGACAGTGGTTGTGTGAAGAGCTCTGCTTTTTTGGATTCTGGGGCAGCGGGTAATTTTTTGGATTTTGGGTTTATTCAAAAACATGGTATTCCTTGGGAACCACAGGTTCCATCTTTCAGATTATCCGCCATTGATGGTAGATCTTTGGGTTCCGGTCTAGTATCTACTCGATCTAAGGTTATTCACATGTCCATTTCTGATCATTTTGAATCTCTTTCATTTTTCATTACTGAGTGCCCACAGACTCCAGTCATTTTAGGCCTCCCCTGGTTACAAGGTCATAATCCCCAGGCTGATTGGCCCTCTGGTAAAATTTTGAAATGGAGTTCTGCATGTATGTATTCTTGTGTTAAGTCTGTCCAGACCCTGGCCGCTACTTCTTTAAAGAGTCTTCCTCCTTGTTATGCCGCTTTTTCTGATGTTTTCTGTAAAAAAGCAGCTGAATCCTTACCCCCCCATAGACCCTATGACTGTGCTATTGAATTATTGTCTGGGTCTTCTCCTCCCAAGGGAAGGACATATCCTCTTTCCCTTCCCGAGTCTTTAGCCATGGAGGAATATATTAAAGAGAATTTGGAGCGGGGGTTCATTAGACCTTCTTCTTCCCCTGCGGGGGCTGGGTTTTTTTTTGTCAAAAAGAAGGATGGGACTCTTAGACCCTGTATCGATTATAGAGGGTTAAATAAGATCATGGTCAAGAATCGTTACCCCCTCCCTTTAATCTCTGAACTCTTTGATAGAGTGAAGGGGGCTGTTATTTTTTCCAAATTGGATCTAAGGGGTGCCTATAATCTAATCAGGATAAAGGAGGGGGATGAGTGGAAGACCGCTTTTAATACCCGAGATGGGCATTATGAATACTTGGTAATGCCAATTTGGTCTGTGTAACGCCCCCGCTGTTTTTCAAGAACTGGTTAACGATATCTTCCGTGATCTTTTGGGTCGGTTTGTCGTTGTGTACTTAGACGACATTCTAATTTTTTCTTCAAATTTGTTTTCCCATCGTGCTCATGTTCGGGAGGTTCTATCCAGGTTAAGGCAGAATCATCTGTATGCTAAGCTTGAGAAATGTCTCTTCGAAGTCTCTGCTGTACCTTTCCTTGGATATATTATTTCCCAAACTGGTCTTCAGATGGAGCCCACTAAAGTCCAAGCAATTCAGCAGTGGGCACAACCCCTTTCTTTGAAAGCGATCCAGAGATTTTTAGGGTTCGCTAATTACTATAGGCAATTTATTCTGAATTTTTCCAAATTGGTGGCCCCAATTACTGCTTTAACTAAGAAAGGGGTTGACCCTAGTATTTGGTCTGCTGAGGCTGTTGAGGCCTTTAGCCTCTTAAAAGAGGCCTTCATTTCTGCTCCAGTTCTCCGGCATCCAGACTCATCTTTGCCTTTTATTGTTGAGGTGGATGCGTCTGAGATCGGTGCCGGAGCAGTATTATCTCAACGACATCCTGTCTCTGGTAAAATTCACCCATGTGCCTTTTTCTCAAAAAAATTTTCCTCTGCTGGGGTCAATTACGATATTGGCAATAGGGAATTATTGGCCATTAAATTGGCATTTGAGGAATGGATCTCCTTGAATCTCCTTGAGGGTGCCAAGCATACAGTTTCTGTGTTCACAGATCATAAAAATTTGTTGTACATTGAATCTGCTAAACGGTTAAATCCTCGTCAAGCCAGGTGGTCATTGTTTTTCTCACGTTTTAATTTTCTCATCACCTACAGACCGGCAGAAAGGAATCTGAAAGCAGATGCCCTTTCTAGAAGTTTTGTCTCCAAGCCTAGGGAGGATTTGAAACCAGTTTCTATTGTTCCTAAGGAGGTGATTGTGGCAGCCTTGAGTCCGGATCTCTCTACCTCCTTATCGAATGCCCAGGTAGATTCCCCTCCTGATATTCCTGTGGGCAAGTTGTTTGTTCCTAGCGATTTACGTGAAGCAGTCTTTCAAGAGACTCATGATTCTAAAGTGGCTGGTCATCCGGGTTGTGTGAAGACTTGCGATTTGTTGTCTCGTACTCTCTGGTGGCCGACTTTAAGACAAGACGTTGCCAAATATATTGAGTCATGCCCAGTCTGCCAACGATCTAAGCCATCTAGATCTTTACCTCAAGGGTTGCTGCAGTCACTTCCTATTCCTGAGAGACCTTGGACTCATATATCCATGGATTTCATTGTAGAATTACCTCCATCGAAGGGGCATACTGTTATCTGGGTAGTGGTGGACCGTTTTAGTAAAATGTCTCATTTTATTCCTCTTTCTGCCCTTCCCTCTGCCAAGATCCTAGCTGAACTTTTCATTGTCCATATATTTAAGTTTCACGGGGCTCCTCTCAATATTGTGTCGGATAGGGGGGTTCAATTAGTGTCCAAATTCTGGGTACTGATTTGTCTTTCTCTTCCGCATATCATCCCCATACCAATGGTCAGACTGAGAGGACAAATCAGACTCTGGAACAATATCTTAGATGTTATGTCTCCTGCAATCAGGCACTTTGGGTTAATTTTCTTCCGTGGGCTGAATTTGCCTATAACAATGCCATTCATTCCTCCACTGGCAAATCTCCTTTTTTCACAGTGTTTGGTCTTCATCCCAGAGTTTTTTCATTTTCAGGTTCTTGTGATCTTCCTGCTGTTAATTCCTTTGTGGAAGATTTTTCTAAGACTTGGCAGGAGGTTCAGAAGTCCTTATCTTCTGCAGTAGCTGCTCAGAAGAGGGCTTCAGACAAACATCGGAGGGATTCTCCTGTGTATCAGGTTGATGACAAGGTTTGGCTGTCCTCCAAAAACATTTCTTTGAAAGTCCCTTCAGCCAAACTGGGTCCCAAATTTATTGGTCCGTTCTCTATATCTGATGTTATCAACCCATGTACTGTCAGGTTAAATCTTCCCCCCGAACTCAAGATTTTTAATTCCTTCCATGTATCTCTGTTGAGACCTGCTAGAGTGGTACGTCAGAATTCTCCTCCTCCCCCTATTTCTGTTGAGGGCCAATCTGAATTTTTGGTTCACAGGTTGATTGACTCTCGTATCTCTAGGGGTAAACTAAATCTGGTTCATTGGAAGGGTTATGGTCCTGAGGAGAGATCCTGGGTTTTTGCTTCTGATCTTAAGGCGGATAGGTTGGTGAGACAGTTTCATTCTAAATTTCCCAACAAACCTAAGGGTCCAGTGGCCCCCTCTGGAGGGGGGGTAATGTTAGTTACTTACCGAGGGGACGACAGGGACGCCTGTCGCCCCCTCGACGGGGACGCCCGTCTCTCTCCTCCGCCGCCGATGCGGCTAGGCCTCAGGCGCCGGCTCCTATGGAGCGCGCCGCGCGCATGCGCAGCAATTAAAGGGACAGTCACGCTGGCGCGATTGCGCAGGCGCTGGCGCTGATTCGCCAGCGTCCAATGGCGCCAAATTCAAATCTTTAAATGGCCAGCAGTCCTTTTGTGCCTTGCCCAACGTAGGTTCTGTTTATTGTTCCTGGGTGTGATTATTTCTGTGATTCTTGTTGTGACCTTTGGCTATTCCTGATTACTGTTTGACTTCCGCCTGCCCTGATCCTTTGGCTTGTTCCTGACTACTCTTTGGATTCCGTTTTTGTACTTCGACCCTGTTAGTTGCTGACCTGGCCTGTGACCTCGACTACTCTGCTGTTTACCGATTTTGTACCGCATTTCCGATTGGTTTCGACTCGGCCCGTTCCTGGACTTTGTTAAACTTTACGTTTAGTTCCCTTGCTCGCCCAGAGTTCTTCCCTCAGTCTCCTCACTATTAAGTCCTGGCGGCATCCGAGTAGCGGAGGGCTCCACCTGACGTGAAAGGCGGCGGTTATAGGCCGAAGCGTGAGCTGAGCCCGGGACATTGGGGTTTACTCTGGGTTGTGGGATACCGAACGTTACACCAATATTCAGTGAGAAAAAACAGACTGGTCTCATAGGGAATTCAGCAGGTGAGTAGGATGTAGCTTCCACAAAACTTCACCTGCTACTCACTTCCTTAAAACATCTCTTGGATGTCCAGTTCACACCTCCAACTGGTTAACCCTGTAATGGCTCTGAAAGGGCTCAAAACCTAAAGAAGGGGCATATATACCTGCCATCAAGGATATATCCCTTCAGAATTGTACAGTTAAAAGAGCAAGTGCTAAACCTTATAAACACAATAAAATTGAGCTTACAATAATTAATGATAAAAATCTATTTGGGAACTGGACTGAACTCACTGCATTATAAAATAGACTGTCAGTTCCAGTTGTAAATTATGCCTTTTGGGGTCCTGGAATTTTCTGCTGTGGAAACAGACAGGCAATCTGGGCTCTTTGGAGTGAGAACATGGCAACAAGGTACAGATAAGTATCATGCAATAACATGGTCAGAGCCAGGATAAAGGTCAGACAGGCTACAATACTTGTGTTCAATGAACATGCAAGGGTCAAAACTCTAAACCAAAACACCAAACTGTAAAGCCATGCTGAACGTATAGCGGTTTTTATGAAATTTCCCAAATTTCATAAAATATCAGCATAAAACATCCTAAATATGAACACCAGGGGTCTAATTAACAATTTGATGACCAATATGCATAGATTTACCAAGCTATGTGGCATACAGAGGCACCCAAATGGATATAGCTGACAAAATTTACATTGGCAAAACAAAGCAACAAAGAATAGTACAAAATGCAATAAAATCACTAAAAACCAATAAAACCACAAAAGTCAATGCTTTTTTTGCCTAGTGTAATCAACAGTCAGAATCACAGTCTGAATATTTTGTGTGTACAATTGGCAAAACTGTGTGTTATGTGTATGTGTGTGCAATTGTGTGTGAGTACTACAAGTGTGTGTGACCCCCCGATCCCCAAAAATGTATGTGTGTGTTTATGTAAGTGTGTATTAGTGTAATAAGTGTGTGTTTGTGTGTGTTAATGTAAGCTTGCATTAGTGTAATAAGTGTGTGTTTGTGTGTGTACCACTAACCTGGGGAAGAGGCTGCAGATCGTTGTGGAGGCGCTGGAGGGGTCCCACCAACTGAAGATACTTGCTTCTTGATCCAGTGTGTTGGGGGGGGGGTTGGCAGGTACAGGAAGTGTGGGCAGCAGTAGGACAAGTAGAATTCACGTGCCTGCTGCTGCCTTGGGGTCCTTAGGCAATCTTGCCCCTGGGGCAACTTGATCCCCCACTCTGCTCAATGCCTAGGGTCGGAGAAATGAGCAGGGATAGAACAAGCGGCTTTAAAAGCTGCTCCTTTGCTCCCCAACCCAGAAGTGCAGCAGATCATAGAACCTACGTTCTGTGGCACTTTGGTACTTTTATCCACAGAACGTAGATTCTACTATCTGTGGCTCTTAAAGAATTAAGCAGGATCTGAAACACAGTTTAGCCAAATAAACAATGCAGGGTCAGGGTTGTTAAGTTAAGAAGTCATTGTACATGCATACCAACATCAAGGGATGCCTCAGACAGCAGTGCCCTGCAGGTAACAAGTGGTGGCAAAAAGCTGCTTCTGGTAAATTAAAGGAGAAGGAAACGAAAAAAATATAACCTACTCCACTTTGTGCGTCATCAGGCCCCCTTCTGAAAAGCTGCAATGAAAACTGTAATTTCAGAATAGTTTTTGGCCACCAGCGTCTAGAAGTCTTGCTGTAATGTAAACTTTGGCGCCGCCATTTTCAAATAGGCACGTCACTTCCGCCCTGGGCAAGCTCCTAGAGCTTTAGAGTTAACAATAAAGGTATGTGTCCTTTCATTTTTTTTATAATAAATCACTGCAGACCTCAGTCAGATATACCCATTCGCTGGATTGCTTTTTATCTTTATTAACAGCTTAGCCCCTCAGCTCCTGCGCTTGCTCGCTGACAAGCTGTAAATTTAAACCAGAGCGAGCGCAGGAGCTTTAAACCTCACTGAGTGTCATAGGAAGCAGGATCGCGATTGGAGATAGAATGAATGAGGCGGGGGCAGAGAGGTCAGTGATGACGTACGGCTCCATCACGTGACCACAACGTCATCTCTACCAAAGGTACACATCAGATTCTAGTGCGCATGCGCAGGGCACTGCTGCTAACTATTGCGCATGCGTGTGCCCTATTCTGAGTGATTTTCGGACTGCAAACTGGGTATGATTTTATATACATGTTTAAACTTTTTTTTAAAACGATTGCTGCCTTTATATTGGGGAAGAAACTAATGAGGGAATGTTTGCTGTTAAAGATATGTTCTGTTCATTGGCAACACTTAGAGCTGAAATTTATTTTTGACTTTCCTTCTCCTTTAAAGAATCAAAATTCTATTTTTTAAACTGGAATTTCAGCTCCACCAGTGCAGAGAGCGCATTTGTGTGATAGCGTTGGGGTCAGTATTACTTCAGCCACCTCAGGGTGGCACAGGGCCTTAAAATGTTCCTGGCATCAGTGCACACTTTCACAAAAGGCTTAGATATTTTTTGAATAATAAGTATAATCAAGATTCGAACATTAAGGTGTTTGTGTTGTAGATTATTTTTCTTGAAAATGGATTTCTGCTAACAAACTATCAGTGAGATAAAGCATATCAGATCTGATATGATCTAGGGACAAGTCCGATTGCCATTTTGGAGTCAGGAAGGAATTTTTTCTCCCTCTGAGGCAAATTGGAGAGGATTCAAATGTTTTTTTTTTTTGCCTTCCTCTGGATTAACTAGCAGTTAGGCACAGTTTCGGATTGGCCCATCGGGATACCAGGAAAAGTCCCGGTGGGCCCAGGTGTCAGTGGGCCCCATGCTGCTAAACATTTGGCCTTTTTCATGGCCTTTCCCTATTTTTTATGAGAACAAAGAGGCTAAATAGTTGAAAAAAAAGAATATTGTATGTAAAGAATAGAGACTAGGAGAATAGAGGTTGAGTGAGGAGAGGAAGATAAATAGTACTAAGAGTGGGCCCCTGGTCTAAGATTAATTGGTGGGCCCCTGGTCAAAGGTTTTTGGGTGGGCCCCTGGTGTCCCAGTCCGACACTGTTTAGGCAGGTTAAAATAGAGTTAAAAGTTTGAACTTGACGGACGTGTCTTTTTTCAACCTAACTTACTAATTAACTATGTATGTGGAATTGATCTGCTGCTTTGTGGAAAAAAGAAGGAAAACATAACCATTTGATTACACTTCCCTAAGTAAGCACCAACTAATTTTTATTGCAGTAAATTGCTTGGATTTAGTTCAGCAAAACAAAAGAGCAAAGACTATTCACAGAAAGGTTCTTCCATTAAAAAATATTTGTCACAGTTATGCAGACTGAGGATAGGAAACGACTGGCAATTACTAATCAAACAGTAAAGGGTAAAATAAAGATTTTCATCAAGTGGGATTTGTATATTTCAATTTGTCATCAGATGTTAATGAACTTATCAATGACTGAACATCATGGGTGTCCGCAGAAAATTTTCCAGGGTGGGGCAAGGAGGCATCTGTGGGCGGGCCTGTGAGATAGGTGGGTGTGTCACTGCCATCAGGGGGTGGAGCTATGCCACGGCGATCAGCCGATTACCGGGTCAATCAAGGGAATCCTGCACAGTTTCCCTAATTTGAAAAACCATCCAGGAAGTTTTGACCCGGGCAACCCTTCAAAATACCGGTTGTCTGACAAGTGGCAACCCTAGTTCACACAAAGATGGCAAAGTGGCAAATTCATGTATAAATACCCCCAGAACTCACAAACAGATGGTACAGTGGCAAGTCACAAACAGATGGCACAGGGGCAAGTACATGTATAAATACCCCCAGAACTCACAAACAGATGGCACAGGGGCAAGTACATGTATAAATACCCCCAGAACTCACAAACAGATGGCACAGGGGCAAGTACATGTATAAATACCCCCAGAACTCACAAACAGATGGCACAGGGGCAAGTACATGTATAAATACCCCCAGAACTCACAAACAGATGGCACAGGGGCAAGTACATGTATAAATACCCCCAGAACTCACAAACAGATGGCACAGGGGCAAGTAATTGTATAAATACCCCCAGAACTCACAAGTACAAGGCTGCAGACTGCAATAGATAGGGCTTTCCTTCCTTCGTTTTCTCCCACGCTGCAATCTGTGCTACTGGCCAATCAGATGCTCCCTGGCTGCTCTCTCTCTGTCACAGCTGAAGTAATACGATCCGGCAGCACCATGACAAGGGAGGGGGGAGCGAGCAGCTAGGGAAGGAGTTAAAAGAAAACTCTGCTGCACAGAAGAAAAATCTTCGAGGGATCGCGACAGAAACCACAGTAAGCTGGGGCCAATGCACGAACAGGTGGAAACTTATGTGCACAGTCCCAGGGGGGGCACTGCCCCCTCTTGCCCCCCTCTGTGGACGCCCATGCTGAACATGTGCTTTTATACAGTGTGATCCAATTTTACAAGCAACCCTTGAATTAATATACTAGATATACAGAAAGGAACAAGTACTACAAGAAAAAACAAACATGTAAAGAGAAAAAATGTTTAACCCTTTCCCTGCCAGCCGTTTTGTCCTAGATGCGAACATCTACTGCCAAGCAGTTTTTAGATATTTTGCACTCTTTCACTTTAAGGGCCTTTCCTGGGGTGGTCTTTTAGTTTACCCAGGAAAACAATATATTGTTTTTTTCAGGACAACGTGAACTTTAACAATATGCAAGAATTTTGGTGTAATTCTACTTCTGTAAAAAAATATAGGCTTCTAAGTATCTAATAAAATGAAAAAAATCATGTTTCACAAAGAACAATCACATATATCAGAAACATCATTTATTTTATGTACGAGAACACAGCCGATTTAGAAAGGTCTATGTCTCCTGAACGCGGCAATACCAAATATATATCGTTTTATGGAGATTTCTCACATGTATAGCTCAAAATCTACAAGCAGTACACAACCAAATTTCCAAAGCAGCGCTCCCCAAACGGCATACTTCTGATTTCAAGGCCAAACATTCCGCTAACTGTAGGTTTACCCTAGAAAACTACCCATTACTAGAAAGAACAGATTCTGGTGAACCAAAAATGGGTAAAAATATCTTTGTACTCCAAACTACCAAGTTGCAATTGTTTCCTAAAGTTATAATGTTTTATAGAAATTGGTGAATTTTTTGAAAAATTACCTCAAAGCTTCAACTCTACAGCAACATATCTCCCACACATCATTAGGTATCAATGTAAAACACCCCGAATATGAAATCCTGGGGTCCACTGAACAGTTTGATGCCCAATATGTATAGGTGTACCCAAGCACGTGGCATAGGGGGCCCCAAAAGTAAGACCCCCCATTTGTTCTGTCATTTCAGATACTGCAAAATCAAGACATTTACATAGTTTTGGGGGGCGGCAAAGGTAGAAAAAAGGACGTTCACCCCAGAAAACCATATATTTTCGGAAAGTACACATTCCTCTGAATCCAAATTGGGTATGCATGTCTTTTTACACCAAAGTACCAAGCGGCAAACCATTCCTAGATTTGGTGATTTTGGCGACATTTCCAAAAATCACCTAAAAATGTCTACCCTGCAGCATCGTATTACCCACATACTTTTAGGTATCAAGAGAAATCACCCCAAATATGAAAGCCTAGGGTCCTCTGAACAGTTTGATGCCCAATATGTATAGGTGTACCCAAGCATGTGGCATACAGGGGCCCCAAAAAGAAGACCCCCATATGGTCTGTCATTTTAGGTACTGCAAAATCAACACATTTACATCGTTTTGGGGGGGGCAAATGTAGAAAAAAGTAAGTTCACCCCAGAAAACCATATATTTTCGGAACGTACGCATTGCCACGAATCTAAATTGGGTATGCATGTCTTTGTACTCCAAAGTACCAAGCCGCAAACCATTCCTAAATTTGGTGATTTTGGTGACATTTCCAAAAATCACCTCAAAATTTCTACCCTGCAGCATCGTATTACCCACATACTTTTAGGTATCAAGAGAAATCACCCCAAATATGGAAGCCTAGGGTCCTCTGAACAGTTTGATGCCCAATATGTATAGGTGTACCCAAGCATGTGGCATACAGGGGCCCCAAAAAGAAGACCCCCATATGGTCTGTCATTTTAGGTACTGCAAAATCAACACATTTACATCGTTTTGGGGGGGGCAAATGTAGAAAAAAGTAAGTTCACCCCAGAAAACCATATATTTTCGGAAAGTACACATTCCCACGAATCCAAATTGGGTATGCATGTCTTTGTACTCCAAAGTACCAAGCCGCAAACCATTCCTAAATTTGGTGATTTGGTGACATTTCCAAAAATCACTTCAAAATTTCTACCCTGCAGCATCGTATTTCCCCACATACTTTTAGGTATCAAGATAAATCACCCCAAATATGAAAGCCTAGGGTCCTCTGAACAGTTTGATGCCCAATATGTATAGGTGTACCCAAGCACGTGGCATACAGGGGCCCCAAAAGGAAGACCCCATATAGTCTGTCATTTCAGGTACTGCAAAATCAACACATTTACATCGTTTTGGGGGGGGGCAAAAGTAGAAAAAAGTAAGTTCACCCAAGAAAACCATATATTTTCGGAAAGTACACATTCCCACAAATCCAAATTGGGTATGCATGTCTTTCTACGGCAAAGTACCAAGCCGCAAACCATTCCTAAATTTGGTGATTTTGGTGACATTTCCAAAAGTCACCTCAAAATTTCAACCCTGCAGCATCGTATTACCCACATACTTTTAGGTATCAAGAGAAATCACCCCAAATATGAAAGCCTAGGCTCCTCTGAACAGTTTGATGCCCAATATGCATAGGTGTACCCAAGCACGTGGCATACAGGGGCCCCAAAAAGAAGACCCCCATATGGTCTGTCATTTTAGGTACTGCAAAATCAACACATTTACATTGTTTTGGGGGGGCAAAAGTAGAAAAAAGTACGTTCACCCCAGAAAACCATATATTTTTGGAAAGTACACATTCCCACGAATCTAAATTGGGTATGCATGTCTTTGTACTCCAAAGTACCAAGCCGCAAACCATTCCTAAATTTGGTGGTTTTGGTGACATTTCCAAAAGTCACCTCAAAATTTCTAACCTGCAGCATCGTATTACCCACATACTTTTAGGTATCAAGAGAAATCACCTCAAATATGAAAGCCTAGGGTCCTCTGAACAGTTTGATGCCCAATATGTATAGGTGTACTGAAGCACGTGGCATATACGGGCCCCAAAACGAAGACCCCCATTTGTTCTGTCATTTCAGATACTGCAAAATCAACACAGTTATATAGTTTTGGGGGGCGGCAAAGGTAGAAAAAAGTACGTTCACCCCAGAAAACCATATATTTTCGGAAAGTACACATTCCCCTGAATCCAAATTGGGTATGCATGTCTTTCTACTCCAAAGTACCAAGCCGCAAACCATTCCTAAATTTGGTGATTTTGGTGACATTTCCAAAAATCACTTCAAAATTTCTACCCTGCAGCATCGTATTACCCACATACTTTTAGGTATCAAGATAAATCACCCCAAATATGAAAGCCTAGGGTCCTCTGAACAGTTTGATGCCCAATATGTATAGGTGTACCCAAACACGTGGCATATATCGGCCCTAAAATAAAGACCCCCCCCCCTTGTATGGTCTGTCATTTCAGGTACTGCAAAATCAACACATATACATTGTTTTTGGGGGGGCAAAGGTAGAAAAAAGTAAGTTCACCCCAAAAAAACATATATTTTTGGAAAGTACACATTGCCACGAATCTAAATTGGGTATGCATGTCTTTGTACTACAAAGTACCAAGCCGCAAACCATTCATAAATTTGGTGATTTTGGGGACATTTCCAAAAATGACTTCAAAATTTCTACCCTGCAGCATCGTATTATCCACATACTTTTAGGTATCAAGAGAAATCACCCCAAATATGAAAGCCTAGGGTCCTCTGAACAGTTTGATGCCCAATATGTATAGGTGTACCCAAGCACGTGGCATATAGGGGCCCCAAAAGGAAGACCCCGATATGGTCTGTCATTTCAGGTACTGCAAAATCAACACATATACATTGTTTTTGGGGGGGCAAAGGTAGAAAAAAGTAAGTTCACCCCAGA
This sequence comes from Xenopus laevis, assembly GCF_017654675.1. Lineage (NCBI taxonomy): Eukaryota > Metazoa > Chordata > Amphibia > Anura > Pipidae > Xenopus > Xenopus laevis. Next base: position 64,327,501 of record NC_054373.1, read on the forward strand.
AAACCATATATTTTCGGAAAGTACACATTGCCACGAATCCAAATTGGGTATGCATATCTTTCTACTCCAAAGTACCAAGCTGCAAACCATTCCTAAATTTGGTGATTTTGGTGATATTTCCAAAAATCACCTCAAAATTTCCACCATGCAGCATCGTATTTCCCACATACTTTTAGGTATCAAGATAAATCACCCCAAATATGAAAGCCTAGGGTCCTCTGAACAGTTTGATGCCCAAAATGTATAAGTGTACCCAAGCACGTGGCATACAGGGGCCCCAAAAGGAAGACCCCCATATGGTCTGTCATTTCAGGTACTGCAAAATCAACACATTTACATTGATTTGAGGGGGGGCAAATGTAGAAAAAAGTAAGTTCACCCCAGAAAACCATATATTTTCGGAAAGTACACATTGCCACGAATCTAAATTGGGTATGCATGTCTTTGTACTCTAAAGTACCAAGCCGCAAACCATTCCTAAATTTGGTGATTTTGGTGACATTTCCAAAAATGACTTCAAAATTTCTACCCTGCAGCATCGTATTACCCACATACTTTTAGGTATCAAGAGAAATCACCCCAAATATGAAAGCTTAGGGTCCTCTGAACAGTTTGATACCCAATATGTATAGGTGTACCCAAGCACGTGGCATACAGGGGCCCCAAAACGAAGAACCCCATATGGTCTGTCATTTCAGATACTGCAAAATCAACACATTTACATTGTTTTGAGGGGGGAAAATGTAGAAAAAAGTAAGTTCACCCCAGAAAACCATATATTTTCGGAAAGTACACATTCCCACGAATCTAAATTGAGTATGCATGTCTTTGTACTCCAAAGTACCAAGCCGCAAACCATTCCCAAATTTGGTGATTTTGGTGACATTTCCAAAAGTCACCTCAAAATTTCTAACCTGCAGCATCGTATTACCCACATACTATTAGGTATCAAGAGAAATCACCCCAAATATGAAAGCCTAGGGTCCTCTGAACAGTTTGATGCCCAATATGTATAGTGTACCCAAGCACGTGGCATACAGGGGCCCCAAAAGGAAGACCCCCATATGGTCTGTCATTTTAGGTACTGCAAAATCAACACATAAACATAGTTTTGGGGGGGAGCAAAGGTAGAAAAATGTACATTCACCCCAGAAAACCATATATTTTCGGAAAGTACACATTCCCGCGAATCCAAATTGGGTATGCATGTCTTTGTACTCCAAAGTACCAAGTCGCAAGCCTTTCCTAAATTTGGCGATAAAAGCAACAGTTTTTACATTTTTGAAATTGCCTAAAAATATTGCAATTGGCCGCATTTATTTCACCCAATTTTTTGCATACAATTGTAAAACACCATAAATATTGATGCCAAGGGTCTACTGAACAGTTTGATGCCCAATATGCATTGATATACCAAGGCAGCTGGCATATGCGGACCCCAAATGAAAATAGTGCATATGATTTACTCCGCTGCCGATTTGCCTTCTGTGAACATAGACCCTTGACTTCATATTATGTGCCTCAAGACCCTCCTAACAGCAAAGACCCCCCAAAACCATATGTTTTTGGAAAGTACACATTCTGACGAATCCACCAAAGATAAAGACGTCTTTCTACACCAAACTACCAAACTGCAAAGCTTTTCTAAACGTAGAGGTTTTTACAACATTTCTGAAAATCGCCTAAAATTGTTGCAGTTTGCCGCATTTATCGCACACAATGTTTTACGTATAAAGAGAAATCACCCTAAATATGGACGTCAGAGGTCTACTGAATAGTTTGATGCCCAATATGCAAAGATTTACCAAAGTATGTGGCGTGTACGGACCCCAAATGAAAAACATGCATATGAATTTTCACGCTGGCCAACTAAGCTGCAGAAAAGAGAGCCCCAACTGTGCGTTATGTGCCGTATGACCCACAAAATGTAAAAAAGAAAACTATATATTTTTGGAAAGCATATATTCTGGCGAATCAAACTAAGTAAAATAAATCTTTCTATACCAAAGCACCAAACAGCAAAACAATACTAAAGATTCAAAAGGAACAATAATGCAGGGATAAAATTGCAATAAAACCACAAAAATAGCGTAAATCAATGAAATAACAAAATAATTGATCCGACAGCGTAATTAGTGGCCGAAATCGATTATCCAATAGTCACGCTGTCAAAATAACATGTTTTTAGGCAAAACAAACAGTACAATGAATAAGTAAAAAAAAAAAAAAAAAACCTGTTTGTGAGTTTTTGTGTATACATATTTGTGCACTAATAAAAGTTGTCTGAGTGTGCAAATACATGTAATTAAGTGTAAATAAGTGTACAAAATTGACCAAGTGTGCTAAAATAAAAAAATAAAAAATACAAATTTTTACTAAAATGTTTGTGTAAGTGTATAAATGTACTGTAGGTATGTGTAAGTGCAGGTAAGTGGGTAAAAAAACGTGCACTTACCGTTTTTGTAGCAGGAGGATCGCTGGAACAGATGGAGGCAGCCAGAACAGCGTGTCTGCAGAGTTACTGCGCAGCAGGAAGTGTGTGGGCGGCTGTTCAGGAAGGAAGAGGTGAGTATGACGCAGCAGCGCTATTTCCCGCGCATTTGCGACTTTGAAGTCGGATCTGCGACAATCGTGTCGCAGATCCGACTCGACAGCCCCCCAGCCTTGTTGCCCAGGGGGCTGTCAACCCTTCCGACTCTCTGCGGAGGCGGCAAAAGCCGCCGATGCAGAGACTAGGGCTCAGCTGCAGGAGAATGTACATGGTACGTTCTTGGCAGCCTGAGCCCTGAACCGCCAGCACGTACGCCGTACGTGCTTGGCGGTTAAAGGGTTAAAATCTACTGTATACAGTAATTGCTTGCATTAGAAGAAAATAATAACAAACCAAAAATGGAAAATAAAAAAGTTTATATCTGTGCTTGGAAACTTGTGCAATTTTTTTTTTTTATATTTTTTTTGAGTTTGAGGGGAAAAATCTCATTACAAAAAAATATCAGGGCAAAACTCTACTATTTTTTCTATAATCGTGTGTTTTTCCATTGCATGTTTAATTACTTGGATAGCTGAGATAAGACCCAAATGTTACCGCAATCTCATTTAATCACTGAAGAAATTCTATTGCAAATGAAAATTGCATTGTTCAATTGATTTCATTGAGGCTATAAAACCTCAGCTGCTTTAAATGAGAACTAAACCCCAAAAATAAATATGGCTAGAAATTCTGTATTTTATATACACTGAACTTATTGAACCTGCCTAGATGTTAAGCATTTCTATATTAGTCATGATCCAGGCCATCAAAGTTGTCACAGTTTCCCCATCATGGATTTTTCTAGGAGTGTCTGGGACACGCACATGCTCTGTGTACTTTGAGCAGCTGTTGAGAAGCTTGTTAGGGGGTCGTCGCAAATCATCAAGTAGAAAATTAGGTTTGTCTGTCATAGAAGCTGATGCTACAGGGCTGATTATTAAATGTTGATGCTAATTGTACTGTTTTCTGTGCTGCCATGTACCAATAATCTCAGTTATTTAATAATTAGCCTAATATTGTGACATTTATATTTTATATATTCAGTATATTGTGTGTCGGCCCTTATGTTCAGTTAACTAACAGCAACACAGAGCATGTGCGGTGAATAAGCAGAAAGAAGATGGGGAGCTACAGGGACATCTTTGTGGCCCAGATCTGCGCCGCTAAATGGGTGTGATTGCCTTTGGCCTTACTTCTTTAGTTAAGCTTTAGTTCTGCTTTAAGAATGTTTTTAAAAACATGAACTTCAACTTGCTTGAATGCTTCCTATCAGGACCAGCTGGGATTCAAACATTGTGTTTGCAGTTGCTGGACTTGCGTTTACCTTTTGAGCCACTGGAGGCTATTTGGGCTGGTCCTGAGCTGTTCATCTATGTTCCTTACTCTGCCTGTTACCAGTCTGCCTCCTCCCTGGTCTCCTCCCATCTTGTTACCCTCATGTGTTTCCTATCTCCATTTATGTCCCCTTTATAAACCCAGTCCTGACCCTTGCTCGGGCTTGGTCATTGCATATTCCCTGTAAGACTTGCCATTAGAGATGTCGCGAACTGTTCGCCGGCGAACTTGTTTGCGCGAACATCGGGTGTTCGCGCTCGCCGGAAGTTCGCGAACGTCGCGCGACGTTCGCCATTTTGGGTTCGCCATTGTTGGCGCTTTTTTTTGCCCTCTCACCCCAGACCAGCAGGTACATGGCAGCCAATCAGGAAGCTCTCCCCTGGACCACTCCCCTTCCCTATAAAAACCGAAGCCCTGCAGCGTTTTTTCACTCTGCCTGTGTGTGCTGAAGAGATAGTGTAGGGAGAGAGCTGCTGCCTGTTAGTGATTTCAGGGACAGTTGAAAGTTTGCTGGCTAGTAATCGTTTTGATACTGCTCTGTTATTGGAGGGACAGAAGTCTGCAGGGGTTTGAGGGACATTTAAGCTTAGGTAGCTTTGCTGGCTAGTAATCTACCTTCTACTGCAGTGCTCTGTATGTAGCTGCAGTGGGCAGCTGTCCTGCTTCTGATCTCATCTGCTGACTGCTGCAATAACAGTAGTCCTTGTAAGGACTGCTTTTATTTATTTTTTTGTTGTTTTACTACTACTACTACTACTACTATAAGAGCCCAGTGCTATTAGTCTAGCAGTGTTGGGGAGTGGGACTGGTGTGCTAATCTGCTGCTCCTAGTAGTTCAGCAGCACCAACTTTAATTTTTTTTTTTAATATTCATTTTTTTTTTATTTTACTTTTTTTTATTTTACTACCGCTGTAGTAGTGTATAAGTTGACCTTTTAGGCATTATTTGCCCTGTAGGCATTATTTGCACACTGTTTTCTTCAACCCGCCATCTAGCTGTGTGACCTTGTTCACATTCTGTCTAAATATCCATAATATTACCGTCTCCAGAAAAAACACCGGAGTGACTTTTTTCAAGCAGCCATAATATATTTTACGTAATCCGTATCCACCGCTGTAGTAGTGTATACGTTGACCTTGTAGGCATTATTTGCACACTGTTTTCTTCAACCCGCCATCTAGCTGTGTGACCTTGTTCACATTCTGTCTAAATATCCATAATATTACCGTCTCCAGAAAAAACACCGGAGTGACTTTTTTCAAGCAGCCATAATATATTTTACGTAATCCGTATCCACCGCTGTAGTAGTGTATACGTTGACCTTGTAGGCATTATTTGCACACTGTTTTCTTCAACCCGCCATCTAGCTGTGTGACCTTGTTCACATTCTGTCTAAATATCCATAATATTACCGTCTCCAGAAAAAACACCGGAGTGACTTTTTTCAAGCAGCCATAATATATTTTACGTAATCCGTATCCACCGCTGTAGTAGTGTATACGTTGACCTTGTAGGCATTATTTGCACACTGTTTTCTTCAACCCGCCATCTAGCTGTGTGTATTATCGTTTCCAGAAAAACCAACTGAGTTTTTGTTGTTGTTGTTGTTTTTTTAAAAATAATGCCAGGCAAAGGCAGGCCGCCACGCAGAGGCCGTGCTAGGGGCCGTGCTGCTATGCAATCCTGTGGCCCTAGCAAATTGCCCAGTTTTAAAAAGCCAATGACCCTGAACTCCCAAAATGCTGAAGAGGTAGTTGACTGGCTTACACAGCACACCCCATCTTCTACCGTTTCTAACTTTACCACAACATCCTCCTCATCCTCCACTGCTATGGCCACCCCACGTAACACTTCCTCCACCACCGGTGCCCCTTCTTCACTGGGGTCAGAGGAGTTATTTTCCCATGAGGTTCTTGAACTGAGTAATGCGCAACCATTATTGCCAGAAGAAGATGAAGGAGATGAGGACCTTACACCAGATTTAATTCTGGCAGAGAACACGATAGAGATGGACATAATGAGTGATGAGGAGGAGGTCCCCGCTGCTGCTTCCTTCTGTGATGTGTCAGAAGAAATTGATGCATCTGAGGAGAATGATGATGAGGAGATTGATGTTTTGTGGGTGCCTAGTAGAAGAGAGCAAGAGGAGGGTAGTTCAGATGGAGAGACGGAGAGTCAGAGAGGCAGTAGGAGAATAAGACTTAGAAGAAGCAGGGAGGACAGCCCGCAGGGATCAGTAGGGCAACAACATGTATCGGCACCTGTGTTCAGCCGGCCAACGCACCCGCCATTGCCGCCAATACCGCCAACTCCGCCAACTTCTACTGTTACCGCCAGATCGCACACTTCCAAAAAGTCAGCAGTGTGGGATTTTTTTAATGTGTGTGCCTCTGACAAAAGCATTGTAATTTGCAATGAGTGCAGTCAGAAACTGAGCCTTGGTAAGCCCAACAGCCACATAGGTACAACTTCTATGCGAAGGCACATGAGCGGCAAGCACAAAGCACTTTGGGAGCAACACCTCAAAGGCAACAGGCAAACTAAAAGCCACACTCCTTCTGGTCCAGCATCTTACTGCTCTACCTCTGCTCTCCTTGACCCGTCTGAACCACCCTCCACTCCGCCTTCCACCTTGACCACCTGTTCCCATTCCCAGTCATCTGCCACCAGCCAAGTTTCTGTGAAGGCCATGTTTGAGCGTAAGAAGCCAATGTCTGACTGTCACCCCCTTGCCCGGCGTCTGACAGCTGGCTTGTCTGCACTCTTAGCCCGCCAGCTTTTACCATACCAGCTGGTGGACTCTGAGGCCTTCCGCAAATTTGTAGCAATTGGGACACCGCAGTGGAAGGTACCCAGCCGCAATTTTTTTTCTAAAAAGGGAATACCACACCTGTACCAACATGTGCAGAGCCAAGTTACCGCATCTCTGTCACTTAGTGTTGGGCCAAAGGTCCATATGACTACTGACGCATGGTCCTCCAAGCATGGTCAGGGCAGGTATGTCACCTACACTGCCCACTGGGTGAACTTGGTAATGGCTGGGAAGCAGGGAATGGGTAGCTCAACAACAACAGTGGAGTTGGTGTCACCGCCACGGATTGCACGCGGTTCTGCCACCACCTCTACTCCTCCATCGCTCTCTACCTCGTCTTCTTCTTCTTCTTACTCTGCTGCTGGGTCCTCCTTCTCCTCCTCCACACCTGTGCACCCCCAGCTCCCCCTAGGCTATTCGACGTGCCAGGTACGCCGTTGTCACGCTGTCTTGGGGATGACGTGCCTGGAAAGCAAAAACCATACCGGATCTGTACTCCTGTCATCTCTGCAGTCACAGGCCGATCGGTGGCTGACCCCACACCAACTGCAGATCGGAAAAGTGGTGTGTGACAATGGAAGCAATCTGTTGGCAGCGTTGAGACTAGGCAATTTAACACAAGTGCCCTGCATGGCACATGTGTTAAATTTAATAGTCCAACGTTTTGTCTCCAAGTACCCAGGATTCCAGGACGTTCTCACCCAGTCCAGAAAGGTGTCGGCCCATTTCAGACGTTCCTACACAGCCATGGCACGCCTTGCTGACATTCAGCAGCGCTACAACATGCCAGTCAGGCGTTTGATTTCTGACAGCCAGACTCGCTGGAATTCAACGCTCCTTATGTTGGAACGTCTGCTGCAACAACAAAGGGCCGTCAACGAGTACCTTTTTGAACTGGGTGGTAGGACTGGATCTGCACAGCTGGGGATTTTTTTCCCCCGTTACTGGGTGCTTATGCGCGATGCCTGCAGGCTCATGCGACCTTTTGAAGAGGTGACAAATATGGTCAGTCGCACCGAAGGCACCATCAGCGACCTAATACCCTTCGCTTTCTTCCTGGAGCGTGCCGTGCGACGAGTGACAGATGAGGCTGTAGACCAGCGTGACGAGGAGCTGGAAGCGCACGATTTCTGGTCGGAATCACCAGAACGAACCCAGGCACCTGCTGCAACGCAGGGAGAGGTGCCAGAAGTGGAGTCAGAGGAGGAAGGTGGCTTTGTGGAGGAGGAGGAGGAGGACCAACAGGAGCAGGCTTCCCAGGGGGCTAGTGGTGACCTTTTGGGGACCCCTGGTCTTGTACGTGGCTGGGGGGAGGAGACCGTGGATGATGCAGTCCTTGATAATGAGGAAGCGGAGATGGATAGCTCTGCATCCAACCTTGTGAGAATGGGGTCTTTCATGCTGTCATGCCTGTTGAAGGACCCCCGTATCAAGAGGCTTAAGGAGAAGGACCTGTACTGGGTCGCAACGCTACTAGACCCTCGGTACAAGCATAAAGTGTCAGAAATGTTACCAACATACCACAAGTCCGAAAAGATGCGGCATTTACAAACCAGCCTGCAAAACATGTTGTACAATGCTTTTAAGGGTGATGTCACTTCAGGAACTCATCAACATTCCAGGGGCAGAGGTGCCAGTAATCCTGCCACGAGCACACCTGCAAGGACAAAGCCCTTTGGCCAGTCTGTAACGTCAGACATGCAAATGTTTTTCTGTCCAAGGCAGCGCCACAACCCTTCTGGATCCACCCTCAAAGAACGCCTCGACCGGCAGGTAGCGGACTACCTGGCATTAACTGCAGATATCGACACTCTGAGGAGCGATGAACCCCTGGACTACTGGGTGCGCAGGCTTGATCTGTGGCCAGAGCTGTCACAATTTGCCATGAACCTCTTGTCTTGCCCAGCCTCAAGTGTGCTCTCAGAAAGGACCTTCAGTGCAGCAGGAGGGATTGTAACTGAGAAGAGAACTCGCCTAGGTCACAAAAGTGTCGATTACCTGACCTTTATTAAAATGAATGAGGGGTGGATCTCGGAGGGTTACTGCACGCCGGAAGACTTGTTCTGACTTCTATGCAGCTGTCCTTCTCTTCAAGCCTCATGACTCCACACACAGCTGTCCTTTAGCGTCCTCCTCCTCCCTCCGCCACCGTTACAAACTAGGGTGCAAACCCTACTGGTTTAATTTTTTCTGGCCTCTGTGCTTCAGTGGCTGCAACCAAAAAAACTGGGCAAACAATGTCTACAAGGTCAACGTATGGCAAAAAATGACTATTTTCAGCATTTATATGGCATATTTTTTCTGGCAACTGTGCTTCAGTGGCTGCGTCCAAAAAAATGCATATTTTCTGCATTTATATGGCATAATTTTTCTGGCCTCTGTGCTTCAGTGGCTGCAACCAAAAAAATTTATATTTTCAGCATTTATATGGCATAATTTTTCTGGCCTCTGTGCTTCAGTGGCTGCAACCAAAAAAATTTATATTTTCAGCATTTATATGGCATAATTTTTCTGGCAACTGTGCTTCAGTGGCTGCGACCAAAAAAATTACTATTTTCAGCATTTATATGGCATATTTTTTCTGGCCTCTGTGCTTCAGTGGCTGCGGCCAAAAAAACTGGGCAAACAATGCCTACAAGGTCAATGACGTTGACCTTGTAGGCATTGTTTGCCCAGTTTTTTTGGCCGCAGCCACTGAAGCACAGAGGCCAGAAAAAATATGCCATATAAATGCTGAAAATAGTAATTTTTTGCCATACGTTGACTCAACGTATATGGCAAAAAATGACTATTTTCAGCATTTATATGGCATATTTTTTCTGGCAACTGTGCTTCAGTGGCTGCGACCAAAAAAATGCATATTTTCTGCATTTATATGGCATAATTTTTCTGGCCTCTGTGCTTCAGTGGCTGCAACCAAAAAAATTTATATTTTCAGCATTTATATGGCATAATTTTTCTGGCAACTGTGCTTCAGTGGCTGCGTCCAAAAAAACTGGGCAAACAATGTCTACAAGGTCAACGTATGGCGAAAAATTACTATTTTCAGCATTTATATGGCATATTTTTTCTGGCAACTGTGCTTCAGTGGCTGCGTCCAAAAAAACTGGGCAAACAATGCCTACAAGGTCAACGTATGGCAGTTGTTTAAAGAGAACAGTAGATTACTAGCCAGCAAAGCTACCTAAGCTAAAATGTCCCTCAAATCCCTGCAGACTTCTGTCCCTCCAATACAGAGCAGTATCAAGCAGATTACTAGCCAGCAAGCTTACTATCATCTGTCCCTGAAATCACTAACAGCTCTCCCCCTACACTATCTCTTCCAAGCACACACAGGCAGATTTTTCAGATACATTTTTGCCCTTGATCCCCCTCTGGCATGCCACTGTCCAGGTCGTTGCACCCTTTAAACAACTTTAAAATCATTTTTCTGGCCAGAAATGTCTTTTCTAGATGTTAAAGTTCGCCTTCCCATTGAAGTCTATGGGGTTCGCGAACCGTTCGCGAACCGCTCGCATTTTTGCGCAAGTTCGCGAATATGTTCGCGAACTTTTTTTCCGACGTTCGCTACATCCCTACTTGCCATGCTTTTTCCAAGCTCCTGTGTTCCAAGTTCCTGATTCCTAGTTACTTTGTCCTGATCCTGTGTCCTGATCCCTACCTTTGTGGATTACCCGGTATTGACTTTGGCCTGTTCTCAATACGATTCCTGCTTGCCATTTCTTGTCCTGACCTGTGTTCCTTCCAACTGCTGCAGATTCCCCGGTCCTGACCATGGCTTGTTTCTGACTATTTTCCCCATCACTGCCTGTATTTTTGTTGCACCTGTTCTGTAAGTTTAATCTTTATTAAACCTTACTTTCCTATGGCTTCAAGACTCTGTCCTGCCATCTATGGGTATACCCCAGGCTTCCCAACTCACCTACTGTATTACCTCACAAATACCTCTCTGCAGTAGGGATGCAGCGAACGGCGGAAAAAATGTTCGCAAACATATTCGCGAACTTGCGTCAAAAATGCGAACGGTTCGCGAACGTCGCGAACCCCATAGATTTCAATGGGAAGGCGAATTTTAAAAGCTAGAAAAGACATTTCTGGCCAGAAAAATGATTTTAAAGTTGTTTAAAGGGTGCAACGACCTGGACAGTGGCATGCCAGAGGGGGATCAAGGGCAAAAATGTATAAAAATACATTGTTGACACAGCGCTGCGTTTTGTGCTGTAAAGGGCAGAAATCACACTACGTCACTCAGGTGATGTTTCTGGACACGGAATGTGAAAAAGCTCACACAGCTAGGTGGCACTTGGTGAAAGACTGGGCAAACAATGCCTGCAAGGGCAACGTATACAGTAGTGGGTACGGAATATATTATTGCTGCTGTAAAAACATCACTCAGGTGATGTTTACGGACACGGAATTATTATTGTTATTTAGACAGAATGTGAAAAAGCTCACACAGCTAGGTGGCACTTGCATACCTCCCAACTGTCCCTCTTTTGACCACTCAACCCCCTGTCCCTCTTTTGTACTGGAAAGTCCCTCTTTTCTCTGCACTGAACAGCCAGAAAAAAAACAGTTTCTAACTTAATTAGCTTTTGGCAGAGAGCTCAGAACAGCTAACAGGTGCAAATAAGATACTTTGTAACAATTTTGACTTTGGTTGGTGCTGGTAGTGGTGAACTACTAGGAGGAGCAGCACACCAGTCCCTCTTTTCTCTGAACTGAACAGCCAGAAAAAAAAACAGTTTCTAACTTAATTAGCTTTTGGCAGAGAGCTCAGAACAGCTAACAGGTGCAAATAAGATACTTTGTAACAATTTTGACTCTGGTTGGTGCTGGTAGTGGTGAACTACTAGGAGGAGCAGCACACCAGTCCCACTCCCCAACACAGCTAGACTAATAGCACTGGGCTCTTACAGTAGCAAAGTAAAAAAAACAAAAAAGAAAATAAAAGCAGTCCTTACAAGGACTATTGGGTTACAGGCAGCAGTCAGCAGATGAGAGATCAGAAGCAGTGCCCACAGCAGCTACATACAGAGCACTGTAGTAGAAGGTAGATTACTAGCCAGCAAAGCTACCTAACCTAAAATGTCCCTCAAATCCCTGCAGAGTTCTGTCCCTACAATACAGAACAGTATCAAGTAAATCTACTTGATACTGTTCTGTATTGTAGGCCAGCAAAATTAACTGTCCCTCAAATCACTCAACAGCTCTCTCCCTACACTAGCTCTTCCAAGCACACACAGGCAGAATGAAAAAACGCTGCAGGGCTTCAGTTTATATATGGAAGGGGAGTGGTCCAGGGGGTGTGGGGGTGGTCCAGGAGGGAGAGCTTCCTGATTGGCTGCCATGTATCTGCTGGTCTGGGGTGAGAGGTCAAAAATAAGCGCCAGCTAAGGCGAACCCAAATTGGCGAACGTCGCGCGACGTTCGCGAACATTCGGCGGACGCGAACAGTCGATGTTCGCGCGAATTAGTTCGCGGGCGAACAGTCCGCGACATCCCTACTCTGCAGTTTCAGTTTCAGCACTCCCTAACTGACTTCTATAGAATCTCGAGTTTTTGGCAGAAAAGTTTTTCATTTGAGTGGTCACAATTGTTTTCATTCAGTAAAATCAAAATTTTGAGTTTGAAACAAAGATAAAATTAAATATATTTGAGATCATTTTTTTTGGTTGGGATTTTCATGAATCACTGAACAACTAACTTCAGTTTTTATGCATTTGACCACTAATTTTGATAAATTATTTTTATCTTGCTTAAAACAAATTATTATATGTAAGGTTGGTAAATATCTAGAAAAGACATCTCCCACACAGTATACTCTCACTCATCATAGCTGGTGAAGGAGAAGTATTTGAACCAAGGTGATAGAAAGCAACATGGAATTTTGCTTACCATGAGAAAATGGTGGTTTAGATATCAGAATTACGACAGAGAGGCTGAAGGTCAAGGTATGCAGCAAGATACATACAATCAATATCATGCCAAGGTCACACCAGAAAAGCCAAAGTAAACCAGGTGAAGTGCAGAAATGGAAATCCAAAGGTACTGTCAGGAATGGTCAGAGTTCAACAGGAACAAGCATGAATGATAAGAACAAGACAGATCAACTTGATAAATATGCCCAAGTGACAAATAACCTGCCTAATTAGCACTAATGCACCACAATTCATGCAATCCAGCATCACGGCATATTAATTGCTGCATCATGTGCACATGCACATAAGCTCACAAGTATCAAAACATGCATACGTGCAAACTACCAGCTCAGAAGCAGATGTGCGGGAGGGATCAATGACATATATTTCTCCTTGCTTCTTGCTTGGAAGAGTATTTCATTTTACTTTGTAATCTACAGACATTATGTTCCATTCCTACCAGTTGCATGCATGCAAATCTCAAAATACCTCCCACACAACCACAATATTATTAATCTAGACCAGTGCTGTCCAATTTATATGGTACAGAGGGCCGTAATTTTTCAAATGTACATGGTGGAGGGCCGATAATGGAAGCCAGAGTTAGCCACTCCCTGTTTTTAGACCACGCCCACTTTAAACCACACCCATGTTACCGCAAGACCATGTCCACATTAATTGCAGTGAGCTGGTGCTCACTGCAGGGATCAGGGCTGGAATTAGGGGTAGGCAGAGTAGGCGGTTGTCTAGGACGCCATCATTGAGGGGCGCACTTTTAATGGGGGTTATTTTTTTCCAAGCGTTTATTTAATAATTTGTTTCAGTAATCATGGTCACTCCGTCAGGTGGAATCCCCCTCCTTCACCTTCTCCCTCTTGCCAGCAAGTAATAGCTCCTTCTCTGCGCTGCGGCAGTGCAGCGTGACGTGCGTATATGCGTCAATGATGTCACTGATGCTGTTCGGTGGCAGAGAGAGGCAGAGAGCTGGCGGCCTGCTTGGTGTGACTCGCACTTGCTGCTCAAGCAATCAGTTGGTCATGCTGGACTCAGCCTGTCAGAAAGTCTGTCAGTGACTCACAGTGTTAAGATTAACGTTCTTTAGTAAAAAATAACAAAGATAATCTGTAAACCATAACATGCATTATAAAGGAGTGCTTTTTTTAATCATGACAGTTCTTTTTAAAGATAAAGAATGCCATGACAGAATAAAGCAACATCATATTATGGGGCCTAAATAATATGATAATACTCCTGTCCAAACCATTATAAATGTACTTCTATGGTTATTGGGTAATACAGGATTGTAGGCTTTTTGTATTCTTGATTACTAAACCCTACATGACTTTTTAACACAATTAATTTTTTATTATCCTTTCAATCGCAATTTTTCTAAAAAGATGGTGTGTTAAATCTTCTGCCAACACTGTAATAACACAGTTCTTCTACATATACCAGTGTAGAAGATTACATGATAATTGCCGCTTCTAGCCTTTATATCATTGTCATATACAGGGTGTTTCAATTACTTGGTCCACAAAATGCAAATGCATTTGAGTCTGATCAACCTGACTCAGAGAAAGAAAGAAAGAAAGAAAGAAAGAAAGAAAGAAAGAAAGAAAGAAAGAAAGAAAGAAAGAAAGAAAGAAAGAAAGAAAGAAAGAGGAAAATGCACACTCAATACAGTGTGGAAAATGCCCGTTCATTAATAATTAGTGCATAAGAACCAATGTTTTGGCCCCACTAGTGACCTTTCATCAGGGATACAGTGTTACACAAATGGTATTCAAAGTAACAACAGTTGTAAGGCTGTTATTGCATTGTTGCAAACCCTAATCCCTGGTAATTCACAAATGCTTTTCAAAATAACACTTGGAAGCCAATTTACTAAAATTTTACCACTAAAAATTGTTAAAGGAGAAGGAAACCCCCTGGGCGCAAAACCCCTCCCCCCTCCCCTGTGTTTTGCCCCCCTCCCTCCTCCCCCTGGCCTACCTGTCCCCCTGGGCAAATGCCCCTAACTTGTTACTCACCCCTCTGCGCAGGTCCTGTCCACAGAGTTCACAGTCGCCATCTTCTCCCATGCGCATCTTCTTCCTGCTTTGACCGGCGTCTTCTGGCGCATGTGCAGTAGGAACAGTTACCGGTATGGATCTACTGCGCATGCGCCAAATGTCACAAAGTTTTCTGTCTTCGTAACATTCGGCGCATGCAACTGTGAACTCCGTGGACAGGACCTGCGCAGAGGGGTGAGTAACAAGTTAAAGGTATTTGCCCAGGGGGACAGGTATTCCAGGGGGTAGGAGGGAGGGGGCAACACAGGGGAGGGGGTGAGGGGTTTTGTGCTCAGGGGGTTTCCTTCTCCTTTAAGTGGTATTAGGGCCTTTTGAAACCACAAATAAATGCCATGAAAGTTATTAAAAGATCTGAATACAAAAAGTACAAAAGAAAAATAGCTGAAGAAAAAACTCCAAAATTTCAGTGAACAAACTAAAAATTCCTACAACAATGAATGTTTTGATCTCTGAAAACCTCTAAAACCAAAACAAAAGTCTTATCTTTGCAAGAAATGAAAGAAAACATCCATTGACTTCTACATGACCTTGACAGCTTTTACTTGCCGTACTTTTGATTTCATAGACTTTATAAATTATGATTATATTATGAAAAAATCGTGGATTAAGTAACTATACAAAAAAAGTGTTAATTTGCTCCAAAAAGTACAATGCAGAGAAATGAACATACTACGAACTTTCAGAAATCGGCCCCTTAGAGAATTTTTTTTATAGATGGGTGAATCTATCGAAAACCAGGTAAAAGGTAATCATGATCAAAACAAAGATATATCTGGAGGGATGTGATGGACCTTTATGCCAACTGCATGTATTAGTGTTAACCCACCAGGCCTTATGTGCCATAACCTGTCCTTTTTACTGATTTGCTGTACAATGCCAAGTTTATGCATGTTATGCATGTGTGACAATAAAATGACCACACTTCATCTCTTAAAGTCTTCTCAGTATCATAGGTACCCTGTCCAAATGACATTGCTACCACTCAATTTCTAAGAAGCCTGAGTCATTCATACAGAAGTTATTTCTTGAAATAAGTTAAATATAAGAAGGTGTCACCACAAGACTATTAGACCATTTAACCTCTCAAGTGGGAGCCTTTTACCAGGGATTATTTAGTAGTTGGCCATCTTTAATATAATACAAATAACCTGTGCTTTGTTTAAAGGGGAGGGCATTTTTAGTAGATTTTTGTCCTAACGTATGTAAAAAATATTGTATCTATACCAAAGGGGTTTTTATTGGCTGTGGTACTATAGTACTAGCATTCCACTAAGCACTCTAAATGGCCATGCTGTTCTGAGTGCTCCTCCTTGGATTGAACTAGAGCAGGGGTTTCCAAGAGGTAGATCTTGATCTACCAGTAGACCTTAAGGGCTGGGACACACTGGGCGATTTGGGGAGATTTAGTCGCCTGGCGACTAATCGCCGCGACTTTTCTCCCCGAATGCCTCCCCTCGCTCTGCGCCTGGCTAAAATGAAAAATCGCCTGCGCTAATCACACGCGGCGATTCGTTTTCCGAAATCGCCCGAAGTTGCCTCACGAGGAAACTTCGGGGGGAGGCATTCGGGGAAGATTGGTCGTGGAAAGTCGCGGCGATTAGTCGCCAGGCGACTAAATCTCCCCAAATCGCCCAGTGTGTCCCTACCCTTAGCTGGTGATCAGTAGATCTCAAGACACTGTCAACAAACAGCTTGTCGAAATCACCCTCCTCTTTCATGCTTTTCATTCATATGTTTATTATGTTAAGGTTACATAAGAAATAGTTATTTGTTAAATATAGCAATATATTTTTACATAAATCAATATTAAAGAAATTCTCCATGTAATATTCCATGGAAGAGAATGCTAAAATGCTTTTATCAATGTAGATCACAATGGGACAACATCACGAAAAGTAGACCTTGCATTAGTAAAGTATGGGCACTCCTGAACTAGAGGATTCTCCACCTCCAGTGCCATCTTGCTGCACCCTGGACATTCAGCTTACCATTTCTGAACATTAAAGGAACAGTTTAGTGTGAAAATAAAAACGGGGTAAATAGATAGCCTGTGCGAAATAAAAATTGTAATGCAATGTATAAAGGCTCGAGTGACTGGATGTCTAACAGAACAGAACAGAACACTACTTCCTGCTTTGCAGCTCTCTAACTCAGTGACTTGAATGGGGGCCACATGGGACATAACTGTTCAGTGAGTTTACAATTGATCCTCAGCATTCAGCTCAGATTCAAAAGCAAGTTATGACCCCTGTGCCAGTCTACAAACAGGAGAGTGGCAAGAAATCCCAGTACTGACAATCACCAGAACATGAGTAGGCAGTGTGTATTATTCCATTATACTTATTGATGAGGGAATTTATTCTCCAGGCGTGAATTTGCAGTGAATTCCCGCGTTTCGCCGCCTGCGAACAAATCCACGAAAATCCACGAAATTGACGCACTGCCAAAAACAGACGCCAGCAGTGTTTCACAAATTTTTTTTCAGTGGAAATTTGCTCATTTTTTGGCAAAACAGGACAAAGTCGCCCATCACTAATTATACTTTTTTACTGGATTTACTCTTTTAAACATTGAGGATTCAAATCAACCCACTCCAGTAATAGATATTTGTAGAGGGATTGTTTTAATTATGACTGTGGTTATAAGTTACTTTTTGTTTTTCTGGTTTGAACTGGGAAGTACAACAAGCAAGGCTACTGGTGTTCTGGATGTTTTAAATATTTGGTATGGCACAACAAGCAGCTAAATCCATGTATGGAGGTGGGTCAGATGGATCTTTAAAGTTACATGTGAGCACCACCTAGACAATCAATGCAGATGAATTTAGAAGGCCAATTCATTTTTCTCTTTAAATTATGTGTTCTTATGATTAAATGAAGCTTTCAGCCCCAAAAAAAAACATTTGACCAATTTCCAATATCTGCTTCAATATGTCTCTGGGAAAGAAAATTATAACCTGGAAAAAGCTACTGTTAACGAAGGAACAGATTTAAGAAAAAACACATATTTGTGAAAAAAATCAATCACACTTTTTACCGCAATTGGATAATCTTAATAGTTAACTTAAATTTTAATTAATCTGATATTGTGTCTGCCGATCTATACCTATAATATGAAAATATTTCAGTGTATGTTGTTATGATCATAAAACTACAACATTTCTGAGGGAATGAAATAGCTGTTTCAAAACTATAATATTGGCAGATCTACAGTATTTTATGGAAAATGCAGCTTTTAACTGAAAATCTATTTTGGCATACAAAGACATGATTTTATACAAAAAAAACTGATTATTTTTGCAATAAGTACACTAGTGTACTAGAAAAGCATTCTTTATATTGGAAGGTTCTTTTTATACCGCAGTATAAAAGATTCTTGCTGCTGTTAATGGAATAAAACAGTATTTATTATCGCAATTTGTTGATAGATGCTTACAGCTTATTTCTCCCTGGTCCAGAAAAAAAGCTACATAATACAGGAAATTGATGATACACATGTAAACAAATATCTTCTCAAATTATCACTTATTACCAAATAGGTTTTGATGCTTGTTATTCAAGAGCTGAGCTTGCCTTTCAATCTGCTGCGCCTGGTCTGACACCAAAAATAAACAGTGTAAGCCTAGAAAGGCTGTCGCAAGGGGCAGAGAGAACTTGTCAGGCGAGAGTGTGTGAGCTGCCCTGATGATAATGTGGCATGACATCTCTGAAATGAGACACCGGTTGCCATGGTGAAAATTCAGGGGGGACCATTTCTCCAGAGGCCAAAATAAAACATGCTTTAAATGATGTTTGATTAGAATTTAGATCATGTAACTGTGTGACTGGACCTTCTTTCTTCTGTTTCAGCTGCTGTTGGCTTACACTTTGCATCAGATTTCATATGATTTTGGCTGTTTAGTTTTGTGCACACTTAAAAATACTTGGAATATTTTGAAACACAATTTTCTATTTTTTCAATCAACCTTTGAAATTCACATACGATTCTCACTGGAGAGTGAGAAAAGATTGCACATTTTACTTATGTCATAAACCTTTTTTTGATCTATATTTGATTTATATATTTTGTATAAAAACATATCATACTATATGATAATAAATTGTGTTTTTATTACATTTATTGATTTAAAACCAGATTAATAATTTCACTTAAAGGTATTTTTGGAAAATGGTATATAAAGTGGGGGCAATCTATTTTTGAGAAAAAAAAACAAATCTCACAAAAAAGGATTCATATATTGAATACAAATAGCTGCATTTATAATTGAACCATTTTTTTTAAATGCTATAATAAATAAAAAATGTGAACAAACAAAAAATGTTTGAAAAGATTTACACCTGAATCAGGTTCATTGTTAAAGAACAGGTGTTATATGGAAACCCTATATCTAGAATGCTTTCTGATTCTATTTTTAGTAAATAATTCATTTTATTTTTAAATTATATTATTTCTATTTTTATTACTGGGCTGATAAATGGCCCTCACTAAAGGATAGGTTAGAAAGAAACTGTTCAGAAAAGATCAATTTTGCATTTTCTTGAATCCCTGGCGAGGATAGAATATGATTTTAATAATGATAAAACATAAAAAGTATATTTTACATGATAACTATGCTTCATGAATCCACATTGTTGCCAAAAATCCAAAGTTGCTAAAAGCATGAATCCGAAAATACGCTATACGTGCTGGCAGGCAAATACAAGGACGTACCATGTATGTTCCTCTACAGCTGAGCTGTGCTTTCTGTATTGGCGGGTTCAAGTGCATGTTTTTTACATACACTTACATTACATTTATACACTAACACACACACACTTTAGTATAGACTGCTATTTTTTATTTTATACACTTTTGCTCATTTTGCACACGTATTCACATATATTTACACACTTTTATAAGTGCACAAACATGTATACACAAAAATTCACAAACAGGTCTTTTTTTTACTTATTTATTGTACTCTTTTATCTTTTGTTTTTTACCTAAAAACTGTTTATTATGGCAGCCTGACTATTGGATTAGGTATTTTGACCACTAATTATTCTGTCGGATCAGTTATTTTGTTTATATTGATTAGTGCAATTTTTGCGATTTTATTGCAATTTAATCTCTGCATTATTGTTCCTTATGATTTTTAGTATAGCTTTGCTGTTTGGTGCTTTGGTATAGAGTGATGTAATTTACCGTGTTCGTTCCGTCAGAATATGTACTTCCCAAAATATATGGTTTTCTGGGGGGTCTTTTTAAAGTGTGGGGGTTTTACGGCACATAATGTGCAGTCGGGGCACTGTTTTCAGCAACTAAGTTGGTCAGGGTGAAAGTTCATATGCATGTTTTGCATTTTGGGTCCGTACAGACCACATTACTTGGTAAATCTATGCATATTAGTCATCAAACTATTCAGTAGAACTCTGACATCCATATTTAGGGTGATTTATCTTTGTACGTAAAATATTGTGAGAGATAAATGTGACAAATTGCAAAGCTTTGCAGATTCGTAGTTTGGTGTAGAAAGACGTCTTTGCTGGATTCATCAGAATGTGTACTTTCAAAAAATATATGGTTGTGGGGGGTTTTTGCACTGTTAGGAGGATCTTGTGGCACATAACATGCAATCAGGGACTTTGTTCACAGAAGGCAAATTGGCAGTGGAGAAAATTCATATGCACTATTTTTGGGGGGGTCTGCACATGCCAGCTGCTTTGGTATATCTATGCATATTGGCCATGTAGACCCTTGGCATCAGTATGTTTTCCACTTGTATGTTAGAAATTGGGTGAGATAAATGTGGCCAAATGCAATATTTTTAGGCAATTTTCAGAAATTTCATAAAAACCGTTGCCTTAAGCGTAGCTTTGCAGTATGGTAGCTTAGCAGTATGGTAGCTTGGCATAGAAAGACCTAATTACCTATTTTGGATTCGTCAGAATGTGCATTTTCCAAAAATATATGGTTTTGGGGGTCTTTGTGCTGTAAGGAGGGTCTTGTGGCACATAATATGCAGTCAGAGGTTTTTGTTCACAGAAGGCAGAGGAGATGTAAAATATTGGGAGATAAGTGCGGGCAATTGCAATATTTTTAGTCAATTTTTAGAAATGTCTCCCTTTGCCCCCTCAAAACCATGTAAATGTGTTGATTTTGCAGTATCTGGAAATACAGAACTGATAGCTACATGCTTAGGTAAACCTATAAATATTGGCCATCAAACTGTTCAGTGGACTCCTGACATTCATATTCAGGGTGTTTTACATTGGTACCTAATGATGCTGTAGATTGGAAACTTTGAAGGTCATTTTTAAAAAAAATCAATTTCTATAAAAAAAAATATAACTTTAGGAAAGAATTTGGTAGTTTGGAGTACATTTTTGATTTTCCAGAATCTGCTCTTTCTAATAATGCATAGTTTTCTAGGGTAAGCCTATTGTTAGTGGAGTGTTTGGCCTTGAAATCAGAAGTATGCAGTTTTGTGGAGCAGTGCTTTGGAAATTTATTCCAGGTTGTGTTTGTTTTTGTTTTATAATGAAAGGGGTCTCTTTTATATTAAATTCCTTATCCAAAATTAGTACTGCTGTCCCAGGCTGGGTTTATTACTATATCTAATTACTAAATCAAATAAATGTCCTCTATTAATGTCACACAAGACAACGTAGTCTCGGCTTCTCCCTGCTTGCATTTTCTCTGCAGATGGAGAGAAACAGATGTGCACCGCTCTTCCACATCTCAGCATGGACAAGCATGGCATTGCTTGTTTGCAGAAACATGTAGTATATATCAGTGAGAAAACACAAAACAAAAGCGCATCCCCCCCCCCTCAGGTAGGAGAGCGACTGGGGAGGTGGGAGTTATTTGCAAATTTAGAGAAAGCAACCTGCTGTCTTGTGAGGCCTGGGAGATGGGGTGGTCTGCTTCGTATATAGTTATGCCAGTTGACACCATGCCTGTCAGTGTGGCTTCTCTCCACCTGAGAAAAGACACAGATGAAGAGAAGTCTGCTCATCCTGCGACAATAGATTTACAGCTCTGTGCCTTTCCACAGAAGGGATAGAGGCTTTAATAGCACAGTTTTTCTTAGCAGCATTAAGAACTCAAATGTTAACCTTGATCCTAAGACTCTGGTACATTCATTTCTGTAATTATTAGGTAACACTTTCATTCTAAATTTCGGGAAAAATAAATATTTAAATGTCCTGCCTAAAGAAATATCCAAGCTGTGGGGAAAAATTTAAAAATTTTAATTTAGTCTTTGGTGTTCTCTGACTCTTTGCAGGAAGTCACATTTTTTCCATTAAATATCTGCAATCATAGACCATGCTTAATGTTTCCCAAAAAGCTTAGTTTGTAGGATTAAAATTTCTTGTTACATGTGCTTAGGACTGCAATAAGAGAGGAGGAATGCAATAAGAGAGCAGGCAGACAGGCAAGAATGTATTCATGGTGCAGTCATTTACATTCCCCCCATTGGTGTGCAAAGGACAAACAAAAGACTGCAATCAGCCAATTTTTTGCACTTTGCCATTGTGCAAATAGTCAGAGGCCTCTGAGCTTGGAGTGCAGAGACCTGCAGACTGCTCATTGAATTGAAGCCCCCTGACCACCCCCAACTTGCATATCATTCTAAAGCACAATGTCAGAGCAGCAGGAGGCACAGCCAGTATTGAGGCCCTAGCTGTGCATCCTGACACTGTGCTCAGTGCAGATCACAGGGGGGGGGGTCAACTTACTGCCTGAATGAGCAATAAGGGGTGGGCTCTTGAAAATATAAGGATGTTATAAGTTACAAAGGAGTTCCATTTTAGAATGAGTTTCCTTTAACATTGCTGTGTACTTCTTCAGATACATAGCTACAGGTCATATATATATTCCCGATTTCTTTATATCAAGCCTTATATCATTATATTATATATATTAATATTGAGCCTGTTCTTCTCCTCTATTGTGAACAGTCAGACTCCTCCCCAGGGCCAGAACTAGGGGTAGGCAGAAGAGGTAACTGCATAGGGCGCAACAATAGGGGGGCACTGGTAGTTTGTACTCCAGTTTTTAGAAATACCCACTTAATTACATACATTTTTACTTGTTTCTCCATCACAAAAATCATGAGCTTTTACATGGCAAACTGCATTCAAAATAAGTGTGTTTCAATTTCAGAATTTGAACCTATTTGCTGTAGTTATTAAATATATTGAATAAAGTAACCTCTTGTAAAATATAAGGATATTATAAGTTACAAAGGAGTTCCATGACCATATAAAAGCACAAGGCCAAAGGCCAAGTGTTTTTATACAGGTCATGGAACTCTGAGGTAACTTTTACTATCCTCATATTTTACAACAGGGGGTACCTTATTTATTATAATAGACAAGTTTCCATGAGTCATGTGAGAGAAATGACATCACTAAGCTCCGATTATAATCGATGACATCACTAAGCACAGGATATTTGTGGCTCTTGTGTATTATATTGATATAATGTACCACCAGTTTGACTGGTGATGGAACTAAGTTTATCCAAATGGTGCTTTCCTTAATTCTGAGCATCTGTTTTTTGATATTGAGGATGTTATAGAATGTTTAGGTGTGATGGATATTTTTATGGTTTTACCTACAATAAAATCTTTTTTGGCTTCTTTTTCACAATCTGTTTTTACATTTTCTGATACAGATTTCCTAATTAGTGCTATATTGCATTTACCCTAGCTCCAGGGAATATTACACATTTATTTTTAATGCTAAAAGCTATCCTATATAAATTAATTTACCTTAATTTATACATTTTTATATCAAACTGCGTTTTAACTTTTAGAACTGACAGAAGAAGTCAATTTCCCAGGGCTCCTAATGGTTCTCAGTTTAATCAAAATTCATCCATCAGATTCCAGTGTTAAATCATATTTTAATTGTGACTTACAGTACATTCCGGTTAATAGTTTTATAATTCACCGCCTCTAATAGTTTTTACCACAGGGATCTTTTCCATTGTTTCTCTATTATTTGTGGTGTTCAGTTAGGGACATTTTAACATGTTTAAAAGACCTTTACAATGGCACTGTCAAAGTAATACTTACAGCTGTATGCCTAGCATTTTGTTCCCACTTTGCCTTTCACAGCTTCCAATTCACGCTGCCTGGGGTTAAGATGCTAAAATTAGAGATGTGAGTAGCGTATTGCTTGACCTGGGCCAAGCCTGTGTGCCTCACTCATGTAACCTCCTGCTGTACTATGTTTTGTCTGGTGTTAAAAATATTAACCATATCATATCCTGCTGTACTGTGGGCACTCTTGGGTTACAAATGCTCACTATACTATTAGATTACATTCAATGAGAATTGGCTCTATATCTTTGCGGTTTCTAATCTAATTAAAGGAAAACTATACCCCTAGAATGAATGCTTAAGCAACAAATAGTTTATACTTAATCAAGTGGCTTATAAAAGAATCATACTAAACTGGAATATACATATCAATAAAATTTGTGCTTTTACATCTTTTACCAAGTTGTGATGGTCTTTGTGCTGCCTCAAAGATCAACTGACCAGAAATAATGCAACTCTAACTGTATCAGGTGTGAAAAAAGACAGAACTTTGTCCATTATTTGGCTCATGCGACCTAACATGTAAGTGTTCCCTTGGTTTGTTTGTGTGTACCATGAATCGTAGGATCCCAGGGGGCAGCCTTTAGTACTTAAAATAGCAAATTTCTTTTTGGAATTACCCAATGGCATTTATGGTTATGACTAAAAAAGTATATTTTTATGAAAATGGTTTATTTAGATGAATTAGGGTTTTACATATGAGCTGTATATTTAGTAGGGTTACTACTAAAAAAGTATATTTTTATGAAAATGGTTTATTTAGATGAATTAGGGGTTTACATATCCGCTGTTCTATGCAATATGTTTTTTTTTTTCCAACTTGTTTTTATTCGTTTATAACACATATAACATACGGTCATTTTTTGCAGTTATATATATAGCGAGAACAAGTGTTTATCTAAGTTGAACAGATTGCAAGAATGTTTTTTTTTTTTTTTCCAACATTATTTACAAAACATACAGCTCTAAATGTAGTACAAGGTTTCATACGGGACTCGATGGACATAACGTCAGTAGTCTGTTTATCTGATGACTCCTGGGGGGTGCAAAAACTAGTCCTTCTTGTTCACGGTGCCAGTTATCGAGGTATTGGGATGCCTCCATCACAAGTGGGTGTTCTCTGAGCGACTCCTCAGCGTACCAGGTTGTTTGTCTAAATGTGTAAACCGTGAGATACCTAGTGTGTTGTGGGAGTGTTGTTATGTATGATATCCAGGTGTGAAAAAATTTTGTTGTGTTGTGTTCTTTTCTGGTTATCGCTTCCAACCAATCCATATGGAATAGGTGGTGTAATTTTTGTTTGACTATCGATATAGATGGGGAATCTGTAGTCAACCACTGTTAAAAGATTGTTTTCCTAGCTGCAGCAGCCAGTCTACCTATTAGGTTCTTTTCAGGTTTTGATAGTTGGGCATAGAATGTGGTATGACTGAATAATGCCCATTCAATTCGCGATTGGATAGGTTTCCCGATCATCTGTCCACCATACGTGATTACTTCCTGCCAAAAGGGTTGTAGTTTAGAACATGACCAAAGGTTGTGTAGTAAGTCAGCTCTTGGTGAGCAGCAGCGTAGGCAGTTGTCGGAGGAGAGATTTCCCATTTTATGTCTTCTAAGTGGGGTAAGATAAGAGTTATGTAGTATTTGGAGAGTCATCTCTTGATATCTACTCGCTGGGAGTAGTTTCATTATTTTTATATGATGATTTAGAATATCTATTTGCGTTATGTCTGGGACATCTGCGGTCCATTTAAAGTGCAGTTTTTCCTCGTCTTCTATGTCTATTATTGTACGTATCGTCTGATATATATGTGATGTTGATTGTTTGAATGTTAAGTTGTTCCATAATTTATATAGTGGGTCTTCCTTATCTTTATCTGTCAATTGGGATATAGTGTGGGATGCAAAGTGAACGAGTTGTAGTCTCAAGAATATGTGTTGTGTGGTAAATGGAAATTTCTCTGTAAGTTGTAGTTGGGTAACTGGAGAGCGGTCATCTGTTAGTAAATCTTTGAGGGTAGAAAGACCGTTGTCACGCCACTGCAAGAGTATGGGGTTACGTATGCCTATGGGAAATCGTTTGTTTCCTATCCAGGATAAATATGGGGATATGTATGGCGATAGACCCTGTTTTTTCCTAGTTGTGTGCCATGCTTTGTACGTGTCTGCGAACAGAGGATTGTCACGTAGGTCTAGGGGGGTTTCAGTAGGTGAAGCGTGTAATAGGTAATTAAGAGAGTAGTCTTTGCTTAAATATTGATCTAGGGAAGTATTGCGTATTGATCTCTATGGAGGAGCCAGTTTCCTGCATATCTCAGTAGTGCCGCGGTGTTATATTCTTTAATATTAGGGAGATTAACTCCCCCTTGAGCTTTAGGTTGTTCCAGTTTGAACAAGCTGATCCTAGAGCGTTTCCTGTTCCAGATAAATGTTCGGAATATATTGTTAATTCGTTTGACATCCGTGGGTTTGATGTAGTAAGGTAGCATTTGTATTGGGTATAAGAGCTTTGGGAATATGATCATTTTTATTAAATGTATTCTACCCAGGAAGGTAAGGTTTAGATGTTTCCATTGTTGTGTTTCTTGTTGTATTTCATCTATTGTTTTCCTTATGTTCAACGTATATAGATGTTTATGGTGTGACGGGATTTTGATACCTAGGTATTTTATATGATTTTTGGTTTTCTTAAAGGGGAAGTGGGGAAGCCAGTCCGTAGGGTCTGAATGATGTAGTTGAAGTGCTTCCGATTTATGTAGATTTATTTGGAATCCAGCTATACTCCCGAATCTTTGTATGATGTTTAATAATACAGGCACATCTGTTTTGGGTCGCCCAAGGAATAGAAAAATATCATCTGCGAATGCCGTAACTTTTAAGTTCGTGCGACCTATTTGTATTCCTTTAAATGTTGTGTTTAGGATTATATGTTTAATTAGCGGGTCTATGGCAATATTAAAGAAAAAGGGCGATAAAGGGCACCCTTGTTGGGTACCTCTTTTGATTAGGAATCTATCAGAGTTCATGTTATTTACAGTTAAAAATGTCGTAGGTGTGGAATATAAATTTTTGAATAAGTTAAATATATGTAAGCCAAAATGTTGGAATTTTAATATACGTCGCAGATGAGCATGTGATATCCTATCGAAAGCTTTGTCAGCATCCAAGTTTATTAACATGCCGTGTTTTCTTTTTTCCAGGTTACTATAGTAAACTGCAGCTATAATTTTCCGAAGTGCTTGAACTGGATGTCTGTTTCTGAGGAAGCCAACTTGATGGTCGGTGAGTATATTGGGTAGTATTTTTTGTAATCTGTCTGCCATAATTTTGGTCAAGATTTTAACATCCTGGTTTAAAAGAGATATTGGTCTATACGAGGCTGGATCGGTCGGGTCCTTATTTTCTTTTGGGATTAAAATTATCCTAGCTACATTTGCTTCATGCCTTAAGGATCGCCTCGTAAGGTAGCATTATACAGTGTAACTAGGGTTGGTGTTATGTCTGTGGACAGGTGTTTATAAAACTCTGCAGTTAGACCGTCCGGTCCTGGAGATTTTCCATTTTTTAAATGTTTAATTGTGTCTGATACTTCTTTTTCTGTTATAGGTTCGTCCAGAATTTCTCTGTCCTGAACCGTTAGCTTTTTCAAGTTGGCTTCCCTGAGAAACTGCAAACCATCGTGAGGATCATCTGTGGCGCTGTCATAGAAAGTTTTAAAATATTCAGTAAATGTGTGTGTAATCCGAGCAGGATCATGTGTCCATCCATCTGATGTTTTTACCTTTTGTATGAATGTGTGTCGATTACGTAATTTGGCTATTTGTGCCAGGAGTTTGCCAGATTTGTTCCCATATCTGTAAAAGGTGTTTGTCGAGTGACTTATAGTTTTGTAAGCTTTTTCTGATAATAAAGTGTCAAAAAGCTGTTTTGTCTCCTTGTATTTATTTCTGTCTTCTTGTGTGTTGGTCCTTTTAAAATCTGCGTAATGTTTAGTGAGTAGTTTTTGTAAGGTGTTGTATTTTGCGTCATAACCCTTTCGCAGTTTGATTAAATATGAGATAATCTGTCCCCTTAGCACTGGTTTAGCTGCCGCCCATAATAGTTGTGGGTTGTCCCAGTGGTCAATGTTGTCGTCTATATAATTCGCCCAGTTTGTTTTTAAGAATAGCTGAAAGTCTTCATTAGTCGCTAGATAAGTCGGGAACCTCCAATTATAGGATTTGGTCTGGGGAATTTTTAATTTAATTGTTGTGGAAATGGGTGCGTGATCGGAAATATCTATATTGCCTATAGTGGCTGAGGATAAGGTTGGAAGCAATGTCTGTGATATGAATATGTAGTCAATCCTCGAATGCGTATTATGTACTCCTGAATAGAAGGTGAAATCTATTGTAATTGGATTTAAGTGTCTGTAAGTGTCATATAGTTGTAAAAGATCGCATAAATTGTGTAATGGTTTCGCTCTGGTGCGTGAATGTGTAGTTGGTTTACCTGATTTATCTATGGAGTCATCCCAGACCACGTTGGCATCACCGCCAAGTATTATGTTTGAGGCCCCCCAGGAGTTCAGTCTTTGTAGCACATCTGAAAAGAAACATTTATTATCAGCATTGGGTGCGTAAATATTCACAATAGTGTATATAGTTCCTAGTACATCGAGGTTTATCATTATATATCTACCATTGCGGTCCTTATATGTTTTCAAGACTTCACACTGAAGATTTCGTCTGATAAGTATTGCTACCCCTCTCGATTTTGTTCTATAAGGGGCATCTATTACCAATTGTAACCATTTGTCTTTTAGCGTTTGGTTATCTTTTTTACGCCAGTGGGTTTCTTGGAGGAGAATAATTTGGGCTTTTTCTCTTTTCAATTTATCAAGTACCTTTCTCTGTTTTATCGGGGAATTTAATCCTCCTACGTTCCAAGAGAGTATGTGGAGATCGTTACTATATGTTACTGTGGAGGGAGTAGTCATTATATATTATAAGTAGTCAGGCTTTTTAACCTACACCTGCTTAGGGCGGAGTGTAGTGTGGAGTAAGGTAGTGTGGAAGTCAAGTCTGTCCCAGCGAGCAGACCTGTACTTTTGGGTGTGGGGTCGAAGGTGTCTTAATCTCGTTCGAGTCAATTTCGGCAGATATGAAAACATTAGAGCTGCAATCATCAACATTAACATCAACATCACTATAGGAAAAAAATTTAAAAAAAAGAAAACAAATAGGCAAGAAAAGAAAAAATAGAGAAGAGGGCGTTCAGTATCCGGGGGAAGGGGTGGTGGGAGAGGGGAAGGGAAGGAATGAAAGAAAGAAGAAACTTAAATCACTTCTCTCTCTGCCTTAAGAGGTCAAGTTCGGTTGAGGCAGTTTGGAATGCAGAATTTCGGAACTTAATAACTGAAGTTCAAAGTCGGTATTAAATTACATCATATGAGAATCGATGAGTGAAAGTTGTCGATGGTGCAGATAGTTTCTGTAGAATAACAGAAGAAACAGAGATGGGATGGTTCAGGTGTCTGATGTCTTTTCTTTAAAGTACGCCATGGCTTGTTTAGGGTTGTCGAAAAATATGGGCTTTCCAGTGTCCTTGTCTAGTATCTTTAGTCTCGCAAGAAACAGTAGGGAAAAACGAAATCCAGAGGTGAAGAGATTTGTGCAAACTGGGGAGAATTCCTTCCGTTTTGATGTTACCGAGGCTGAAAAGTCCTGAAAGATCAGCATGAGGTTATTTTCATATTGTAAAGTTTTGGATTTTCTGTAGGCTGTCAGTATGTTGACTTTATCAGCATAGTTGAGTAGCTTGAAGATGACTTGTCTTGGTCTAGCTTCAGCAGTGGTGGGTGGAGGGCCTATTAGGTGGAATCTTTCAATGATAAAGTTAGATTGTAATTCACTCATGTTGAGCAAGGTCGGAAGTTTTGTGGTCAGCAATAGTTCAAGTTCTGTTCCCTTGTTTGATTCCAGGATACCTATTATCCTGAGGTTATTGCGCCTGCTCCTATTTTCAAGGTCATCTACTTTTTCGGCCAGTATAGTGATTTCCTGTTGTTGCGTGTCTACTGATTTTTGCGTTTTGTCTAATTCGTCCTCCAGGGTACTAATTCGTTGTTCAGCTTCGTTTAGTCTCTGTGACTGGTTGGTTAGTTGTTGGAGTACCTCTGTGATAGATTCTTTTATACCCGCTAGTTTTTGGTCGAGCAGGGGACCTAGCAGTTGGGTTAGGTCTTGTAGTTGGATTTGAGGCGACATTGGGGAATTAGATATCTCTGATTCCGATTCCAGTGCGTCACAGTCTTGTGATCCTTTTTTCCCTTTGACCTTAGCATTCAGTTGTCGTTGCGATTTGGCCGCTGAGTTGGCCAGATATTTGTCCATGTTGTATTTCTGGGTTTGCGAAGAGATGTTGAAATTTGTTTGTGTTGTTGTCTTTTACTGGAGCAGGTCAGCACTCGAGGTCAGATGTTCAGTTGTTCAGATTATTAGTTTCCTGTGATAAGGCAGAGGAGAGGTGGTCTGGTTTGTAGTTACATTAGTGTGGGTACGGTCAGTGTGTCCCCGGTATAATTGGGGAGTGTATTATGATAGCTCAGCCTTTAGTGTGGTCGGCTTGAGGGATGTGGCTTTGGCTATCTATGAGAGGGTCAATGTTCTGGCCTGATGATCCGGGTAGGCAAACAGGATAATGGGTATTGTGGCCTGCTGTGGTCAGACTAGGGTCCAGAAGGCTTTGTGAACCCCAGCAGCGTTGTCCGCCCGAGTGGAGCACGCTCTTTTGGGGCGTTGGCAATATAGGTGTATTGTACGATCCACAGGCTTGATAGTGGGTGCGTGGAATAATAGTAGCGGCCTTCCAGGTGTTAGGCCTGCGTGGCTGCTTGGTATGGTTTAGGGGCAGGTGATAGGCCCGCAAATGCGCCGTCTTCCCGTGGCCGGAGCCCCCCCCCAGGGTGTTTCCGCCAGAGTCAGGAGTATTGCCACTTACCGAACTGTCGGCAATGTTAGCAGGGGGCCCCGGTCCGGGTCCGCGGCTAATCCGGCTAAGTGCGTCAGAGGTGGGGATACGTTGCTGCTGCACCGTACAGAGGCAGAGCTGTCCCTCCCTGCCGAATGATCTGGCGGCGGGGTTACCACATGCAGGCTCCAGTCCCTGCTGACGGGTGCTACCGTGCTGCTCGTGTAGTCGTGGCAGGTAAGCCTGTAGTTCCTGTTGCGCGTCTCTCACTGCGTGCCTATGTCTGTGGCCCAGTACTGCGGTGTTTTGCAGTTCGTTCCGGGGCTGCAACAGAGGGATGAGCCAGGGGATGTTATTCGTCCTTTACCCTCACTATCCCTGTATCAGGTGGAGTGTATATAGGCACTCTTGTGAGCGGCTGAGGATGATGGCTCAGAATAATGCCTTCCTGATGCGGGAGCTCAGTTACAAAGCGGCCATCTTTGGGTCCGCCCCCCGGAACCGTCCTATGCAATATGTTTTTATATAGACCTACATTGTTCGGGATGGATAATTTTCCTTTAACATTTACATTTAACATGTAAAATGTTACATGCTGAGCTGACTGGGCATACAAAGGCTCATAATACTCTTGCTTGTTATTTCTTTGCACTGTTTAAATTTACTCTATTCTGGATGTGAATGTAACATTTGAGAACAAAATTTGGCAATGTATAAAAATGTTAATATGGAATTAAGCAGAAAAGACAATATTTAAAAAAAAATTTATTATAAAGACAGTGTATTAGCATGCTTGGGCTAAACAAAAAAATGACAAGTACATATTGAATTCAGTAGCACCTACATAAGCTTTATTTGCCGGAATGAGGCGAATCCCAGCACCATTTTGTAGAATTTCAATTCACATAAGTCCCAAGTGGTCATCTGAACCGAGTAGGAGTCGATAATCTCCTGTGAAAGACTTTTCACAGGGCTTCAAAGAAGGAAAATGGAATGCCTTTGAAATGCAACTTATGAAATGCAACTTAAAGGAACAGTAATGTCAAAAAATTAAAGTGTTTTAAAGTATTGAAAATATAATGCAGTGTTGCCCTGCACTGGTAAAACTGCTGTGTTTGCTTAAGAAACACTACTATTGTTTATATAAATAAGCTGCTGTGTAGCAATTGGGGCAGCCATTCAAAGAAGAAAAGGCTCAGGTTACACAGCAGACAGCAAATAAGATCTGTCTGTCTAATGGTGTTATCTGTTATCCATTAGTTAACCTGTGCCATACAGCCATTTTTCAATTTCCGCCATTGCTCCACAGCAGCTTGTTTATATGAACTATAGTAGTGTTTCTGAAGCAAACACATCAGTTTTACCAGTGCAAGGCAACACTACATGATATTTTCATTACTTTAAAACACTTTCATTTTTTGGTGTTACTGTTCCTTTAACAAATTTACCTGTCACTAATCAATTTTAAGGGAAAGACGTAGCAAAGCAAAACCATTATGGTTTGATAGAAATTTTCTTAGTAGGTACAAAGCAGCCAATAAAGCATGCCACATATTAAATCAGACAAGCTTAAATAGATCATGAGAAGGGCATTGCAGCAATGAGTAAAAAAAAATTCACAAATGTTTTAAACATGTAAATATTTAAAAAATGAAACAAGAAGGGATCAGATCCCTTAGTATCAGGGGAAGGTGTATTGGTTGAGGAGAGCACGGAAAAATCAGAACTTTTTAAAACAGAGGAACCAATTAACGATTCCTGGTTGACTCATGAGGAAGTTTAAGAGAGACAAGAACATGAGAAAATAAGTACTAAAAGAACTCAGCTCTATAATTGCCCGACCATTTTACTCAATTTTCAATGTTATTCAGTTTTTGCATTGAGCAGAGGAATTAGTTATTCATAATGTGGTGCCATTATTTAAAAAGGATCCCACTTTCAGCCCCCAGACTCTAGGCCTGCTTGTTTTACATCAGTGGAGTGGTAGGAAAGTTTTTGAAGTGTGGGAATAAAGGATAATATACTTGAATACACAGAAAATCACAATTCTTTTATTTTTAATGCATAATATATCTTGCCTAGATACTGAAGTAGCAGTGGATGTGATAAACTTAGATTTTACCAAAGTATTTGATACACCGCCACACAGAAGGTTACTAATTACATTAAGGAATGTTGACCTGGAACCAATAGAGAATTGGCTGAAGAATAGATTAAAGTGATAATAAATGGAACATTTTCTAACTAACTACAACAACCTTGTAGAGATAGATTTGACTAAATTGCAGAACTGTAAGGTTCAATGTTAATAATTCAAGGTTATGCAATTCCAGCAGAATTAACAAATACTAGTCCATTCCTTAAAATGTGAATTTTCCAGGATTATCCAGTGGCAGATACAACAGGTATGGGGTGCATATTCTGGAAACCTGTCATTCAGGTTAAATTATAAGAAGGCCATATCCTATAAACTTCATTATAATCAAATAACTCAAATTTTAAACAATTGTTTGCACTTTTGTTGTGATAATGCTCTTTTATGCAGTATATTTTTATAGCTATCTGCAATGTTCAGTAGTATAAGGGGAAGATTTATTGATATTTTAGATTGTGTTTTTTCCCCGATTCAATTAAAGAAAATATACGTGAGAATATTTTAGAAAATTTAAAGTGTTACAATTTATAAAATATATATTGTGAAACATAGCATGCAGAACCTCTACAAGAAAAAACTTCTAAATTCTGGATTTGGATTGGATTTGGATTTGGATTTGCACATTATTCGACACACCATACCCCCTCCAATTTACATATTTGTTACCAATTCAATATTTTCACATATGGCTACCTCTTTTATAGAATTGTCTTGATATCTATTTTAAAGTTCTGCAATACTAATTGCTTGTTTAAAAAAACTTAACAAACATAATTTAAAACTGACACAAACAACCTGGTGTTCTAGATTGGCTTTTTTCAGCAGCAAGCAGTCATATTTTGAGACATTAACCACAGTGGTATCCAATTTTTCTGCGGCTAGAATAATTAATTTTAAGGTGTGTCTCACTTTAAAATGTCAATGCCAATTTAATTCTAATAGTCGTGATGATTCTATATACTAAAAGAAATATCTAATTCGAAGGATAGGGTGTGACATAAACTTACATTAAAGAAACTATGAGCCAAAAATCACTAGAATGCTATTTTATAATGCATTTTATGAATCCAATATTTAGTTGGGGTAACCCAATTGTACTTGCTGGATAATGTTAAAAATCTTTCACTACTAATTCAAACAGCTTCATAAGTTAAACTGAAGAAGCAGCTCAGATGTATGCTGGTGTGTTTTCAAGTTAAATTAGTTTATTAACCCTACTAGATACGTTATCTAGTAAATAAATAACAATATTCTTAGACATCTAAATAAATGGCAATCTTCATGAAAAATCTTTATGAAAATATTGTACCTTTATTTGTTAGTGGTCAGTAAACCTAAACTATACTCTGATGGCATCCTGTCTGTTGGATATTTTCAATATTTCGTATCAATGTTGTCATGAACAGATCTTTGTCCTTCAGGTTATTGAATTTTACTAGGGATTTTCTATTTGAGAATGAGTTTCCCTAAACATTGCTGTGTACTTCTTCAGATACATAGCTACAGGTCATATATATTCCAGATTTCTTTATATCAAGCCTTATATCATTATATATATATATATATATATATATATATATATATATATATATATATATATATATATATATATATATATATATATATATTAATATTGAGCGTGCTCTTCTCCTCTATTGTGAACAGTCAGACTCCTCCCCAGGGCCAGAACTAGGGGTAGGCAGAAGAGGTAACTGCATAGGGCGCAACAATAGGGGGGCACTGGTCAGGTACCTGTTAAATGTTCTTCTGCCTACCCCTAGTCTGTGTTCATTTCCCTCTGCCACTTTCCTCCCATCTGCCACTCTGCTTTCCCCTGTGTCACTGCAGCCCCAGTGTGATGTCATGGCATCTGATTTGCATCTCAACGGGTCACCAAGTTAAATGATGTCACAGTGCAGCCATTTTGCGCTGGCTGAATGTTACCAAGGCCACCATTCAATCTATTCGGTCATTAGTTGGTTATGGTGGAAATAGCAAATATTCACCCCAAAAGTTGCCAAAAATATCTTGCACAGAAGAATGACAAAGCGAATAAGCTCCTGAGATGAACAGAATCCAGGAGGTTTTCTTTTTTATTTATTTATTATTTTAAATTTTCACAAAAAAAAAGGGATACAGAAGAAAAGAAGGGAAATGGGAAAGAATTACCAACAATGATCAATAATCACTCATATGGTAGACATGCAAAGTTTTGATGATTCTGTAAATTCTATCCAGGGGGACCATATTTACCAAAATTGAATGCTCTTATTATGTAATATGTGAGTAATTTCTTCCATTTGTTTAATGTCCTCTACAGAGGAAAACCAATCTGCTATGGTAGGAGCCTGTAATGATTTCCATGTTTTTGCTATCAGTGATATGGCTGCATGCAGTAAATTCAAGGTAAGAGGATTGGGAATAACTTTGCCTTCCATAGTTGAAAAATGTAACAGGATTTGAGTTTGATTTTTAATATCAAAACACGAGTTAGTGACTTTATTAATTATAAAAATTACCAATGTCCAAAATCTTGCTAAAACTGGGCATGTAAGCCAAATATGAGAATGAGAGCCTTCTTTGTCTTTACACCTCCAACACAACCTGAACAAGGTTGGACTCATTTTACTTAACCTAACAGCGGTATAGTGCCATCTATTAATTAGTTTATATGCGGCTTCTCTAGCCCTTGATGCTCTGGAAGAGTTAAAGGTATTAATAAAAATTTGTAATTTTTAACTTTTAATTCTTTTTCCCATTTCTTACAAATTTTTTTTCTTGTGTAGATATATGGTCTAAAAGTAATTTATAAATCTTTGAAAGAGGTTTGGTAATATTTGATTAAGAAGTTAACATCTGTTCCCATGGTGTTAAAGATCTACTCCAATCCTTCATCAAATGTAGAAATGCAATTGTCTGTAACCCCCATAAATCTTTAGGGTGCTGACCCCACAGTTTTTGAAAAGAGACATCATCTTATTGTCAATTATAAAATCGCTAATTCTTGTTGGTCTATTATGCCAAGAGTTCCATCTATTATATGAACCAGGTTCCATACTTTGAAACAAATCAGGATTGTACATCAGGGGTTGTAACAAGTATGGAGAAAGAGATAAATGAAACATATTTTTATTTTCATGCCAGACTTTTAATGTCGTTTTAGTAAGAGGGTAGTCGGAAATACAACTTAAGAAAGAATCATTCTCTATCATAAGGTGTTTTCTATAGGATAATTGACTGGAGACTGTTCAAGGATAATCCAATCTTTTTCTTTATTTCCAGAATATCATTCCAGAACTCTGGAAAGTTGGACCGAAACATAATAAAGTCTGGTAGGCCTAATCCGCCCATGTTTTAGGAAAAAATTAATAAATTGTGTTTTAGTCTGTGTTTTCCACTTCCAGATAAATCTGGAAATTAAAGATTTTACAGATCTAAAAAAAGATTTGGGGACAAATATAGGAAGCACTTGAAACAAGTAGAGAAACCTCGGGACCATAAACATTTTAACAGATCGATTCTTCACAGTCATGAGAGTCCCAATTTATCCCAATTTCCAATTGTTTTTTGTATTGAGGTTAACAATGCTAAATAATTATCTTGATTTGCTTTTGATATGTCCGCTTGGATTTTAATACCTAAGTATTTAATACTCGGGTTTGCCCATTTGAAAGAAAAATGTTCTTTCAAATAGCTTACCATACAAACTAAACTATTTATATTTATGATTTCTGATTTAGCATAATTAACAAACCCCCACATTTTTTCAACAATACTACTATAATTTGGCAAATAATTTTTTGGGTTGGTTAGACATAGAAGTAAGTAATCAGCAATCGCAACACATTTATATTCTTTTCCTGATATCATCACACCTGCTATGTCCGGAGTATTCCTAATATGACCAAATAATGTTCCATTACTAGAACAAATAGAGTCTGGGAGAGTGGGCATCCCTGTCTTGTACCATTATCTGAACCTTAGGAGAAAGTATACCATTCACTTTAATTCTTGCTGATCGTTTATCATATAGAGCCATAATACAATGTCTTATATTTGTACCCAAGCCAAAACCTATCATTGTCCTGTCTAGGAATTCCCAGGAAATCCGGTCAAATGTTTTCTCTGCATCAGTGATGAGTAATATTTTGGGATTCTTCTTCGTTTATGCATGGTGAATTAGAGATATAACTTTAGCAGTATTGTCTTTCCCCTCCCTTTTCGGAACCAATCCTTCTTGGTCTAAATAGACTAATTCAGAAAGATATAATTTTATTCTATTACTTAAAATTAGCATAAATGTTCACGCCAATATTTATAAGTGGAATTGGTCTGTAACTTCAACATAGCTGGGGGTCTTTATGGGGCTTTGGTATAATAGTAACAAGAGCCTATTGAGCTTGTTGGTAAAAGCCATTGGTGTCAGAAATTAAATTAAAATAGTTCAACAATAATGGGGACAACTCTTCCTTATAAACCTTATAGAATAAGGCAGTATAACCATCTGGTCCAGGGCTCTTGCCAACATGGAGGGAATCAATGCAAACATCAATTTCCACAAGAGAAAAATTCTTTTGCTTGTTCTGGTGTAAGTTTGTTTAAACCTGCTTCTTTAATATTTATCGATTTCATTTGTCAGACCTGTCTGTGAATGCCATGATTTTAAATTATATACATTTTGATATTTTTGACAAATCTGCAATATCCTTTGTATGAAAATGTATTTAATTATTTGTGTCTTCTACAGATTGCATCTGAGTTTTAGGTTGTAAGTTCTTAATTGTGGTAGCAAAGTATTTATTACATTTATTCCCTAGTTCATAATATTTTTGTTTACCTCTCATATAAGCTGTCTGAGCTTTCTGAATAAGCAGATTTCTCCAGCAAATTCTCTTACTTTTCAGGGAAAATAAAGAAGATTGAGCCAAGGTTTCTTTTTTGTGATTGTTCTAAAACAGCACATCAACGCATTTAACTGATAGTCTCCCAGATAGTCACAGGAGAAATCTCAGGACTTGAATTAGTCTCTACAATTTGTACAAAAAAATCTCTAATCTGTTTTCTCCTAGATTCATCATGCAAAATCATCTCATTCAAGCGCCATTGAGATTCAAGTGTTTGTGGAATAAAAAATTTGGTAACAATCGGAAAATGACCTGAAAATGGAGAGGAACAGATATCTGCCTTTGTAAACAAATGTAACAGATGTTGATTTGCAAACACGTAGTAAATTCTGGAATAAACTGAGTATGTTTTGGAAAAATGTTTGAAATCTGTTTTTCCTGAGTTTAAAGCTTACCATACATCCATTACTTGTAAATCTGATTTTTTTTAGACCCTATAGGAGACATTGAATTTCTTATAGGAGGAAAGAGTTAGAGGATTAAGAGTGAGAATGTCCCCTCCCAAGGAAGGAAGGTCGTTATGAATTAACATAATAACTCACAAAGTATTCTTCTGGGGATTATTAGACATGAAAATATGAGGATAATTCTTAATGCAGAGAGTGGGAACCTGAACATTTTTTAAATGGGTTTCTATTATCTTTGTTTTATTTTTCCTACATTCCTGAAATACCTGCCCTCTATTGACCGGTTTGTTAATCCCATTCACATTGTATAACAACACGTTACATTCCATATTAAGAGTTTCATTCCGAATATAAAAAAAAAAATACTGCATATAAGCAGGGTTATTAAGCTTGCTGGCACTTTGCATACAAAGAAAAAGATAAGGGAAAAAAATATACATAAAGGGAAAATTTTGTGTAGAAAGGTAAATGTGCTGCCAGAGACTTACATGGAAAACCTCCCATTGCTTGTGACTTACAACAGTGGCTAAGGTGAAAATAACCTATATTTAAAGGTAACGCGGGGAAGGAGGAGAAATAAGATGCATGGCTTAGCACAAGTGAGCATGTTATGCTGCCCAGCCCCAGCATTGGCACTAATATATTTATAAATCTAAATGATGGGGGGGTTGCTAATGCAAATAATATAAGAATTAATGCTGCATATAATATACTGTAATTACCAAAAGTACAAGAAAAAAAGGGAATCAGTAAGTAATTCACTTATCCCTGCACTTGGCATTGTAATTCTAAAACAAGAAACCAAAACCAAAGGAAAATCAGTATATGGTTCATTCAAACCTGTATAGGCATTGTATTTATAAAGCAAAAAAAAAAAAAAAAACCAGCAAGCCAACTCTTCACATATTCAAACATTTAAGTATATAGAAAACTTAGAAGCTGATTATCAAAAAAACTGCAACTTAAGAGTTCAGGTGGTTATAGGTGATTATTCATCTGAGAAATGTCTCTAATAAAATCACAATGTTAATATACTTAGCAGAGATGGTAATGGTGGTGTATTCTCTGAATGTTGGGATCAAGTGAAGAAACTACACTCGGGATTTAAGGAGTGCTCTTTTTAGGTGAAACTTGTGTCCATTCTCCTTGGATCTCAAATGTTAAAATCGGTTTAGTGATCTCTGTGGACCAACCAGGCAAGTCAATCGCAGAGAATTGTAATTCTAGAAGGTGTTCGTAGAACTGCAGATATCCCATATAAAAATTTTCATATATTAGTCCATACATCTGATCAATGAATATAAAAGTTCCATTGTTTTTGCATATATTACAGTCAGACCCCATGCTAGTTAGTACAGATTCAGAGTTGTTCCTGTGCTAGTTTACTCCACCTCCATTACCACCATTTCTAGCAACCCAAGTCATCCAGGACATGAACTGTTCATATGACACAAGCCCAACTATTCTCTGTGGCCTGAAAACATAAAAAAATTCTGTACTCACTGCACTTTACTATTGTACTCTAATTGTACTATAATTGTGTATTACATTGTAACTCTTAATGGGTCTACTGACTTATCAAATGGCAATAAATTCCTATTTGTCACATACACGCAAGTCAAGTGGCAGGTGAGTCTGGTCTAGGGATAGGCAGAAAAGGTAGGTTCCCAGCACCCCCCAATCTTTGCGCCCTAGGCAGCTGCCTCTTCTGCCTACCACTAGTTTCCTGTACTGTTACAATATTATATTTTTCTTCCACACATCTCCACCATGCATAAAAAGGTGATGTTACAGTCAGACCACTAATACCAAATGTGAATTATATATTACTGTACTGAATGTGTAAATATCTCATTAAAAAATAACAAACAATATATATTTTATATATTGTTTCGGGTCTATAATTTCTTTTTTAATATGTAATAATGTACATTTAATTTTATTGTGCTACACTGTGAGTAGTATTGTGACTGTAAGTAAATCTGTGATGCAAGTCTGGACTTTAGATGAGTTGTCTAACTTGTCTCGTTCTCACTTCTTTTTACAAAAATAAAAGTTATTTCAAGACCAAGTTCAATAAAAACCCCACAGTTGTATCACATCAAACTTCTTGCTTTTTCTTTCAATATATATACATATATATATATATATATATATATATATATATATATATATATATATTTGAGTCAAGTAAAAGCAGCAGATTTTGGGACAACTATGGTCCAATATTCAAGGTATAAATGGGCAAATTCACTAAAGGGGTACACACTCCACACCACTTTGCCAGGCGTAAATTGGTTACAACTAAGCTAGTTCACAAAAAATGCAAAGTTGCGTCTCAGCTGCCGCACGCTGGCAAAGTTTCGCTAGCGTTAACTCGTCAAAGCGAGCGTTTCTTAGCAATCTTTTGCTAGCGCTCAATTCTGCCCAGGGAAACATCGTTAGTACTCTTATGCTTAGGTCAATTTGAATAGGGCAGGTACATATAGGTCATATAGACATATTTATTAGAGATGTTGGTTAAAATGCTTGAAGTGGCCACGTATTATTATACAAAATAGAGATTAAAGAGACCCTCTAATGCCCTAGACATGAGCCCACCCTAAAACAAATGTGGCATGCCCTTCAAATTGCTAAAAAAAACTTTCCGGCATTCAGTATATGATGTCAACGACATAAGATTGAGGAGGATGTGGCTTTGTTTTATCAGTTTGCCTGGTCTAAGGCCTGGTTTTATCAGTTTGCCTGGTCTAAGGCCTGGTTTAGTAAATAACCCTGTTAAAATTGCAACAACCATTCAATGTGAATTTATTCTACTAAACTTGACCTACAGAAATCCACCAACTCCTATAAGTCACTTTTTATAGTCTGTTTATCGAATCTATATCATTGTTGTATTTGCCGCATCTGTGTCCTCTATAGAGGTAAAGTACAAAATTATAGAAAGTAGGCTATGCTTTTTTTTATCTTTCTTTTGTGCAGTTTTATGAAGACTGTCACTGCAATTCCTTTATCTAAACTTGTTTATACACCTTTCTAAGTCTAGTAATCTAGGCATTGATTATTGTCCCCATTTTGATTCCCAGGCATTCCAGAAAAACATTTCCTCAGAGAAGTCTTATTCAGAAACTCCCCCTGTATTTCAAGTCCAAAATAACTATCTTCAGAACTATAATCAAAGCAAATTCTATCATCTCAGACTTAGGCGTAAATGTGATGGATATATATCTTTAAATCTATATGTATATTTCTATATATCTATATATATATATGGAATGGCCAAAAAAAATATCAGTTTTGTTGAAAGAGATATATACATCTAATTCTTAAAATTAATTAGCAAAAGTACCATTTCCAGCACTATACGAAACCTTACATTTAAGTTATACCTTACCATAGGGATGGCACATCCTGCTATTAACAGTAATTCAAAATAGCCTTCAATATGTGGCCATACAATAAAGTAAATAAATGTACAGAAATCAATCTTTCCCCATTGGAGACTGTAAAGTGAAAAGGACTTGGTTTAAGAATTTTGTTAATGGTCACCTTCTGCTAGGATATCTTCTGTGCGTCAGAAATATGAATTCCCCCATACTGGTTCTTAACTTTACCAATTCCAATTATTTGGTCAACTTCAAAGTTGATCAAAGAATAAAATTAATAAATCTTCAGCAATAAAACAATATATCCTCATCAGAGCTGAATACTTCCAGTGAGCTGCTCTGTATAGTCTAGTAAATTCAGATCGAGAAACAGAAGCAGTACTTTATAGATTTCACACATTAAAATAACCTAATGAGAATGCTAAAATAAATACAGTAAGATAAACTTGAATAGCACAAAATAACTGGGCACTGCTATTATTAAAGACTGGATACCAGATACTGTTTGTTGTCAAGCTGATCCCCTAAAACCAAGGGCAAGCATTTGACCACAAACTCATACAGATGTATAAGGCTAGGGCCACACGGGAAGATTCAGGGAGATTGGTCGCCTGACGACTAATCGCCGCGTCTTTGAGGCGACCAATCTCTGACTTTGAAAAACGTATCGCCGCATGTGAATAGGCGCAGGCGACTTTAGCGCTAGCGGGTGCAAGATACAAGCAAGCCATTCAGGGAGATTAGACGCTGCGATTAGTCGCCAGGCGACTAATCTCCCTGAAATCTTCCCGTGTGGCCTAGCCCTTAAAGTGTTAAGATTTTCCATACCAAAGATATATCAGCAATGAGGTCAAGGGAACATCAAACTATATTGTGTTAATGATAACTTCTAACCCCTGCATTGGTTAATTAATTGTCTCTGGGGATATCCATTGTTCTTGCTACCATTTTCCTTTTACCATTGCTTGGGACAAAATAAAGTTTGTCACTACTAAATCCTAGACCCTAGTGGTACAAGTGTAAAAGAAAATTGTAACTGCCCTTATGCTTAATAATTGCCAGTGCATTGTACAAGACAGTGAGGTGGAGGAACCATACATTGTTGTGATGGTGAACAATGTTTACAGCATTGTAGCTTTCATATGATTACACATCGGGTGTCAAAGTGGTGTGGAAAAGAATAATAAATTCTGTTTTCCCAGCAGCAGAGAAAATCAAGCATTTGTTTCACCTTAAGGGCGACTTTGGAAATCCGCAGCGATCCTGCCGTCGATTCTATTCAAGCTATGGAAGCCAGTATGGGGAGATAAGTGATCTGCAAAAGAGGATATTTTACGCTGGGCAACTGATCTCCCCGTATGCCACCACCCAAACAATTGTATTGGCAACCAGGCATTAATGGGTTCAGCAAAACATGAGCCTGCACTTCCATGAAAAGAGATACCCCAGAACCACAAATCAAATTTGAAATATGAAGGAATTCTTAAAACACTGGACTGAATCCAGCAGCACCAAGATTACACATAATTTAAGATAAAGATCTGGAATTTTAAATGACACCAGTTCTAAACACCTACATCCATAGCTCCTGATAGTATTGTATTGAATGAATACAGTAGTATTACAGTACACAATTTTGTGCATTTTAGCGGAAAGTATTAAATTGTTTTTCAGATTTTTAGGACAAAGGCCAAAGAACTCAAGAGGGTAGAAATAATCATTACAAAACAAAGCTGCAAAAAATGAATATTGTAAACATACTTAAAGTTC
The DNA here is from genome assembly GCF_017654675.1 of Xenopus laevis. Classification (NCBI taxonomy): domain Eukaryota; kingdom Metazoa; phylum Chordata; class Amphibia; order Anura; family Pipidae; genus Xenopus; species Xenopus laevis. Next base: position 64,370,836 of record NC_054373.1, read on the forward strand.
TAATCCTTAAAAAAACAAAAGGAAACTGGGTAAGGAAAAATGGAGCAACAGGCCAAAAGAGTTACAAACCGGGAATGGAAAAATCAGAAAGCAGAACAAAAAAAGTAGACACTATATAGATCCATATAGACTTATTAGAAGCTAGGCTGTCCTCAGAGTTTATAGAAACAGCACTCTATGAGTATGAACACTATAGCTATAAAGAATACCCATAAATGACATAAACAGTTCAAATTCTTCCTGCAATATTTCTACAAACAGATATACATAATACGGGGTGTTTTTGAAATCATAATCTAAAACATGTGCATGAAATATTTGTTTCCTACATGTTTAAATGGCTGCCTTACCAATGTCCTTCTTACAATCAGAACAGTAATGACCAGGTTTACCCAGCTAGGCAGAGAGGCAGCAATTGTACGTAGGCAAAAGAATACACTTTGGTGTATATTTATCATGCTGTGTAAAAAGTGGAGTAAAACATTGCTCAAAGCAAGCAATCAGATTTTTGCTTTTGTTTTGTATTTGTTGGTTGGTTGTTCTGGGCATCATCACCAGTAATTCTTCACTTCACTTCTTACGCAGCATGGTAAATATACCCCTTGTATTTATGGTTTGTACAAGAAGTTTGAAGTAAATAAAAAATATTGTACTGATTACTTAATTCAGTGACTTTATCATGTATTTAATTATATAGGAATCTAGAATTGAATTAGGAGTCAAGCTTTTTTCATTGAATTGAATCTGGGCCATGGTGTTTAGAATTTAACGAGGGTCCAGCCTTCTATAAAATACTTAAATAGGTCTTACTGGGAGACATTGGTGAAATATTATAGTTACTTAAACATAAACAAGCCCAAAACAAACATCAAAAAACCACAACATCACTGTGAAAGATTACCAAAGTATTTAAGAGGTGTTCATGAGATTCTTCCCCTGATTTTGTAGATCTTGACCCTGACTCGTATTAGCTATAGCACCATTTTCAGATTACAGGTAGAGATAACTGAATCAAAAACCATTTCTTGACTGTTCCTGGAGCCTTTGTATAACACTATTACAATTTAATCAGTGTGCACATTGACATACCCAATATTGATTCTTATGTCACCATGAATTATGCTAAATCAGTATTGAAATAAATCAGTTTGATCATTTTGTAAATCATCTATTATTTGATTTCAACATGGTGGTTCAGGGGTTGGCAACGCCACCTTGCAGTGCTAGGGTAACAAGGCTGATCTGCACAGTCTGGATATTCTCACTGCATTTGCATGACTTTCTCTCAAGTTTCTCCCCACTTCAGAAGTATAGGGGAAAGTTAACTGGTTCCTAATGAAATTGGCCTAGTCTGTTATGTGATTGTAAACTCCCCTATAGCAGAATATGATGTGAATGATGAATAATCTCTGTAGAGACCTGTGTAAATGTCAGGACTAATTAAGTAAATTATAAAAATAATAATGCTGATAGAACATTGATGTGGTGTTATAATATGTTAATATTAGATTAAAAACTGTAAAGTAGTTAGAGATAGTGATTTATGTGTCTAGATATTCCAGCTAAAGATCTGCTGGATCGTGAACAAGGACAAGCAAAAATACAGCGGAAAAAGATTAATGTTTGCATAGATAGACTATTGCAGACTTTTGTGTTATCCAATATGCAATCACTGCAAATGTGTCACTTTACATTCTAAAGATAGATATAGCAGTATTGTTGGTGAAGTTTATGTGTTCTTATCTGAGGAAAGAAAGAATAAAGGAGAAATAAAAAAAGAAGAATGGACTATATGTTGTAGCGTTTGTGGGGGTGTTAATTTGTTAGACAATCTCTAGTGCTCGCTTTTCCCCCTGGGAAAGGTCCCTCATCTGTAAAAAAAAAAAAAAAACATAGTCTGGGGTGCTCTCTATCTAATCACTACTCTGCCAATGCCATCTTGCTTCCTTATAGATTTAATGATTAATTTATGTCTTCTTCTGCCTAAATTTTCCAGCTGCAACCAACACAATCATGTTGTGAGTTGTTAACAGATCTTGTCTGGCTGATTCCAGCATGTTCAACAATTTTCAATGCTCCCCAGACAAAACGCATAGTTAAGTCGTTTGCAGAAGAAGAATGCAAAAAATTCAAAAAAATAATTATTAAATCCAATCTGAAGAAGCTGACGTTCAGTAGTTCAACGTGAAGGCTCTCTGTTGCCAATCACTGGTTTAATGTATCGGGTATATACACTCAACAAACCCTGCCAAGACACTTCAAACAAGGGTAAGTGACAGTGGTGGGGTTAAAGTAATGAGCATAAGTAAAAGAAATAAAAGTTCTAAGGTAATCAATACTGCATCTTCAGTCCAAGTATTTTAATTTTTATTACTATTTTACTTAAGTGTATACAGTAACTTCTAGCAAGCATATAGTTGAATAAATATACTGGTAAGAATTGATTTCTGCTCTATAGCTACAAACACATTACAAATATATTTAGAATAATTTATGCTTTGTAATAAAAGCAGTTTTAAAACAAAATATTTGAAAAGCATAATTTTACAGGGCTGCCATAGAATATTCGATACTTCATAGCAAAAGTGACATCTTGTGGCTGTTCTTTATATTACTGTTGTTAAAACTAGATATATATTTATAGGGGAGATTTGGCAATGTTCAAATTCTAATTTTTGCTGCAAATTGTGCCTACTACCCAAAATTCTAAATATGCTGTCAAAAGCATAGCTGTACAAAATATATTACGTGCAAAAAATGTTTAAAACTCCAATGTAAAACTATGGCATCTAAAAGTTTCCGTGTTCATGTAGAAATCATCAGAAACAATCTGATATATATTTAAAGTATTTTTCAATGCAAATTATTTTTGTTTTCATGGTATTTGACATTTTTTTCATGATTTTATAAAAAAAATCTTTATATTGGTAATTTTTTCATTCATCCAGGTCATGGTATATCTAGTATAGGTAAATCTAAAAACAACTGGACTTGCTGAGTAATCAATGAAGACGAAGGAGATTCATGTCAAGGTGGAGAAACCATCCCTGAACAGAGGTGGGGGCCTTCGACACCACCTGTCTGCTACATACAATGCTGTTCTAACATCTGTACCCCGGCGGTTTCAGAACACTTCACACATCCATTCATGCAACTCTCACAAGTAACACCTCTTTCTAGGAATTGCATGACACATTGGATAATCCTATCACAGTAACTACATAGAATCTACACCTCTGTGAATTTCTTCAGATGTCACCTCTTTGAAGAGTTACAATGCCATTGTGATTGGATTAGTGGAAGAGTTTATATGCCGAGAACTTCCCACACCAGTCAGTTGAACTGAAGAAGCTGCTCGGATGAGTAGTGAAACGTCTTCATTGATTACTCAGCAAGTCCAGTTGTTTTTAGATTTACCTATACTAGATATAATGTGAACAGTGTAATTTATAAATAAAAAGTAAACCATAAAAATAATGACAGAATCCCTTTCATAAAGGATATTGCAGAATCTTGTAAGGCCTGGGATCTGGAAGAATTGTGAATCTGAAACATTTCTATTTTTCACTATTCTCTTTGCTCATAAACATAAAAATTTTAAAATGAAACATGAGATTAAATCTAGGTAACATAAATCTAACATGTGGCAGTTATTAATTGTACACAGAGATATGGCATAATATTGCAAGAACACGTGTAAACAATTTCAATGTCTCTTGAATTTTTCCCCCACTTTTTTTTTAATTCATAAAACCTAGTGAGATGTATTTTTTGAAAAACCCGGCCATGGATTTTAAAAACAAATTATCATTATCACTACCCCCTGGTGTCTGAATACAATTACATACTGCAGTTCTGGTAATGAAAACTGGTTGCACACAAAGCATAATTTATAACAATGTTCCTTTATAATGTCTTCTATCAATTTCCATAGGGAAATACCTGGGTGTTAGTGAAAGTTGTTGAGTGTGGCTGGAGCATGGAAATTATAGTACATCAGATTCTGCACGAAGAGAAAGCAATAGCAAAGCTATTAAAGGCTGATTTTATTAGTTTAGAAGCTATTCCAATGTTTTAATTGATGGTATTTAGAATGCTTCTTATTTCCATGAGATGAAGCTTATTATAAATTTATTTCCCCTTTAAGTTCACTTCAAATACCAGCTGTCCAGTGATTCCTGGGAAAACCCATGGTCTGTTATGGAAAAGGGAGAGGGGCTGGAACCTTGATGAGTTACCTTGAGGAAGCAAACATCTCTGAATTCTGAAAAGTTTCTGAATCCTTGTCATCTAATTATGAGTTATTCCCTTACTGGGACCAATGAATAGGAACATTTTAAAGCATGTGAAATTCCCCACATCCCAAAAAAGTACTAATTCCCCAAGGTGAGCTTTTCATCTTTTAGTTAATGTAGGGATTACTGACTTCTTATTAATTATTAGCAATGAGTGTAGTACAGGGGAATGTGTCAGGCAAGATATATAAAGGTAATACTGCAGGACATTTGTTCTGTTGTATAGAAATGTGCAATACTGGTGGAGCAGATAGATATTCTTTACCTTTGCTGCCAGAGCAAAGGAAAAGTAAACCCTTAAAATTAATTTGACTAGAAATGCTGTATTTAAGATACGGAACTTACTGTCCTAGCCTAAAGGTTCATTTATATAACATTAATGATCCAAGCCTTTAATATAGTCACATGAACTCCCCATCTTGGTTGCTGTTAAGTGTGTCAGACATGCGTGGGTGCTCTGGGCAGCTGTTCAGTTTAAAGGGCATGTAAAGACAAAAAAATAAAATCACATTTTTACTTTCTTTGATGAAAAAGAAATCTATCTCCAATGTACTTTGATTAAAAAATGTGTACCATATTTATAAAAAACCTGACTGTACGATAGGGGGAGCCCCCACCTTACTTCCCAGAACTCGAGCAACTTTGTTTGTTTCCCTGTAACAACTGTGTATCCACAGACCCAGTGCAGTCTGTATATTCTGATTCAGGGGCGATCCTGGCCCCTCCGCCGCCCGAGGCAGCAGCAGTTGCTTACCATTCGCTTACCTTTTTGCGCCTGAAGGGATCCGGGGGGGGTCCAACAGGGCAGCAGAGAGGGCCAGTGCACTAGCGCAGAGAGCCTAACTGCGCTCTCTGCGCTAGAAGAGCCAAATTTCCAGTTCGAAAACTGGAAATGTGGCTCTTAAAGTACCAGGAGCAGCATTTTTGCTGCCCATAGTACCTATTGGGGTGCTGCCGCCTGAGGCGTCAGACTCAAGTCGCCTCATTGGCGAAGCGCCCCTGTTCTGATTAGTAATCAGTCTTGCTGTATCGGCTTCTGGCAGATATTATTTGACCTGTGCTGTTTTGATCATTTATGACGATCCCTAAGCTTAACCTCCCAACTAAAGCCCAGACCACACTGAGCATGTGCGTAGTCTTGGGATTGCAAAGATGTTTAACAAAGTTACAAGATGACAGCCACCTGTGGCAACTTTAAAAAAATAAATCATATGTTTAATTGGGCTTCTGGAGCAATTAGTTCATGTTATATTTAGTATACAAAATACAGCATTTCTAACATTATTCTATTTTAGACTTTAGTTGCCCTTTAAGGGTTATTGAAAATCATCAAGTAGGAAATGAGATTGGCCTTTCATAGAAGCTGATGCTACAGGCTTGATTAAAACATTCTAATGCAACACTAGTGCCAGAGCTGCCATATAATATTTATCTGAATTAATTATTAATCAGCCTAATATTCTGACTTTTAGAGGGCTATTTATCAACAGTCAGTGGTTTTAGAGGTTTTTGAAGCCACGAGCAAACTCACTTTCTCTAAAACCACAAATGTCATGAAATTTATTAGATGATCAGAACTGAAAAAGCACAAATGGGAAAGTTGCAGAAAAGTTGCAAAAACCCAAAACTTTTTCGACTTGTTGCACAATAATGCAGACTTTTCATATTGTTTGGAGTATTTTCACCATCAAAGGAGTCTTTAAGCCTCACCCCTTTTGCAACCCCCTTCTGCATTTCATGATATGCACAGATTTTTTACATTTTTTAATCATTCTCTAATCAACTGTATAGTATACAATGCTTTTATATATTGTATGACACAAAACCCATTAAAGGAGAATTAAACTTAAATTAAAAATGAATATGGCTAAAAAGCCATAGTTTCAGCTTCTCCATAGCAGCAATGATCCAGGATTTAAAAGCTGTCACAGGTGGTCACCATCTTGGAAAGTGTCTGCAACACTCATGCTCAGACGGCTCTGAGCAGCTGTTGAGAAGCTAAGCTTAGGGATCAATGCAATTATCAAGTAGAAAATGAATTTTGCCTGTAATATAAGCTGATGCTGCAGGGCTGATTATTAAATTCTGATGCTAATTGCTCTGTTTTCTGTGCTGCCATGTAGTAATTTTCTGTATTAAGTGCTAATCAGCCTTATACTGTGACATTTATATTTTGTGTTCAAAAAAAAAATGAAACAAACTAAGATGGAATGTAAGTAAAACATACTTCCATCTTAATGTAACAAGCAAACTAGTTCAGATAACAGTTGTAACCATGTATATAAAACGTAACCTTTAATTACTGTTCCAATTAAAAAACTTGCTGCCCAAACCAACACAGACTCACAGCATATTACACTTATAGCCGTGCAGGACCATGTCCCTAAAATAACATGAACTTAAAAAGTCACAAAGAGTGGAAACGGTGGTGGATTTAATGTTTAGTTTTAGGAATCTAGTATCCATGTTTCCCACAGCATAGTAATATATTTTACAAGACTTGAGTAGCCATTCTTCACCTCCCTTCCACCCTTCCCTCCGTTCCACCCACTGCCTATCTACGTTGGGAAGAGTGGGAGCTATTACACAAACAAAGTGATCCCTTAGAACTTGAATTTATCCCACAGCAGAAGCAGAGGTCTGACCTAAGTCAGTAAATTTAAATTGATTCTGGAAGGAGAAAAAAGAACCCCAATTGCTTCTCACTCGTTCAGCAGTCTCTCGATTATTTTAACTACCTATTAAGTATTTTGTGATTACCACAAAATAATCACAAAATACTTAATAGGTAGTTAAAATAATCGAGAGACTGCTGAACGAGTGAGAAGCAATTGGGGTTCTTTTTTCTCCTTCCACAATCAAGAGTGGGAGCTACTCACACCACCTTCCACCTACACCACCCGACGCGTTTCGCTGTTTACACAGCTTTGTCAGGGGCATAAAGTCACGGTTACGTTTTATATACATGGTTACAACTGTTATCTGAACTAGTTTGCTTGTTACATTAAGATGGAACTATGTTTCGAGTACTTGGATAGTTCATTGCATACTTGTGGTGTAACAGGTGTTATAAGCACGTTCTGCTCTACATACTAGCTATATTTTGTGTAATGTATATTTTTGTTCGGTCCCTAAGCTCAGTAAGTGACAGCAGCACAGAGCATGTGCAGTGATTCACCAGAAAAGAAAACAGGGAGCTGCTGGGGCATCTTTGGAGGCACAGATCTTGCTAATAGGCTGTGATTGCCTTGGGCTGGCATAGAACTCAAAACATATTGTACAATATTTCTAGCTTACTTCTTTAGTTAAGCATTATTTCTACTTTAAGTATCCATTTTTTAATATGTGTGCCTTTTATAGGTGTTTTTTACTTCATCAGAAGTGATATTAGATAATTATTGGGCTAATAGTATATATATATATATATATATATATATATATATATATATATATATATATATATATATATATATATATATATATATATATATATATATATATATATATATATATATATATATATATATATAGTCAACTACAAGAGGTCCTCTGCACTCAACCCATTATCAATATATTTAAGACAGAGACATTTTGTGCATACTGCTACTAAAAAATGCCTTACCCTTTAAACAACACAGGGATTGTTTGTCCATATATTGCAATATATTTAAGCTGGCCAACTACGTCAAAGTCATCCCATATCTGGCCAGTCCTACGCTTAATTTTCATCTGATTCATTAAGAATTCAATTGCTTAATTATACATTTTACAAAGGGACTAAGTTTTGACGTAGTTGGCCAGCTTAAATAAATTTCAATATATGGACAAGCAATCCCTGTGTTGTTTAAAGGGTAAGGCATTTTTTAGTAGCAGTATGCACAAAATGTCTCTGTCTTAAATATATTGATAATGGGTTGAGTGCAGAGGAATCTTGTAGTTGACCATATGTATTTTGTGGTCACACCCTCATTGCACCCCCGCCTAATGGTTTTAAAAAATAGTGGTGAGCACAACTTTCCCTTGTTATATATATATATATATATATATATATATATATATATATATATATATATATATATATATATATATATACAGTAGATATATATATATATATATATATATATAGATATATATATATATAGATACAGATATATATATATATATAGATATATAGATATATAGATATATATATATAGATATATATAGTGATAAGGAAGATAAGCACTCAAATATTACTGGTCAATGATCATTTATTCCACTGTGCATACTGGTATGTACAGTGGAATAAATGATTATTGACCAGTAATATTGGAGTGCTTATCTTCCTTATCGCTATTTATCATATTTTGATATAGCACCCACTTGGACAAGTCAGAGTGCGGATACACACCTGGACTGTGTATATATATATATATAGCAGGATTATATATATATATATATATATATATATATATATATATATATATATATATATACATATAACTAGATAGGTGCACTCAGATAGCCATGGTGATGCCTAGGTGCTGGAACAAATATATATATATATATATATATATATATATATATATATATATATATATATATATATATATATACATATCGCAGTATAAATGTAATCAGATTTATTTTTCTGCCATTATGTATGACTGATATCAAAAATCCTAAATATGGCTACACAATATACCTGGTAAGGCCATTACATATGAAAACCAAACTAAAGCCTTTCTGGTGGCTATTTGACTGTATGATTTGTATTTCCCCTGTGTTTATAATGCTGCTTTTGGGGAGTCCCCAGCTAGAATGAAATTTGCATTTAAATTGAGATGTTTTTTGATTTTTTTTTAATGAGAGAGGCCCATGGGAGTACCAACCTGTTATTTTTCTGCGTAGAAGAGCTTGGGATTGTATCACATTTTGTTATGCTTTAAATCAGATCTTCAAAATAGCAACAATTCATCTTTAATCCTCACATCTTCGAAAAGGCCACTATGCACTGTAAAATAGAATGTTCCATTGCCCCTTATATCAATGGCCTGGCTACAGAGAAAATAATAATAATATAATTGCAAGTGCCCTTCTGGCAGAACTCATCTTCACACACATGAGCTGTGATATAGATTTGTAACAAGAGCCACACATGTGGGAAATGAGAAGAATGCATAATTACTCATCCCCTAAATTGTACTTGGTGTGATGAAGCTGTGAGCACATCACATACTGTGGCACATCAATCTCAGCTGATTTGGGGTGATTCTTTAAAAGGTAAATCCAATATACACGTGCAGCAGACAATTTTGTTTTCCTCACCAAGGGACAAAACCACACCTAGAGAAGCTTCCAAAACAGTATACTGTGATATATCTTTACACCACACACTAGTTCTTGCTTATATTTATTTTACCATATATATTTTACTATATGTAATCACAAGTTTAATGGAATTTGAAAGACCTTTTTTGTTTGTCTTTACCCAGTTTCTTTACTGTATGTTTTTAATACTTTTTCTTTTACTTACAGAACACTAACAAAACAGATAAGTAAATATTGGCAGTATGTTTTCTGTCCTATTGTTTCCTGTTGTGTTGGTACTTTTCTACTTAAAGGGGTTCTGTCATGATTTTTCTGGTCTAGCTTTTATTACAGATTACACTTGTGCAATGCAAGTAATCCATTCTACCATTTACAAATTTATTCTTGAACCATTAAATGTATATGTTTGTTGTAATATTGGTGTGTAGGCAGCCATCTCAAGTCATTGTACCTGGTTATGTGCTTTCAGGAAGAGCCAGCACTTCACTATGGATCTGCTTTCAGAAAAACTGTTGTTTCTCCCACTCAATGTAATTGAAGGAGTCCCAACTTGGGTTAGCCTGGACTGAGTGCTGTTCTAATTCTACTACTAGGTGGGACATGGGCACCTCTTTAGCATTGCAAGTGTCAGGGAGCTGTTATCTGGTTGCCTTCCTATTGTTCTGTTGATAAAAACATAACAGAATCTCAAAAAACATGACAGAATCCCTTTAAGTGATTGACTTTTAGATAGAGTAAGAGCTTGATAAAATACATTTCCCTAACGAACTGATATTGTTATGAAACATAGCTGTAATTAGTCTATTACATCTTCGCATTCAAATAATGGGTAGGTTACAGTCCACAAGCAGAAAAAAGTCAGAAAGTATACATTTGGATGAAGCAAATTAACAGAACTCCATCACTGCTTGGTTTGATATCACAATGGTCAGAAATGTCAAGAACAGGTCCGTAGCAAACAGGAAACCTTCTCAGTATCGTAGAGTGGGTGATAAAAATTTACAGACATGATAAAATCAATGGAATCAATAGACTTTAAATTGAATTTAAGGGGTCCACTGTGACCCAGATGGTGTTTAATGCAGGCAAAAGTAGGATTAAGTGCTTGATTAATAGATATTAATGGGCCAATTTAAAAAAAATAGACAGCCTCTATATCCACTTTCAGGAATATCGGCAAATGAATCTTTACATTCTTACCACATAGCCAGTAAGAAAAAGGAGATATAAAACCTTGCCTAACCTGCAGAGAGATGGAAGAAGATTAAGAAGATACTAAGAAGATACTATGGTGAGCATCTTCTGCTGAAGATGAGTTAAAAGTATTTAATCCCATCTCATTTTTATTTTTTAAATTTTTTCTGTTTTGTAAGTCACAATAACATAAATGCTATCCTTTGACTAACAGGACCAGCTGCCTTCTCCTTTAAAACAGTAAATTCAAGACCACTGGGCAAACCGCGATCACTACTCTTTACACATTCCACATTTTTTACCACCATTGGTTAAGATTTTCAAAAAGTATGAAAAATCAAAATCAAAATGACACCACCTAAAAACTGCCGAGATGTCAATGAAGTCAATGGGAGGTGTATCTTTAGCATCCAAGCAAGATAATAATTACTTTTTTGCTTTCTGTAATTTTGTATCAGAGACTATTTTTCACCTTGCTTGAAAATGAATGGAAAAATGCAATCTTAATTTTTTTTGCAACAACTTACCACAATTTCTTACATTTTATTTAAAAAAGGTGAAAATTTTATATTATACCACCTAACACCTGCCAAGATGCCACATAAGTCAATTGGAAATGTAACTTCAGCATTCAAGCAAGCTTTTTTCTGCTATATTCCCATAGTCATGATTTCTCATCTCCTTTGATAATGAATAGAAATATTGGATTCACTATTTTTGTCATAACTTAATGTGATCAAGATTAACAGATTTATTTATTTACATGATTAACCAGTTTTTTCATAAATATGCTAACAATTGTTAAAGAAAGTCAGCTAAATTTAGAGATTGTTCCGTTTTTTTTCCACGATTGCAGGAATTTTGATAAATAAACTTCCATAAGCTTCCTCATCATTTTATGCCAGTCCAAAGTAGCTCAGTATTGAGTGAAAACATGGCTCTTCCACACTAGTGCTATGTGACCCACACCTATGATCCAGCACAACAAATATCTGAATCCCTTACCAGAAGATTTAAGGAAAGAAATATTTTTGTGTTTTTGACACCTTGCCAGAAAGAAATATGAAAAATAAATTCTACCTAGAATATAACCCATCTTTCCTGCCAAAAGCTCTACAATTTATCTGAAGTACTCGCAATTTTTGCAGCTAGTAAAGACTGCAGTCAGATTTACAGTTCCTTCTAGGAGGCAACAACATTATTTAAAGCCAAGTTCAATGGCAAGACGCTTATGAATCTTATGTCTTTGTTGACTTCATTTGACTTTTGGTCTTAGTGGTACGTATTTCTTTATTTTGTTTTCCCTTCTGTTTGCCTCCCTTGTTAATTACACAACTTGAACTCTACAGTATTTTTTTTTTCAATATCTTCATTATAATGAATGCATTAGTATATTTCTTTAACTCATACTTATATGAAATATGAAACAGATGATGTTTTATATGAAGCAATCTACAAATACATATCTACAATAATGTTAAACCAGCATCCTCAAAGGTCATTGTATGTCCTTTGCAATTAAATCAAAAGGGTTAATGTAATAAAAACGAAATTAAACTTTTCACTAGTAACCCATGGCAACCTAGCCGATGTTTGTTTTCAAACAGGTGATCAGTAAAAACAATGTGCTTATTTATTGCTCTGGGTTGCCAAATTTGGTCAAATCAAGAACCTGTTTTTCAGACTACAAACAAATTAGAGTGAGGTTAAGCCATTTTATAGATTGAATAATGATATCCATGGTATGCAGCTGCTCAGTTGTGGATGGCACCTGCAATCAGAAAACCTACTTAATTCTGATGTTGCCCATAGGAAGATCTCCAAAGAGTTCTTTGGATCAGCCAAATATAATATTGTCCTCTGCATACAGTGACACCATTTCACACATACAGCAAAGACAGAGCTGATTTCTCTTTGATCTCTACTTGCAGGTCCCCTGTCCCCCTGTTAGGATGGCACACCTAAAAGTAATTGGCCTGCATAGTTTTGGGTCATCACCAAACACAGATACATCGCTTACAATGCCCTCCCCCAAACCATTCATGAACAAATTAAATAAAAGAGGACCTAATATAGAAGCCTGTAGCACCCTACTCCAAACAAAAAAATGCTCCATTGATAGCCACTCTTTGCACACGATCCTTAAGCCGGTTTTCTATCCACGTACAATCAAAATAACTAGGTCCAACAAACCTTAGCTTAAAAAGCTGTATAGGTCCTACTTTAGCACAAATGTCTTGTTTAATACAAAATCTGAGTATAAAAAGAATGAATTTAAAAAAATCATGGAATAAATACAAATTCAATTTTGTGATTTATTTTATTTTTTTGTGGGGAATAAAAATATGATTGTCCGGGAGATGAGGTATTTAAATTAAGAAACAATGCAAGTGTTTTTAGTACCTGAAGGCTCAAACATTCATAAATCTGCCCCTTGGTGTCATGTATCAAAAAAAAGAATTAAAAATATCGAAGTAGCCCACATCTACCATAACCCCACTATCCTCGCTGTACCTCCCTCCCTGACCAAATTACTAAACCTAAACTAAACTAAAACCTTTTACATGGTATTTGTTTATGGTACAAATTCTGGTTAGCTGTTTGTTTTGGTCAACACCTAATGGGTTCATGGGCACAAAAATTCTGATCATTCAACTTATTTTAAGACTAATGAAAAAAAAAATATTTTCAGAAGGCTTTGTCCAATACAAAGAATATATTATTATATAAATTATTATTGTATTATTGTATTATTATTATTATTATTATTATTATATAAAGAGTTTATTATCCAGAATGCTTGGGACCTTGGGTTTTCCCAGTTAAGGGATCTTTCCATAATTCGGATTGGGACCTTGGGTTTTCCAGTTAAGGGATCTTTCCATAATTCAGATCACCATACATTAAGGGGCAGATTTATTAAGGATCAAATTTTTTTTATGGTCAAACTCTGAGGGGCCAATTCATTAACTTCGAGTGAAGGCATAGAAGAAAAAAAACTTTTGGCATTCGACCATCGAATGGGCTACTTCGACCTTCGACTACGACTTCGAATCGAATGATTCAAACTAAAAATCGTTCGACTATTCGACCATTCGATAGTCGAAGTACTGTCTCTTTAAGAAAAAACTTCGACCCCCTAGTTCGCCACCTAAAAGCTACTGAACCCAATCTTATCCTATGGGGAAGGTCCTCATAGGCTTGGCTAAGTTTTTTTGGTCGAAGGATAATCCTTCGATCGTTGGATTAAAATCCTTCGAATCGTTCGATTCGAACGATTTAATCGTTCGATCGAATGATTATTCCTTCGATCATTCGATCGCAGTATTTGCGCAAAATCCTTCGACTTCGATATTCGAAGTCGAAGGATTTTCATTCCCAGTCAAATATCGAGGGTTAATTAACCCTCGATATTCGACCCTTGATGAATTTTCCCCTTAAATTTCACTACGGAGTTATCCAAACTCAATTTGAGCCATGTCAATTTTCAAGATTTATCATACTCTGGCCCTTTAAGAATTCAAATTAGACTATTTGCCACCTAAAACCTGCGAATTACTGTCAATGGGAGTGGTCCAGGGATCAATTTGGAGATGTTTGCAGCCTTCTTGACATTCAAATTTGTTTGGAGAAAAAACTTTCAAATTCGATTCAAGTTTTCGGGTCTTTTAAGGGGTATTTCTCTAATTTGGATCTTTATGCCTTAAAGTCTACTTAAAAATCATTTTAACATTAATTAACCCAATATGATTGTTTTGCCTCCAATAAGGACTAATTGTATATTAGCTGGGATCATGTCCAAAGTATTTTTATTACCAAATAACTGTCAATGGGAGCGGTTCAGGGATCAATTTGGAGATGTTTGCAGCCTGTCCAAAGTATTTTTATTATCAAAGTGAAAAAGAAAATCTCAGGAAATTTCAATTATTTTATTAAAACGGATTATTTCCATAAGTAAGAGCAGATCCCATTCCTAACAGATCCCATACCTGTACGTGAACGCAACCAGCAGTCAACCATGGTCTCTCATCAGCACTCTCACATACAACAATAAAAATTAACAATTCATGTATTGTACAGATAAGGCCCATGTATGGCCAGCATAATTATTTCATTTTAAACAATTAAATCACCTTTCTTTTCCTTTTACATATACTTTATTACCTCACAATTTTTATAACATACCAAAACATGTTAAGTGATGCAGCAGATAACTAGTACAAAATTTCTCACACATCGCTTGCAAATTTTAGCAACAATTCAATCCATATTTGAAATTTTTTTCTTGTATATCAATTTACATTTTTTATATGCAGCAAAAAACCCCAACTGACGTTCCCACAGAAAAATTCATTTTTTTCTGATATAAATATTTTATAAAATTATAAAAAATCAGTGCAGTAGAAAACACTGTGCACTGTGAAGGCATCAGTTGCTGTCTGTACAAATTACTAGTCATGTAGTCTTTGTGGAAATTTTCATGGGATTTGCAGTAATTATATGACAAAATGCTTGCAAATCTCACTCGTTGCTGAATTGAAACACACAGGTCAAATTCTGAACACTTTCAGATGGGTAATTTGTAAATGTCAATCAGAATAGGCCCAGTGGAGGTGTGGATTTAAGCAATGAAAGCAGAACAATACCATGGCAACCACAAAAGCTTTTCAAACCAGATTACTGCATGCAAAGCACATTCTCTCTCTTCTATCGCGCCTGAACTAGAACTCTTCCCCATATTTTAATGTATGTTTCATGTGCAGGCTATACAAAAATACATGAAATAGATGCAATCTTCCTGTTCAAAACTGCTTACAGTTTTTTCCAAAGATTATGAAAGCCATAATTTACAGTCTCACACACTCTGATCCAGTGTAGCAATATATATATTTGAAATAAACACACTCTCTAAATTGTCTCTACTATAATATTGTGACTGAAGGCCAGGCACACTTCCTACAATTTCTTACCAAAGAATGGTCTTTAAAACAGTGGAGTAGTTTCTATCAACTATGATAAAGGTTGGAATATGTTGGAATATGTTTAAAGACTGCACACAGGCAACATAACTATAGTTTGACTAACACTAGGAAATACATTCATTGGAGTTAATGTAACTAATTTTAATCTGCTACACTAATATCTGAATATCATAATATCTGAGATATAATTGACTATAATCCAGGGTGTCACTATTTAAATTACCATAATATAAATCCAAAAACACAATAGGTCTTAATCCAGATAATTGCATGTGTTGGCATGGTTGACTAATAAACATTGACAATTTAACTATTTTTTACAGGAAGGAAGTACAGTATCACTTGGCTTCCTGGGGATTAAGGCCTATTGTGTTTTTTGGTTTTATAACTAATTTAAATACTATAAAGTCCTTGTTAGTCTTCAGATGTAAACAATTTGCAGTTAATACAGACTTAATTTTGTTTTCTAAGCAAAGTCTTTTAAAGGGGAATGTACACAATGGAAATCTTTGTTATGTTAAGATAGCTCAGATAAACAAGAGTTGTTTCTTTTTATGCTCTTTGATGAAGTTGGTCACATATAATGCATCTGTGTTGGTCAAATGCACTTTTTTGATTGATAGGTTTTAAGTGGTTATTGTATATTGTTGTTATGTCCTAATACCATACATTTAAAGGACTTGGTTTATATATTATATATAACTTATTGCATTTATATTATTGAACCAATACAACGTTTACCTCTAAGCTTTTGTTCATAGGGCAGGCAATTTGTATCATAAAGAAGAAATATAAGTTTTGCACTGAACTCCAAAAGACAGGCAGCTGCCAGTAGTGTATGATCCTCTGTTGTATTCATACACAACGACCATTAAATCAGAAAAAGAAACAAGTGGAAATTGCCATAGTGTATCAACAAGTAATTGGATAAAGGATTCCAAGTTAGCCATTACCAATAAGCAGGTAAAGTAAGTGAAATTTAGCAAGAAAGAGTCCACCGCTGTGCTCCCCCTCTCACCTATATACTCACAAATACAATGTTAAAAGTTGCTTATAAACAACCAGCTTGTTCCCACAGCAATTCCACTATTACTTTCACTCGAATGGTGCAAAGGAAAAAAGAATTAAACGATTAGATTATTAATCCTTTAAATGTTATATAAATAGTTGAAAACAGATGTCTACTCAAAAAAATAAACACAATACAAGCAGTGAAAGTATCAATCAAAACAACGCTGACTACTCCTTGCTTCCAACGCATTTCATGAGGCACATACAGCTTCTTTAACATGCAAGAGGTTACTAGGACATCTCCCTAGCAACTGCCACATACATGCAGAGATACTATAAACATGCTGCATCATTTACAGGATCTCTCCACAGTAAACACCATAAAACGTATACACACTATGTTTATTAATTTTATATGGGCTTATCGTAAACCTATAATCACCAAAGAGGTGACACAAGGGGGCCTTTCAGCCACAGACATTAAAAAATATTACTGGGCATGCCATTTTAGACAGATAATCCATTGGTCTGCACCAGAACCCATTAGTAAATGAGCTGGAAAAATCATCTATATACCCAATCCGTCTGGCTAACTTGATATGGGGACCTGGGAAAACAGGTGAAGGGGAAAACCACATATTACATGCGGTAGATTTCACCAAAAAAATATGGAAACAAACACAGAACTACCACAATTTACAATCCCAAACCTCCCCTAAGGGGTATACTAGGGAACCCGGAATTTCCTCTGGGGTGGGACTCGGAGTGTTTGGGATCACCCAAAATGATACCATATCTGTGACATTTGGGATAATGCAAACCAAAAACCTTTGGATCTGCTAACTTTAAACATTACCTGAGAATCCATATGAGATTGAAACCAAAGCAGTACTCATCTCATTTGAACAGCTATGCTATAGATGACCAGGCCAAAAACAGGCCATATCCAATGTTTAAGATATGTTGATACAACTGCCCATAGAGGACTTCCCAAAATATAAAATATGGTATATGGAGAAGATAAATTACCAGCAGAGCTAAGCTATAAGAACAGGAAGGTATCTGGGATAATGCCAAGAAATATGTGTTTAATATAAAGAAAACATCTATAAAATAGTATTAAATTGATATTAAAGCTATGTGCTAAAGAAATAACTATAGCTGGCACTGGTGATGGAGTAGAATCCCTCTGGGTAGAGATTTTGACTGGGCAAAAGGTTACAAAGAGAATTGAAGTGTTAAGGTAGCAACTGCTTGTTCCACTTTTTTTGTCCGTATGGCTGATTTATGTTCCCTGATACGTTCTCTAACTGGGCGACTCCTCTGGCCCACATAAATTAACCCGCATGGGCATTTTATTACATAAAAGACAAAATCTAAAGCCTCCCTATCTTTCCAGTGTTTTAACAGATTCACATGGTATATATGTTCAGTCTTTATTTTCCCTGGCTGATAAACTTTGTAATTCACTTCCCCATCCTTTTCCTTTATCTCAAAAGGTCCCTGCCACTTAACAAAAAACTTGCTTTTCACTGTGGGAACTAACACCAAATGGAGGAAATGACCGTAGTTTGACTTTTCGATTGTACACTCTTTGTTGCATGGTTAGGGCCTGAATCATATGTTCTTTTACAACTGGCATGACAGCAGCTAGTCTGTCCTGCATTTGGGAGATATGTTCAATAACACTTTTATGAGGAGTGACCTCCCCCACCCATGTCTCTTTAGCAATATCCAAAAGTCCCCTGGGATGTCTGCAGTATAACAACCCAAATGGAGAATATCCCGTAGAGGATTGAGGGAAACATAAGATAAGGAAGTTGATCCCAATTTTTCCCATCTTTGACTACGACTTTCCTCATCATGGCCTGTAAAGTTTTATTGAAATGCTCTACAAGACCATCTGTCCAAGGGTGATAGACTGAGGTTCTGAGTTGGGTGACTTTAAAGGACCAGTAACATCAATTGTTTTAAAGTAATAAAAATATAATGCAGTGTTGCCCTGCACTGGTAAAACTGCTGTGTTTGCTTCTTTAATGTTTACATGATTTTCTAGTAGACTTAACCCTTTACCCACCAAGCACGTACGCCATACGTGCTGGCGGGTCAGGGCTCTAACCGCCGGCAACGTACCTTGTACGTTTTCGCCGGCGGGAGCGCTTCCGGCCATACAGGGGCTGCTGCTGTGGCTGGAACGCCACAGAACAACAGCCGACACCCCTAGGCAACGAGCAGTGGGGCCGGATCCTCCTGCTAGGTGCCCGATGACCCCCACGGCGACCCCAAAACAGCAGGAACATCGCCAAAGCTGTGGGGGTCATCGGTCGGCTCATATAACCTGCGGTGGCTGCTGCTGGCTGCGGAAAGCCGCAGATCAGCAGCCACCGACCCTAGGCAACGAGCAGTGGGGTCTGAATATTTAGGCAGGCGCCTGATGACCCCCACGGCGACCCCAAAACCATAAGTAACGCTAGCCAGGCCGTGGGGGTCATCGGTCGGCGCCGCGTGTTCTATGGTGGCTGCTGCTGGCTGCGGAATGCCGCAGATCAGCAGCCACCACCTCTAGGCAACGAGCAGTGGGGTCTGATTATTTAGGCAGGTGCCTGATGACCCCCACGGCGACCCCAAAACCACAGGTAACATCAGCAAGGCCGTGGGGGTCATCAGTAGGCGCCTCATGTTTTTCGGTGGCTGCTGCTGGCTGCACAAAGCTGCAGATCAGCAGCCACCCCCCCTAGGCAACGAGCAATGGGGTCAAATGTACCTGTCAGGTGCCCAATGACCCCCCACTGCGACCCCAAATAGCAGAAACATCAGCTGGAGATGGGGGTCGTGGACACTGCCTCTTCTGCTCCTCTTCCCTTCCTGGTTTGACCTTAGGCAATGAACAATGGGGGCTGGATTCTTCTAACATGTGACCCCCCACCTATGTCACCAGCTGCTGGGGTATATAAGATCTCCCCCAGTGCCTCCTCCTCTTCTCTGCTTGGTTGTGGATGTCATTTGGAGCCCTCCTGCTGCCAGCTGCGGTCCTCCTGTGATCCTTGCCTGTGAGATCTTCTGTGCCTGCCCCAGGTTACGCATTTTCACACTCACTTACACACTTACACTTGCACACTAATCTAATTTGTCTTTCTTATTTTAGTTTTCATTTTAGTTTTTTCCCCACTTACCTTCACTTACTTTTGCCCAGACACACTCAAACCTTACCGCCACACCCCCCCACACACCCCCCACACACCACTGCCCCCCACCCCCCCATATTTGTATTTCTGTTTATTATATTTTAGATTTTATTGCTTGTTTTATTTTTGTCTTTTCTAATTTGTCTTTCTTATTTTAGTTTTCACTTTTTCCCCACTTACCTTCACTTACTTTTGCCCAGACACACTCAAACCTTACCCCACACCCCCCCCCACACACCCCCCCCACACACCCCCCCCACACACACACCCCCACACACCACTGCCCCCCACCCCCCCATATTGCTTGTTTTATTTTTGTCTTTTCTTTTATTGGCTTATTTCATTTTTAGTGATTTTTATTGCTTTTTTCTCTTTTGTGTTGCTGCCAATTACTGTTCTTTATTGATTTTCATTGATTTATTGCATTTCAGTGTTGCGTTGCTTTTGATTTATTGTTCTAGCTTGTTTTGCTGGTAATTTGCATTTTCAGTTTTGTGTTGCTTTTGCTTATTGTTCTTTATTGATTTTCAGTGGTTTTATTGCATTTCAGTGGTGTTTTACTGTTGGTTATTGTTCTAGCTGGTTTGTGTTGGTGCTTTGCATTTACTTTTCTTTTTTGATTTTCAGTTCTCTTATTGCATTGCCATTTCTACTTTGCGGTTTATTGATTCAACCTTGTTTTTGCTTTTCTGTCATTTTTAGTTTTGTATAGCTGATCAGTTTTTGTGTTTTCTTGAATACTGTGTGATTAGTGTTCATTCATAGGCTTTTTGTTCTAGAAAGTTTCAGGGAGTTTGAGAGTTCAGGGGGTTGGACTTATAGTTGTTGTGTTTTTTTTTTTTTCCCTTTGATTCGTTTATCTTATAATCAGTTTTGTTTATCTTATATTCAGTTCTTTTTTTCTTGACCGGTTTTGTTAATCTGAGCTTCAGTTTTTTTTTTTCTCAAAGTCTCTGCCTTGCCTGTGTTGCAATAGTTTTGCATATTGTGATCCAGCTAACATTTTTTTCTGGCAGTGAAAACACTTACTTGATTTTCTGTTTGTCACTGTTCCTGATTGTTCTTTGGATTAGGGGATCATTTTTGTTGGCAACATGGCAAAAAGGTTTTTTACTGTTGAAGAGGCTGCTGCCCTATGCATGGCCTCCAGCTCAGAGGAGTTTAGTGACTCTGATTCTGAGTATGTGCCCCCTGAATCAGAAAGTGACTCTTCTACTGATGAGTCACCAGGTAGTAGTAGCACGGTTACTGCCCTTGAGGAGCCCATGGAGTTGGAGCAGGATGTAGAAGAGGAGGTTGAGGATCAGGAAGAGGGTGGAAGGGCTGATGCTGCAACTGGAGGAGAGCCTGCGTGGGGGCCTCCTGGTAATTTTACCCCCGAAATTCCCCCATTTACTGCAGTCTCTGGCGTTAAGGTGGACACCAGTAATTTTGAGCCATTAAATTTTTTCCATTTATTTTTGACTGAGGCCATCCTACAGGATATGGTCCAGTACACAAATGTGTATGCCGTGCAATATCTTGCCAAAAATCCCCTCCCCAGATATGCTCAGGCGTGGCATCCCACTGATATTGCTGAAATGAAGAGGTTTGTGGGACTTACTCTAGCTATGGGGCTTATAAAAGTAAATTCCCTGGAGTCCTACTGGGATACCACTACTGTGCTATCCATTCCAATCTTTTCTGCCACAATGCCTAGAAACCGGTATCAGCTACTGCTCCGGTTTCTGCGATTCAATGATAATTCTAGGGCTTTACCCCCTAATGATCCTTCCCATGAGAGGCTGCATAAATTGAGGCCCCTAATAGACAGCCTGTCTGAGCGATTCGCAACAGTGTACACCCCCTCCCAAAACATTTGTATTGACGAGTCCCTTCTCCTCTTCAAAGGGCACCTACACTTCCGTCAGTACATCCCAAGCAAGCGTGCCCGCTATGGGATCAAATTTTATAAACTTTGCGAAAGCAGCTCGGGGTACACCAACCGCTTTTTGATTTACGAAGGAAAGGACTCACAATTAGACCCACCTGGTTGTCCCCTTGACCTGACTGTCAGTGGCAAAATTGTGTGGGAGCTCATCACTCCACTATTAGGCCGAGGTTACCACTTATACGTGGATAACTTTTACACCAGCATCCTCCTATTCAAAACCCTACATTGTTTAGACACCCCAGCCTGTGGCACCATAAATCGTAACCGTAAAGGATTGCCCAGGGAACTCCTCGACAAAAAACTGAACCGTGGAGAAATGTATTCCCTAAGAAATGATGAGCTCCTTGCCATCAAATTTTTGGATAGAAAAAATTTTTTCATGCTGACGACCATCCACGACACGTCAGTAATTGAAGAACAGAGAGCTGGTAGGCCCCCAAAATCTAAGCCTCTCTGTAGCAAGGAGTACAGTAAGTACATGGGTGGTGTTGACAGAACAGATCAACTCCAACATTATTACGATGCCACCCGAAAAACAAAGGCCTGGTACAAGAAAGTTGGCATATACCTTATTCAAATGGCCCTTCGAAATTCATATGTTGTCTATAAGGCAGCAGTACCAGGCCCCAAATTGTCTTATTATAAGTACCAGTTGCAGATAATCCCTGCCCTGTTGTTTGGTGGTCTAGAGGAGGCAGTGCCTGAGATGCGTGCCAGTGACAACGTGGCCCGATTGGTGGGGAAGCATTTTATAGACACGCTTCCACCAACTCCTGGAAAACCAAGAGCCCAAAAAGCCTGCAAGGTGTGCCACAAAAGGGGTATCAGACGAGATACACGGTACTATTGCCCAAAGTGCCCTCGCAACCCCGGGTTATGTTTCAGACCATGTTTTGAAATATACCACACTCAGCTGCACTACTGAAAATGTTGTAGATTGTTGTGTACTAATTGACTTTATTATAAGTATTGGCATCCCGCTTTGTGCAAAATTTATATTCAGGGCACTCCTAGCATTTTATGTTGTGGTTAATTTGGTATTTTCTTTCCCTAAACTGTTCCTATGGTTAGAGTAGCACTAGGGGGTGTAGCCAAGTGATGTGTTAGGTCAAGGTCAAGGGCGCCTAAAAATTTGTGGTGCGTGATGACTCTGAGATAATTTCATCTTGCCTGCTGATGATGTCTTCTCTCTGATGCCACAAAACTTTTTTTTACTGTCACCTCATAAGCTCCCCTGCGGTTGATCAGTATATCAGAATTTTGGGGCAATATTGTGTTAGGTCTCCCTAGAATTTTGAGAAGTATGGGCTTCAGTTTTTATTTTTGCAAAGTGTGTAAAGTGATCTTTGCCTGTTCTGGCTTTTTATTTGCAGTTGACAATGAAAGTCATGGTTTGCTGATAGATGGGAACATTTTGCATTTCAAAAGGCTAATCTAATCTTTGTCTTTATTATGGCTAGTAGTTAGTACAGTACTGAATGCATGGCTGAGATGGTTGGAGAAAAACAGGGCACTTGATTGAACTGACAACTCACCAGCTTTCAGTGCAGATTCTTTACTTCTGGGCAATATATACTTTGTTCTTGTGTAGACATTTAGCTCTTTCTTTTTGTTTTGTTTTTTTTTTGCGCCGAATTATGGATCCATAAGTTGATTTCACCTCTTTATCTAATGCCTCAAGCTTTAGGGCAGAGACACACATGGAGAAACACAGGTGCCTTCTGTAACTGCACTGAAAGGTGAGCGTTTGAGATGCCAATAATAAGGGCAGAGACACACATAGAGATTCCGGGAGATAAGTCGCCCAGCGCCGGCTAGAATCTAAATCACCGGTGGGATGGCTCTTGGAGCGCTTCATTTTCCAAGTCGCCCAAAGTTTCCTTGTGAGGCAACTTCAGGCGACTTCAGGAAAGCGAATTGCTCTGAGTGCTATCCCACCGGCGATTTAGATTCTAGCCGGCGCTGGGCGACTTATCTCCCCGAATCTCCATGTGTGTCTCTGCCCTTATTATTGGCATCTCAAACGCTCACCTTTCAGTGCAGTTACAGAAGGCACCTGTGTTTCTGGCAGTATGAATATATAGTGGCAAATGTTTTTTTCTTATAATTGCACAGATTTTCTAGTTCTAATTTTCTAGGTGTTCTAAAAGTAAAAAGCAGCCTTGCCAAAGGACATTGAAGAGTACAGATCAGAAGATGGTCCACTAAACGGATAATGGTGAGGAGAATATTCAATAACTTCAGTAGGTTTTTGTTGCTTGTCTTTGGGTTTTTTTAGAGAAATTACAAAGAATTGCATCCAATTCTGCAAAAAAGAAAAGCAAGGATGGCGCCGCTAAATAGCTGCAGGTGTGCACGTTCAAGGAATATATAGTTTGTGGGGGGTATTTCACAGGTAAGGGGGTTTTTAGACTGAAAAACTGTAAGGTGGCCACTTAGAGCACAGCCTCAAATTTAGCTATTGCTTTTGTTTTAGGGTGTTTTGTGGCTGTTTCTTTAGGTGCACCCATACATGTAGGGTATTGTTTTGTTCGGGAGAAGTTGCACATTGATACTTAGCAGGTTTTTTTTAGTTGTCATGGCAATTTTGTGGAGAAATCTAGCCTTGGTACTTTTTTTTCCTTTATCTCAGGCCAAACCACAAATTTCTACGGGGAACTGCGCCCACAGATCTGCGTGTAGGAAAGGAAGGATGGTGCCGCTGAATAGCTGCAGGTGTGCACTTTCAAGGAATATATAGTTTGTGGGGGGTATTTCACAGGTAAGGGGGTGTTTGGACTGAAAAACTGCAAGGTGGGCACTTGGAGTGCAGCCTAAAAATTAAGCTATTGCCCCTGTTTTAGGATGTTTGGTGGCTGTATCTTTAGGTGCACACATACATGCAGGGTATCATTTTGTTCAGGAGAAGTTGCAGATTGATATTTGCCAGGTTTTTTTTTTGTTGTCATGGCAATTTTGGGGAGAAATTTAACTTTGGAACTTTTTTTTTCTTTATTTCAGTCCAAACCGCAAATACTACGGCGAACTGCGCCCACAGATCTGCATACAGGAAAGCAATGATGGCGCCGCTGAATAGCTGCAGGTGTGCACTTTCAGGGAACATATAGTTTGTGGGGGGTATTTCACAGGTAAGGGGTGTTTAGACTGAAGAACTGCAAGGTGTCCTCTTAGCGCACAGGCCGAATTTTCCAGCTAAAATTTCCCTGATGTATTGCGCCTGTTTTGGGGTGTTTGGAGGCCATGTCTTTAGGTGCACCCATACATGCAGGGTATCCTTTTGTTCAGGAGAAGTTGCAGATTGATATTTGCCAGGTTTTTTTTGTTGTCATGGCAATTTTGGGGAGGAATTTAACTTTGGAACTTTTTTTTTCTTTATTTCAGTCCAAACCGCAAATACTACGGCGAACTGCGCCCACAGATCTGCATACAGGAAAGCAATGATGGCGCCGCTGAATAGCTGCAGGTGTGCACTTTCAGGGAACATATAGTTTGTGGGGGGTATTTCACAGGTAAGGGGTGTTTAGACTGAAGAACTGCAAGGTGTCCTCTTAGCGCACAGGCCGAATTTTCCAGCTAAAATTTCCCTGATGTATTGCGCCTGTTTTGGGGTGTTTGGAGGCCATGTCTTTAGGTGCACCCATACATGCAGGGTATCCTTTTGTTCAGGAGAAGTTGCAGATTGATATTTGCCAGGTTTTTTTTTGTTGTCATGGCAATTTTGGGGAGGAATTTAACTTTGGAACTTTTTTTTTCTTTATTTCAGGCCAAACCGCAAATTCTACGGAGAACTGCGCCCACAGATCTGCATGCAGGAAAGCAATGATGGTGCCGCTGAATAGCTGCAGGTGTGCACTTTCAGGGAACATATAGTTTGTGGGGGGTATTTCACAGATAAGGGGTGTTTAGACTGAAGAACTGCAAGGTGTCCTCTTAGCGCACAGGCCGAATTTTCCAGTTAAAATTTCCCTTATGTATTGCGCCTGTTTTGGGGTGTTTGGAGGCCATGTCTTTAGGTGCATCCATACATGCAGGGTATCATTTTGTTCAGGAGAAGTTGCAGATTGATATTTGCCAGGTTGTTTTTTGTTGTCATGGCAATTTTGGGGAGAAATTTAACTTTGGAACTTTTTTTTTCTTTATTTCAGGCCAAACCGCAAATTCTACGGAGAACTGCGCCCACAGATCTGTATGCAGGAAAGCAATGATGGTGCGGCTGAATAGCTGCAGGTGTGCACTTTCAGGGAACATATAGTTTGTGGGGGGTATTTCACAGGTAAGGGGTGTTTAGACTGAAGAACTGCAAGGTGTCCTCTTAGAGCGCAGGCCGAATTTTCCAGCTAAAATTTTCCTTATGTATTGCGCCTGTTTTGGGGTGTTTGGAGGCCATGTCTTTAGGTGCACCCATACATGCACAGTATCCTTTTGTTCAGGAGAAGTTGCAGATTGATATTTGCCAGGTTTTTTTTGTTGTCATGGCAATTTTGGGGAGAAATTTAACTTTGGAACTTTTTTTTCCTTTATTTCAGGCCAAACCGCAAATTCTACGGAGAACTGTGCCCACAGATCTGCATGCAGGAAAGCAATGATGGTGCCGCTGAATAGCTGCAGGTGTGCACTTTCAGGGAACATATAGTTTGTGGGGGTATTTCACAGGTAAGGGGTGTTTAGACTGAAGAACTGCAAGGTGTCCTCTTAGAGCGCAGGCCGAATTTTCCAGCTAAAATTTCCCTTATGTATTGCGCCGGTTTTGGGGTGTTTGGAGGCCGTGTCTTTAGGTGCACCCATACATGAAGGGTATTGTTTTACTCAGGAGAACCTTTTCTTTCATATTTGGGGTTCATTTGACTATTTTCAGTGGAGTAATTTTGTCAAATTCACTTCTGACTTTGTGACTGTAATGGTGTTTCAAAAAAAAAAAAAATCCCCAAAAATATTGCTGTGTTTTAGGGTGAACTGTGTGACGGCAGCTACATTTAGAGCAAAAACTATACCACAGCTAAAAACCTAGAGGAACGCAGTTTCTAAAAACACCTAACTTATGGGGGTACGTCACTTCTGTCGTTGGATATGGCACGTTAACCTATAGATGCTCTTATCTATTGTTTTTCAATGTAAAATTGTACAAAATGCTGTTTTATTATTGGGGTGTGTTGTGGACAAGAAAAGTGGGATACCAATACATATCTGGTATTGTTGGATTCAGCAGAATCAGGGCTTTTACAAACTGTAAACTTTTTGTCAGTAAATGTATTTCTTCTTTGAAAAAAAACACAAAATAAAAACATTTTATTCTTTATTTCACTTTTTTTTTACATATTTCAATCAAAATTTTCATTATATCTCCAGAAAAAGTACAAAATTTTGTTTCAGTGTTCAAGCCCAATTCATTACGAAAAAAAAGATATATAATGTGTCTTATTTCACATAGGTTTTCTTGTCAAAAATCCTCAGTAAAAGTAATGAGTGCAAAATGTCTAAAAACTGCTTGGCAGTAGATGTTCGCATTTAGGACAAATGGGCTGGCAGGGAAAGGGTTAAAGGGGTCCTGTCATCTGAAAACATGTTTTTTTTTCAAAATCAGTTAATAGTGCTATTCCACCAGAATTCTGCACTGATATCCATTTCTCAAAAGAGCAAACAGATTTTTTTATATTTAATTTTAAAATCTAACATGGGGCTAGACATTTTGTCAATTTCCCAGCTGCCCCTGGTCAGGCAAGCAAGGGGTCAAAACCAGATAATCAGACAGTCTGGATAAGGCAGAAGGATGGTCGGACAGGCTGGGTCAAGGCAGGGCGGATATCAGAATCGTCAGGCAGGCAAGGGTCGAACCGGGTTGTCAATCAAGGGGTTAAGCAGGAAGAGTTGTTGTGGCAAGGGTCAGGATACAGAATGCAGAATAGTCAGGAACAGGCAGGGTCAAACACAGATAATCAGTCAGGATAGCAAATTCAGGAACAGGTAGCACAAAGCTCAGGAAACCACAGGATATGATCCTATAACGGGCACTGGCTACAGGTCTGAATGGGTCTTAAATAGGGTCCCAATTCGCGCCAAAACGTGCGCAATTTTGCCCCGTTGCGCGCTGGCGAAATCCCGCCAATGCCTTTAAGAGACGCGCAGGCGCACTGCGCACGCCCTAGGGATCCAAGATGGTGCCGGCAAAGGGAGAACAGGAGCAGCGCAGCGGGCGTCCACACTGAGGACGCGGCGTGGACCCCTCTGCCCATTAGATCGCCAGGGTAGGTTTCTTACAAAGACTCACTGAAACTAAACTATCCAAATTTACACTTCTCTAAGATAAATGCCATTATAATAACTGCAATAATTAGTATTTATAAACTTAATTTAATGAAATGTCCAGTAGAAGGATACCAATGGTATCCAGGTATTGAGGCAGAGCAGGACAGAGAAATATTTCTATTTAGAAGGAATTTAATGGAAAATCAAATAATATTGTCTTATTTAAAACAAGACCCCTAAACCGAGATAGGACCACAGTGCACCTGACCCAGCTGTACCAAAATTAGCTAGATAATCTAGATTATGTTGGAAATTAAAGAAGGAGTAAGGCATATTTTTAAAACAGCAATAACAAGGTGATTTATTTCACAAACTAGAAAATTTTTTATTAAAATAATAGTTACAAAGTTAGCCCTCAGCAACCAATCAAATAGAAAAGTGGAATAAAGGTCAGAAGCTATGTAAAACGTGTTTTCATGAATCAGGCTATGCCTTTTGTTAGGTACAAATGCCATCACAAACTCTTTTTTTTTTTTTTAGAAGGGAGCGGATTGCTTGGACCCAAGAGCAAGGCTCTATAGACTTCTGTTGTATCACTGCAACAATGATCAAGTTAGCAGAAACAGTAGTGAGTTGACTATGTTGTATTTCTTTTAATGAATATTAAAAGGTATTGTTTGAATATCATGGGATTAGTTAACCCTTATTGTACAAAGCAAGAAATGCTATGTTAAAGGGGTGATTCACCTTTAGTCTAATTTTTGGGGGTTATTTACTAAACCTCAATTTTTTCTGGTCTGGCTTTTTGAGGCTAAAACTCAAATTTTTCTTGAAAAAGAAAACTCAAATTTTTCCAGATTTATTATATCCCAATGCTACATAAAGCCAGAATCAGAAAATCTGCCATCTCAGACCTGTCGAGGTCATTTATTAGTCAAGGGGAGATGTCCCTATCCCAATTTGAAGATATCGTGTTTTGTCCTGGGTTTAGACTGATAATACGAGAGAAAAGTCAGAAAAAAAAGTACAATTTGGGTTCATGCTCAATTTTATCGAGATTTTTCCAGATCCAATTTAGACAAGTTTTTTTTTTATTTTAGAGGTACGTTTTATTTTATTTTATACATCCATTATACATCCAAAACAAACAATTAAGCAGACTTACCCATATAAGTTCATGTAATCAAGTATTGTGCAAGTGATTTTGTCCATTAAAGTTTAAGGCCCAGTCTGGTCTGTGGTGTATGTAGGGGTGGGTTAACTTCCTGTTTTCAATATGCACAAGGGTTTCCCTAATTCAGGTTGCCTCAGAGGTAAATCGAGTCAATATCCCGCCACGGGCCTCAGACCTTGTAGAATTTAGTTGGTGATCCTCTAATTTCGTAGATGAGCTTAAAGAGTAGTGCTGCGTTGTTGACCAGTTGTATCCAAGGGAAGGTAAGGAGTTACCCATTGCTACTTTTTTTTTGCATAAAAGAGTAGGATGCGGTATCGAAGTCTGGCATATTTAGCTGAGATTATCTCTTCTAAGACATCCAAAAGGCAGATAGTTGGTATTATTACCCTCGGGAAGTCCAGATTGTCTGCTAGATAGTTTTCCACTTGATATGCTGGCAATCCCACATCAGGAGGAAAAACTCAGTTGCCGGTTCTTGGCATCTAGGACAGGAATTGTCAGGGATTTGACCTACTTGTCTTATGGGGGTTATATATAGGTGGTGTTAAATCTTAAATTGTATTAGTTTGTCCTTAAGTGAAATAAGACAGGTGTAGGCGTATTCTGCTTCCTCCCAGTCTTGTTCAAGGCCTGTAATTTTGTTGGTCCACTACTGTTGTGCAGTTCGAAAGGGCTTAGGGCTAGACAGAAGGAGGTGTTGATATAGTCTGGATGTCAACTTTGAGGGGTCAAGAAGAGTCACTTCTATAGCGAGGTGGGTCTGTCAGGGGGTAAGGGTAGTGAATTGGGAGTAAAATGTATGTCTAAGCTGGAGGTATCTGAAAAGTGGAATTTGAGCTGCTTGGCACTTTTGCTGAAGTGCAGGATATGTATGAAAGGTGCGGTTCTCTAGGAGGTACCCCAGGCAGTTAATATTCTGGTCAGGGCCAAAAGGTAGAGTCTAGTAGGTGTCTGAAATGAGGTAAGTAGTCAAGTTATTTTAATGATAAATAAGGCAAAATTCAGGATGGGAGTTTGGTCAAGCTTTTTTTATTGAAACAACAAGATAAAATCGGATTTTAGTAAATACTCCCCTTAGTATGTTATAGACTAGTCAGTTCTAAGCAAGATTTCAATTGGTCTTGATTATTTTTTTAGTTTTTTAATTGTTTGCCTATTTTTAGCTTTCAAATGGGGGATCACTGATCCCATCTAAAAACAAATGATTTGTAAAGCTATACATTTATTGTTATTCCTACTTTTTATTACTCATCTTTCTATTCAGGTTCTCTCCCATTCATGCTCCAGTTTCTTATTCCAATCAATGTATAGTTGTTAGGGTAATTTGAACCCTAGCAACCAGATTGCTGAAATTGCAAACTGGAGAGCAGCAGGGAATTAGAAGTCAGCACTCACCCACGAAATTCAGTAGAAGAAGGTGCAGATCTTTGGTGATCACTTCCACCTGTTCTGTACACACAATCGGCAAGTAGACAGCACCACACACAAACTATTTTCTTTAAAAAGCCTTTCATTGAAAAGGGCTTTTATGGACAGGTATATAACAGCGACGTTTCAGGCTCACATCAGCCTTTCCTCAAGCTACTAAATGCTGATTAGTGAACACCTTTTATATCTTACATCACAGCGCCATCTAATGGCTAAATAATTTACAATAAACCATAGCTGAATTTCCTATAAATACTAAATCTACAAAAGTTATACAATGTTGCAAAGTCAAATATGTGACATTATATACAAATTGTAATGAGTTCATCCTGTTTAAATCACTGGAACATGTCCTTAAAGGACTCCATGTCCTTTCTCAATGAAATGACAGGCCACAGCTTGATCTGTCTTTTTTGTTTTAATGGCTGACTTATGCTCACGTATGCGATCTCTAACCATGCGGGAGGTCTGTCCCACATACTGCAGGCCACACGGGCACTTTATCACAAACGTGGAGGAACAGGTGAAATGACCCCTAATTTTTATCGGAGTGCCTTTATGTGAATGATAGATCACTTCCCCTCGCTGGCAATGTGAACAGCAATTGCATGTTAGACAGGGGAAAGTACCATTTTTCACTGGTCTCAACAACTGCTGTGTTTCTATACCACCCCCTAAATCCAATCTCACCAAACAAGAACCCACAGTCTTATTCTTTTCGAAAGCCATCATCGGCGGTGATTGAAATTCCTGGATGTTAGGTATGCCATCTCTGAGGAGCCCCCAATGTTTATGGACAATCTTTGTGATTTGTGAACTCAAAGAATTATATTTGGAAACAAATGTTAAATGTCTCCCTTCATTTTTATGTTTACTAGGATGTTTGTGGCTCCGGTCAGGAGTTTCCACTAGGGAACGCTGTTCCCTAAGTAAGGATAAAGGGTAACCTCTCTCCTGAAATTTAACAGTCATTTCATCCATTCTGTCCTTAAGGGTACCCTGGTCAGATACAATGCGCTTTAACCCGTGTAAATTGAGACTTAGTTAAAGACTTCTTGATGTGTGGAGGATGAAATGATTTAAAATGTAACATAGTATTTTTATCAGTGGGTTTCACATATAGATCTGACCAGAGAACACCCTCTCTCAAAATGATTAAGGTATCCAAAAATGAAATACTCTCTAAATTAGCATTCAAAGTAAACATGAAATGGGGTGATGCAAAATTAATCTCATCAAAAAAATCTGTCAAGTGTCCAACGGGGCCCCGTCCAGATGGCAAAAATATCATCAATGAAGCGAACCCAGTGCCAACAATAGCTTGCAAATAATTCATTAGTATACACAATAGATTCCTCAAAGCTATTCATTTAAATATTAGCATAGGACAGGGCCACATTCGATCCCATTGCTGTCCCTCTTATCTGCAAAAAGAAATAATTTTGAAATAAAACATAATTATTCTGCAATACCATTTATAAGCACTGGAGTATAAAGTGGAGAGCAGCTGAATAAAAAGCTAAATAACTCAAAAACTACAATTAATAAAAAATGAAAACCAATTTGGAATTGTCTCAGAATATCACTCTCTGCGTCATACTAAAAGTTAATTTAAATGTGAAAAACCCTTTTAATTGGAAAAATATTCACAAAGCAAAATTGTGCAAACCATTTTTCCCTGTAAACTTAATATAGCTTCAGAGAATACAGAGTTTTTAGTGACCCCATCAGACTAGATTGTGAATATTTTTTCCATTTGCAACTTTTATTACATTTCCTCCAAAGGGGTAAATTTACTAAATTGTGAAATTTCTCCTCCTCTAACTACACCTCAATTTGTCAGGCATGTTTTCACAACACATCTTATATTTACTAAAAATCATAACTTTTCTGTTGTACTAGAAATGTGCCAACATTGAAACTTCTATAAAAAATTGTCAGTGTATTATCCCCATGCAACTCTAAAGAATCTTTGCCATGAAAAATTGTATGTGATATTATCATGGAAGAGGTGATTTAGATCACAAGATGCAAAAATAGCTTCTCTGTCTTATAAATTCCCCAACCTGAACATGGAGAAATTTCTCTTGATGAAAATTAATTTTTGAGCTCTTCGAAAATTGGCAAAGATTTACTAGAGAATTTTCGCCTAAAGAAATGATGTTCATTTTTGGCAGTGCAAAGACAATGTTCACCCATGTGTAGTTAATGTCACAAAAAATTATGATCTATTTCAAGGCGAATTCTCATATTTTGGTGAGAATATGCTAAAAGATATAAAGGAACAGTAAAATATACTTCTAAAGTGATTCTGATCTAATTAGATCTATGTACAGTGGCATAACTACTGGGGGACCCGCCAGAGTCACATGGAGACCTGAAGGTATGATCATGTGCCTGGCACATGTTCCAAGGGGGGGCTCTGGTGCAGAATTTGCACCCATGCCTGTGGTCCCCTAGTTACTGCACTGTCTTAGGAATTGTTTGAGAAGGGATAGAATAGGAAGTAAGTATTGAATCTCTTATCCAGAAACTCAATATTTAAATTTTAGTCATGTTGTCAGGGTCAGCACCCTAAATTCAGAACCAATGCTAAGCACCCTGCTCTCTGCTTTTGCTTCCGCCTTTAACAGCCGCCTTTCACCTCGGGAGGAGCCCTTGGGTAATCGGATGCCACCAGATCTTACTAAGAGAGGTGGCAAGCGAAAGGTTCTGAACGAGCAAAGGGGCACAACGGGAATGCAAAGTCTTTTGGGAAGAAGGTCACTGTACCAGGCGTAGGCAGAAATCATAGTCAGATCAGGTCGGGGCAGGCAGAGTACAAACGGAGTCAGGCAGGCAAGGGTCAAACCAGGAGATCAATCAGAAGGGATACAGAATAAGCAGAGTCGGTTACCAGACAAGGGTCAGGTCAGGATACAGAAGTCAGAATCCTCAGTTGCAGGCAGGGGTCACAACAGTATATCAGAACACATGAAAACCAGACAGCAAGCGCATCCAGGAACTTAGAATCAGAAACCTATAATGGGCAATCATTTACACATAGAATGTCCCTTTTAAACATTTGAATTTGCGTCATTGCGCGCTGATGTAATGACACCAGCGTGCATGCGCCTAAAATTAGAGAAGAAGCGCGGCACGCACGCCCTTAGGGAAGGATTCAGGAAGAAGAAACACAGCGTGTCGGGTGTCCCCGCCGAGGAGGCTGCAGGCGTCCCTGCAGACCCCCTCCCACTGGACCACCAGGGTGGTGCGTTATGACACATGTACTTACATTTTTTTAAATTATTAATTTTTCTTTATAATGATGAAAGCATTTGATGCATAAGCTGCATACATCATATTGTTGGCAAAACAATCCTATTACCTTTATTTCATTTTTTTTATGTTTTTAACTAAGCTTAAGGCATGGTGATTACTCAAACCCAGGTCCTAGCATTCTGTATAATAGATGTCATAACTGTATATATTTTGGAACTATGCAGAATTTGGCACTAACATCAATGTAATAAATTAATGTATAGGAAATAACATGAAATGGACAATTCAAACCTACATAAGTTAGCAATGTCAGTAAATTATATGTGCATAAATATGATTCTTTGCCATTCATGGTCCTCTCAGCATGTCGTAACACAGAAGTGTCTCCCACCCAATGCACGTTGTCTAAAAGAAGGCTTTATCAAAAGAAAAGAAACAGAAAAGAATGGAATCCTTTATAGAAGTGAATTGCATGGCATGGGCCAGAAATGATTTCTTGGATGTAATACCACCAAAGATTGTATGATGTGTGTGTGTGTCTGTGTGATCACATAACACAAACAAAAAGAAGGTAGCAAGATAAGCTTTTCACAAGATGGAAGCAATTGATGAAGATGCTTGATTGAAATCTGTGAAAAGGATATCAAAGGGCATTGTAATTAGTTACTTTTCCACCTGCTCTCTATCCAAGAAAGAGAGCCACATGAAGGACAAACTGGCAATATAATAAAAAAAAATAGCATATAACAATGCAACCATAAAAATATATTTTAGTAGTTACAGATATTGTAGAGACTAAAGAATATTTAAAAAGGTACCAAAAGGTAAAATAACTAAGAAACTAATTCAAAAACAGTTTAATTATAAGGTAATCAGATCCGATTAACCAACAAAACCTGTCAGTTGTAATGTAGGATCTACATATAACCTTTGCATTTGCTTTTGATGTTAATCTTTGATTAGGTGCCATATGTGGAACAGATTATCACTGGTCTCACCAGGTCAGTGCAGTTTGCAGTTGTACTTTGCAGTTTTCAGAGCCACTCTTTCTGCTTCCCTCTCTTAGGCTTCAGCACATATAAGCAAATGATTAAACTACAATCATTACTTTATTGTAGCATCTTCTTGAGGGTCACAATTATTATTGTATGTTTTCAATATATAATATTAAAATATCTTAAGGTAGAGGGAAGATGGTCTCCTGGGGCAGACTGGGCCCGGACACCCACAATGACACAGGAGTTCCAAAAATCAGGTACAACTTGCTTATGTTCAGTTTTATTAAAAAATAAAACCACAAAATATCAAAACCCAGGCCAACTATATGATACAAGTAGAAACATCCCTCTCTATAAAGGGTGAGGCCTAGTGCCCAGCCCCTTGAAACAGAACACAGTTTTAGGAAAAAACTTCTTTTACACTTTTTATTTAATTATAATGGGTGCATTTCTATATAAATATTGTATCAGTATATGGTTTTGACTAAGCACTGACCCTCCAAAGGGAGTGGCGCAGAACATATCTTGTGATATTCCTTTCTGTAATCTTGTCAATCATTACCAAGGCCAGTATTTTCAACAGCATGATGGAGACAGCCAGAAAAAGAAGGCTAAGAAGTAGAGATAACCAAATCTGTACCATTTTGCTTTGCCAAAAAAATAGCGAAATAGCAAAAAAATGCAAAACCCATTGAAGTTAGTGAGGCATTTTTTCAGCAACTTTTTTTCACACATACATTGAAATCAATGGATGCTGCTTTTTTCGGGTGTTTATTCACAGAAACATTTTTGCTTTTCACAAAAAAAATCCACCAATGGCAAAATGCAGAATTTTACAGAAGATGTCATGCCTACATAAGAATTTTGCTCATCACTACTAATTATTTGAATATCAGAAAGAATAAAGTATAAAGACCAATTGAAAATTATCTTAGCATGTATCATTTCTGCCATTCAGGATTAAAATTACACCAGTGCCTGATTCTTTAGGCACAGGTATTTTGCCCCTTTTGATGCAGCCTGGGCTAATCAATGATATCAGTATGAACAACAATTGCGTCCATTTCTGCAAGACCGCACTTGTGGCTGCGATAGTAAATTAATCTTCTTCATTTCCTTCACACATGTTCCCTTTATTGTTCCCTTAACAGAGCTACTATCAGCGCAATGGAGATATAATGGTTCAGCAATAGTTAGAACTGTAAAAGAACAAACAGAAAATTCTAACAAAGGCATATTTTGAGATGATAGTATCACCACACAAGTTTTCATATTAGATCTCAATTTGGCATGGTAAAAATGTAACAATTTTATGATACGGACTGGAGCATTTCTGAAGGCAAAAAGTCAAAATGTGTTTTACAAGCAGATTAGGTAAGAAATCAATGACACTTAATTAAATTAGATTTTTCATCACATTGAATTTGCCTATTGGATAAATGTGGAATCCCTGTATAGAAGGAGAGGGAGATTAGGCTGTAGAAAACGTGTCACATGATTAGACTGTGACCACTAACCATGACCATTCCATTATCACTGTCAGTAGAGAAAACAGTTGGGAAAATCCTTAGTTGTGTTCCATCTCAGAGAAAATCTGTCCAGACAACTATACTCAGTGGCATCAAACCAACAAGTAATGTAGGGTTTACTTTCTTCTTGCTGAGTACAATAATGCATAATTACAAGAAAAACATGGTATTAAAGTTTATACATTGTGATTGCCATGTATTTTATAAGCAACGATTTTTTTTTTGTTTTTTAAGTAGCTACTTCCCAGGTACCCGTTTGAAAATATTTTATATGCAAGCAAATTAACCTAAATATGTCTACAAAAATGGCTAAAAAAAGCAATTTGTAGTCTTAGAAATGTATCTGGGAAATCTTCCTTTGTACTGAAAATTCATGCACTTCATTATTTGCAGATAAAACATCAACATATATTTTTGTTCTTAAGCGTAAATTGGGACACAATTCCAACCTTTTTTTCTTACACCTCGTTCAATCACATTGCCCAGTGTGCCAGCTTGAAAGAAAGCACATTTAAGATAATGCTTAAATTCATCCTTTGTGTATATCATGCAATCTCAGTTTACTTTGCACCCTAACCTGCACTTTAACCTTGAAAATGATTTTGAGTCTGTACACATGACTTTCTAAAATTAATTGGAAGCTTAATTATGAACACTCTTTCTGCCTCTCAGCTTCAGGCAGAAGCAGTTCATTGGACACCTACTCCCATCTAACAAGCCGTTATTGAACATGCTAAAAACAAACAGCCTTAATTAAATAATCAGCTGTTGAGGGGATGCAATATTCATCAAAATAATAGAGAAGGGGATGCATCATTTGTTTCCAATAATTAGCTGACAGCTTCCCCTAGGCAATGTTTGGTAATCGAACTGTTTGCATTTGTTTTGTTTCACCAAGCTGTTTGGTCAACAGGAGTCTTCAGCTTTTCATCTGTTATAGCACTTCTAGAAAACTGGCACTGTGATATAATTTTTAGCAAAATGGTCTTTTGTCTCATTGTTTAATTTTTCTTAGACAAGTTTCAACACATCAATATCCTTCTGGCACTGTAACTTTCTGATTACAGTATGTTTCTGACTTACAGGTAACATAAATATGAATGGTGTAGCTGCCCAGTCTAGACATATACATATACTATATGGACAAACATTACCTCATATTTTAAAAAGGTGTAGTGATAATGGTGATCACACCCCCATTGCATTCATGGCTTTATAACAAAACTGTTTAGTGGTGAGCACAATTTTCCCTTTTTATGTATATATACTGTATAGCTAAATCCAAACAGGAAAAACCCTGCTATGCTAAGGGAGTTATTTAAGTCAGAATGGAAAAAAACTCAAAACATTGGGATTTATTAAAGTCCAAATATCCAGCATCTAAAGGTGGCCATACACGGGCCGATAAAAGCTGCCGACAGACTGTGTCGGCAGCTTATTGGCCCGTGTATGGGGGCCCCCGCAGCGCCGATCCGCGCCTTTATGCCGCCTGAGGCGGCCTTCCGTTGCCGCCCCGACCCCTCCTCACGGCGCTCACATTTTCTGCGCAGGAGGGGGTCGGGGCGCTGCACGACGCTAGTGCAGAGAGCGCAATTGCGCTCTCTGCACTAGAAGAGCCGAATTTCCGGGTTGAAAACCGGAAATTCGGCTCTTAGTTACCAGGAGCGGCATTTTTGCCGCCCCTGGTAACCAGGGGGGCGCTGCCGCCTGAGGCGAGTGTCTCAACTCGCCTCATTGGTGGAGCGCCCCTGGGCCCCCGACGGGCTTCCCCGATCGAGATCTGGCCGAAAGTCGTCCAGATCTCGATCGATCGGATAGGACAGAAAATCCCGTCGGATCGTGGCCGCATCTGTTCGTTGATCCGGTCCCGCGATCCGACCGCCCGTTTACCGAATGCTAGGATCCGATCGTTGGGCCCTAGGGCCCACGATCGGATCTGCCCGATATTGCCCACCACAAGGTGGGCATATCGGAGGGAGATCCGCTCGTTTGGCGACATCGCCAAACGAGCGGATCTATCCATGTATGGCCACCTTTAGACATGTCAAGGTTGTATGTAAGTCAATGGAAGAGGTCCCTATCCTATTTGGAAGTTTTTGTGGTCAAAAATTTAAAAATTTGACGATTTGGGAAAAAAATCGTTAAAATCGTACAATTCAGGTTTTCGTTTTTTAAATAATAAATAAGGTCACATTGTGGATTCTAGTTTGATTGGACTTTTTTATTTAAAAAAAAACAGAAAAAATCTGATTTTGATGAATAACCCCCTGAATGTCAATTCATTGAAAATAGATGCATACAGCAATCGATGATACAAAATTGTGTCGGATTTCCAACATCATATAGTTCAAAGTCCCACTTGTCAATATTAATGCTGAAATTTCCACAAATAAGACTAACATGTTAGTGTCAATAAAACTGGTAAATGTGAAGTCACAGCCACAGTTATTCACATAGGCTACTAGAGGACCATAAGGCCAATTAATCAAAGGTCAGATTTTAGTGGTTTTAGAGTTTTAGAAACCATGACCAAACTAATGTCATGGAATTTATTAAATTTATTAAATGTGCCAAATAAAAAAAGTATGAACAGAAAATAATATGCTTAAAATTAAGAAAAACTTGCATTTTACTACAAAAAATTTGCATTTTTTGACAATTTGTAGCCCAAAAAAACCCAAAGCCTCTACAGGTCCAACTTGATTAAAAATGGTCCAATAGGATCAGCACAGCTGCCATTAAATGTTATATGACCTTTTATGTGACAACTTACCTGCCAAATGTTTTGAATTGAGTTTTTTTGTGTTTTTTACACTTAATAAATCTAACATTTTTGGAGTTTTAAAGAAAAATAGAAAAACCTTGATTTTTCCAGATTCATGGAAAAAATAGAAATGTTAGAAAATAGGCCCCTTAAGGTGTTAAATGCAACCCAAGGTCACACACTTTTGTAGAACTATAGAAATCAACAGGATAAAATTGATGAACAATTAATCCTGTGCAGAAGGGTATTGTTTTGCTCACAGTCCCCATATCGATCAATCCAGCCAAGGATGGGCCTGTTTATCGTTGGGAGGGGGAGCTGTTTACCTTTCTAGGTTAAAGTTAAAAAGTGAAGTCACCATGTGCTCACTTTCTGTAGAATTCCACTTCAGAAAAGAATGGATGTTGCTGTAGAGCATGAAGGCCTTAGAGGCCCATTTACCTATATCAACATTTTAGTGGTTTTAAGAGGTTTTTTTTGTAAAACTACGATTAAACTCTATCTCTCTAAAATCACTAATGCCTTGTAATTTATTAAAAGATCAAAATATAAAAAGCAAGACTGAAAAAAAACCACTAAAACCACAAAAAAATCCCAAAACCTTGAAATTTACTTGCGGAAAAAAATCCTAAAATCTCTAAATGATGAATGATTACAAAAATGGTGCAGTAGGACCTGCACAGCTCCCTTTGACTTATATAAGACAGGTCCCTGATGGAGGTGACACACACAATGATTCTGAGGAATCTGGGCACATCGCCGGATTTAGTGGGCAGGCGCCCCGAAGCCGTGCGGTCCTAGCGTCCGCCTGCATACCTCCCTCCAGTGCGAGTGCACGTGTGCGCCAGCACGAGATCAATGGGGAGCTGAGCTCCCCAGTAAGCGGCTGGCCGGCATGCCGCCCCTATTATTCTGCCACCCTAGGCCCGGGCCTTTGTAGCCTCACCACAAATCCGGGCCTGGCTGGGCAAATAATCTCGCCGGAATCTTAGGGTGTATAAATATCCTTAGAGTCTGGGCTACAGGGACCATATACTGTAAATGAGGACCAGTTAGTGAAAGCCTTAGAGCAGAATTGGTCAATTCAATATGCTGTGGCTGACACCTGTGGTTACATTGCTCATGAATGTATTGTATTATAGTGTATTGCTGGATTTATTGCATTTAGTTCATTTAATTTTAGGCTTAAATAAATCAACAGATTTACAGAATCGGTCACAAAAAACCTCAGATCCTAAGTAATAATCTCGCCGGAATCTTAGGGTGTATAAATATCCTTAGAGTCTGGGCTACAGGGACCATATACTGTAAATGAGGACCAGTTAGTGAAAGCCTTAGAGCAGAATTGGTCAATTCAATATGCTGTGGCTGACACCTGTGGTTACATTGCTCATGAATGTATTGTATTATAGTGTATTGCTGGATTTATTGCATTTAGTTCATTTAATTTTAGGCTTAAATAAATCAACAGATTTACAGAATCGGTCACAAAAAACCTCAGATCCTAAGTAATAGTTGATCTCTTGTAACGTTCACAACTAGGAACTGTTGTGACCGAGGATAGCCACTCCAAGGGGAGTGGATATGGTGGACGCCCAGGGGTGTAGCCATAGGTAATAGTAGGCAAAAACATGATGGTGATGAAGTTATAGCAGGTTTATTGCAGACGGAACACAGAAACACAAAAGGCAGGAACAAGCAGAATGGCTGATCGAGGAATCCACATGGTGAGGGAAAAAAGGGGAACACAGGAACAAAAGTACTCACTCAGGAAACAAGGTAACAAGGTTTTCAGGAACAAGACAAACAAGGTTTTCAAGGTTCAGGTTCAGATTCAGGTTCAGGTTCAGATTCAGATTCAGATTCCAAAATAGCAGGTCAGGAACAAACAGGATACAATCAATGACTCAGCACTGAGCAAAGCTCAGGGCGGGGTTTATAAAGGGAAGGTGATTAGGAAATGGGAAACACATGAGGGTAAACGAGGTGGGTGGAAAACACTGTGAACAGGCATATAACAGAAAACAATACACTCAATGGCTCAGGACCAGTCCCGAGAGCCCCCAGTGGCTCATGAGGTAAGTGCTACAATGAGCAGAACAGCACCACCAGAGTTCAAGTCCCGGGCTGATCCTGACATTACCCCCCCCTTGAGGATCGACCTCCGGGCGATCCCAGGATCAAATGGTCCCCCATCCATTTTAGTCCAAATCCTGGGGAAATGGGCCGAAGCCTCGCCAGAAACGAGAACAGGAGCTTCTTGAGGATTGGAAAACAAAACAAAGAAATTGCTGGGGTCAGGAGCCAGAACAGGAACATTGGCAGAATTAGGAGCCAAGATATCACAGCCAGAGTCGGGAAACCAGGACATGAAGACAGACAAAATCAATACAGGCACCCATTACAGGTGGCGGACCAGGAGCTTGGACACCCATCACGGGTGGCAGACCAGGAGTTTGGACACCCATCACGGGTGGCGGATCAGGAATACAGGCACCCATCACGGGTGGCGGATCAGGAGTTCGGACACCCATCACGGGTGGCGGATCAGGAGTTTGGACACCCATCACGGGTGGCAGACCAGGAATACAGGCACCCATCACGGGTGGCGGATCAGGAGTTTGGACACCCATCACGGGTGGCGGACCAGGAGCACGGGCACCCATCACAGGTGGCGGACCAGGAACACGGGCACCCATCACAGGTGGCGGACCAGAAGCACAGGCACCCATCACAGGTGGCGGACCAGGAGCACAGGCACCCATCACAGGTGGCGGACCAAGAGCACAGGCACCCATCACAGGTGGCGGACCAAGAGCACAGGCACCCATCACAGGTGGCGGACCAGGAGCACAGGCACCCATCACAGGTGGCGGACCAGGAGCACAGGCACCCATCACAGGTGGCGGACCAGGAGCACAGGCACCCATCACAGGTGGCGGACCAGGAGCACAGGCACCCATCACAGGTGGCGGACCAGGAGCACAGGCACCCATCACAGGTGGCGGACCAGGAGCACAGGCACCCGTTAGAAATAGGAAGAGGCAAGCCAGGACAGCAATACCAACACCTACAGCAATAGACCTGATAGAGACAGGATTAACCGCCCTACCAGGTCCAGTAGCAGGGAAAGTGGCACTATCCAGGGCAGGCAGGTCCTCAGGCCCGTAGGCCAGGGCAAACAGGTCCTCAGGCCCGGAGGCCAGGGCAAACAGGTCCTCAGGCCCGGAGGCCAGGGCAAACAGGTCCTCAGGCCCGGAGGCCAGGGCAAACAGGTCCTCAGGCCCGGAGGCCAGGGCAAACAGGTCCTCAGGCCCGGAGGCCAGGGCAAACAGGTCCTCAGGCCCGGAGGCCAGGGCAAACAGGTCCTCAGGCCCGGAGGCCAGGGCAAACAGGTCCTCAGGCCCGGAGGCCAGGGCAAACAGGTCCTCAGGCCCGGAGGCCAGGGCAAACAGGTCCTCAGGCCCGGAGGCCAGGGCAAACAGGTCCTCAGGCCCGGAGGCCAGGGCAAACCGTACAGAAACTGGCTCGGGAAGAAGCAGTCTTCTGCGAGCTGACACGGGAACGGAGTCTGGCTGGGCTGCTGGCACGGAGACTGGAACCGTCTGGGCTGCAGGCACGGAGACTGGAACCGTCTGGGCTGCAGGCACGGAGGCTGGAACCGTCTGGGCTGCAGGCACGGAGGCTGGAACCGGCTGGGCTGCAGGCACGGAGGCTGGAACCGGCTGGGCTGCAGGCACGGAGGCTGGAACCGGCTGGGCTGCAGG
Organism: Xenopus laevis; assembly: GCF_017654675.1. Taxonomy (NCBI): domain Eukaryota; kingdom Metazoa; phylum Chordata; class Amphibia; order Anura; family Pipidae; genus Xenopus; species Xenopus laevis. Next base: position 64,413,913 of record NC_054373.1, read on the forward strand.
CACGGAGGCTGGAACCGGCTGGGCTGCAGGCACGGAGGCTGGAACCGTCTGGGCTGCAGGCACGGAGGCTGGAACCGTCTGGGCTGCAGGCACGGAGACTGGAACCGTCTGGGCTGCAGGCACGGAGACTGGAACCGGCTGGGCTGCAGGCACGGAGACTGGAACCGGCTGGGCTGCAGGCACGGAGACTGGAACCGGCTGGGCTGCAGGCACGGAGACTGGAACCGTCTGGGCTGCAGGCACGGAGGCTGGAACCGGCTGGGCTGCAGGCACGGAGACTGGAACCGTCTGGGCTGCAGGCAGCTTTCGGGAGCAGGCACAGGCAGCTTTCGGGGAGCCGGCACAGGCAGCTTTCGGGGAGCCGGCACAGGCAGCTTTCGGGGAGCCGGCACAGGAGCAAGGACTGGCTGGGAAGCCGGCACAGGAGCAAGGACTGGCTGGGAAGCCGGCACAGGAGCAAGGACTGGCTGGGAAGCCGGCACAGGAGCAAGGACTGGCTGGGAAGCCGGCACAGGAGCAAGGACTGGCTGGGAAGCCGGCACAGGAGCAAGGACTGGCTGGGAAGCCGGCACAGGAGCAAGGACTGGCTGGGAAGCCGGCACAGGAGCAAGGACTGGCTGGGAAGCCGGCACAGGAGCAAGGACTGGCTGGGAAGCCGGCACAGGAGCAAGGACTGGCTGGGAAGCCGGCACAGGAGCAAGGACTGGCTGGGAAGCCGGCACAGGAGCAAGGACTGGCTGGGAAGCCGGCACAGGAGCAAGGACTGGCTGGGAAGCCGGCACAGGAGCAAGGACTGGCTGGGAAGCCGGCACAGGAGCAAGGACTGGCTGGGAAGCCGGCACAGGAGCAAGGACTGGCTGGGAAGCCGGCACAGGAGCAAGGACTGGCTGGGAAGCCGGCACAGGAGCAAGGACTGGCTGGGAAGCCGGCACAGGAGCAAGGACTGGCTGGGAAGCCGGCACAGGAGCAAGGACTGGCTGGGAAGCCGGCACAGGAGCAAGGACTGGCTGGGAAGCCGGCACAGGAGAGAGGACTGGCTGGGGAAGCCGGCACAGGAGAGAGGACTGGCTGGGAAGCCGGCACAGGAGAGAGGACTGACTGGAGAGCCGGCACAGGAGAGAGGACTGACTGGAGAGCCGGCACCAAAGCTGGAGACTGGAGAGCCGGCACCAAAGCTGGAGACTGGAGAGCCGGCACCAAAGCTGGAGACTGGAGAGCCGGCACCAAAGCTGGAGACTGGAGAGCCGGCACCAAAGCTGGGAGACTGGAGAGCCGGCACAGGAGCAGGTGGCTGGAGAGCCGGCACAGGAGCAGGTGGCTGGAGAGCCGGCACAGGAGCAGGTGACTGAAGAGCCGGCACAGGAGCAGGTGACTGAAGAGCCGGCACAGGAGCAGGTGACTGAAGAGCCGGCACAGGAGCAGGTGACTGAAGAGCCGGCACAGGAGCAGGTGACTGAAGAGCCGGCACACGAGCAGGTGACTGAAGAGCCGGCACACGAGCAGGTGACTGAAGAGCCGGCACACGAGCAGGTGACTGAAGAGCCGGCACACGAGCAGGTGACTGAAGAGCCGGCACACGAGCAGGTGACTGAAGAGCCGGCACACGAGCAGGTGACTGAAGAGCCGGCACACGAGCTGGAGACTGGAGAGGGTGCTGGGAAACTGTAGAAAAACTAATAAACTGGGGTTCAGGTCTGAGAGAAAAAGAGGGTGACCTGGGTTTGGCAGCTGCCACAGGAGCAGAAGGTTGTGGAGGAGACAAGGGCCCAAAAACTGGAAGTGGCCGATCTGACACAGGCCAGATAGCGGTTTGTAGTTCATCTTCATCCGAGTCTAGATCCTCCCAGTCCTCATCGAAGGCTGAATCCTCCCACTCATCATCGGAGACAAAATCCTGCCAGACATCATCAGTGAAATGGATGGCGTCTTCTGCCTTACCCTCTCCATCCCAAGGGAGTTGCAGTTTAACAACAGAGTCAGAAGGCATGGAGGGCTTTCCCAAAGGCTTCCTGTAGTTGGGCTGAGTCATTCTGTAACGTTCACAACTAGGAACTGTTGTGACCGAGGATAGCCACTCCAAGGGGAGTGGATATGGTGGACGCCCAGGGGTGTAGCCATAGGTAATAGTAGGCAAAAACATGATGGTGATGAAGTTATAGCAGGTTTATTGCAGACGGAACACAGAAACACAAAAGGCAGGAACAAGCAGAATGGCTGATCGAGGAATCCACATGGTGAGGGAAAAAAGGGGAACACAGGAACAAAAGTACTCACTCAGGAAACAAGGTAACAAGGTTTTCAGGAACAAGACAAACAAGGTTTTCAAGGTTCAGGTTCAGATTCAGGTTCAGGTTCAGATTCAGATTCAGATTCCAAAATAGCAGGTCAGGAACAAACAGGATACAATCAATGACTCAGCACTGAGCAAAGCTCAGGGCGGGGTTTATAAAGGGAAGGTGATTAGGAAATGGGAAACACATGAGGGTAAACGAGGTGGGTGGAAAACACTGTGAACAGGCATATAACAGAAAACAATACACTCAATGGCTCAGGACCAGTCCCGAGAGCCCCCAGTGGCTCATGAGGTAAGTGCTACAATGAGCAGAACAGCACCACCAGAGTTCAAGTCCCGGGCTGATCCTGACATCTCTGCTGGGAGATCCTATAGTGAATGTTTTGGGCATTCCCCTACACATACTGTATATGTACTCAACAAAATTGACTTTGCAAGTATAATGCCTATTATTTTAAATTCCCAACCACTATAAATATGTTTAATGTAGAAACCTTTCAATACATTGGGTGCAGTTTAGACAAGGAGACATTCTTTCTCCAGTCAGACCCCAGAATGTCCAATGAGACCCATATCAAATATTTGCAGTAGAGTTCCCATAGCAATATGATGCTAGTGCAATATACTGAAAAGTCTCTGTCATTAAATATTTCTCCTTTAACAGGTGGCTATATTTATGTCAGGTGTTATCATAATTACAAGAAAAAGCAAGATCTACTAAAAAAACCACTATCCAGTATTATCATACTTACAAGAAAAAGCAAGATCAACTATTCTATTCTAATCTATTATCATGTTTTTTTTTTAATTCACTCCTAATGCTGTCTGTTCTGAGCAACAGAACAATTTATATTAAACATATAAACCCACAAAGAAGCAAGTGTTCTTTCAACTGTAAAAGTCAACAAAGGAATCAAAAAAAAAAAGTTGGCATATGACATATTGATGTTCAATACCATGGCCATGACCCACGGCTGTTAAGTATTTGCCATTAAAATAAAGTTATCCTTAGAAACAGTGAGTTTTAAAAGATTAATTTAACTCCAACTTATTGTAATTGTTCACTGGCAGGTGGTAAGCTGTCCATCCATGCTTATTTGTCATGTACAAATCTGGTGAGTTTTCTGTATGAGTCATTAGCCACCTAACAGTAATTTTCATACATTTCAGATATTTAGTAAACTGAATTTACATTGATTGCTCTTTTTCTTGCAATAATGCTCTCACTAGGTTCCCTTACTCACATCACTCTCTGGATCCTTTGCACAAATGTGGTCTTTCTCCACATCACATTTTACATTCATCTTAAATGTTTCCTCTTCTCTTCTTCTTCTTCTTCTATTGTATTTACAAAAGCAGCAGGGCCACCATCAGGGGAATAAAGCGGGCACTGTAATCTCTCCATGGGTTATGAGATTGAATGTACCCCATGTCTCTTAAATTGGGAAAATCTTTGTAACCAGCCAATGGAGATTCATAATCATAATAGACATGGCCAACACTTTACTGATGAATACTATGTAAACTACATGTGTTAATATTTTAATGGTTCAGAGGCTCTGTTCACTAAGGGGCCGATTCATGAAGCTCGAGTGAAGGATTCGAATGAAAAAAATTCGAATTTCGAAGTATTTTTTTGGTACTTCGACCATCGAATTGGTTAAATTCGTTCGAATTCGAACGAAATCGAACGAATCGAACGAAAAATCGTTCGACTATTCGACCGTTCGATAATCGAAGTACTTCCCCTTTAAAAAAAACTTCGACCCTTTACTTCGGCAGGTAAAACCTACCGAAGTCAATGTTAGCCTATGGGGAAGGCCCCCATAGGCTTGCCTGTGATTTTTTGATCGAAGGATTTTCCTTCGATCGTTGGATTAAAATCCTTCGAATCATTCGATTCGAAGGATTTAATCGTTCGATCGAACGAAAAATCCTTCGATCGAACGATCGCAGGATTAGCGCTAAATCCTTCGACTTCGATATTCGAAGTCGAAGGATTTCAATTCGAGGGTCGAATTTCGAAGTATTTTTAACTTCGAAATTCGACCCTTAATGAATCTGCCCCCTAGTATCACTTATTCACTAAGTAAATTCATTCAGCTTTGCTGATACTATGTGACATGTGACATTTGACTTTGTATGAGTCAAGGCCTCCTGTTTTATCTGGACAACTTCTCAATTTTGTTCATTTTGCTTTATACTCATACATTTCTATCCCACTAAGAGTTCTAACAGGGCTCCTTCAGATTATTGGCCTATGTTGACACATTGGCATGTTACCCTTCCTGAACTCAGGGTGATAGAGCCAACAGTAGGCCTCTATTATATTGGTTATACTAATGGTGAGATACTTTACAATTATTTTGTGACAAGGTTTCTAGTCTGATGCAGCCAAAAAAGTTTTTTCATATCCATCTGATCATCTATATCTGGCCATTTCCATTGGTGCTCAACAGCGTACAGTATACATACTGATTTGTATTTGTATGATTAGTAAATCATTGACTACATCTAAAACAAAATCTTTGTGCAGATTTTATTGTGTATTGTATTGTACTGTGTAAACTACGTGGGATGATATTTATACTGTATATCATATATATATATATATATATATATATATATATATATATATATATATATATATATCAAACAAAAAAGTCCAGACCACTTGCTTAATGAAATAAAAAAGATTTTTACCAAGCAAGAAATTGCAACGTTTCGAAGCTCCCGCTTCTTTATCAAGCATAAATGATTACAATGACATCACATTCTATATAGGGTCATAGGCATAAGTTCCGCCCACACACATATGTAGAATAATTAAACATAACCCCTTGGTATCACATAACATCACCCAGAATGAGCATAATTAAGCATTGCTGGCATAATTCTTATAAACATCAGGTTATGCATCAAGTAAATAGTAACAATTAAGTAACAATATCATATATTAGTTTTCACTCAGATTATCGAAACAATGTAACAAATAGGATATGTATTATCAATCAGTCCCAAAGTTACCCCATCTCACTCAATGGTTGTAACATACTCATATAAACGCATATAAATCATATTCTCTATTGAGTCCCTTTGGATGTAGTGTTTGTAGTGTATGGATCCAAAATTTCTCCCTTTTCTGGAGTTGCTGGAGTCTGTTGCCCCCCCCGGCGTGGGGGGGCAACAGACTCCAGCACAAGAAACCTCAAGGTTGCTACCGAATGCCGTGCTGCATGAAAGTGCGCCGGAACAGGTAATTTCAATACCTCCTTTCTGATAGTTGATTTGTGCTGGCTTATCCTGTCACGTATAGGTTGAATGGTCTCCCCTATGTAGGCCAGCCCGCAGGGACATTTCAGCATGTAAACCACATACTCAGTGTCACAAGTGTAATGATCTTGTATTTCGAATTTCCGCCCTGTGTGGGGATGGGTAAAGGCATTTGTACGTATGACGCTAGAACACTGATTGCATCTACCACAAGGGTACATGCCATTTCTCAGGGGTGCTAAAGTCCTCTGCGGGTTGGTCCGAGTGGTACCTAAATCTGCCTTAACAAGTCTGTCCCTCAGACTCCTTGGGCGCTTATACGACAGGAGAGGGGGTGTTTTAAATTCCAAAATATCAGGATAGGCTTTTTGCAGTAATGGCCAGTGTTTGTAGATAATATGATGTATCTTACGTGCACTTGGGTGATAAGTATGCACAAACGGTATACGTCTTTTTTGTGACACCTCTGGCACCTTTCCCTGTATAATGGAATCTTGATGAAGCTCTCTAACCCTTGCTACTTCCTGGTTAAGCATTGCATTCGGGTACCCCCTCTGTGTAAATTTAGTTGTCATCTCACTAAATTTACACAGAGGGGGTACCCGAATGCAATGCTTAACCAGGAAGTAGCAAGGGTTAGAGAGCTTCATCGAGATTCCATTATACAGGGAAAGGTGCCAGAGGTGTCACAAAAAAGACGTATACCGTTTGTGCATACTTATCACCCAAGTGCACGTAAGATACATCATATTATCTACAAACACTGGCCATTACTGCAAAAAGCCTATCCTGATATTTTGGAATTTAAAACACCCCCTCTCCTGTCGTATAAGCGCCCAAGGAGTCTGAGGGACAGACTTGTTAAGGCAGATTTAGGTACCACTCGGACCAACCCGCAGAGGACTTTAGCACCCCTGAGAAATGGCATGTACCCTTGTGGTAGATGCAATCAGTGTTCTAGCGTCATACTGTAACGATCGCCGCCCGGAGCAGGCCCAGGAGCTCCGGGCGGCGCGTCCTCTCCTGCCGGCGTCGCTCCCAAGATGGCGGCGCCCATGGCCGCCACGTGGGTAAGCGGCGCCGGCGCGATGACGTCAGTGCGCCGACGTCGGCGCAAGGACGTCAATGACGTCACTAAGGCGCCAAATTCAAATAAAAAGCCTGTTTAGACGCCAGGATGGCGCCCAAGTATAGGAAACCTTGCCCTAAGTATTTCCTGGGTTCCCTGTGTGCTAATATTCCTTATCCTGATCCTGATTATTATCCTTGACCCCTGCCTGGCCTTTGGACTTTGCTGTTATCTGCCTGCCCCTGAACTCTTGCCTGGATTCTGACTACTCTCTGGATTAACCCCTTGGACACCGCGACCTTGCACCCTCAAGAAGGCTTCCTCCTTGATCCCGACTACCTCCCTGGAGGGAGCTCCCGGCTCACTGACATTATACTTGGGCCATGGATCCTACTGAGGAAGCTACGCCTGATGTCGGACGAGCGCTCCGCGGACTGGCATCCCGCATGGAGGAATATGAAGCCCAGCAGTACCACATTGCACAGGCACTCGATACCCTTCTCTCCCGAGTGCCTCCAGCGCCTCCTGCTTCCCAAGCGGCTGCAAATCCTCCCTTGGCGGACGTCTCATCTAACACAGGTTTCTCGTCTGGTGAGCCTCGTATTCCGCCTCCTCCTCGCTTCAGTGGGGACCCACAGGCCTGCAGAGGTTTTGCTACACAGTGCCAGATCCAGTTCGAGTTTCAACCCTCGCACTTCCCCAATGAACGTTCCAAGGTGGGGTATGTAATGTCTCGTTTGGTGGGCAAACCGCTTGAGTGGGCAACATCTCTTTGGGAGAAGAATTCTCCACTGACTTTTGATGCCAAGGCTTTTCTGCAAACATTCCGTACTGTGTTTGATGCCCCGGGTCGGGTCACTAATGCTCCTTCTCGTCTCCTGCAACTCCGACAGGGAAACCGCAGCGTCAGTGACTATGCTATTGACTTTAGAACTTTGATGGCTGAAACTTCCTGGAATGACGATGCCTATAAGGCCGTATTCTATCAAGGTCTGTCTATTCGCATTAAAGATGATCTTGTCTCCAGGGAGTTCCCTGATCTGCTGGAAGATCTGATTGCACTGTCCATTAAGGTGGACACTCGTCTCAGAGAGCATCAAGTAGAGAGGGAGCATTGTAAACGATTTCAACCCGTGTTGGCACCTCGCTTCCAGAGACCTCTCTTGCAAACTCCAGCTGCTCAAGCTCCTCCTTCTCCTCCGGAGGAACCGATGCAGGTTGGAAGGGCTCGTCTCTCCGAACAAGAAAGACTCCGTAGACGAATGGCTGGCTTATGTCTGTATTGTGGCGGACAGTCTCATTTTGCGAATTCTTGTCCAGCGAAGCCCACGAGTTCTGTTCCCCGAGGTATATCTAGGGTAACACATGTAGGGGGCACTACTCCAAAGTCTCAAGAGAACACTCACAGGTTTCTCCTTCCTTTACAGATTCGCCTAGCCACTAAGACTATTGTTGGCTCTGCTTTCATTGACTCTGGAGCTGCTGGGAACTTCATGGACGCTCTGTTCGCCAAACACTTGGAAGTTCCCTTATTCCCATTGTCTACTCCTCTCCGAGTTACAGCCATTGACGACAGACCCCTGGAGGCTGAATTTATCTCCATGACGACTGGGGAATTGCCTGTGCAGGTTGGGACATTGCATAAAGAAAGACTTTCGTTCCTAATTATTTCCTGCCCATCCGTTCCAGTTGTGTTGGGTCTTCCTTGGCTGCGCCTGCATAATCCTTCCATTGATTGGTCCGCAGGACAGATTTCCCGTTGGAGCCCATTTTGCCAGCAGCACTGCCTTCCTGCTGAACCCCTCCGGAGGGTGAATATCTCTTTGTCTGATCTGAAGACTCTACCCCCCTTTTACAAGGAATTCGCTGATGTGTTCTGTAAGAAGTCTGCAGAATTCCTTCCTCCACATCGACAATACGATTGTCCTGTCGATCTCCTGCCTGGAACCATGCCCCCTAGAGGTCGTACTTATCCTCTCTCTCCAGCGGAGACCACTGCTATGAAGCAGTATATCCAAGAAAATCTTCAGCGGGGGTTTATTCGCCCTTCTACCTCTCCTGCCGGGGCTGGATTCTTCTTCGTGGAAAAGAAGGATGGAGGCCTTCGTCCTTGCATCGACTACCGGGGTCTTAATAAGATTACGGTTAAGAACCGGTATCCCTTGCCCTTGATTGCCGAACTCTTTGACCAATTGAAGGGGGCTAAAATCTTCACTAAGTTGGATCTCCGTGGGGCGTACAACCTCATTCGCATCCGTGAGGGTGATGAATGGAAGACGGCTTTCAACACTCGTGACGGGCACTATGAATATCTCGTTATGCCCTTTGGCCTTTGCAATGCCCCTGCCGTCTTCCAGGAGTTTGTTAACGATGTGTTCCGGGATCTCCTAGGAAGGTTCGTAGTCGTGTACCTGGACGACATCCTGATCTTTTCTAAAGACCTAGAAAGCCATCGCTCCCAGGTGAAGGAGGTACTCTCTCGTTTGAGGAAGAACTCTCTCTTCGCCAAGTTGGAGAAGTGCGTCTTCGAGGTGTCTAAGATCCCCTTCCTAGGATACATTATCTCTCCTGAGGGATTTGAGATGGATCCCGTGAAAGTGTCTGCCATCCAGGAGTGGCCTCTCCCGCTGTGTACCAAGGCAATCCAGAGATTTATCGGATTTGCTAATTACTATCGGCAGTTCATCCGGGGGTTCTCTTCCCGCATTGCACCTATCCTGGCCCTCATCCGGAAAGGGGGTAAACCCAGCTTGTGGCCTCCATCTGCCATTGATGCTTTTCAGTCCTTGAAAGAGGCCTTCACGTCCGCTTCTGTCCTCCGACACCCCAATCCTGAACTACCCTTCTGCATCGAAGTTGATGCTTCTGAAGTCGGAGCCATCCTGTCTCAGAGACACCCCGCTGATGGGAAGTTGCACCCCTGTGCTTATTTCTCCAAGAAGTTCTCGTCCGCAGAGCAGAACTACGATGTCGGGAACCGAGAACTCTTGGCTGTTAAACTCGCCCTTGAAGAATGGCGTCACCTCTTGGAGGGTTCTCTGATTCCTGTTCAGATTTACACCGATCATAAAAATCTCGAGTTCATCCAGTCCCTCAAGAGGCTAAACCCCAGACAGGCAAGGTGGGCTCTCTTCTTCTCTCGATTTAATTTTATCTTGACTTATCGCCCAGGCTCCAAGAATCGGAAGGCCGATGCCTTGTCTCGTAGCTTCACTCCGGTGGACCGCTCTCCTGAGAGACAAGAGCCAATCATCCCTCCAGTCAAGATTATTGCCTCCCTGTATCCACAGTTTGCCGAACAAATCCTGGCTGGTCAGTCTTCTGCTCCTTCCGGTACTCCCATTGGGATGGCATTTGTTCCTCCTGAGCTGCGTCTGCCTATCCTGCAACAGACCCATTGCTCCAGGCAAGCCGGACACCCTGGCCCAGCTAAAACTCTTGAACTCTTACGACGCCTGGTCTGGTGGCCTGATATCCGCAAAGATGTGAAAGACTTTGTTGCTGCTTGTAATGTTTGTGCCACATCTAAGTCAAGCCACTCCTGCCCCAGTGGGTTACTACAGCCCTTGCCAGTTCCTTCCCGTCCCTGGACCCACCTGTCCATGGACTTCATTGTCGAACTTCCTCCCTCCTGTGGGAACACGGTGATCTGGGTTGTCATTGATCGTTTCTCCAAAATGGCCCATTTCATCCCTCTGAAGAAGTTGCCCTCTGCGGTGGAGTTGTCCCAGCTATTTATCCAGTACATCTTCCGCCTGCATGGTTTCCCGGTGGAGATCGTCTCCGATAGAGGCACACAGTTTACTGCCAAGTTCTGGCGTTCCCTATGCAAAGACCTGGGAATTGTTCTTCAGTTTTCATCTGCATACCACCCGCAGATGAATGGGGCAGCTGAACGTGTCAACCAAGCCCTGGAACAGTTCTTGAGGAACCACGTTTCCCTTTGTCAAGATGATTGGTCTGATCTCCTCCCGTGGGCGGAATTTGCTCATAACAATGCCTGCCACACTTCCACTGGAAGGTCCCCATTTATGGCGGTGTATGGTCAACATCCTCAAGCCTTCCCACAAGACTTTGTGTTGTCCGATGTTCCGGCCGCTGATGACCATGCAGCCCACATGTCTGCTATTTGGGCCGCAACCAAGTCCAATCTGGAGAAGAGTGCTCTGGTTCTTAAGACGTTTGCAGATCGTAGACGTAGACCCTCTCCTCCCTACAAGGTCGGTGATAAAGTCTGGTTGTCTTCCAGGAACATTCGGTTGAAGGTACCATCTCCTAAGTTGGGTCCGAGGTTCGTAGGTCCTTTTTCCATCCTGGAGGTGATCAATCCTGTGGCTGTCAGACTTCAGCTTCCTCCTGAGATGCGAATTCCCAACGTGTTTCATGTCTCCTTGGTGAAACCCGCTACCTCCAACCGCTTTTCTGTTGTCCAGCCTCCTCCTCCTACTATCTCTGTGGATGGTCAACAAGAATATGAAGTGGAGAAGATCCTTGACTCCAGAATCTCCAGGGGGTCTCTTCAGTACCTCATCAAGTGGAAGGGCTTTGGCCCTGAAGAATGCTCCTGGGAAGGATACTCTGATGTCCATGCTCCTCGTCTGGTGAGGGAGTTCCATTCCAAGTTTCCCCAGAAGCCAAGTCCTGGTGGTCCGGAGGCCCCCCGTGAAGGGGGGGTACTGTAACGATCGCCGCCCGGAGCAGGCCCAGGAGCTCCGGGCGGCGCGTCCTCTCCTGCCGGCGTCGCTCCCAAGATGGCGGCGCCCATGGCCGCCACGTGGGTAAGCGGCGCCGGCGCGATGACGTCAGTGCGCCGACGTCGGCGCAAGGACGTCAATGACGTCACTAAGGCGCCAAATTCAAATAAAAAGCCTGTTTAGACGCCAGGATGGCGCCCAAGTATAGGAAACCTTGCCCTAAGTATTTCCTGGGTTCCCTGTGTGCTAATATTCCTTATCCTGATCCTGATTATTATCCTTGACCCCTGCCTGGCCTTTGGACTTTGCTGTTTTCTGCCTGCCCCTGAACTCTTGCCTGGATTCTGACTACTCTCTGGATTAACCCCTTGGACACCGCGACCTTGCACCCTCAAGAAGGCTTCCTCCTTGATCCCGACTACCTCCCTGGAGGGAGCTCCCGGCTCCCTGACACATACGTACAAATGCCTTTACCCATCCCCACACAGGGCGGAAATTCGAAATACAAGATCATTACACTTGTGACACTGAGTATGTGGCTTACATGCTGAAATGTCCCTGCGGGCTGGCCTACATAGGGGAGACCATTCAACCTATACGTGACAGGATAAGCCAGCACAAATCAACATCAGAAAGGAGGTATTGAAATTACCTGTTCCGGCGCACTTTCATGCAGCACGGCATTCGGTAGCAACCTTGAGGTTTCTTGTGCTGGAGTCTGTTGCCCCCCCACGCCGGGGGGGCAACAGACTCCAGCAACTCCCGAAAAGGGAGAAATTTTGGATCCATACACTACAAACACTACATCCAAAGGGACTCAATAGAGAATATGATTTATATGCGTTTATATGAGTATGTTACAACCATTGAGTGAGATGGGGTAACTTTGGGACTGATTGATAATACATATCCTATTTGTTACATTGTTTCGATAATCTGAGTGAAAACTAATATATGATATTGTTACTTAATTGTTACTATTTACTTGATGCATAACCTGATGTTTATAAGAATTATGCCAGCAATGCTTAATTATGCTCATTCTGGGTGATGTTATGTGATACCAAGGGGTTATGTTTAATTATTCTACATATGTGTGTGGGCGGAACTTATGCCTATGACCCTATATAGGATGTGATGTCATTGTAATCATTTATGCTTGATAAAGAAGCGGGAGCTTCGAAACGTTGCAATTTCTTGCTTGGTAAAAATCTTTTTTATTTCATTAAGCAAGTGGTCTGGACTTTTTTGTTTGATATATAATTTGTCCTATTTGGACTAAGTCACGGACGGGTCTGCACTCCACTCCATTTTGTACAAATATATATATATATATATATATATATATATATATATATATATATATATATATATATATATATATATATATATATAGGATGATATTTATATATTTTGCAACACTGATGCTATGCAGCATGCACATTTTTGACATTCGTTTATAAGAATGAGGTCTTCTGTATTATTTGGGCATCCCCTTTCATGTTAAACTGTTGTTCATCTGCAGCCTTGGTACCAAGTATTTCTTTCTAATTACTTGCCAGTAACACAGCTAGGGTGCTGCAGGTGCCCACTTGTACCACCTCTTTATCCACCTTACTGCCCTCCACATCTCCCTGCATCATCACCACTGCATTGATAGTCTCCCAACATGCACTGGTTTTGTCAGTAACTGATGACTATGTTTAAATGATGCATGTTTTGGTCAGTGCTATGTTTATCTCGAGGAAGGGCCCACAAAATTTTGACTTACATATAACAACAGACTGCTTGCCCAAATTTCCTGGTATACACCATCAAATGATGTGCTACACAGCCATTCACAAGTCTATTGGAGGGGGAGCGCCAAAGCATTATGAGAAGTCTCATATCTCGAAAGTGTGCACAAGACACCTGGAAGAAGCAGCAGTCAGGTATCTCAGAGAGCAGAGAGAAAGGGTCAAACTGGGTATGGGGGAGAGTGGTTGTGAACTGTTCTTGTTACTTACTGTTAAAGAATTGGAGACTATATAATAACTGTGATACTGCCAAGACATTTCCTAAAAATGTATTAAATAGATGTTTGTATTAGTTAGAACTGTGATCCCCAACCAGTGGCCCAGGAGCAACATGTTTCTCACCAACTCCTTGGGAGTTGCTCCAAAAGCAAAGTGCTTATTTTGGAATAGGCTTGGAGGCAAGTTTTAATTGCATAAAACAAGGATACTGCCAAGTAAAGCCTCTTGAAGGCTGCCATAGGGGCTACCACATGGCCAATCACAGCACTTATTTGGCATCCCCAGGGACTTTTTCATGCTTGTGTTGCTCCCCAACTCTTTTTACATTTGAATGTGGCTTTCGGGTAAAAAGGCTGGGGACCCCTGAGTTAGAACATGCCAGATAGGCTCCCTGAGATAACTTTGATTTGAGCTAGGCATGTAAAATGAACTTTACCCTTTAGATAAAAAAATACTGCTCAACTGCTATGTAGATTGGCATTGGTAAATATTCACCTTGGTCCCTTTAAGACAGAGGCACCAACCACCTCCAACAAGATCTCTTCTTCGGAGGTAGAAATGGTGGATACCTCTCTTTTTCAACCAGATAATATTACTAAGCTTATAAAAGCTGTTAAAGGTGCTATTGGAACTCAGGAGGGGCAGTTATTGGATAACCAGAAGCTTCATGATCAGTCTGGTAGGGAAAAAGTTTTTCCCTTACATCTGGTGCTAAAAGACTTAAGGGAATTTGAGTGGAAAAATCCGGATAAAGCACCAGTACTGAATAAAAGTCCTTGTTTCCCATTGATGAGCAAATCAAGATATGGGAAGCTCCTCCCATGGTGGATGTGGCCATAGCACGCCTCTCGAAGGCCACTACAATCCCGGTGGAGGATGGGTCAGGGCTTAAGGATCCCATGGACCAAAGAGCTGAATGTTTGCGGATTTATACCTCTGCTTAAGCCCAGTGCAAGCCACTGATTGCCACTACGGCATTATCTAGAGTCTTAAGGAGCTGGATTACACAACTAGAGGAAGATGTTGATTCCAAAGTTCCTAGGGATCAACTTTTAAAATTCCTGAAAGACATTATGTTAGCTTCAGAATTTTTATGTGACTCTTCCATTGAGTCGTTAAAACTAGCATCTAAGAATATGGCAAAAGAGGTCTCCAAATAGACTTGGACAGCCTAAATATGGTGAAAAGAACAAGGAAAAGTCCCAGCCCTACAGATCACGTGGTGGTTCATCGAGAGGCACAAGAGGTAGAGGTAAGTCTCTATCCTCAAATCGTAGATGGGACTTCTGACACCAGAGATCTTCCAGTGGGTAGAAGAATATTTTTTTTCTAGACCACTGGGTAACCTAGACTTCAGATCTGTGGGTGTTGCAACACAGTGTTTACAAAATAGAACTTTAAGATGTGCAGTCTTTCAATCATAGAACTGAAGGATGCTTAGCTGCATATTTCCAGCACACAGGAAGTTTTTAAGAATAGCTGTTTTTTTGGAAGGTCAGCTTCATCATTTTCAATCCGGGTTCTGCCCTTTGGCATCACTTCTGCCCCAAGGGTATTCACCAAGAATGTTGCCTCAGTTACGGCGGTTGTTCGTCAGGAGTGAATATGTTATAACTTATTTGGATGACTAGCTGCTCAGAACAGTTTTGGCTGCCCTCCTTCAGAAACATCAGAGTGTGCTACAGTACCTTGGATGTATTTTCAACAAGAAGTCATCGCAAATTCCTTCAAGACAAAAGCAGTTCTTGGGTATGGTCATCAACACAGAGATGATAATAGTTAAGTTGACCCCCCGGAGGACCTCCAAGATCATAGACCTTGTCAGTCACCTCAAGACACAGTTACCCATCTCCGTGAGAAAGTTGATGAAAGTTATAGGGCTAATGACGTCCTCCATAGTGCCTTTTTCATGGGCGAGACTGTACATGCGCCCTCTCCAGCAAGAAATACTGAGATGCTGGGACTGGTCAGAGATCTAGATTCCATTTAGATAATTTCTCAAGAAACGATAAATTCCCTAGATTGGTGGCTTCTTTTTAATGCCCTTGTGTTCTTCTCCAACCTAATCAAGAATCAGGCTATAAGGATATAGTCAGACAATTCAACCGTTGTCTCTAACCTGAACCGGCAGAGGGGAACCAGATCCCAATTTCTCCCGATGGAAGCTCAGAGAATCCTGTACTGGGCAAAGAAAATTGTATTTCTGCAATTTTCATCAGGGGGACAGAAAATCTTCTTGCAGATTGTCTAAGCAGAGAAATGTTGGATCTGAAGGAATGGTCCCTGAAGGAAGAAATATTCAGTGAATAAAGCTGGCCATAGACACAAAGATCTGATTGTACGAATCGAGGATTGGTAAGATTTTCGGACCGTGTGTGGAGAGTCCTGACATTTTTCGTCCCGCGGAGATCAGTTGTTTGGTCGATGCCGATAATATCTCTGCATGTATTGCCGATCGTACTATTTTCAGAGGGAGACTGTCACTAGCTTTTGTCGGACATAACTTTCGTACGATTGCTGTCAGGGGCAGAACATCGGCTGATCTGTTCTTTTGTACTTTATTTGATGGGGAAGTCCGATCGTACAATGATTCGTACGATCGGATCTTTATGTCTATGGCCAGCTTTAGTCAGACGCTGGGGACTTATGGAGGTAGATCTAATGGCAACAAGGAAGAAACTCCCCAAGTTCTGCTCTCTTTTTCAACCGGATCACCCATGGGTTCAAGACGCAATGGCAATCAGGTGGGATTTCAATCTAGCATATGTTTTTTCCCCCATACCCATGATCAGCAGGATCTTCCAGAAGATTCGCCTGGATCAAGCTTCAGTGATTGCCATTCTTCCATGCTGGCCAAAGAGAGTTTCCCAGTTAATGACAATGTGTCATGGGGACTATTAGGTTCTTCCCCAGATCAGGGACCTGATTTCTCAGAATCAGTTTTAATACCACCAGCTGAGTCATCTGAAGCTGACAGCATGGAAGTTGAAAGGCCCTTATTAATTTCATTGGGCCTTTCAGATAGAGTGGTCGATACACTGCTTTAGTCCAGAAAGCCAACAACTACCAGGCCTTATTCTAGAGTCTTTAAAGTCTTCCAGAGATGGTGTTCTTCGGAAGGAATAGAGGAAATAACCCCATCTCTTAATAATATACTTCTGCAGCAGGGATTAGACAAAAATGGAAGTCCAGGTACACTTGGGGGCATATTTATCAATGGTTGAATTTCAAATTGAAAAAACTTGGAAATTCAAAAAGACCATCGGCTAAACAGCAATGCGCCAGGTTTTAGATGGCGAATGGTTGAAGTCTGATTTTTAAAGAGACAGTACATTAAATTTTTTCAAATTCTAATCGAATTTGGACTATTCCCTAGTCGAAATACACAAAAAATTGCTTGAAATTAAAATTATTTTCATCCGAAAATTCACCTCGACCTTTGATAAGTCTGACCCTAAGGGTACAAGTCTTGGCAATTTCAGCATTTTTGGGTGCTTATACAGAACCCCTTATACAGAGATTCCTTAAAGAAATTGTTCAGTGTAAAAATAAAAACTGGGTAAATAGATAGACTGTGCAAAATAAAAAATGTTTCTAATATAGTTAGTTAGCCAAAAATGTAATGTATAAAGGCTGGAGTAACTGGATTTCTAACATAAAAGCCAGAACACTACTTCAAGTTTCAGGAAATCAAAAAACCTGTTTGTGAGTTTTTCTGGAAAGAATAAACTTCTAGCATCATCAAAATTAACCTTATCTAGATGGATAAAGGATACTATCCAGACATAGCGGCAAAGTTGTCCCCGAAAATTTTCATAAAAGCTCATTCAATGCGAGCAACATCAACCTCCTGGGCAGAGCGTCAGCTCAGATCTGCAAAGCCGCTTCTTGGTCAAGCCTGCATACCTTTTCCAAGCATTATAGGCTGGACATTGATCTTTTGCAGGAAGCAGCCTTTGAAAAAGCAGTTCTCCAATCAGTATATCACAAAGATTGAAGAGTTCTTTGTTTTATGTCCCACCCTTACTTGCTATGTCCCATATATGCTGCGGCATTGGATGTGAAGGAAAGAGGAAATTTTACATACCATAATTTATTTTTCCTTCAAGTCTATACAGCAGCACAATTAGTTCCCAACCTAATAAATTGAGTGACATTGTGTCGGTGTACTTTTTTATAACACTAGGTAGAACTGATGGGAAGGGTTATTATAAGATGATAATGTTTTTTATTGGTGCTCACTTGTCCTACCAAATGTAGAGGGGGACATGAAGGAAAAATAAATTACGGTAAGTAAAATTTCCTCTTTATATTGTTCCACTATTTATGGGGTAATGCAATAAAAAAATGTGCAGGAGAAATACTTTTCCCATAACAACTCCCTTGGCAGATGGCAAAATAGTTCACATTGTCCCTGGAAAACAGTTTACTTTTAGGGTACTGTATGCAAAAGACTGATCAAACCTATTCCACCTTACCAAACATTACATGTTGATTTCAGGCACAAATACAAATTTTATTTTTATCATAGTGTTGCACTAGTCATTGTACAGATGCAGAACATATCTTCTAAACTGTATATATATGTAACATATAATCCAGTATTTGTCCTTTGGTTGCTTTAAACTGTTTGATGGTGGCAGTGCCTCCTTCTGGACATGTATTACAGTATATATGGTTAAATTATAAAAGCATGTCGGAACACCCTCCCTGGGCCACATTTCTAGGAATTTCACTGTGTAAAAAGACTGCCTTTTTCTTCCAAGCAGGATTTGCTGCTTATTTTCAATCAAGATAGTTCCTTTAATCAAAGTTGTAATAAAGGCAAATTGCAGTAAACATAGCAAATACCTGAAAATACAAAAGTTGCATGAGTAAGATACTTGTACTTTCTGGTATGATCCAGATATTATCATTTATCATTATGTAAGAGAGGGTTTTTTTTCTATAACTTCAAAGGGGAAAATAGTGAGAATTATATCCTTATTGCTTTGAAACTATAGGGGCAAAACTATCTGACACTGTAGTTTATTTAGTTCCTGTGACAGAAGTGTGACACAATAACTATTTAAACTTTCACAAATCATAGCTATACCTGATTAGGGTAAGAACTCATCCTGAGCTTAATGTTGTTGCAATTACTGGAACTTTGCCCCAAATATTAAACAATATACTAGCAGATAAATTGTGTTGGTATGGATTGGTAGGGATTACACACTTGTTCTGGATCAGTCAGTCTTTGGAATTACTAGGTGATTACTGACTGTGACCTAAGGTTGTCACAAGTAACTGTAAAAAATCTTGCAAAAATGATACTTAATATCAATATGATTATTATTTTTATCTGCCCAGAAAGACTATCCGTGTCCTATACATCTTCAATCCACCTCTTACCTCAGTTACTAGAACGCCTGAACAAATGGCTCCCGAGATTGAAATATATTTCTTTAATCCTCTGGAAACTGTCATAAAACAGCCCTAAAACAAAGGAAGCAAAATTTGAGATAGCCACTGATTTTAAATGAAGATTCTTGTGAAGATAATATGCATGTGTTATAACTTGTATATTAAGGGGGTGTATAACAGATGCTACACCTAATACAATCTTTACAGAAAAATTATTTTTACAGATGAAATTCCAAGTTTTCTTTTTTATTTAAAAACCTTAATACAAAAAAATTCAGAAAAAAATTCAAATACCTTGAATTTTAACTCTATAATTTTCAATGTGTCAGAAAATTGGAAAATCTCATTCTTCTACATAAACTTTTAGATTCCAAAGTTTTACATTCAAGTTTTTTGCACTTAATAAATGCTGCACAAATGAGTTTTTTGAAAGCATCATTTACAGCAGGGTTTCCCAACCTTTCTTACCTGTGAGCCACATTGAAATATAAAAAGTTGTGGGAAGCAACATAAGCATGAAAAATGTTTCTGGGGGTAGTAAATAAATAAAAATGGACTGACAGCCTACAGGAGACTGTTTGGCAGTACATCTGGTTTTATGCAACCAAAACTTGCCTCCAAACCTGGAATTCAAAAATAAGCTCCTGCTTTGAGGTCACTGGGAGCAATATCCAAGGGAGTAATGAGCAACATGTTGCTTCCGAGCTACTGGTTGGGGACCACTGATTTACAGTATATTCCCAAGTTTTAGCACAAAGAAAATCAAATTTAGTTGAACGTTGATAAATCTTCCCCATTAACCCAGTACAAACTACTGACCAGTAAATGCTACCCGTTGATTGGTTGTTGTTGGTTATTAGAAGTGAAAAAACAACATAGCACCTTTGTCATTTGCAGGCTATTAATTTATGTTATTAACTATAATCAGTGTTAGGTCTGATTTAAGCTACTTTTCTGAAAACGAATTTTTGAAAATCTATACTAATTTTAAATGAGAATAAAAATATTCAAAATGCACAGTAGTCAATGGGCTCTGGTTAGCCCATGCTGAACTATGTTAAAACATGATATACTATATATATATATATATATATATATATATATATATATATATATATATATATATATATATATATATATATATATATATATATATATTAATAATTATATATATATATATATTAAATAATTACATATTTTTAAAAATTATAATATATGTAAATATATATATATATATATATATATATATTTATACATATATATATATATATAGTCGTGTTCCAAGGAATGACGCACTCCAGGACTTCATAATGAGATCAAGCAAAGTGAAGTTTATTTGTCAAAGTTTTGGTCCAGTCTGGACCTTTCTCAAGACTTTTCATGGTCCAGACTGGACCGAAACGTTGACAAATAAACTTCACTTTGCTTGATCTCATTATGAAGTCCTGGAGTGCGTCATTCCTTGGAACACGACTATCTGCACTATATATGACAGCATAAATAAATAAAATAATTACATATTTTTAAAAGATTATAAAATATAAATAATATATATATATATATATATATATATATATATATATATATATATATATATATATATATATATATATATATATATATATATATATGTTAATACAGGTAGATTAAAGCGCAACATAACTAGCCACTAGATGGCAGAAGTAGACTAGTTATGAGACATTTCTCAAAAAAATTGTGTACTATTGCACAATATGACTTACATTTTGAAAACTGGTTAAAAGATTGTATTTATTAATATAGGTATGGGGCTTATTAACCAGAATGCTCAGAAACTGTGGCTTTCTGGATAATGGATTTTTCTGTAATTTGGTTCTTCATACCTTAGCCAATAGGCTTGTTTTGCCTCCAATAAGGATTAACTATATCTTAGTTGGGATCAAGTATAAGGTACTGGTTTATTGTTACAGAGGAATAGGAAATAATTTTTAAAAAATTTAAAAATTTAATTATTTGATTCAAATGAAGTCTATGGGAGATGGCCTTCCTGTTATTCGAAGATTTCTAAATTATGGGTTTCCAGATAATGGATCCCATACCAGTAATACAATGTGACTGCAATGTTGCAAGTAAAAAACACAAGTTTATTAGATTTGTGTAGAAGCAGGCATAGCAGTGGTTTATCGCTGGTATCAAGATATCACAAGAACTGCATGAGTTAGATTTTTGCAGCTTGTTTGACTGTATACTGTGTGTGACAGTGAAAGCAATCCCAAGTATTTTACCTGATTATTGGTGAAGCCTGGTGTGTTTTGCATACATTTTTCTCTATCTAGGATTTTTCCGGAGACAGGATCATCACGTCGACAGCATGCATCAGGCCATGGGGTGAAGGGATACATCTCATGAAAATGAGATGTGTTATCAAAATCATTTAATCCAGAAATACCACAACACGAAAGCTTTAAAAATAGAAAGGACATTTCCTAAATATATTTGCTATGTTTATTGCTAGGTAAAGTACGCAGAGAAATTAATGCAAAATTTCTCAGAGCACTCTTCTAAGTACTTTTGCCATTTACATTACCATTCGTAATTCACAAACAGCAAATTAAGTTAGTGAGCAGAGGAGAGTCGTCTCATGTTTCTCAGTCAGTGCTAAGCAACATAACAAGGCATTCCAGGAAATTCATTTTTAGCCAATTGTCAGTTGGGTTAAATGACCAGCAGATGGTGCTGCTGTTTCAAATTTATTATATTAAAATTGCTAATATCTTCAAACCTAGAAAAAAACAATGTCTGCTTACTTTCCCTTCTATACAGTTGCTTTACTAGCTATTGCTAATTTAGGAAAAGTTCTCCATAGAAAGGAGAATAAATACATAATTTAATTTATGATAAAAAGGAGCTTTAAATATAACTTAAAAACACAATTTAAAACAAATTAATATCAATAAAATAATGAAAAATAAACTCTATTGAAGAAAAATGTATTGTTATCGATTTAAGAAGTCAAGAAGGAGTTCAACAATCACATAAAGACACAAGATCATAGTCTAAGTGCATTTAAAAAATTGATTGAACCATGAGATCCTTTCTATACTTTTTCTCAATATCAGCAAGGGGTGTATTATACTGTATAGTACATTGTTGCAATAATAACTATAAATCCCTCCTTTCATTCCATTAAAAGGGCTGTTTTGCAGACAAATAAATGGGTCAAAATGGTTACTGGAGTATTATATAGAAAATAATACACCTCCAAATGTAAAATATAGGGTATAACAAGTAATTGACATGAGAATGCAGGCCAAGTGGTTTTATACAGGTTATCCTTAATCTTTAATATCCACTTAATTTCTCATAGGAGTACATCATATTAATAATACAAACATTCCAGAGCCAATTATAACTGGCATGACTAGGCATTTTTAAAGGATATAATTTACAGGGTATCCATGGTTATTTTGCAAACATATGATCTACAATTTGGTCATTTTCCAGCATTTATAATCGGTGCTTAGTGATGCCATTTCTGTCATGACTCACTGAAACTTTTTTACTATATTAAATAATGTACCCCCTATTATATTATAAATATTGGAATATTAGAAGTCACCATGGCATTCCATGACCTTTATAAAAGCACGAGGCCAAAGACCTAGTGAGTTCATATGGTCATTGAACTACATGGTGACTTATAATATGGTGACTTATAATATCCTTATATGTTACAATAGGGGGTACATTATTCACTATATAGTTTACAGTATTAGTATTTTTCAATGCACCATGCAGCACATTATATCTATATAAGCAAACACCAGAACACGGTTTTGTATGTACTTGCACAGAGTTAATTGCAAGTACATAAAATTATGATATTATTGGTATTTCTGAAACCTAGTGGGATGACTTTGACTGGACTGTGAATTTAGATGGATGCACCCATTTTACAAGGGAAAGACTTTAAAAAGTGGAGAAGGTTTGCTTTATGTAAAAGAGTGTGCATGATAGGCCTTATCGGTAGAGATTTGTACTCATAAATATTATGGGAATGGGTATGGGCCTTATGGACAGAGATTTCAGCCGAACTAAAGGTTACTAAAAATTAGCCTTGCTGAATTCTACACACCACCCAGAGGAAAATGGAGCCCAGCTATATTAACAAATGGAAAAGGCTTCAAAACTTTTACATGATCCAAAACATTTCTATAACAATACAGAATTTAGCTCCAGCACTAGTGTCGGTAAGCATTTAGGGAACAGTGGTCATAACATGTATGTAAGTATGTATGTATGTATGTATATTTTTATTTGTAAAGCGCTCCTTGAGGGCAAAGCACTGTACAACAAAACAATAAATTAATAGTAACAAACAAGGGGTCATTGGAATAAAAAGTAACAATAAGTGCATTATTAGAATACAATTCACAAAAATATAACATATAATTACAATGCAGATTAAGTGCTCAGTGTCAAGGAAACAAAAGGCTAGAGGAGCCTACCCCGTAGGGTTTACAGTCTAAATGGTCTCCTTTGAGATTATGCTGCAGAGACAACTGTATAAGGATTAACTAAAACACTTAACCCCTTTAGGGGAACGTAATAAAAATTGCTAAAGACGTTTAGAATTGAATTTTTGTGTCTAGCACTGATTGCAATGTAAAATCATTGACTAGGGAATATTAAAAAGGATGCAAACAATTAAAATCTTGGTTGCTAAAGTTCACAATGACCTTTGCGAACGTTTTTTGTGCTAACAAAATATATTACATTGCCCAGCTAGGGTATTGAAAGGTACAACGTTTGCCCAGTTGCAGTAACCCATAGCCACCAATAAATTTTGCTTTTAAACAGGTCACCAATAGATGCTACCTGCTGATTGGTTGTTAAGATGTAGTAAATTTTTCTTCTTTTATTACATAACCCGTTAACTTTTATATGTGCAAACAGTATAAGGGCATATCTGCAATATATTACTGAGTTGAGGTTGGAGAGGAAAAGGAGTATTTAATACATTCTGAAACTTACTGCTGAAACTTTTATTAGATAGTAAAATAATAAGATAGGCTGAAAAGAGACACCATCAAGTTCAACCTTTCATGTTGATATTTAACCTACCTAACTGCTTGCTAATCCAGGAATGC
Organism: Xenopus laevis; assembly: GCF_017654675.1. Lineage (NCBI taxonomy): Eukaryota > Metazoa > Chordata > Amphibia > Anura > Pipidae > Xenopus > Xenopus laevis. The sequence goes on from NC_054373.1 coordinate 64,437,792, forward strand.
AAGACCTCTCTAATTTGTCTTGGACCAATCAATTAGGTGTATGAGACAGCAAATAAAGCATGCAAAAAGCAATCAGAGACGCTAAGATAGAGAAGGAAAAGGGTATTGCAGCAAGGAGTAAAACAGATCAGGAATTGCTTTGTAAATATGTAAATGTTAATATTTAAACTTTAATAAAATTAAGCAAGATAGGGTGGGATCCTTAGGATCAAGGTAAATTGGAGGTAAATTGTTTTTTGAGAGAAAAGTTAAAAAGAGATTTCAAAAGGTTATTCTGTTCTTAACTAAGTTACTAATGATTTCTTTTTTAAAGGGGTACTTCAAATTAGGGATGCACCAAATCTACTATTTCGGATTCGGACAAACACACGAAAGACTCGTCAGAATAGCAAACCGAATCGAAATCCTAATTTGCATATGCAAATTAGGGGTGGGAAGAGTAAAACATTTTTGCTGAGAAATTTATCAACAAATTTATCAACAAATTGCAACATTTCAGAATCTGAGAATGACTGAAACACTAGAGAGAGGAACATTTACATTTCAAATGCAATTTTATAAAAATGGTCAGAAATAAAGAAAGAGGAAGTTTAAAACAGTGAACTATCCGTTTAATAGAACCATATTTTGATAATGTGACTGTTGACAACTGGTTGGCTCAGGAAAAAATTCAAAAGATACTAGGGGGGTTATTTACTAAGCCCTGAATGCAAAAATCATGAAAAATTCGTGATTTTTTTTTTTTATAAAATTAAAACCCAGAGGCTAGAAAACTCTGAATCTGAAATCCCAGCATCTCAGACCTGTCGAGGTTGCATATAAGTCAATGGGAGAAGTCCCAATGATTTTATTGATTTGCACTGGGTCTCGTGCCAAACCCCGAAGTTTTCGGAGGTTTCGGGCAAAAATTGGAGGTTTTGGATGAAAACGTGAAAATCGTGAAAATCAGGTGTAAGGCCGGGAAAAAAATCGTGAGTATTTACCGCAAAGCAAATTTTTGGGAAGATTTAATAATAAATAAGCGTTAAAAACCCGGGCGGCTTAGATCGGATTTTGTAGCACCCAATATTGAGATAATTTCAGACCATGATAAATAACCCCCCTAGGACATGTAAAAGTAAACAAGGTTGGGTAGTGGAACTTTATATTTTTTCAACCCAAATTAACTATGTAACTATATGTGCAGACATAACATAGCATGTGAACAGAAGGTTCCTTTAAAACTCAGTCGCAGTAATAAATATGAGTCGGGAATTTCTTAATTAATACCACAAACTGCATTGTGTGAGTTCTAACCAAAGACTTATATTTAATTCTTTGGTATGTGTGTTATTAAGTGTACCTTATAAATTATCTTACTGCTATCATGATGGTATTCCAGGACTGACTGAAGACTTCAGATGCATTATCCCCTTTGTAAAATCTTTGCAGTTCCACCAGGAAGTGTTCTTGCTTGACCTGCACCAAAATTGCATAAAGGTATGTTTTACAAATACCCAGATATAGTTTATGAGTCAAAGGTGAAAAGACAAATTAATAAAAAAAAGGTAAAACCGAAAAATCTATAAAAGGGATGGTATCTCTGTGATATTAAAGGGGTTGTTCACCTTCCAGTACTTTTTCAGTTCAGCAGATTCCATATGGTTTACCAGAAATAAAGACTTTTCTATTTTCTATGTGTGATCATTTTTCTAATATTGAAGTGTAAAGTTCCATTTTTCACCTTCTTTTGTCTTTCTAAAGGGGGTTGCGACACTGTAACTGTTCTAAATTGATACATTTAGTTGATACATTTGTTATCTTTGTCCCCTAAGTTTCATTAAAGGCAGGTGTTAGAATTGATACAACAGTTGCTAATATATCATAGATTCTACTGAGAAATGTATCAACTTAAATGTTGCAAAATTGTAACAGCCAGATAGAAACAGCAGAGACAGGAACATTAAACTTTTAAGATTTTGGAAAAATAGTAAAAAAAAATAAAAAATGGAAAGCAATTGAAAAAGTCTTTATTTCCGGAGAACAATCTTAAAACAACTGAACTGAAAAAGTGTTTACAAGGTGAACAGCCCCTTTAACCATGCTCAGCCATTCCTAAGGCCTATGATACACATAGCAATTTTAGCCATTTTGCACAGTCAGTTTGTCAAAACACACAGTCAAAATGCCTGAAATTACCCCTATAACTGACAATGGAGATAACAAGAAGGCATCAGCATGCACAATGTCACATATTGCATTAAAACATGAACATTAACACTATTAAAAAGGCAGAGAGCTAATAAACTCATTCACACAGGCAGTAACATAACTATGGAGTGTTGGGCCCTGGTGCAGACAATACAGCTGGGCCCCCACCCCCTCCAGAAGCATTTTTCTAGCACCTATGTGCTTGCGCGAACTAAGCGAGCCCTGGTACAATTGCACCCCCTGCTCCCCTGGTAGTTCCACTACTGCACACAGGGAATAAGCGATTTTTAAAATTTGTCCTGCATTTTCCAGCAATATGCAATGCTTCAAACTGCTCAAATTTACTTTAAAAAAAGTCACCCAAGGTGGCAGAGCCATGCCATCCCCAGTTCCCTGCCCATGTGTAACAATAAATATTTCCACCCCTTTACAAATAGACTTTTGAAGAATCTTTGAAGACCTTTTGTATCCTGACTGAGCATTCGGTTATAGATGGCAATTCGTAGCAAATGAGTGGCAAAAGTGCAACAAAATAAATACTGTATGTATTATACAAATATGCACAACAAATAAGCAAAATGCAGACCATCAGCTTTTTATAAAGTACCATTTTTTGGTAGTTCAGTGCAAGAATAACTCCAATAAGTTCCACAATAATGAAGAGTAAAATCAGCACGAAGAACTGCAAAAGAAAGCACAGGATTAGGTCAGAGTTATTTTTGTTCGTACTATGACTGACTTTTTGAGCATAATATTATTGTAATAGGACAGACAGTTATCTGTCCACTAGATGTTAGAAACCTCTGTCCTATCCACTGTGTACTGAAAATCCCATACTGGCTACTAAGTTGCAAGGATCAATCAGCAGTGATGCTTTAATTGATATTCAAACCACTGATTGGATCTACTCTTTTCTTATGCTAATTGTCAACATTGTAATAAAGATGTACATGTTGATTTGTATTTATAAAATTATTGTTGCATTTGTTTGTTTATTTTGTAGATTTTATGATTTAAGTCTATAATAAAAATGAAATTAAAAAATTAAAAATTAAATAAGTGTTTTAAAACTCAGGTACAAAAGTTTTTCAACAGGGTTGGAAGGCACTGAGTGACCATAAAATACCCAATTACAAATACCCAAAATTATAAAAAGGGAAGGGGTGTACGTTCAATACAGAGCTAAACTAGTGCTAAAGAAATCTGATTTCTGAACTTGCAAAAGGCAGAGACTGTAGTTGGGAGTAGATCATGTGATGCTCAATGAGGAGATTTTACAGCTTCAGATGATGCAGCCTAGTTGCTGCCCAGTTATTGCACCAGATGATACAATGGCATAAGAAAAACAGGACAACTAGAATAGAAAGGAAAATACCAGTACCCAAAAAAAGCTGCCTTAGTCAATATGACTTCAAACCAAATCTTCGGTTCTTCCCCACCCCTCTTCCCCATACCCTATGGTGTGGGAAGGTTATTTATGAAAGATAGGTGAGTAAGGAATTTCCTACCTATTTACTCTGCACTTATCCGTCACTAATAATATTAAATGTGTATCTGTTAACTAACACCTATGTAATGGTAGTTAAAACCTAAATCCTCTTTGGGTGGCATATCATGGAAAATATGTCAAGCATCGGGGTGGTATTAGGAAGATATGGTGACAACATTTTTTGTTTAGTGTTGTTTGTATCTACTGTAACTAGGATATCTTCATACGCATGTGACAACTTTATACACATGTTTCTGGGTAGGACACCATGAAATTGATATCTATATAACCAGCTATGAAGGAAGACTTGGATTACACAAAATGCTTTAAAAATAAATTCAGCATTTCTTTAAAAGAACTTTATATTTGTTGTCATTTTTACTGATAGACTCCTCGCTAAAAAGCTTAACATTTCTGTAAGAAATATTCCATTACTCCATATTTGAATTAATTTCACCTCACCATTACAAGTAGGGGTTTATTTTTTCGAATAGCTCCAAAGCATCCCAGGAATCCAAGCAGAGAAAGAGCAAGCCCTAAAATCAGCAAAATGTATCCCCCGGCACTAAGTAATGGATTAGAGGTGACAATTCTCTGGAACCCATCTGGATCTGTAACAAGCCAAATTCCAACCCCTAAAAGGCAGATACCTCCAATCTGGAAAAGAACAAACATATTAGTGGGTGCAGTTTAGTTCCCTGAATATTTAGAATATTCTCATTTTGTGTATCCTATTTTTCACCTGACCTGGAGTTTTGTGAATACTATTGCTGGGTCCAAATTTCCATTATTTGAATCTACTAAAAAATCATTTAAACATGAAATAAACCCAGTTTTGCCTAAAATAATGATTGGTTCTATCTTAGTTAGGATCAAGTACAAGGTACTGTTTTAAAATTATTATTGAGAAAAAAATAATTATTTAAAAATGTTTACATTATTTATTAAAATGGAGTTCATGGGAGATGGCCTTCTTGTAAATCGTAGCTTTCTGGATAACAGGATAAGGGATCCCATACCTGGGGCACCCTATCCCCCCACACAGTTGGGATGTCTGGTTGTGCCCCCAGAAACCACTGGCTTTGCTGTTTCAGCTGTTATAGCCTTGCCAGCTACATGGTGAAATAGGAAATATTTTTTTAAATTATTTATTAGATACCTATCTAGGGTTACAAATTACAATTTCTGTGAGTGAAATGAAAGAAGAGGTAACAGAGTGATACCCCCCGGCTCTGTACCTAGTGCCAACCTTTAACCCTATCAGTATAAAAATTTTAACCCAAGCAGCCACTTCTACATTAGTTACACAACTGTATTACCATAAATGTTGCATAGGTGATGGAGTACAAATTAAAATGATAGTCTATGAGATATTTTTTTCTCTACTTTAGAACAGTTAAGCCTGCTATGTGAAGCTGAAATGGGAATATTTGAGACAAATAATTTGTATAGGAACCTTGGGGATTAAACCTACTGCAGAGAGACACATCGCTGGTACAGGGCAATGGAAGGATATTGTTGCTTGCCTGAGTGTGTCAGCTCTGGCACCAAGTGATTTTGCTGACATTTGGGAAGTAGTTAAACTTTCTGCATAAGACTGATATTTTGAACTGTAAACAGCCAGGTAATTTTTAAAGCAAAATTAGTAGTCAAGTCCTGGTTGATCCAGCAAAATACATAGGTAATAAATAGGTTGTGCTTTGTTTAGTACTCCTGTTGCTTTAAGAAGCTATACCCCAAACCAAATATTTCAAAAGCCCCCACAAGAGGTATTGTGCAGTAAATATTTACTCTGAGATCTCAGCAAATATTTCAGAGCAGAGCCAGAGGGAAAAAAAGTGAACCAGAAAAAAGGATGAAAGTATTTTTTTTTTTAAAAAAAAACATTACCTGTGTCTTCTCGCTCTGTACGCTACTTCTATGCATGCCTCTGGTTCCAAAACAGGGGATCTTTGAGAGCAGTGGAGAAGTATCCTTCCCCAGTCTGACCTGCGCCCAACCTTAACCTGCAATGGTTGGCCAAATCTCAACCTGACCCTGGCCAACTGGTGGTCAACCTGCGGGTCACTGTGGATTTCGAATCAACCTGCACATCACTATTTTGCACCCAGAAATTATCAGAAGTACCTTTGTCAGTATCTCTGTCTATCTGTAACTTATTGTCCATGAATACCGTTTCACTAATCTAACAGTACACATGCTGTGCCTTTCCAGCTTTCATTTGTATTTTGCCTGACGAAGGGGCCGTGGTGCGCCGAAAGCTTGCAATGTATTTTTATTGTTAGCTAATATAGGCATCACTTCTACAATATTTTTTGTATTTGTTTTTCTTTATGTTGTACCCTTCCTTGCTGTTTTTAAATGAGCCTAAAAGATACAACTCCCTTCTCTGTTATATGGGAACTTTATATACTATTTTGGTTAGGTTGGACAGCTGCTTCATATTCATTTAATAAATTAACAACAGTACCTGTTTCATGAATATAAAGCTTCCAGTGTTCCAGGAACTACAATTCCCATAATTACTTTGCAGTTGTGCTTTTGCAGCAGCTGCTGCACCAAAGGCTGCCTATCCTCGATCCATATATTTGTTTGTCAGGCCATTCAGTGACATTATTTTAAGTAGTCTACAAAATGAATTTATAGAAATATATACTTACAAATATAAGAACATTGAAGAGAAACATCATGTATGTCACTAGCTTTAAAACTCCCATCTTTGAAATGAATCCTGTAAGACAGTTGTTATAGTTTCAGTCTTCTGAGTTCTTTGAATACTGTTGCCCTCATACAGAAAACATTGCAGGAAAATTCATATTGTTACAGTTACAATTAAAAGTTTAAAAAATAAACATATTTTGCTTTCAAGTGAAATATAAAGGAGGTTACACCAAGTTAGTTGGCAACAATGCATAATGTTTGGGGGGGTCACATTTTCTCAAGAGAAGAGTTACCCCCAAATAAAGTGGAAATCAGGAACAATCTCCTCTGCCTACATGACACATTTATTATACTGCACCAGTTATATACATTGAAATATTCAGATACCTATACAGATGCTAAATAACATGTATCTTAATATTATGGTGCTGATATGAGGGAAGGGGGTTGTTGTCTAAAACCTAGAATATAATTCAAATTAACTATTTTCTAGAGGGATAGATACATTCCAGTAAAATATATAGGAACAACTGTTATTTTCATTGTTATATCTCAGAGGTTTGTTTTTAGACATCAGCCAAACTCCTCTGGCCATAAAATCTCTACAACTGATCTTTTTGTCTTTAAATCACAATATAACATAAACTTGATATAAAATAGCAGTAGCAGTGATCTAATAAAAAGTTGCCTACTGGTTTATATATTATATACTTTATAGATACTTAAATTAATTTATCAAGACATACCTTAAAGAAGATCTGCTAACCATCAGCACAGGGTGCCAGCCATTTGTATTGTGATACTGAAATATTTGTCACATGTCTGAGTCAGCCCTTCACAAGAACATCACAAAGATCTTCATGAATAGGCAACTTCTCATTATCATGGAACAGGAGCTAACTATTAGTGTCATTAATGAGCTAGAGAAATGCAGCTGGGAACCTGTCCAAAAAAGCTCATAATGCAAGAGGTCATTAAATAATAACGCATGGATTCACAATAGAATCTGATCTCACTGTGAGAGGCTATAGTTTAATTAATTGCACAGTCATTTACAGGTTGACTTGAGTATTTCAGGTGTCACTGATATAACAGGGAAGCCCTAATGAATATTCTATGTAGTACCCTTAAAATATTAATATTCACAATTTGTTTACCAGAAGGTTAAGATAAAGATAACCAAGTAACCAATAGGATATAATATCTGGAATAATTCATATTTGCAAAGTGGTATCACTAAATAAATAATAAATAATAATAACACAAATAATAAATAATAATAGAGAGAATTTTAATTGTTTTACTGGTACGCAAATACAATGCTTTTAAAGCTCTATTATTCTATTCTATTATTTTTGCTTGCGTTGATCTTTAAATAGATTTTCATGCCATGTGGTCTATATTTGTTAATTCATCAGCAGAATAATGTTACAGACAGACTTTCAACAAAAGGACGCTGCTTTCTTATTATTGTTAAAACATATAAAATACTGTAATTTATTCTTCAAATTTGGATGATGGCAATTAACATGTTTTATATTAACCAATTTGTATAAGGAGATATATAAACAGGGTCGGATTTACATTATTCTGCTGATATTGTAAATAGTGTCTAAGACTGGAATGATGGTACATTTTCAGCTTTGGGATCAGTTTGACCTATCAAGAATTCAGTGGTATAAGTGCATTTAGGTGAGGTATGCTTTAAAGCAAATTCAGCACCAGATAGGTATATGCGATGCCTCCCTTCATTATGTCTAATTTATTGAATTCAGGTACAGTAATGTACGGATGTCAAACAAAACATGGCAGCACAAACTCAGTTAGGTCTACAAAGAAGAGTTTGGTGTTAATATGGACAAGAAGTGGGAGCATGCTTTATTCCCAAAGTGGTCTCTTTAAACCACAGGTATAGGTTGATCCAACCTGGTATTGTTCTCTGTTTGACCCTGAGGAAGTTGGAGTGACTCCAATGAAATGCATTGGTCAGTTGAGGCTAATAAATGCATAGGACCTGGACATATCTACACCATTACATACACTGTGATCCTACCTTGATAAAGTGCACAGTGTGTACCATCTATTCATCAAGGGATCTTGGGATTTGTGTACTGGGATAATTATAGTCATGCTTTGCATTTGAGACACTTGTAAGTGCAATTTCAAATTCTTTCTGAATAAATTGTTTAATGGTACACACTATGGGCCTGCATCCCTCTATTATTTCTATAATTTAGAATGACTAAGGGTGACTAAATCTCCCCGAAACTCCAGGTGTGCCCTTACCCTTAGTCTGCACCTCATACAGACATGCACAAATAACTTATTGCTTTATTTTATGTATGTGAAATCTGAAAAGAGGAACGGGCAATCCTTTTCTTTGTTGTTACACCGTAAAAAAACATCACTCTCACTGTTCCTTCCCACAGTTCATATAGCAAAAAAAGATATTTAGTTCATCACAAAATTGAAAAGAAAGTGAAATAAAGTGCAAGTGTTCAAGTTAATTATAAATAATTAGTGACTTAGGCACCAAATTTATATCTCAACACAAAGTGACTTAGTGCTTAATAAATCACAGGATATAAGGTAACCAAAGTTATTAATAAATTAATTGAATTGATGTTTCAGTAATCACAATTACAATTTGCCCTGATTAAAAATTTGATATGAAATTGGAAAGTTCAAAGTCCAGAAATCTACTGACTATATTTGTTTTTATATCTATTGCCCTGTTATACCACAAAGTAAAAGAGAAGACTGGAACCCGGGATCTGTGGTCTGTTACCTTATCTATTTCAGATATAAGAGACTATTTAACCATAAAAACACAAACACGAAGCATGATGGAAAGGAAGGAAGATTTAAAAAGTAAGGAGAATATTACAACATAATTGGTTAAAAATATGTAGCCAAACTTCAAACTCCTACTTTACCCTCACTCAGCTTCTGATTAACACTTTTAGAAAGAAGGTTTAAAAAGTTTTTTAAAAATTCAATTAGATTGAGCCATTAGTCTTCACACTGCCCTGGCGCGTGTTTCGATACCCAGCTTTATCAAAAGACAGAGATTGAGAGGTCAGAGAGATTTTGCACATGCCGCTCATAGTGTATTAGCATTGCTAAGCCCTTGTCATTAACACATTAAATAAAACTAACTCCTGTGCTTATATAGTACTTGAAAATGTTTTAACACATTTACCTAATTTACATTTTCCCAGGTTTTACACTATTTTTCCTGGTCCCCTAAAAAATGTAACACAATGGTTCTGCTATGAATTTCAAACCACTAAAAATAAAAAACATTATTGGGCAGAGATCCCCTTTAATATTACTGAAAAATTGTTCAGAAGGATCAGATAGCATGAGAATGAAATTTTAAATTCAGAAGATATTTGGGAACCCATAAAGGCATACATACACAGTATACTGTACACTGTAAGGGGCACATTTACTATTGGTCGAATATAGAGGGTTAATTAAAGTAAAATCTTCAAAAAAGTAACAAAAAGTAAAATCTTCAAATATCGAAGTCGAGGGATTTACCGCATTTCCATCGATCAAACGATCGAAGGATTTTAATCCATCGATCAAACGATTTTCCTTAGATCAAAAAAAGATAGGAAAGCCTATGGGGACCTTCCCCATAGGCTAACATTGGTGCTCGGTAGGTTTTAGGTGGCGAAGTAGGTGGTCGAAGTTTTTTTTCTTCAACTGTTGAATGGTCGAATAGTCGAACGATTTTTAGTTCGAATCATTCGATTTGAAGTCGAAGTGGTAGTCGAAGGTCGAAGTAGCCAATTCGATGGTCGAAGTAGCCAAAAAAAAACTGCGGAATTCGAAGTATTTTTTATTCTAATCCTTCACTCGAGCTAAGTAAATGTGCCCCTAAGAGTGTCACTATGTCTGTGTGGTAATATAAACATGAGCAATAAGTGTGTTACTATCTGTCATTTTATAGGTGGTGTCCACTTACTATGTTTGTTTGTGTGATAGTATGTCAGGTATCACCTGCAGAATAGGCCTTAATGTTAATTTGATATTTTAAGCTGAGAAAATGAGCAGCTCCTCAAAGAACTAAGCTGCTGGAAAATATCATGTTAGAAAGGAGATCCTCACTGTTTTAATTTTGTTTTAAAATGAAAATGCACATTCAGTTTTAATGAGAAACTAAGTACTGTGCCATCTCTGTCAGTCAATTCATGTCACCCCACTCATGTTCTAAATCTTACTCTATTAAATATTAAAACGAAATTCAACAAGTGTAAAAAAAAAACAGGTTTCTCATTGTTCAACATCAGAATGACATGATTAATTTTCACTAGTGAGCAAATGTCACCAACATCCAGCATCCAAAACTTCTCATTTACACATCTAACTATTAACTACAAATCTACCAATTGAACCTACTAACAGGTATGAGACCTGTTATCCAGAACGCTCGGGTCCTGGGGGTTTCCAGATAACAAATCTTTCTATAATTTGGATCTTCATACCTTAAGGGGCAGATTTATCAAAATATGAACTTAAAGCTTAATAAATTAGCTATTCATTCCTATGGGATTTTTAGAATTGTATTTATCAGTGGGTGAACGTTAAAACTCATAAAATCCCATAGCTTGAGCTCTAAACTCACATTTTGGTAAATCTGCCCCCAAGTCTCCTAAAAAACTTATTTAAATATAAAATAAACCAAATTGGCTTGTTTAGAAAGATGGGTTGGCTTGTGTTGGGGTTCTTGGCTCTCTTGAAACCTTAATAGACCTCGTTATCCAGATTGACTGTTGTATCAGGGAGAGGTGCTTGGGAAAATCAGGAGCTTTTGGATTTACTTGGATGTTACCAAGGGCTTTCTCAGCACTAACATCTCTGTGAACAGTCCCTTATTAACTCCTTCACTTCTCTTGCAGCTCCAAGGAAGACAACTTGAGACCATCATTCTCATTGATTCTGGAGCCTGTAGCAGTTTTGTGGACAAGTCATTTGACGCTCATGCGATATGCTGTTTGTGATTGTTGCTCCCAGCGTGACACTGAGAAAGCTACTACTTGTTTCTGTCTGCTATTTGACCTCAGCCTGACTTTGACCCTGAACCTCACTGCCTCACTTCTGAACTTCTGCCTGTCCCTGACCAAGAATTGTCTTCATCATCGGCTACTGCTACTTGGAGGTGCTCTCACTGTTATAGCACTTCTGCAACTCAACCACTTGGTCAGCTCTGTCTTCAGCTCCAGGTGCTGTTTCCATTGTGGGAGTGCAGGAGAGGCGTCTCTTCATCTCGACTCCACAATATGTGAGTACTTCTAACACACGGGTAGCCCTTCCTAAAAATGGGTAGCCCTGGTCAAAACTGGACAAGTGGCATCACCAAATGTTTTCATGCGGACAACATTTGTAACATTTAATACCGTGAAACCATGGTATCCATTTCAATTTGTAGTACAAAACAAAAAATGTTGCCTCCCAAGTGGTGGGACAAATCAGACTGATATTTTTTCCTTCGGTCCAACAACAACACAGCCTGCATGCTAGGTGTAAGGCTAATTGATATATGATCCAGCATTTTTAGTTCATATACAGGTATGAGACTGCTGATTTGTGCAAAAGCAATCACGTTGGCGATTCGCCGGCTTTTGTGTGGCCTGCTTAATTCCTTGTTAGGAGAAAAAAGAAACCGCGTTTGATTAAAAATAACAAATGTTGGCCTACTATTAAATAACAGTTTTTTATTTTGATAAAAGGCAATGTGCAAAAAATGCCCCAAAAGGACATATTTTTCACTTTGCACACTATCCGGAGGTGTTTGAAGAATGCTCTGCATTCCTCTGTGATCCCTGCAGCATGCCCCTTGAATCGAGAACTGCCTGAGGTGGACAGAACAAGCATGTAGACATGGTCTTTTGGGCACTCTTTTGAATCATTTCCCTAATTTTTAATCATTTTATTTATTTACCAGTGCCTTCAATTTATAAATACGTTTTTTTAGTTTCAGTAGTAATCAGTAAACTCTACTGCTCCTGCTTATTTACATTACTTAATCAGAATGCATGAAGACAAATTCACTGAGTTTATCTGTGTCAGTTAATGGTAGAATCAAACAAAAGGCATCTTCACACATACAGTATAAATGATATTATAAACCCATTTGAGCACAAGCTACTGCATTCATAAGAATTATTTGGATAAAAAGATAAAGCATTGTTCTTTGGCAGGCTGCCACCTAACAGTAGTTGGGGATAGAGGGATGGCAGTATGTCCCTGAGGCAGTTAGTAATGCTTTCCTTGGGGTAAAAGTAACAGCATATAACTACAAGCATTATTTTAGTCTTCCATCAAGTCTTCCTCCCTTGGTATTGTTTTCTAAAGGGTCTTCGGGACAAATGCACTTTTTAAGGTTGATAAGTAAACACTGAATTAAAAGAAAGTGCAATGGAAAACAAATGATTTTTTTGTGTCATATGCCTAAACACACAAGCTAAATTTGTGCCCAGGTGCATTTCATTGATTTATTGTACATGCAACATGTTCAACATTTCTGCTTTGGCATTTATACATTCAATTGATAAAAATACATATTAAATTCATATATTTTACATCTGGCATACATCCACATTGCCTTTAGAATTCACTCCTGGAGGAACTTCATGCAGACAACATTTTGTAACATTTAATACCGTGAAACCATGGTATCCATTTCAATTTGTAGTACAAAACAAAAATTTTTGCCTCCCACGTGGTGGGACAAATTAGCCTGCATGCTCGGTGTAAGGCTAATTGATATATGATCCAGCATTTTGAGTTCATTTACAGGTATGAGATTGTTGATTTGGGCAAAAGCGATCACGTTGGTGATTTGTCTGCTTTTGTGTGGCCTGCTTAATTCCTAAACATGACCAGCATCAGTACCCTTGGGGCCCTATATTACTAATTACTAATATTTAAAAACTACCTGCAGTAACAAACTGTCACGATCGCCGCCTGGAGCAGGTCCAGGAGCTCCGGGCGGCGCGTCCTCCCCTGCCGGCGTCGCTCCCAAAATGGCGGCGCCCATGGCCGCCACGTGGGTAGCGGCGCCGGCGCGATGACGTCAGCGCACCAAATTCAAATATAAAAGCCATACCAAGACGCCAGAATGGCGCCCAAGTAAAGGATTCGTTCCTGTGTGTTTCCTGGGTTTCCTGTCTGCTATTTTGAAGACTTATCTTGTTCATGTTTGTTGCTGACCTCTTGCCTGGACTTTTGGACTTTTGCTGATATTCTGCCTGCCCTTGAACCCTTGCCTGGACTTTGGTTATTCTTCTGGTTTACCCCTTGTTGGACACCGCGATCTTGACTCCCTTGTGGGCTTCCTCCTTGATCCTGACAACCTCCCTGGTGGGAGCATCCCAGCTCCCTGACATTATACTTGGGCCATGGATCCCATTGAGGAAGCTCAGCCGGATTTCGGCAGGGCCTTTCGAGGTCTGCATACCCGCATGGAGGCGTACGAAGCTCGGCAAAATTATGTCGGACGCACGCTGGAGGCGATTTTGGAAAAGTTATCCATGCTAACGCCAACTACTCCAACGCCGGCGACGCCCACGCTAGTTGCTGCCGATATGGCTACACAATCCTCCACTTCTGGTCCGCGAATTCCTGCACCGCCTCTCTACAGTGGCGACCCTCAAGCCTGTCGTGGTTTTGTGAATCAGTGCCAGATTCGGTTCGCCCTGCAACCTGCGGAATTTAACTCTGAACGAGCAAAGGTTGGTTTCGTGATCACTCATCTGGCGGGGAAAGCGCTCAAATGGGCATCTCCGCACTGGGAGAAGGAGTCTCCCTTAATTGACGATTCCAAAGCCTTCCTTCATGAATTCCGGACGGTGTTCGATGCTCCCGGTCGGGTGGCGACCGCTGCTTCTCGTCTGTTCCAGATCCGCCAAGGAAATCGCAGTGTAGCGGAATATGCCATTGAATTCCGTACCCTCGCTGCAGAGACTTGCTGGAACAATGATGCCTATCATTCTGCCTTCTACAATGGTCTCTCTATCCGCCTCAAAGATGACCTGGTCTCCCGTGAATTACCCACGCAGGTTGAAGACCTCATTGCTTTGTCTGTCAAGGTGGACACTCGTCAGAGAGAACATCAAGCTGATAGGGACAGAGTCAAGAAATTTCAACCCATGTTGGCTCCTCGCTTTCAAAGACCTATATTACCTCCTACCTCCCAGCAACCTTCTGTTATTCCTCCTGAGGAACCTATGCAAGTCAGAAGAGCTCGTCTCTCTGAACAGGAGAAACTCCGGAGACGTACGGCTGGACTTTGTCTCTACTGTGGGGGTCAATCTCACTTTGCCAACTCCTGTCCTGTGAAGCCTCAGAGTTCCCCTCTTCAAGGTAACCTTGCAAAGACTCATGTAGGGGGTGTTACTCCCAAGTCACAAGAGAACTCTCATTGGTTTCTTCTGCCTTTACAGATCCGTCTGTCCTCTAAGACCATTGTTGGCTCTGCTTTTATTGACTCTGGAGCTGCCGGTAATTTCATGGACGCTCTCTTTGCCAAGCATATGAATGTTCCCCTGTTTCCATTGACTCCTCCACTTCGTGTAACCGCCATTGATGATCGACCCCTTGAATCCGAGTTTATCTCTATGACGACTGGGGAATTGCCTGTACAGGTTGGGACTTTACACAAAGAAAAGTTATCGTTCCTGATTATTTCCTGTCCTTCTGTTCCAGTCTTCTTGAGGCTTCCTTGGTTACGCCTGCACAACCCTATTATTGATTGGTCCTCGGGGCAGGTTTCCCGTTGGAGTCCATACTGTCAACAGCACTGCCTTCCTGCTGAACCCATCCAGAGGGTGAATATTTCTTTGTCAGATTTGAAGACGCTTCCCTCCTTCTACAAGGAGTTCGCTGATGTCTTCTGTAAAAAGTCTGCAGAATTTCTCCCTCCTCATCGTCTCTATGATTGTCCATTTGATCTCCTGCCTGGAACCATGCCTCCTAGAGGTCGCACTTATCCTCTCTCCCCAGCAGAGACCTCTGCCATGAAAGAATATATTCAAGAAAATCTACAGCGGGGGTTTATTCGCCCTTCCACTTCTCCTGCAGTGGCTGGATTCTTCTTCGTGGAGAAGAAGGATGGAGGCCTACGTCCTTGTATTGACTACCGGGGTCTAAATAAAATCACCGTTAAGAACCGGTATCCCTTGCCGCTGATCGCAGAACTTTTCGACCAACTGAAGGGGGCTAAAATCTTCTCTAAGTTGGATCTCCGTGGGGCGTACAACCTTATCCGCATCCGGGAAGGTGACGAATGGAAGACAGCATTCAACACTCGTGATGGGCACTATGAGTACCTCGTAATGCCCTTTGGTCTCTGCAATGCCCCCGCTGTCTTTCAGGAATTCGTGAACGACATTTTCCGGGATCTCTTGGGAAAGTTTGTGGTCGAATACCTAGACGACATCCTGATTTTCTCCAAGGACCTTGCAAGCCATCGCTCCCAGGTGAAGGAAGTACTCTCTCGTTTGAGGAAGAACTCTCTCTTTGCCAAGCTGGAGAAATGTGTATTTGAAGTGTCCAAGATTCCTTTTCTGGGCTATATCATCTCCCCAGAGGGTTTTGAGATGGATCCCGTTAAAGTGTCTGCAATCCAAGAGTGGCCCCTTCCGCTGAGCACCAAGGCGATCCAGAGATTCATTGGTTTTGCCAATTACTACCGGCAATTCATTAAGGGGTTCTCTTCTTGTATAGCTCCTATCCTGGCCCTCATCCGAAAAGGGGGTAAACCCAGCTCTTGGCCCCCATCTGCTATTGAAGCCTTTCAATCCCTGAAGGATGCCTTCACTTCCGCTTCGGTTCTCCGCCATCCTGATCCGGGGTTACCTTACTTCATTGAGGTGGATGCTTCTGAAGTTGGAGCTGGAGCTATCTTGTCCCAAAGGCATCCCTCTGATGGAAAGCTGCACCCATGTGCATATTTCTCTAAGAAGTTCTCTCCTGCTGATCATAACTATGATGTAGGAAATCGAGAACTCCTGGCTGTCAAGCTCGCTTTGGAAGAGTGGCGTCACCTCCTTGAAGGTTCCTTGATTCCAGTCACGATCTTCACCGATCATAAGAATCTCAAATTCATTCAATCTCTCAAGAGGCTGAACCCCAGGCAGGCAAGGTGGGCTCTCTTCTTTTCCCGATTTAACTTTATATTGACTTATCGCCCTGGCTCCAAGAATCGGAAGGCCGATGCTCTGTCGCGAAGTTTCTCTCCGGTGGATCGTTCTCCTGAAAGACAAGAGCCAATTATTCCTCCTGTCAAGATCATCGCTTCATTGTACCCTCAGTTTGCTGATCAAATCCTGGCTGGTCAATCTTCTGCCCCTCCTGATACCCCCATCGGAATGGCTTTTGTACCTCCTGAGCTTCGTCTGCCTATCCTGCAACAGACTCATAGTTCCAAACAAGCGGGACATCCTGGTCCTGTTAGAACTCTTGAACTTTTACGGCGTCTAGTCTGGTGGCTGACAATCCGTAAAGATGTCAAAGACTTTGTTTCTGCCTGTACCGTTTGTGCCACTTCCAAGTCCAGCCATTCTCGCCCCAGTGAGTTACTACAGCCGTTGCCTGTTCCCTCTCGTCCTTGGATGCATTTGGCAATGGACTTTATTGTTGAACTTCCTCCCTCCAGTGGGAACACCGTGATCTGGGTTGTCATTGACCACTTCAGCAAGATGGCCCACTTCATCCCTCTACGGAAGCTTCCATCTGCAGTGGAGTTGTCACAGTTGTTCATCCAGTTCATTTTTCGCCTGCATGGCTTCCCGGCCGAGATCGTTTCTGACAGAGGGTCCCAATTCACGGCAAAGTTCTGGCGTTCCCTGTGCAAAGATCTGGGTATTAATCTTCAGTTCTCCTCAGCTTATCATCCCCAGACAAATGGAGCGGCTGAGCGAGTGAACCAAGCCTTGGAACAGTTCTTGAGGAACCACGTTTCCCTTTGTCAAGATGATTGGTCTGATCTCCTCCCGTGGGCAGAATTTGCTCATAACAATGCCTGCCACACTTCCACTGGAAGGTCCCCATTTATGTCGGTGTATGGTCAACATCCTCAAGCCTTCCCACAAGACTTTGTGTTGTCTGATGTCCCGGCCGCTGATGACCATGCAGCCCACATGTCTGCTATTTGGGCTGCAACCAAGTCAAACTTGGAGAAGACCGCTCTAGTTCATAAGACATTTGCAGATCGTAGACGTAGACCCTCTCCTCCCTACAAGGTCGGTGATAAAGTCTGGTTGTCTTCCAGGAACATTCACTTGAAGGTACCATCTCCTAAGTTGGGTCCGAAGTTCGTAGGTCCATTCTCCATCTCGGAGGTGATCAATCCTGTGGCTGTCAGACTTCAGCTTCCCCCTGAAATGCGAATTCCCAACGTGTTTCATGTCTCCTTGGTGAAACCCGCCACTTCCAACCGCTTTTCTATTGTCCAGCCTCCTCCTACTACTATCTCTGTGGATGGTCAACAAGAATATGAGGTAGAGAAGATCCTTGACTCCAGAATCTCCAGGGCTCTCTTCAGTACCTCATAAAGTGGAAAGGCTTTGGCCCTGAAGAATGCTCCTGGGAAGGACGCTCTGATGTCCATGCCCCTCGTCTTGTGAGGGAGTTCCACTCCAAATTTCCCCAGAAGCCAAGTCCTGGTGGTCCGGAGGCGCATCCTCCCCTGCCGGCATCGCTCCCAAAATGGCGGCGCCCATGGCAGCCACTAGGGTAGCGGCGACGGCGCGATGACGCCAGAGCGTCGACGTCGGTGCAAGGACGCCAATGACGTCACTATGGCGTCACCAAGACGCCAGAATGGCGCCCAAGTATTGGATTCATTCCTGTGTGTTTCCTGGGTTTCCTGTCTGCTATTTTGAAGACTTATCTTGTTCCTGTTTGTTGCTGACCTCTTGCCTGGACTTTTGGACTTTTGCTGATATTCTGCCTGCCCTTGAACCCTTGCCTGGACTTTGGTTATTCTTCTGGTTTACCCCTTGTTGGACACCGCGACCTTGACTCCCTTGTGGGCTTCCTCCTTGATCCTGACAACCTCCCTGGTGGGAGCATCCCGGCTCCCTGACACAAACTATTCTGAGATATTCAAGGTTGTTTCCTGAAAGCCTAACCATATATTATTATTGCTGATTATTTGTGTAAGACTAATATAACTAATTCTAAATCAACTGGACTTGCTGAGTAATCATTGAAGATGTTTCACTACTCAACCAAGCAGCTTCTTCAGTTCAATTGACTGGTGTGGGAAGTCCTTAGCATATAAACTATTCCACTAATCCAATCACAATTGGATTGGCACATTGCAACTCTTCAGAGTGATTACTCAGCAAGTCCAGTTGTTTTAGAATTAGTTATATTAGATTACCATGACCTGAATGCGAATCTTCAAAGTCATCTGTGTATGACCTCTTTTGCCTCTGACCCAGAAACTTCGCTGCCTGTCCAGACCTACACCTGTCTCTCAGTTTGGTTATCCACTTCTAATCTCAAGATATCATTTCCGAGCAAGAAACTGAGATATCAATTTTTAGGACCTATTTCTATTATTTGTCAGAACAATCCAGTATCCTTCAAGTTAAGATTGCCCAAGTCCTGGTGCATTCATCCTGTATTTCATGCAGCTTTAATCAAGTCAGTGTCTTCTTATCATTTCACGGGTCATATTTGTCCTCCTCCGCCTCCAGTAATTGTCAACTATCAAGGAATTTGTGGTAGAAGAAATGTTGGTCTCTCGAAGAAGGGGTAGACAGCTGCAATATTTGGTCAAGTGGAAGGGGTATGTCCGGAAAAGAACTCTTGGGAACCGTCCTCCAATATACATGCTCCTAGATTTTTGTCACAGTTTCACAAGTCTCATCCAAGGCAATGTAAGAATATTACTGATGTTATCCCTTGGTGTACTCCTCTGTGACGTCACGTCCCGGCTGGTTGTGGGCGCGCGAAGAGACGCATTGGCGATCGTTAGTTCGTCAGCTCGTGCATGCATCAATACGCACGTCACAGCATGTCTCGATGCTGGAAAATTGGCGCCAATACCTCAGGTATTTATGCTCGTTCATCATTCCCTCTGTGCCTGGTTATAAAGGTTGTTTGTTGAAAGTCTAGCTGTGTATTATTATTGCTGATTATCCGTGTATGACTTTTGCTTGCCTCTGAGCCTGAAACTTCGCTGCCTGTCCAGACCTACACCTGTCTCTCATTGTGGCATGTGCGCTGCCTGACCTGACCCAGAATTGCTGACTTGCCTCTCGTCTCTCCCTCGTACTGTGCTTCAACTGAGCCTCACTGGCTTCTCTCCACTCACTCCTCCCCCTGTATCATCCTTGGGTGGGTTCTGTGCTGTGTGAGCCGATTGTGGAGCCTTTTCTTCGAAAAAGGATCTGTCATCTCAACAAGACTCCGGTAAGCCTGACAATGTCACTGCAGTATTAGCTTATATAATACAGAATAACGTTTAGTTAGTCCTGCAGCGGGTCGCATCCCTGAGGGTTACCCAGAAAAATAGTGGGTACCCTACAGGTGCAGGTATAAATGCAGGTCTGTGGGTCAGGTCACAAGTCTAATCTAAATGTCTTATCTTATATTATCTGTATATCTACTTTTTAATCCTTTAACCGTTTTTATAAACATTTTTTCTTCCCCCACCCACTGCTGATGATGTCACTTCCAGTTTGCAGCAACAGCACTTCCTGTTTAATGGTGGTCAGGGGGTTGTGGATCGGGTTGTGGATAAGGCAGTTGTGGGTAGGGTAGTGAGTCTAAGTGGGTAAAAATGCAGGTTGCCGTTTTGGGTTGGGTAGAGGTCTCAAAATTGGTTCTGTGTAGGACTCTAACGTTGTATTAAAGAGAATACATCTGTATTCAGCATGGACACTATTGATCGTTGGTTTTTTTAACCCTATCTCCCCCTTCGCCCGCTTGTAATCCGGTGATATATTTAAATATAGATTAAACTGAAATAATGATCTTCATAAGATTTCTGGTGGTTTTTGATCATTATCTTTTCTTGTGCTTTTTTGCTGAAGCAGAAGTATGAAAAAGGTATACAGTCTCCAAACAAAAAATATCATATATTTACAGTGTATGCATGGCTAAATATGAATTCTTAGTCAAAATTACATTTTTGTACATGCCAAATATGTGGTGTTTTATAATTAATTTGTTATAATTGTTTGGTGTTTAATTAGCTGAAAAACATATTTTTCATTGAACTGCCCACAAAGCATAGTGTGTTTTTTACAGTATTTGACTTACTGTTTTAATTAATTAATGAGCAATACAAATAAGGACATGCCATTTGCCACTAATAGGGTAACATCTGCAGTTTTATTAAAAGCTTTTCACAAGACTTTGCATTTAGATCTTTTAATATTTAATGATCACAAGCCACTTAGCTTCTTTCTCTAAAGATTTTCTCTAAAGAGTCATAAACACAGAACAAATGTAGAAGTGTCTGATATTTCCTACATGATTTGGAAAGGAGGGATAATGAAACATTTTTAAGATCTTTAAATAAGCACACAAATGCCTATATTTATCATCCGGATGAATGATTGCACTCTACCATACATACTTAGATTCAATTAGAAATTGAATCAGATTATAGTTGCAGACTGCCACAATTCCTGCTTGTAAAATTCAAAGTAATCGTAATGAAGTACAAGCTCCATGTTTTCAGAATGTAAGAGGTTTTGCAGTTAATGGATTGTGGGTCAAGGTATATGTGGGCAGGTTCTATGGTATAGTAATTTATATGCTATGAAGTTTTAGCAGATCACAAGCTGGACAACCCTGTTGTCGATGGTTAAAGATGTATATGGGAGAAACTGTAGCATGTGTTTTACATTCTCTATTAGACCGAAACTGCATTTATGGGGAAACTACTACCTAGTCACCTGCAAATAGATTCAGCATTTTTTCTAGAAAAAAATACTGGCCATCCTATATGTTTATTTTTCCTCCCCTATTAATAACATTGGAATCAAGCATCATTTCACTGAAAAATACCAGTCAGATGTCAACCCTGCCTGCAAATTCTCTAGAGCAGCAGATAGCGGCAAATTGCCCTTGTGTTAATTAAGAAAACGGGTTTCTTTTACAGCTTTTGTTCCAAACAACCATATATTTCTCAGACATTGCCTAGCTGCATTTCAGGTTATCAGGACACCTTATGTGGGCTCAGATCAATGTCATTAGGAGAGTAAACATGTCACAATGACTTATGAGACAGCTGTGATCTAAGGCTACACTGAAATCCTACACTCTCTGACGGGGTGAAACTCCTGTAAAGCATACTATACGTTGTGTTTGATTTTGAATTACTGTATGTCCTAAATATGATACATGGTAAACTCATTTATGCTTGACCCCTTCATGCCCATCCATTTGAGTTCTGTTGCCTTCCCTGCACAATTTAAAAATGGAATGTGTGGACTTGAGCACGTATGTGATTGTGCTCTCCTAGACAACCAGGGAGGCACATGGTTACAGATTGAACAGACAAGACGGAAGCAACAAATGAGAATGTTTAGATTGCATCAGAAAGCCCAAAAAGTAAATATTTATTTTTCACCAGATTGCCATGATTCTGTTGCTCATGTTAAGGGGGTTATTTATCAATGTCTTATTTTTTTTTACACTATTTGAATCTGTTCTGCTAAAATCATGAATGTGAATAATGGCTAAAAGGAGAATTCAACCCTTTCAGAAAAAAACCCGTACCCCCAACCCCACGGAGAACAGAGACCCTCCCACCCAGCCTAACTGCCCCCCACCCCGGAAAATGCCCCATATTTTATACTTACCCCTCCGCACAGATTCTGGTATAAGAGTTCCACACAGCCATCTTCCGGGTATTCATGTCTTCTTTTTTCGGGCGTTTCGGCACATGCGCAGTTGTCACAAACCAGCAAATTGCTCCAATTACGCATGCTCCAACATGCCGATCTCCCACTCAGCTTGCCAAAGACCCGGAAGATGGCTGCATGGAACTCCAATGTATGATTGTAGATACAGCAGCCCCATAAAAAAGTGGAAGGCCCAGTTCATTTTAAGAATATATGTGCTTCAACTACAGACCTCACTTATTATTGCCCCAGAAGACCACTAGGTGGAGCAAATTCATGCCCCTTAGTGCTCGTGTACAGAATAATTGCTTCTAGATGCAAGGTGTACAAAGCGGTACTGCGTCTAGCATAACCTAACTTACACATTTAAATGATCCACAGGCAAGAGGGCTCTCCAGAGGGACACCTATGTAGCTCCCCCCAACTGCCCCAGGGAACACAGTGCTATGGAAGGCAGACAGCACTGCATTCAAGAAGGTGCACTTTGCGCTATTTTTCTTTGTGCTTATATGTTTCCCTCCAGCTTTGTAAATGTGACTGTATGTATAATGAAGTTCATACATTCACCCTGTAAGGCTGTCATATAAGGACAAAATTCGCTATAATTACTTTGTAGGACCTAGCCATTCAGCCTGATTATGATTATTTTAACTGAATTGGTGTATTCTGAATATGTATTTTCAAACTTATAGCTCTCTCCTAACTATACATTCCCTACCATCCTACTTTTACCATTATCTATTTCATAAGAAGCTGTGCTATAAAAGGCAAGTTATAACTATAATGATGCAAAACCACAGGGAAAACTCAAAAAGAAAGCACAAGTCTCACATTACTCTTATGAGACTCAATAAGGGCAAAAACAGCCTGCAGTTGGGATCTGTTTAGCAGCTACCCTGTCTGTGCTTTAAAACTCAGTGGATGAGCCTCAGCCAGTAGGAGATTCTGTGAAAATGCTATTTTTATGAGTGAAACCTAACAAGATTCCTACTGTTTTACAGCCTTAATGAAGTGATCCTTTTTTGACTCTCATAATGAGCAGCTGTGGGTGTGCATTTTTTTTAACAGGTTTCCTTTTTAGTGAGTTTCAAACCAAATGGGGTACAGAAGGGAAAGGGGGGGAGAAAAAGGGGGGGGTACAATGTCACATTGACAGCTTCATAATTTTGATCATATAGTTGTCATAAGTACATAAGTATAAGTTGTTACCTAAGTGTATGTTAAACCATGCTTCCCAGACACTCTAGGGAATTTAGATGGACATCCCCTTGCTTCATATGTAAGTTTAATTAATGGAAGCATTTTGGTTAAAAAATTAATCCATTCCGTCCTATTGGGGGTACTGGGGAGATCCATTGCATTATTAGCATTTTTTTGCATAGAACAGCAGGGATCTCACATCAGCCTAGTGTGATGTGCGGGAAATATTTCCACAATTCCCAAGAGGCAGATTTAAGGTGTGGATAAGTTCAGTAGTTCTAGGGTATTCGTTATATATGTACAGATGTCTGTCCAATATTTTGTTATCAGTGGACAAGTCCATACCGTGTGCCAGAAGGAACCATCGTGTATTTTACATTCATTAGCAAAACTGTAATAACTGAAAAAAAACACAGAAATATGTTCAAACTTTCATAATCTGCCAAATTTTGTAAAATGAGATAACTTTTGAGGGATGTTCCTGGCATAGTTAAGAGACTTCCGACAGATTAACCGTTACCCAGGGTCTGTTCTAGCTTTGCTTTATCAATGAATAAAGAGTCACATATTAGATCTCCTAAATATTTCAGTTTCCTGGGAGCCCAGAACTCTATTGCCTCTGTAGATCGGGTGTGCATTTTTTGACAGAAAACTATTCAGACACATCACCTGCAAACAAAATTTCTGGACACAACATAAATTGCCCTCTAGTGACACTCAACAGTAGTCACAAAATAGGTCTCTCTTTCTTTTTATCTTTTTTACCTAAGACAAGTATGGGAGCTGTTATCCAGAGTGTTAGGGACCTGGGGGTTTACATAATGTGGATCTTCATACCTTAAATCATACAAAATCATATAAACATTAAATAAACCCAATAGGCTGGTTTTGCTTCAAATAAGGATTTATTATATCTTAGTCTTATTATTTGGATAAAATGGAGTCTATGGGAGATAGCCTTTCCGTAATTCAGAGCTTTCTGGATAATGGGTTTCTCAATAACGCATCCCACACCTGTATTCTTTTCTCTAGACATCATAGAAAGATTCAACAAGGTTTAAAATATTCTGTTTCCAAGTATAAAACACAAGTTTACTGTATACTGTAGTGGTCGTTTATGTTTACCCAGGGGAAATCTGCAGTCTGCTCATTGTGATGGGATATCCATGGCGAGAAGGAGGCACAGATGAGTTCTGACTTTACCACCTGCTATAGGGCAAGCGGCCAAGAGCAGAATGCAGTTTGCTAAGTGCAAAAATCGGCCAATTGCGACAGTTTCTTGCACTTTAAAAACTGCATTTTTTAATATAAATGGCCCCTTGTGTTTTTAGTTATCACGTTGTATTATAATAGAAATGACATTGCAATGGGGCTCATTTACAAATGCAAGAGCAAAGTACTATAATGGATGTAATATTGAGTGTGGTACTTCATGTCCATACCTGCTCCTAATAACTTGCATCAAGTGCCTTGTAGCCTGCTCTGACGAACTACAAGTTATTTTACACATGGATGCCTGTGAATCCTGAAACTACAGACACAGGACCTGTTATCTAGAATGTTCGGGACTTGGGGTTTTCTGGATAAGGGATTTTTCTGTAATTTGGATCTTCATACTTTTAATCTACTTGAAAATAATTTTAAACATTTAATAAACCCAATAAGGATTATTTACTGTATATCTTAGTTTAGACCAAGTACAAGTTATTGTTTTACTATTATAGAGAAAAAGGTAATATTTTTTTTTACATTTCTGGATAACAGGTTTCTGGATAAGGAATCCCATACCTGTACCATAAGTCTAGGCTTGGCACTAATTCCAAGGTTTGCTTTCATTTTTAAAAAGTTGGATTATTTGAATAAAATGGAGTCTATGGGAAACAGCCTTCCTGTAATTCGGAGCTTTCTGGATAATGGGCTTCCGGATAACGGGTTTCCAGATAACGCATCCTATACCTGTATATATTTCTGTTATTGACTATGTTTAAACATCATTACCAGAAATTAAGTTGTATTAAAATATGTAGGAACATTCTGTTTTTTGTTGCTCCAAAATGTTATTACAAACAATTGCTTTATTTGGTGGCATCAGAATAATGTGGTTATTTCCCTTCCTGCATCTCTATTAGTTACACAGACTGACAGAGATCAATGCAAAATGACAGAAAGATCCTTCCCAAGCTGCATGGGAGGGGCACACTGTCCCACTCTACTGCCTAATTCGCTTTCATGCTCTTAGTTACATGCAATCTTGGGTCCTGTCTCCATTTAAAGACATTCACTGTCGAAGACTTTTATAGTCTATCTTGCTATTCATAAAATTATTTATAGTTTAGTTCAAACTAATAAGCTGGCTCATTGCGGCTCACTGGTTCATTTTTATTAAGGCTGAGAGTATTTCTAGAAATCTTCTAAGACGCTATCAGGGAGACATCATTCTTTAAAATAGAGAAAGATTCTGAATATATCAAAGGGATTTATTACAACTATGGGGCATCTGCAGGTAAGCTATATTTTTAAAAAATGCATTTGCTTGTTTCCATGTGTGTGTTTCCATGCGTCTCTGTGATTTTATTTGTCTGTGTTTGCATGTAAGTGTACATGTATCTGTGGCTAATATAATATGTATGAGACAATGTTGAGCTTGGATTCAGGTACAATTAAGAACTTTATATGTATTTTTATATAATGTGTTTACACCTTAATCTATGAATACGTTAGTAGTTTATTTATTTTAGAGTGTGGCTAAATTGGGCTGGGTGGTTCACCTTTAGGTTAACTTTTAGTAGAATGTCCTATTCCTAGTTAATTGGCATATGGTCTTAATTTTTTTTTCTGGTTAACTGAACCACAAAATAAATTAAGACTGATTGCAAATTGTCTCAGAATATCAATGTACTATGATGTCTACATCATCATTTAATTCAAAGGTGAACTATTAAGGTTGAGCAGAGGGATGTTTACCCTGGGCCATCATTGGAATGGGCTCCATAAAAAAATTTCTGTGTTGGTGCATCGCTGGTGCAGAGAGTGAAATTGCGCTTTCCTCACTAGGGGGCAGATTTACTAAGCTCGAGTGCATAGTTAGAATCCAAAAATATTTGAATTTCGAAGTAATTTTTTGGGTACTTCGACCATCGAATCGGTCAAATTAGTTCGAATTTGATCGAATCAAATGATTCGAAAAATTCGAAGGAATAATCGTTCGACCATTCGATAATCGAAGTACTGGCTCTTTAAAAAAACCTTAGACTCAATACTTAAAAGCAACCGAATTGAATGTTAGCCTAAATAATAAATAAATAATGAATGTTAGCCTAAATAATAATAAAAATCATTTGATCAATCGCTGAAAATCATTCGAATCGTTCAATTCGAACGATTTTATCGTTCGATCCGAAAGATTTTATCGTTCGATCGAACCTTTTGCACTAAAATCCTAAGAATTCGATATTCGAATTCAAAGGATTTTACTTCGAGGGTCAAATTAGAGGGTTTTTTAACCCTCGAAATTCGACCCTTGATAAATCTGCCCCTAGGAGTGTCAAAATATTGGCTCTTGAAATTTTTTTTGATGCCCCCATACCGGAGGAGGTCTGGGGGGTCCAACATGGCTAGTGCAGAGAAGAACAGTTGTGCTATATGCACTAGAAGAGCTAAATTTCCAGTTTGAAAGACAGAAATAGGACTCCTAAAGCTGC
The DNA here is from genome assembly GCF_017654675.1 of Xenopus laevis. Classification (NCBI taxonomy): domain Eukaryota; kingdom Metazoa; phylum Chordata; class Amphibia; order Anura; family Pipidae; genus Xenopus; species Xenopus laevis. The sequence continues at coordinate 64,464,914 of NC_054373.1, forward strand.
CAGGATCAGCATTTTTGCTGCCCGTGGTAACCGTAGGGGAGTTGCCAACTGAAGCATGTTTCTCAACTCCCCGCAGCAGACCACACAATTTTTGCCACCCTAGGGCCAGGCCTTTGTGGCCTGCCCACAAATCCAGACCTGGCTATTCAATTCATATATTTCCGTTTAATGTACCTACGTTTTGACACTGGATTCCATAGTTCGACTATTTGATAAATCAGTCCTTCAACCTGTCTAAGAAACTATAGTGGTCATATACAGTATTCATGCCCACTGAGCATCCCCTTAAGATACTGTAGTGTAACTGTGTAACTGTTTTATTATTACAGAGAAAAAGGAAATTTTTTAACATTTATATTATTTAATTCATATGGATTCTATGGGAAATTGCCTTTCTGTAATTCAGAGCTTTCTGGATAATGGTTTTAGGGATAATGGATCACTTACCTGTAGTTTGGAGTCTTGAGAGCTGATCTAAGGTACTTCTGCATGCCTTTTCTTTTAGGTCAAAGGGATGTTTGTAGCAATGGGCATGGTGATGCTGACTGGATTTGGATTGGCTATTGGATGTCTTATACTACACAAAAGGAAATATGTCACCCTACTGGATCCAAACAAGAAATACAAATTACGTCTTATTTATAAATCAGTGAGTATGTAAAAACAAATTAAAATTAAATAAAATCAGCACAAATTTACAAGCAAATATATATAATTATACAATTGTGGCCAAAAGATTAGATTTATTCAAATAATTTAAAATAAAATGTATATACTACAAAAATAGTTGAAAGTTTAAAAAACAAGGTCTCACAACTCCTTGCATTATTATGATTACATATCCATTCAGATCTTAACATATACCTTTTCAAATTACAAAAAAATGACACTGGCACGCTAGACCTAATATTTAGTAACAAACACTTTGAAAAGAATAGTTAAAATGAAGTACTACCAATGAACAAGCTTTTGTCATCTCTATACTGACAGTTTGCACTTAATTGCCCTAGATCTGAGGGATGCCTCTCCACAAGAGTTTAATAGGATTTAGATTTGGACTCATTGACCTCTTCAAAACTGTCCAATGTCTTGCCTTTAACCATTTATGGCTACTTTTTGAAGTGTGAAGTATTATGGTGTGTTTGGCCATCAGCAGTTGGGTCTTCCTTAATCTCCGACCATAAAGCCCCTTCTAATTGCAGATGACTGGAGATTTATTGTTTACCAGATTTTCATTTATCAGATTTTTCAGGGGCATAACCAAAGCGCGCCAGGGCCCCCCTACCAGTGGTCCAGGCCTCCCCATTTCCCAGGGCCCCCCTAAGCCTGCGGGGTCTGCTTCCTCTTTAGTTACACCACTGGTTCCAATGCAAACAATAAAATTTCATATATGACTATCATAGAATTTATATTTTCCCCAATTCCCACTCATGCCATACAATTCACCACTTATTTATAAAAAGTGCATAGGTGCTAATATTTTTAGCCAGGATTATATAACAAATTATAGAATGTATAGAGCAGGAATCCCCAACCTTTTTTACCTGTGATCCACATTCAAATATAAATAAAAAGTCGGAGAGCAACACACAAACAAACATAAAGCATGCAAGTAGTTCCTGGGGGTGACAATTATGGGCTGTGGTTGGCTATTTGATAGCCCCTATGTGGATTGGCAGCCTACAGGAGGCTCTATTGGCAGTACACCTGGTTTTATATGAAACCAAAACTTTTCTCTTAGTCTGGAATTCAAAAAGAAGCACCTCCTTTGAGGCCACTGGGAGCAACATCCAAGCCATCCAACATGTTGCTCACAAGCCACTGGTAAGTAAACATATAAAAACTGCAGGTCTTACAGCTTCAGAAGTGTGACAAGAGGACACTGATATAATTTGTACAGTTAGGGGGTCTTACATAAAAAAAATATGCAGGTAGGGCCTTTGTTTGCAGATGCTGAGTTAGTAGGTGAGAAACTGTATATGCACTATATTCCTTTGTCTGTACATGTCACATGCTTTGGTATAGCTATGCATACTGAGCAACACACTCTGGTGTTCATAGTTAGGGTGACATGTATGTATGTATGTATGTATAAAATTGTGTAAGATAAATGCAGCAATTGCAACATTTTAGGCAATTTTCAGAAATGTTATATAAACCACTAAATTTAAAGGGATACTGTCACGGGAAAACATGTTTATTTCAAAACACATTAGTTAATAGTGCTGCTCCAGCAGACCTCTGCAGTGAAATCTGTTTTTCAAAAGAGCAAACTGATTTTTATATTTAATTTTGAAATCTGACATGGGGCTAGACATATTGTTTCCCAGGTGTCTCCAGTCATGTACTCTGATAAGCTTCAGTCACTCCTTCCTGCTGCACTGCAAGTTGGAGTCATAACACCCCCTCCCTTTCCACCCAGCAGCCCATCAGCAGAACAATGAGAAGGTAACCAGATTACAGCTTCCTTGTAGCTATAAGAACAGCACTCAATAGTAAAAATCCATGTCTCACTGCAACTCCTTCAGTTACTCCTTTGGAGTAAGAGAAATAATAGCCTGTCAGAAAGCAGTTCCATAGTGCAGCACTGGTTCTTTCTGAAAGCACATGACCGGGCAAAATTACCTGAGATGGCTGCCTGTATACCAATATTACAACTACAAAAGAATATACTTTTTGGTTCAGGAATGGCATTTTAAATGGTAAAGTGAATTATTTGCAGTGTAATTTAAGTTAAAAACTACACCATAAAAATCATGACAGAATCGCTTTAAGAAAACTGGTAGTTTGGAGTAGAAAGAGGTCTTTACCCATGGCGTTTTGACGGAATGTGTACTTTCCAAAAATATATGTTTTTCAGAGGTCACTGTATGTTTTTTGCACCTTTTAGCATATGTAAAACTGCTGGTGTGCTTATGAATTAGTGTAAATGTAAGCCATGAAATTAGTATTTCCAAGGTAAATTTTGGGCCCCTGCATGCCACATACTTAGTTAAACCTTCTCAGTTTGCAGAAGCTGAGTTGGCAGGCAAGAAAATGCATATGCACTCTGTTCCACATACTTTGGAAATTCATATGCGCTATTTTCATTTGGGGTCTATACATACCACATACTTTGGTACTTTGGTATATCTATGCATTTTGAGCATCAAGCTGTTCAGTAGACCTCTGGTGTTCATATTTAGGGTGATTTTCAGAAATGTTGGAAAAATTTATAAATTTAGGAAAGCTTTGCCATTTAGTAGTATGGAACAGATAGACATATTTACCCATTTTGTATTCATCAGAATGTGTACTTTCCAAAAATATATGGTTTTCAGAGGTCACTGTAGGTTTTTTGTAGCTTTTACCACATATCAAACTGGTGGTGTGTTTATGAATTAGTGTAAATATAAGCCATGAAATTAGTATTCCCAAGGTAAATTATTGGGCCCTCTAAATGCCATACACATTGGGTATCAAACTGTCCAGTAGATCCTTTTGGTTTATATTTAGGATGCATTATCTTGGTATAGATGCTGCAGCGTGGAAGCTTTGAGGTGATTTTTGGAAATGTCATCAAAATCACCAAATTTAGAAAAGCTTTGGGGTTTGATAGTTTAGAGTAGAAAGACTCATGTACCCATTTTAGGGTCGGAGGATTGTGTACTTTCCAAAAATAATGACTTTCTAAAGTTAGTGTACCTTTTTGTAGCTTTACACCACATAAAATGCTGTAATTGTGTTGATTTTGCAGTAGCTAAAATGACAGAAATGATAGCTCATATGGAGTGTCTTCATTTTGGGGGTCCTACAGGCCACATACTTAGGTAAACCTATGGACATTGGGCATCAAAATGTTCAGTGGACCCCTGACCTTTATTTTAAAGGTTATTTATTTTGGTACCTAATAACCTGTAGGAGATTTTTCAAAAAATCCTAAGAACTTTATCAAAATCAGTTAAGCGTCAGAAAGCACAGTGACCCGGTAGATTAGAGTAAAAGGACATATTTACGTATTTTGGATTTGTCAGAATGTGTTTTTGCAAAAATGTATGGTTTGCTAAGGTAAACCTACTTCTGATGGAATTTTTGGCCTTGATATCTGAAGTATGCAGATTTCTGGAGCAGAGCTTTGGAAATTTGGTTGTGTACTGCTGGGAGTTTTTGACCTATACAAGTCAGAAATATCCATGTCAGGGACATTGGATTTTCCATATCAGTTGTATTTTCATGCAAATTATGTTTCTGATATATGTGTTCACATTATGGATTATTTTTTTAGACATTTAGAAGTTTACCTCTTGTTACAAAAGTAGAGTTACCCCCTGCTCATTTTATAAGCTAAGGTTATATATATATATATATATATATATATATATATATATATATATATATATATATATATATATATATATATATATATATATATATATATATATATATATATATATATATATATATATATATATATACACATATTTCCTGGGTAAACTAAAGGGCCCCTAAAGTGAAAGAGCACAAAATATTCAAGAACTGTCTGACCAAGTGACCAAATTAGCTGGCAGTGAACAGGTTAATGTGCCTTATTTTGTGTATCAAATTGGTAACACAATACTTGTTGAGGCACACAAACATTCCCAAATATGCTATTACAACACCGTTTTTTTAAATCTATATTGAAATGAGAATGGAAAAAAAAAGCCCTGGTAAAATGTTCTAAGTTTGAAGCTTTTTCTTTCACATATTGGCTTTTACAAATGTTTCCACTTTACAACAGGTTATAAACTACAATACTCGAAGAATGCGATTTGCACTTCCATCCATTTTTCATACCTTGGGACTTCCATCTGGTGAGACTCAAAATTATTATGAGCTAATGAACTTTTTTATTAAGTAAACTGGCAGCCTCCTGGTTTCTCTAGAATTCCTTCCAGCACTGGAAGAGGTAAATTCCTCAATCAATCAATCAAAGAGTGAGAGGCCTTTTATGGACTGTGTCCCCTCAGTCTTGTTGCCTGAGCAAAAAGATTCTATAGTTTTCTAGTGAGAATTAGTGATGTCCTAGATGATACTCTTGTCTTTATTTTCTCTGTATGACCCAGCTTTTCCTAGACTTTGGGCTTGAGCATTTGACTAGTAAAAACATGTGAGGTGTAGGTTTTAGATGCCATGCTTTTTTTTTTTTTTTTTTTTAAATACCTGCTCAGGGTAAAAAGTGGCATGATGAAGAAGTTTTCGAATGAGGAAACCATGTGAGAGTTTAAGAACTCTTGCATGATTTTACTAGCCAAATGCTTGAACGTTCTTAAATGTTGCTCTAAGGGGCAGATTTATCAAGGGTCGAATTGAAAATTCAAAGTAAAAAAATTCGAATTCCGTGCTATTTTTGTGTACTTCGACAACAGACTAGTCCAAATTTGATTTGAATTTGAAAAAAATATTTGAATATCGAAATTTATCATGTACTGTCTCTTTAAAACTTTGACTTCGACCATTCGCCATCTAAACCTGCCAAATTGCTGTTTTAGCCTATGGGGGACTCCTAGAACCTATATGGAGTCAACTGAAAATACTTTGAAACTAATTCGATCTTACTTTGATTTGAACAATCAAATACAGCTTATTCACCTGCAAAAAAAACTTCCATTTTTTTAATGCATTTCAGTTGGTCTTTTTTATTCGAATTTCGAAGTTATGGGAGTTCAAAAAAAACTCCCATTACTTCGAAATTCTACCCTTGATACATCTACCTCTAAGTGTTTTTGTTTATCCCTGTAAACTATACCTCGGTGAACCAGTGGTGTAGCTTGGTAGTGTTGGGCACCCCAGCCAAAAAAAGTCTACTGAGGGGGCCCGGTTCAAGCAGTCCCTTGCTCTGACCCCCTCCCAACCTGCTTGCGTCGCACCTCCAGGGTCACACAGCAACAATATTTTTAAGGTAAAAAATGGGTCGGGGGGACCTATAATGCAGCCAACATCATGGTCCACCCTGTTGCCTGCCCCCCCCATTGCCAGGTCCCGCCCCCCCATGGCCGCAGGGTCTGCTGTATAGGTAGTTATGCCAGTGGTATGACCCAGCTTTTCCTGACTTTAATAAGTGACTGTAACAGATTTCAGTAACTGAACTGGCCTTACTTGACTTTGCTTTTGTCTAATTCCTCTAGTATCACTTGTTTACTTCTTTTCTAAAGTAGGTACTGACCTGCAGCCAGGGCCAGATTTACATAGTGGGCGCCCCTAGGCCCACTGTCGTTTGTTGCCCCTATTCACTCCCCTTTTTTCATGCAAATTTTCATCATCTGGACCAATGTGGGTGTGGTTGGACAGCATGCCGCCCCCCTAAAATCCTGCCACCCTAGGCCCAGGCCTAGGTTGCCTTTCCACAAATCCGGGCCTGCCTGCAGCTCCTCTTTTGCCTATATATGAAGTGAATATATAGACGTACATGTATGCATTATATAAAATGACAACTTCAAATACACCCCCATATGTAATAAATTGCACAATGTTTGCTCAGTTCTAGTCACCCATGGCTACGAATCAAATGTTTTTTTAAGCATCTGACAAGTAAATGCTACCTGTTTAGTCTTAAACCTAAACATTCATAAATCATAAAAAACATAATGAATAAATGGTAAAAATCCATTAGACCTACTACATATTCAAACCACCACTTTGTCTCTTTTCAGGCAAACATGTGTATCTTTCAGCTAAAATCAATGGGAGTCTTGTAGTGAGGCCGTACACTCCAGTCTCTACTGATGATAAAAGAGGGTTTGTGGATCTGGTGGTAAAGGTAATTTTATCATCATGCTAAAGTAAAGTGATGCCATTCACTCACAATATCATGATATAGAAGATAGGACTATAATGAATATAATGGCGGTCTGGGTTAAATAACAATAAACAACAATAAAATCATTGCAGTGCTTATAGGACAGCAGTAATAAAAAATTTTATGAATTTTAATTTTTGAAATTAAGAAATTACTAATTATATTTTTTTTAAACAGATATATATATATATATATATATATATATATATATATATATATATATATATATATATATATATATATATATATATATATTTTGTGATGTTTGGGGGATCACAGCGGGGTTTTTTCACCAAACATGCAGGCCACTCCACGTTAAGGGAAACATTTACTTTATTTTCTTCAGTTCAAATAAATCTCTCACAGACAAGCAGTGGCATAAAAATCAAAACAGCTTCAGTTCAGCAACAAAATAAGTCCCAACAAAAGAGCCATGTACTTGCCATGAAAACTTGCAGTGTCCAGTCTGCCGGGAGTGAACTCCCTAGTCTTTTAGAAAGGAACTTTCTCCAACTCCACAGTGAGTAGCCACACATGAAAACCAAACTTTTCAGTTTAATACAGCAGTGAGTTTCCACACCCCTCTCACCTGCTGCTCACCTCCATTAAACACCCCTTGGATGTCCAGCCCACCTCTGGCTGGTTAACCCCATGGTGTCTTTTAAAGAGGTAATTTTAAAACCTAAAGAATGGGGATATATACCGGTCATCTACAATATATCCCCCCCCCCAGCTTCTACATATCCTCCCCCTCTGCCTCAACCCAGGGGAGGTGGAGGCACCAGAAGAGCCCAAACAATGGACTCGGGAAAGAGCATCAGCATTCAGGTGCTGTTTTCCGGGTCTGTGCTCTACCCTAAACTTGAACTCCTGGAGTGCCAGGAACCACCGTGTTACTCTGGCATTTGCCCCTTTTTTCTGCTTCATCCATGTGAGTGGGGCATGATCAGAAACCAGCCTGAACCTTCTACCTAAAAGGTAATAACGGAGCGAGTCCAAGGCCCACTTGATGGCCAGGCATTCTCGCTCAACTATTGCATAGTTTTTCTCTGCTGTAGTCAACTTTCTACTGAGGAACACCACGGGATGCTCTTCCCCATTAATGACCTGTGATAATACAGCTCCCAAACCTACATCTGAAGCATCGGTCTGGACAATAAATTCCTTGGAGAAATCTGGAGCCACCAAGATGGGGTGATTACAAAGTGCGGACTTGAGCTCCAGAAAGGCCTTTTCAGCATCAGTGTTCCACTCAATCATAATTGACTTACGACCTTTGGTCAGGTCTGTTAATGGAGCAGCTATAGTGGCAAAATCGGGGACAAACCTACGGTAGTACCCAACTATTCCCAGGAAGGCTCGTACCTGTTTTTTTGTTTTAGGGCGGGGCCAGTTCTGGACTGCATCTATCTTATTTAACTGGGGTTTTACTAGCCCTCTTCCAACGATGTACCCAAGGTACCTTGCCTCTTCCATACCTAGGGCACACTTTTCTGGGTTCACTGTGAATCCTCCCTCTCTCAAGGAGTCAAGAACTGCCTGAACTTTAGGCAAATGGGACTCCCAGTCCCTACTAAAGATGACAATGTCATCCAGGTAAACGGAGGTGTACCTGTGATGGGACCTCAAAAGCTTGTCCATTGCCCTTTGGAACGTAGCGGGTGCTGTTTGTAAACCAAAGGGCATTCTCCTATATTGAAAATGGCCATCTGGAGTGGAAAATGCAGTTTTCTCCCTTGCTGCCTTATTTAGGGGTATTTGCCAATACCCTTTCGTGAGGTCCAAAGTGGTGATATACCGGGCAGGACCCAACCTCTCTATAAGTTCGTCTACCCGGGGCATGGGATAGGCATCAAATTTGGAAATTTCGTTGAGCTTTCGGAAATCATTGCAGAATCGCAGAGTACCGTTGGGCTTGGGTACCAACACAATAGGACTCGACCATTCACTCTGTGACTCTTCAATAACTCCTAATTCCAACATTTTTTTTACCTCCTCTGAGACAGCCTTCCGGCAAGCCTCTGGAATATGGTAAGGCTTGAGACACACCTTTACTCCCGGCTCTGTAATTACGTCATGCTCTATGACATTAGTGATCCCAGGCAAATCAGAAAAAATATCTTTGTTTCTCTGCAGAAACTCCCTGACTTGCTGGGTCTGAGCTTTTGACAATGCTGTTGCCACGCGGACACTGTCAGCACCAACCTGAGACTCAAGTTTCCCACTAGCCAGTGCCGAAACTGGTTCTCTATCCCTCCAATGCTTTAACAAATTTATGTGATAGATTTGGTAGGGCTTTCTCTTACCAAGTTGGTGAACCTTATAGTTCACCTCACCCACTTTTTCTACAATTTCAAATGGGCCCTGCCACCTGGCCAAGAATTTGCTCTCTACAGTGGGAATCAACACTGCTACTCTATCTCCCACCTGGAATTGCCTCACTTTAACGGACCGGTTGTATACCCGGCACTGAGCCTCTTGGGCACTTTGCATGTGTTCCTTAACCAGTGGCATCACTCCTGCAATTCTTTCCCTCATTTGAGAGACATATTCCAAAACACTTTTGTGGGGAGTATAGCCAAGGAGTAGTCCATGGCTATACGTTCAAATGGTACTTCGATAATGGGTAAGGGCACCAAGGGGCTACGAAAATGGGAAGCCGGGGCTGTTAACTGGCAGGTGGGACAGGACGCACAGTAGGTTTTTACTTCAGACTTTAAACCTGGCCAGAAAAACCGGTCTGTGATTCTTGCTTCGGTCTTCTCTGCCCCCAAGTGACCACCCAGGGCATCATTATGCGCTAGGTCAAGTACCATTCGTCTGTATGGCCGGGGAACTAACAATTGTTCAACAACCTCCTCACGGACCTTGGTGACTCTATAAAGCAGATCACTATTTACAGCAAAGTGTGGCCATCGGTTATCTGCACCTGGTTCTTGGGGAACACCATTTATCACCACCACCTGCTCTCTAGCATTAACTAAGGTGGGATCCTGCATCTGGGCCGTGCTAAAGGCTCCCCTTGACACATCCAGATCAGGAGATACGGGATTTGATGAATCATTCTCATCATCCTCCCCTAGCATTACCTGTAATGGAGAGAAATCCCCCCCTCAGAGGACAGTTCGGTCTTCTGACTGGGATCCTCTATTGCCTTATTACTTTTCTCCTGAGTTTGGGGCAGTGACACATCATCATTTTGAAAATCATACATCACATCATTTTCAATATCACTGGGTATATCAATTATCACATCCCTTGGGTTTTGGGGACCCAATCCCACCCTCAAGTCAGTGGTTTCCTTCCCCACACTTTCCCACAAGTCCCAGAACTTTGGAAAGTCACGTCCCAAAATAGCGGGGTGCAACAGTTTACTCACCACCCCAATTTCATGCACAATGGATTCACCGGCAATAGTGATGGTCACTGGGACTAGCGGGTAGGACCGGATATCCCCATGGATACAAATTACCCGGAGTGATTTGGCTGCTGGTTCGAATTCTCCAATAACACTGTCTAGTACCAGGGTTACCATACTCCCCGAATCTAGGAGAGCCTTGACAGGAACCTGATTGATGTAAACATCACACTCAAATTGCCCCTCAAACAAGTCAGGGCATGCAGTGTAAACTTTCTGTACATAACAAGAAAGCTGGGTGAGAGCCCCACACTCCATGGTCTCGTCTTTCCACGGGCACTGTTCTCTAGTGTGCCCCCAGGCTTGGCACTTCCAACACTGCACGTTCCCCCCTTTCCAGGGTGAAGAGGTATCTGTTGGTGCCCCTTGTTGGGCCGGTGATGGCACTTCTCCACTTTCTTTCACACTAAGCCTAGGACTCTGCGGGGAAGTTTTCCTGGCCGGTGTAGATTTCTCCGGACGTGAACTGGCGAATGGTCGCTGACGGTTGGGAGCAAGTAGTTCCTCGGTAGCCGTGTACCTCTCAACCATCTCGACCAGCTGATCCGCTGTTTTGGGGTCCCCATGACTCACCCAACGCTGTAGGTCAACGGGGAGGGACCGAAGGTACTGGTCTGTCACAACTCGCTCCACAATCTGGGGTCCATTCAGATCTTCGGGTTGCAGCCACTTGGTGGCCAAATGGATAAGGTCGTGCATCTGTGACCTAGGTGGTAGGTTGGTTTGATATTTCCACCTGTGTACCCTTTGGGCTCTGACTGCAGTGGTCACCCCTAAGCGGGCCAGGATATCTGCCTTTAGCCGATCATAACTCATGGCGTCATCTGGGTTAAGATCATAATACGCCTTCTGTGGATCGCCAGACAGAAATGGAGCTATTAGGCCAGCCCATTTATCTCGGGGCCACCCTTCTCGCTCTGCAGTCCTCTCAAACGTGGTAAGAAAGGCCTCCACATCATCCGTGGGACTCAACTTTTGGAGAAAATGAGTTGCTCGGGTGGTTACCTGGTTCTCCTGAGCCACGGCAACGGTCTCCCGTCCTGGAGCACACTGCTTTACAGCCTCAGCCAATGCCCTGGCTTGGGCAACTGTAGCATTGTGTAAGGCGGTGGCTTGTAAAGTTACAGACTCTCGCAAAGCAAGCAACTGAGCATCTGTGGAGTGCTGTTGAGACACCATGGCCGATAGCTGGGCCTCCAAACTCTTTTGCTGAGCATCTGTAGCCTGCTGCTGCACGACCATGCTCTGCTGTAGCTGAACTGTAGCTCGAGCCTGTTGCTGCAACAGTTCCTCCATCTTAGCAAAATGGGTTACTGGCTCTTTAAATGTCAGTCAGAGAGAAAAAAAAATGTCTTTACCCTTCGGTAGTGCCTGCCCGCATCCGAGCACCAGTTGTGATGTTTGGGGGATCACAGCGGGGTTTTTTCACCAAACATGCAGGCCACTCCACGTTAAGGGAAACATTTACTTTATTTTCTTCAGTTCAAATAAATCTCTCACAGACAAGCAGTGGCATAAAAATCAAAACAGCTTCAGTTCAGCAACAAAATAAGTCCCAACAAAAGAGCCAAGTACTTGCCACGAAAACTTGCAGTGTCCAGTCTGCCGGGAGTGAACTCCCTAGTCTTTTAGAAAGGAACTTTCTCCAACTCCACAGTGAGTAGCCACACATGAAAACCAAACTTTTCAGTTTAACACAGCAGCGAGTTTCCACACCCCCTCTCACCTGCTGCTCACCTCCATTAAACACCCCTTGGATGTCCAGCCCACCTCTGGCTGGTTAACCCCATGGTGTCTTTTAAAGAGGTAATTTTAAAACCTAAAGAATGGGGATATATACCGGTCATCTACAATATATCCCCCCCAGCTTCTACAATATATATATATATATATATATATATATATATATATATATATATATATATATATATATATATATATATATATATATATATATATATATATATATATATATATTTTATATTCATATCATAAAAGGTTGTATTATCACAAAAAAGAAAACAATTCTATTAAGCTATTGCAGCAATGAAATACCAAGGCAACTGTAAAATTAAAACTAAAACTGAATGCTAAAAAAAACCACTAGAAAACTGATCTCAAAAACAGAAACCGTAGTAAGAATGGTCTGTCTCCTACAGATTATTTATTGTTAAAGGGGAACTCCACAAAATCATAACATGAGCTTTTTGATAAGTAAACATAATTTCAAGCAACTTTGCAATATACAGTACATCAATTAAACAATATGCAGACTTTTCATGATTTCTGCAGTTCCCTAAGCCTAACCCCTGCTTTTCTGCTGAATGCTGATCTGTCTGACTACTATGCTGAGCTGGCTGACTTCTGTTACTTTGTATCAACAGCCAGCTCTCCTTAGACTGCATCCTCCAAACCCCAAAATTACCTGCACGTGTGATTTCAATAAGGATCAGAATATCATAGTGCAATGCATTGTGGGTTATGTAGTTCCTGCATGCTCTCTGTAAGCTGTGGAGAAGTTGTTACAATATGTACCACCATATGTGCACGGTTTTTCGAGCATGCACAAGTGTTCTTAGTGCATGTGCAAGCAGGTTATGTGCCTGGGGCACCTGGCCAGGCTGGCCCGGCACTGTTTAAGTATGGGTATTAAATCCATGCAAATTAGCTTTCCTTCAATGCAGCCAATTTGAATAAGCAGACCTCTGATCACAGGGTTACGGGCTTCCCAGAGGGTACTGGCTGAAAAAACTGAGGTAGCAGAAAACTGGGGAATATTTTTAGCTAATTTTGATTATATTTTAAAGATATATTACAGAGGTGAAAATCCCACATTCCCAGAAGGAGGCAAGATGTCGCAATACCTGGATAATCTTTCCATAGGAGATGTAATTGAATTCCAAGGTCCAAGAGGGCTTCTTGCATATAACGGAAAAGGTAACAACGTGTTCTTTACCAAATAAAAACAGTTAATCATAATCATGATTAATAATGTCACTCATTTAAAGGATTTAGTTTTACAAGGTAATTTAATATTTTAGCAATATGCTATTAACATCTTATGAGTTTTTTGGTACACTTGCCAAGACAAGACAAGGCATATCTGATCTGAGGGGGCAAAGTTAATCTGTTTAAGGGCTCTTACAGACGAGCGTATTTACCTGCGCTCCCCTGCGTTCCGTTTTTCTGCGTTCAGCCGCTGGGGAGCGCAGGAATAGACGCATTACATTTTTTCCAATGGGGCTGTACTCACACAGGCGCGTGTAGGCGCCAAACTCAGGTTGAGACGCAACATGCTGCATTTTTCCTGTGTTCGGTGCCTACACCTGCCGGTGTGGGTACAGCCCCATTGGAAAAAATGTAATGCATCTATTCCTGCGCTCCCCTGCGGCTGAACACATAAAAACGGAACGCAGGGGAGCGCAGCTAAAAACGCTCGTCTGTAAGAGCCCTTAGTAACCCACAAGAATCAATTAGCTGTTTTCTTACAAGCAGGTGACCAGTAAATGCTTATTGCTGATTGGTTGCACTGGGCTATTAAAAATGTACTAAATGATTACATTATTCCAATAAGGTTTTTATGCAATAACTTTGCTGATTCAAATTATGAATTTAGAGAGTAATAAATGTTTTGGATAATGTTTCTGCTTCAGAGCAACACGGCTGATTCCACTGAATAAAAATAAAAATGAAGATAAATTAGTATCCAATTTATGTTACTAAACATTTACAGAACAGTAACATTAATTCTACTCCTGAATAGGGAATATAAGTAGATAATACATATGGGGCAGCTTTGAATGTTAAATTTGAATTAGAATTTTCGAGTTGAATTCACAAATTTGAGTTGGGAAAAATCCAAACTCTAATTTGAATTCGAGATTTAGCCTACCTCGACCCTCGATTCGATGCCCCCTAAAACCTGCCGAGTTCACGTAGAAGTCAATGGCAGAGATCCGTTGACCCATTTGAAGATGTTAATAGCCTTCCTGACGTTCAAGTAAAAATTTGAATCGAGTTCCATTCGAATTCGATTCGAGTTTTTGGGTCAGTTATATTCGTTCAAATTTTAGACGTTCGAGTTGTTTCTTAAATAAGAAACCATATGAGTTTTGAGGTCATTCAAGGTCATTCAAGTTCATTTGAGGTAAAAGATACTCTATCACTCGACCTTTGATAAATCTGCCCCTAAATGGGTAGTTCATCTTCAAATTAACTTTTAGTATGAAGTAGAAAGTAACATTTTAAGACAATTTGCAATGTCTGCATTTTTTATTTTTTGTGGTTTTTGAAAATTTAGTTCTTCGTTCAGCAGTTCTCCAGTTTGGAATTTCCGCAGATATCTGGTTGCTAGGGTCCAATTTACTCTAACCCAGGGGTAGGCAACCCGCGGCTCTAGAGCCTCATGCGGCTCTTCATTCTGCTTGCTGTTCTTGCAGCTTTGCCTGTCACGTCGTCTATACAGACCTCGCACACATACACACTACGCTACTGTTTGTTGTATTCTATTGTTGTAATAGTTAAAATTAAAAAAAGGTTAATAGTTTTAAAAGTTTATAAGCTGTGTCATGTTTTGCGGCTCCAGAATATTTTCATTTAGTGGAAGAGGTGGCTCTTTTGATAGTAAAGGTTGCTGACCCCTGCTCTAACCTGTGAGTGGTTTGAATGAGAGACTGAAAGATGAATGGCAGAGGGTCTGAATCAAAAGATAAATAATAAAAAGTTCCAATAACATTCCAGCCTGACAGAGCAATGGTTTTTTGGCTGTCGAGTTCAGTGACCCCCATTTTATAATTGGAAACAGCAGAAGAAAAAAGCTCATAATTATAAAACTATAGCAAAAAAATAAAGACCACTGGAAACGTTGTTTAGAAAAGGCCATTCTAAAACATACTAAAAATTGAACAACCCCTTTAAATAATTTTATGTATATATGTATATACAATTTATTTCCTGGAGAAATATTTGGATTCACTGCGAAATATGGTTAATGTGGACTGATTAAAGTGTGAGTTTTAAATTATAGTATTTCTGGGGATACCCCATTAACATATTCATTTTAATAAAAAAGTTTATAACAGAGTTGGTTTCTTGCCAGGTCTGAATTAGTTGCAGGGAGTAATCAGGATTTTTTAACTGACTGAGTGTCACCCAAGGGGCCAAAACACTGACTAGATAGCACCTGCATAGTGCTCCATATATGGCTTCTCGACCCATTGCAATCTGGCTTCCGCCCATCACACTCGACTGAAACTGCACTCACCAAAGTAACCAATGATCTTCTATTGGCAAAGTCTAAAGGTCATTATTCCATTCTAATCCTTCTAGATCTCTCTGCAGCCTTTGACACAGTTGACCACACACTCCTCCTTGACATTCTACACTCATCTGGCATTCGGGACACTGCTCTTTCATGGTTTACATCTTATCTGTCTGACCGTTCCTTTAAAGTTTCCTTCTCTAACTCTACTTCTACTACTTTCCCACTCTCTGTTGGAGTTCCTCAAGGCTCTGTTCTTGGCCCCCTGCTGTTCTCGCTCTATACAACTTCACTAGGAAAACTCATTCAGTCATTTGGACTTCAGTATCACCTTTATGCTGATGACACCCAACTCTACTTGTCTACTCCTGATCTTTCTAATTCTGTCCTTTCCCAAGTCACAGACTGTCTCTCTGCTGTCTCCTCCTGGATGTCACAGCGCCACCTGAAACTGAACCTTTCTAAAACAGAACTCATCATATTTCCTCCAAGATCTTCCCCTGTCCCTCAGATATCACTCACCGTAAACAACACCACCTTTCATTCCACCACACAGGCACGCTGCCTAGGAGTCATCTTAGACTCTCATCTGTCTTTTTCACCACACATTCAAACACTTGCAAAATCTTGCCGTATTCAACTGCGCAACATTGCTCGAATACGACCATATCTCTGTTCAGAATCAACTAAAACACTGATTCAGTCTCTCATCATCTCCCGCCTTGATTACTGCAACTTACTCCTCACAGGTATTCCAAAAAGTCACCTTTCACAACTCCAATCTATTCTAAACGCGGCCGCTAGACTCATTCATCTAGCTCGCCGCTCAACATCAGCTGCTCCCATATGTATGTCCCTTCACTGGCTCCCAATCTCTTCTAGAATCAAATTCAAATTACTTACACTCACATTCAAGGCCCTTAATAATGAAACCCCTCCCTATATTTCATCTCTAATCTCCAAATACACTCCTTCACGAAACCTACGCTCTGCTTCTGATCTTCGCCTCACTTCTCCTCTGGTCACTTCTGCCCATTCTCGTCTACAAGACTTCTCTCGGGCTTCTGCTTTTCTCTGGAACTCTCTGCCACAAGCTGTCAGACTTTCTCCTTCTTTCCAAACTTTCAAGCGCTCCTTAAAGACCCATCTGTTTAAAGAGGCCTATTCGATGTACCTTAACTAATCATAAAGTGTTTATACAATCCTAATGTCTCAATTGTACCCTTACCTTTTAGTTTGTAAACCCTATTGTACTCTGTAATCCTTGTCTGTTATCCACTATTTATTCCCTGTTTGCTATAACTGCAGTAAAGCACTGCGTATCTTGACAGCGCTATATAAATAAATGATGATGATGATGATGGCCAATTTTGGTACACATTAAAGGGATTCGGTCATGAATTTTGTGGTTTACTTTTTATTTCTAAATTACACTGTTTACATTTCAAATAATTCACTCTACCATTTAAAATGTTGTTCTTAAACCAACAAATGAATATTGGTGTGGAGGCAGCCATCTCAGTGCATTGTGCCTGATTCTGAGCTTTGAGAAGGAGCCAGCAGTTCAGGATGGAACTGCTTTGAGACAGCTATTGTTTCTCCCCTTATCATTTGTAATAAGTTGTACCACCTAGTGGTACACAGGAGAACAGCACCCAATCAGGAAAAAGCAAACAAATCCTTTAGGGCTTTAGCACACGGGCAGATTCGGGGAGATTTAGTCGCCTGGCGACTAATCGCCTCTTCTTTGGGGCGACAATCTCCCCGATCTGCCTGCCCCCGGCCTTCCGCCTGCTAAAATGAAAAATCGCCTGCAGCAATGTGCTTGAGGTGATTCGGTTTCCGAAGTCACCTGAAGTTTCCTCGTGAAGCTCTTAGCACAGGTGTCAGGTAGCTGCTATCTGGATAGCTGCTCATTATTCTGTTGAAAGGCTGCTGATTGCTGGGGGGGAGGGGCTATATGTTGAAGATTCTGATTCATTCAAGTCATGGTATCTGTAGAAATAAGTCAGATCAACTGGACTTGCTGTGTTTTTCTTGAAGACGTTTCACCAGTCATCCGACACTCCAATTTGCAGTGTAGCAGTCACATGGTTGGCAGCTCCTAGGAAATGGTCATCATGTCTAGCCCCATGCCAACTTTCAAAATTAAATTTTAAAAAAACTATTTGCACAAAAACAGATTTCAATGCAAAATTCTGCAGCACTATTAAGTTTTGCAAAAAAAACTGTTTTCTGTTACAGTATCCCTTTAAACAACATATAGCAAGTTTATCAACAATCTTAAACTGGCCAAAAACAGCTGAATTTAGCAACCGACATACTCCTCCAGACTAAATTGGTTGTTGTGGGTATTGGCTATGAAGTGGAAGGTGAAAAATTGTCTTTATATACATTTATACATTTATTGTATATTTGTATATTGGGGAGCAAGCCCCAATCAGAATTCTGTAGATGAGGGCACCACTTTGGGACCATACTTGGAACAATAGGCTGCTGATTTGCTGATGCAGGCAGATACATTTATGGTACCAACTATGTACATTATAGTATTTTAGTATTGATCTCCAACAGGTTGTATTGTGCTTATCAGGTCAGTTTGAAATTCAAACAAACAAGAAATCTGCTGCTGAGAAGAAATTTGCACGCCAGGTTGGAATGATTGCAGGAGGAACAGGTATGAATTGTAACCCTTCTAAAGACCCCAGTATCTGGAAAATGCAAACTGGAACACTATAAGTAATATGGAAATCTCAGGAATGGGAGACATTACTCTACACTAAAGGTGGCCATACAATATAAGATCCAATCATTTGGCAAGGTCACCAAACGAGCGGATCTTAACCCGATATGCCCACTAATGGCTGGGCAATATCGGATGAATCCAAACATTCGGCCCTGGGGCCGAACGATCGGATTACAATACTACGAATGGGCTACGACGGGTCGCAGGACTGCATCAACTAGCAGATTCGGTCCTAGATCGTACGAAAAATCTAACTTGACCAATCGATATCTGGCCGATTTTTGGCCAGTTAATCTGCCCGTGTATGGCCACCTTAACATTGCAGTCCTTACCCACAGTGCTCAATGAACAGTTGATACCATGTCATAACAATACTTACACATACATAAAATATAGAATAAATCCTGTGTCAAGCCTAAGGGATAAACAGTAATTTGTTCATATCATGTGTAGCAAATGAAAATTATCAGTATTGACGATTAACATAGTAATTGAAAACTGCAAAAACCAGAGTTCCAAGGGATAGGAACACCATACTGCATTTCATCCATGTTTAATAATCTGTACTAAAAGATAACATTGTAAACATAAGAACATTTAAAAGCAATTCTCATACTGTGATGAAAACACTGCAACCAAAATACTAATAGTACTATTTGACTTTACCGTTTCAGGTAAAAAAAAGTGTCACTGTACAACAGGAACTCAACAGTTCTCACCTTTGTTTTCTAATTATTATATATTATTATATTATTATTATTCTAATAGCCAGTGCAACATTCATTTTTCTGCATGTAATGTATCCATTTAAGAATGAGAAGCTGCTAGCCGATGGAATCATCCAGTTCTGTGGATTCGCATTTGTTTGAAAATTCCCAAACCTAAAAAAATCATCTGAGGAATTCTGAAATTGGCGACAATATCTTTGAATCCTGTTGTATGGTAAGAAAAAAGTCAAATAGCAATCAAGTTCCTTATATTTTTCATGTGCTTGCAGGTATCACCCCCATGGTGCAGCTGATACAGACAATACTTAAAGACCCTGATGATCTGACTGAATGCTCCCTACTGTTTGCCAACAAGGTTAGTTTAATAATTATACATTTAAAGTAGTGATAGGCGAATAAATCCGGCAGGCACTAATTCGTGGTGAATTTCTGTGTTTGCTTCCAGTGAATAAATTTGCGAAACTGCCGGCGAAAAATCTGCCGCAACAAATAAAAAATTGTTGCTCGCATCAAAATCGTTTTGATGCCCACTGACTTCAATGCGTATCACAAATTTTTCGGCGAAACGGCACAGATTCAATAATTTAAAGTCGTGTGTCCACTGGAACAATGTTTAACACCTAGTCACCAGGGGCGATCCTGGCCCCTGTGCCGCCTGAAGCAGCAGCAGTTGCTGCTGCCCCCCCTCCCCCGGAAATTCGCTCTTAAAGTACCAGGAGCAGCATTTTTGCTGCCCCTGGTACCTAGTGGGGTGCTGCCGCCTGAGGTGACAGCCTCAACTCGCCTCATTGGCGAAGCACCCCTGCTAGTCACATAATTGTGTTTTGATCTCTTGCCTTTTTTTTGTTATATCAATTTGATTCTTTTTTTAGTCAGAGAATGATATTATTCTTCGCGAAGAACTCCAGGAGCTGGAGCGTAAACACTCTGGCCGCTTTAAAGTCTGGTTTGCTGTGGAAAATGCTCCTGAAGGTACAGTATGATTATATAATTTTTTTTAGAATAGCTGTATACATAAGAACAAGTGACAGTTTCCTTAGCTACTAGCTACTATAGGCCAGCTTGTTCATCTGGAGGACCTGTATGTGGATGCAACCAATGAACAGTTTTAATGGAGAAATTGCCATATATTGTAGCCTGGCATCAAAAATAGATAGTAGTATTCATGTAATTTCAAAACATAAAAGTCCATTCTAATAAAAAGCCAAATGGCTTTGGCCTCCTCAAAATAGAAGTATATTGTGAATGAACATATTTGTAAAGTATCCACTAATATATTACAAAGCTGTAATACAATAAATATTTTAAGACCATAAAAGAAAGAACTACATGCATTGGGTCGTAGTTATCAAAAGGTGATGTAAAAAGCCCCTTTAAATACCGGGTTTGCGACTCTAAACTGTCTGACTTTCCTTGACCATGAACCACTATATAAACCCCCCCGCTCTAGATACCGGGTTTGCGACTGTAACCTGTCAGACTTTCCCTTGCTATGGACCAGCATATAACATATAAAGGACTCTGGTAACTTATGGACATAAAAGTTTTTTATTCCCACAATTAACTAAGACAATTACAAGTTACCATAGTGTACATTAAGGGGCAGATTTACTAAGCTCGAGTGATGGTTCGAATTTCAAAAAGTTCGAATTTCGAAGTAAATTTTTGGGTACTTTGACCATCGAATAGGCTATATTCGACCATTTGACTTTGATTCGAATGATTCAAAGTAAAAATCATTCGACTATTCGACCATTCGATAATCGAAGTGCTGTCTCTTTAAACTTTGACTTCATACTTCGCCAAATTAAAGCTACCAAAGTGCAATGTTAGCCTATGGGGACCTTCCAGAGCACTTTTCTAAGTTTTTTTTGGTTGAATAGAAATCCTTCGATCGATCGCTATAAATCGTTCGATTCGAACGATTTTTATTAGATCGTAGGATTGTCAAATTTGTTGAAAGAACTTCGAATTCGATGGTTGAATTTCGAAGTTTTTTGTACTTCGACCCTTGATAAATCTGCCTCTAAATCCCATAATGAGAGAAGCATACAACATACAAGGCTTATAAGTTATATTTTACTACTCTTACCTAATGTCTTGGTGTGCCTGCATATACAGTAGCGTTATGTCTATGTGGCTATCCTTAAAGGTGTTTATTCCGATACATCACCACCTGTAAAAAGATATTCAGTAAAAGCTTCAGTAAGGTTGATTTGACTTTTAACTGATTAACACTCATTTTTGCCACCCCTGGTAACCAGTGGGGCTCTGCTACCTGAATTGAGTTTCTCAACTCGCACCATGGGCGCATCACCCTTGCTTACACTAGCTGTTTCTCACTCTTATTAGTACCACAACAGAAATACAATATTCACATTATATTAACAGTTTATATGAGATGTAGGTTGGGTCCAACTATTAGTCAAAGCAGTCTACTTACAAAATATTATTCTATACTGCTGCACAGCTGCCAACTAAATGAGACAAATCAGATTGTGTGTTAAAAGGTGCATCATTTGCTACTTGTATAGTAACCCATATAAATCATCAGTACTGGTCAGCTGTTTGAAAACAAACATCCAGTGGGCTACTAAACCTGGGCAAACCTAGCTCCTTCTATTAAATTGCCTTAAAAGATGTTGTCCCATGATGGTAGACCTTAGATGTGCAAAGCATGAAGCAGCATCTTTTGCAGAATTGATGCTGGATTTTTTTTATAAAAATTTCCAAAAAACTTTTTTTAAACCTGACAAGAATTATAAAGCTATCCTGACAGTGAAACTTTCATTTCCCAATCATGCTTTGTTGTAATATGGATGTTTTTTAAATATCTGATTTAATCCCACTACAACCTTTATCATCTTTTGCCTTACTGGTTTTGCACATTTGAGATGTTCACCAGGTCAGGCATTGGCAGGACATATCTTGTATGCCATACCTGAAAATCAGTCCCTTTAATATGCTGCGTGTGATATTTTCAAATGAAGTTTCTGGAATCCACAGATTATTACCTAAGCTTAGGTAGTAATTATATTTTAATTAGATTCAATTTTACTATAGGAAATAGTGGTAGGTTAGCTCATGCTTATTGTGGATCCTGTTAATTTGCATGTAGGCTGGGTAATATTTTTAAAAGGCATACATACTTTTAATTATCAATGCAGCCATAAAGAAATTAGAAAATGGAGACTGTAAACTACCATATTTCTATACAAATCGTACTTGTTTGTGTCAAAAATGTTAGCAAAACAAGTGGCAGGATGTTGAATCATTGCCATCTTCCATTTTTAGGGCCTTATTTATAAAAATCTGAATTTTTCTGACTATTTAAATAAAAAAGTCAGACCAAACAAGAATACACGATTTTACCTTATTTATTATATAGAAAAAAACACTATTTAATCAGATGGGGGACAAACAAGAAAAAATCAAGGGAAATCCGTATTGTACAATTTTTTTGAGTTTTTTCAGAAATCACTCGATTTTTTCAGGTCTTTTCTTGAAAACCCCGATTTTTTAGAATTTTTTCCCAAAAAGTCTGAAATAGTCAGATTTTCGGGCTAATTCCAGCTCAGACCACAGAAACTTCCAAATAGGATAGGGACCTCTCCCATTGACTTACTGTATATACAACCTCGGTAGGTCGGACATTTTTCATCCTTGGGGTATAATAAATCTTGAATTTTTTGAGTTTTTGGCATTTGGACTTTAATAAATGACCCCCTAAATGTAGGTAATGTCCATGGTTCCCTGAAAAATTGAGTTTTAACTTTATATAATGTCAATACCTTCAAATTTCTCTCCTTATGCCAGAATGTCCAAATTCATGAAATTTATTAAAAATATAGAGGGATGGGCACAGACCGGGAGCATAGCTGAATATAACAGGAACTAAGCATTATGGTGTATGCAAGGATATGGTGGATTATCATTTATAAATTATATGGGGAAATTAAGTCTTACATGCTTGTGAGGATCTAGTATTTTCACCCCACCTTAGCCATACTGGAATACCTGAGGTCTTTAGAAATGTCTAAAGATCATACCCCTTCTCACTGACATCCTCAGCTTATTGATGTCCAAGGGGTACCCACTGCAGTGGGGTGGGCTACAGGCTACCAGTTTTGGGGGAAAATGAAAATATACTTGTTTCCTTCAGTATGTGACACCACTTCCAGTTCATGTAATGTCAATTCTGGTCTACGTGGG
This sequence comes from Xenopus laevis, assembly GCF_017654675.1. NCBI lineage: Eukaryota > Metazoa > Chordata > Amphibia > Anura > Pipidae > Xenopus > Xenopus laevis. Next base: position 64,488,095 of record NC_054373.1, read on the forward strand.
GGAGTGGGTCGTGGGTTGGGTTGAGATGAATAAGGATAAGAAAGCACGTAATTGGGTGTGGCCGGGTTAGGCATGGGTCTCCATCATAAGCAGGTCTTTCTCATATTTTCTTTAAAAATCTAAGGGATTCTTCTCAAGGGGAATATTCCAATAAGACTACTCATGAAAAAGAATAGCACCTAATAGAACAACAAATTTATAAATGCATTTATGTGAAATACAATACAAATTCCATATACTTAATCTCTTACAACTTTTTTATGTTGTTACTAAGGTTGGGAGTACAGTGAAGGTTTTATTAACTGTGAGATGATTCAAGCACATCTCCCACAACCAGCTGATGATGTCTTCATTTTACTCTGTGGTCCTCCCACCATGATTCAACTGGCTTGTAAACCAAACCTCAGCTTACTAGGATATCAAGAAGACAACTGCTTTGTCTATTAATTAGAATGTGAAACATTCATTTGACACCTAAGATAAAATTGTACAGAAATGGTATCCATGTTCTCAGTGAATATTTATATTATCTATATACCATATACATATATATTACACACACCTAAATATTAAGTATATTATACAATTGTTTCATATGTTTCTTTATACATTCTGAAGAAACAATAGGTTTGATGTATTGAAGTATATGCAAAGCTATACTGTGTGTAAATATTGCGTGATATGTTTTATATCCAATTGACTTCAATTACATTTGAGAGCTAGCAATCTTACTGCTTTAGGATTTTTTTATTTAAAGGGGAACTGTCGCAAAAATTTAAATTTAAAACGTCATACTGAAAAAAGACGTTTTCTAAATATAGTCAATTAAAGATTCTGAACTGTTTCTGAAATATTCAAGTTAAAGGGGAACTATCATGAATGGGAATCTGCTTAACTTGGCCCAGTACTGACAAACAGCTTGTGTTCTGAGCAGAGAGTAGTGGTCCAGCCATTCTTGACAGACATCAGTCATTTTGCTTATGCAAGTCAGCATGTCTAGTAAGGAATAACGTGTTTGTGCAAAGGTTTCTTTGATTTGCTTTTATTTAATGTCCAGCACAGTTAAGCCTCTCCCAAGGCCTAATGGGCTGGGCAGAAATCCCTCCCTGAAGCAGAGTAAATACACGCTGACAATCTGGGCCTGATTAGCCTCAGTTGCCTAATCAAGCCTGATTAGTCAGTCTACAGAAGAGCTCTAATTGAGACATAGAGAGGTGTCTGTGAACCCAACAAACAGAGTCTATGTGCCTGTACACACACACACCATTGAACTGCTATTGCTGCTGAAAGCTATTGTTTTGTTTTGATCTGTTTATGCGGGAAAACTTTGGTTTTCAACCTGTTGCTGCTGGCTGAAATAAAACTGTTTTTCTTTAAGAGACATCTGCTGTCTCGACACTCTGTGGGAGCTGCCATACTACCTCAGAAATGTTGTTGCAATGTGTTATTCATTTCAATACTCCTAGTTATAAGTAAGTGAGTTTTCAAAGATATTATAAATCCTGCAATAGTCATAATAAAGAGAAAACAAAGTTTAAGCTGTCCTGGGCTTTTAGAAGGTGTAAGAATTGATGAGTATGAGATGTGTTACTGTCACTGGTATAGAGCAAGTCTCTTTACTGTTATATGTACAAGTGCAATTTCATCAGCACCCAGCCCAGCCTGGTTCCATTCCTTTACTTCCTCTGGTACATGTTGCTGTTGGGGGGCCCATGGCACGCCACAGCAAATCAGCTATCACTCTGCTCTGTCACTCAAACCTTTCTCACTGACACCACCCAGGAAGCCAGAGATTCTGGGGAGTGGGGAATGGGAGGCTCCTTCAATAATGTGCCATAACTTTGTAATGATTGTAAAAAGTTATAAATTGGCAAAATGTTTGTCTAGACTTTATAGTTTCAATGATATACTGTAAATGTTTATATAAAATTGAATATATATATAAATTTATATATGTAAATTAGGATTCAGATTCGGTTCAGCCAGGCACAAGGATTCGACCGAATCTGAATCGTGCTGAAAAAGGGTGAATCCTGGCAGAATCCCAAACCGAATTCTCAGTGCATCCCTAGATAACACTATACATGGGAGCAACACAGAGTAGCACTGAGAAAAATTTATTTCGCTTTGATCTCCTGCACTGAACAGCCAGAAAAAGAGACAAAGTTTCTGAAACGCAATTAAAATAAGAGGCTTTTTGTCAGAGTGCCTAGAACAGTCAGCAGCTGCAGTCAGGTCTCTTTGGAGAACCGAGACTTACAGCTTAAAGGGCAATTCACTTTCATTAGGAAAACATAATACATAAAACATTGCACCAAAACTCCCAGAAATGTATTCAAACTTTTATAACCTGTCAAATTTTGTAAAAATGGACATGGTAATTAAACTATAAACCAGGAGTGGCCAAAACATTTTTCAAATGTTGAGAGGTATGCAAGTAGAGTCCAAATGCCGGTGGCATTTTGTTATTTCACACCACATCAACATGCTGATGTTTACAAAACAAAAAAGGAGATAAGAAAATAAGAGCTACTGATTTTAGTGTCTTATTACTTTTCCCCCCAGACTTTGGAGCAACGGTATGTGTATCAATTCCAAGTATTATTTTGCCCATTTGGTTGCATAATTGTTTACAAGGGCCAGTATTCATGCCTAATTTTCTCTTAAATGTCTACTTGTTAAAAAATCAATTGATTTTTCAATCCTGATTGAATTACCTAAACTTTATAGGGCTCAATTATTGATAATTGCAGATAAGGTCTGTTGGTAATTTGCTTACTAGAACCAAGTTTTTATACCTTTTACAGGGCATTTACCGTTAAAAGGGGGTATATGGATTTCCATAAATGGAAAAACACTTCTTGTAACAGGGCTAGTGCACAGTTGCTGGAATGCGTATTTCTCAATCAGTTTCCCAGGCACGAATGGTGCAAGCATTGTGGTCTATATCTGCCATCTGCAGACAGGGTGTATATATGCAGTTTTGTAGCTACTAGGGATGCACCGAATCCACTGTTTTAGATTCGGCCGAACCCCCGAATCCTTTGTGAAAGATTCGGCCGAATACTGAACCGAATCCTAATTTGCAGATGCAAATTAGGGTGGGGAAGGGGAAACAAATTTTGCTTCCTTGTTTTTTTGACAAAAAGTCACACAATTTCCTTTCCCAACCCTAATTTGCATATGCAAATGAGGTTTCGGATTGGTCAGGCAGAAGGATTTGGCCAAATCCAAATCATGTTGAAAAAGGCCGAATCCTGGATTCGGTGCATCCCTAGTAGCTACAATTCTATCTCATGTTCCAACTGATGTTAACCCTTTTGGTCTCTAGCAGCAAGGCCTTGACATTATATGAGCACAGTTTTATATTACTTTATTGGACCACCATTGGTCCTGGCTTAGGTTTTGTGTCTGCATATTAAGGAACTGGGGGTGCAGTTGACATGTTATATTATTTGTCCCTTTATACAGACAATTACCTGCCATAGGTGGGCCGTTCCGTTCAGGTCACACAAAAAGTGACAGTATTTCAATGAATGGCATTAAAAGTACTTGAATCCAAATTCACTCCTTGGACTTCAACATAGTTGTGACTGGCATATGTCCTGCCTAGTGTTGCAAATTGTACTTAAGTTCACCTATTGACACTGGGGTACCCTTAAAAAAAGGGCTGCAATCAGGGGGGCACAGGGGGTACAATCCTGGGTCTAAAGGGGGGCCTGGCTGTGCTGCACTTTTCGAATTAGTTCCGGAGACCCAAATAAACCTTTGGAAGATTGATTCAGCAAGTCCTGTGAGTGCCGTTCTTCTGCATTGCTTGTGTTGTTTCCTAGCTTGGGCACCCAGCTGAAACAACTGTCTATGGTGTGCACCTAATATCTCTCTCTATATATATAATTGTTCTGAAAGTACCCGTAATCTTACACTTTGATCCACATGTGGGTGATTTGTCAAATGTTATGTACAATCTTCAAAATGGACCAGCACTCCAATTTTTAAATCACCGATTTATTGAAACATCACTCGTGTACCCAATGTTTTGGCCTTCATCAAGGAACTTGATGTTTGCCATTTATAGAATATGGTGTTTTTGGTCATATTAATTTTTAGGATTTAGTTCTCCTTTAAGATTGTGATGGACAATCACTGCATATATTGGTGGGGAAGCTCTCCAATGGTACAGAATATACCATAACATGGGTTGTGTTAGCAGAAAAAAAGCAGGGTTTTTTTTGCTTTGGTGCTATTCTTATGTCTACCACTAGGGATTTTAATAATGCAAACAAATCCTTCAGCAGAGGTGTCAAATAGCCGCTATCTGGTTACCTGCCCATTGATCTGTTGATAGGTTGCTGGGGAGGGGGTGATATCACTCCAACTTGCAGTTTAGCAGTAAAGAGTGACTGAAGTTTATCAGAGCACAAGTCATATGACCTGAGGGCTTCTGGGAAACTGACAATATGTCTAGCCCCATGCCAAATTTCAAAATTAAAATTTCAGTACAGAATTCAGTCGGAGCAGCACTATTAACTGGTGCGTTTTGAAAAGAAAAATGCTTTCCCACCACAGTATCCCTTTAATCTTAAAAAAAAAAAAGACATTAAGAAGAAATGACATGCTCAAACTAAACGTTTATTGGTTTAATTACTTGGGAATATGGCATTTCTGGTCCAATTCTGTAGCTAGAAAATGTTTTACAATGTTTCTTAACCTAAATTAAAAGTAAACAATAAAAGTAGAATGTGGCTGCTTTTCTCAAGAGTAGTACAAATGCAACTGTGCAAAAAAAAAGTTGTTTTAATTAAACGTGAGACTTGATAAACTGTGTATCCAACCAATTGGATGTTTGCCCCACCCCCAACATTACTGATGCAGCAGCATCTTGGGTGAAACAAGATTTTCATTTTTAGATGCCTTTATAGCACTATAACGTTCATATTTTTGCCTACTATTTTAATCACACAACATAGAAACTATGGGTTTTTTTGTTGTTATTTCTTAAACTAAACAGGGGAAACAGAAATCTACTCTATTCTTGGTCCTTGCAAAGTAGATAATGAGATTACCAGAGCACAGGTAATCCTCCTGCATAATGGACATCTGTTCCACCATGTAACCTAATTCTAAAATCTAAATCAGTCTACCTGTTTAGCTCAAGGAAAAACAAAGAAATATTTTTGAGATTAAAACAATAGGGAAAAAGCTACAAGTCTATACCACTGAAGTCGTTTACTAACACAAGGCAAATTTGCATCTGAATAGTAACCCATGGCAACCATAATCAAAGGTTTTATTTCAATGTTATACCTACAGTCTGCAGAAAATGTTAATCACTCATTGGCTTGCTGTTTATGTTGCCCAGCATTCATAAATGAAGGCAAGTGGTTTCACCTCATACGTGGTGGGCCCTGCAGCTCGCACTCTACAACTCACCTCTTTTTTTTAACATACACACATTTACATGCTGGAGACAGCTGTATATATCAGGGTGCTCTGCTAGAAAATGCATGTGTAATAAAGGACAATTACTAATACACTCAACAGAGATGCTATACTTCAGATGCAAATAGCCAACATTAACAATTTTTGCACCCCTTAATTTGTGCTTACCATGTTCATAAGTCGGTTTGTAACCTCTCACTTTCCAACAAATAACTGTGTATTGTGAGTCACTCACCACTCCAGGTTGGTGGTCCGGGTGCAACACCCCGAACCTGCAGTAAGGGGGAAACCAGACAATCTTCCAAAAGAAAGGCACACACTTCATGAACAGCGATGCAGTTTAAAACAGCTTTATTTCACTAATACATTTCCTGACCCGTTTCGTGTGCCCCCACATGTAGTCATAGGTACTTATGACTAAGTGTATTGGCACACAAAACGCGTCAAGAAATGTATTAGTGAAATAAAGCTGTTTTAAACTGCATCGCTGTCCGGAAGTCAGTGAAGTGTGTGCCTTTCTTTTGGAAGATTGTAATAAAGGACAACCTGAAGAAAGAGAACATCACTCTGTTCAGAATCTATATTGTTTTAAGCATTTTATCATTATTTATTTAAACACCCACCATGCATTTTTTTTAGTAGAGAGAGCAGGAAGTCCTTGAGGGAAATATGAAATTGAAAGAAATATTTCAATTATTATATATATGCAGTATGTATTCATTTTACCAGGCCTTGCATGGACAAAGTTGGTCCCATGTGGTGCACCTGAAATGATAGACTACTCTGCAGTGTGGAGCTCTTAATGAGTCTTTAGTAAAGGATAGCCTTTAGTAAAGGATACTTCAATCATGATTACAAATAAAATAATTGATGGTGGTCCCTTTAGTTTTTGTTGTCTGTTTATTAAACTAGTCCTGAGTATTGGGCATTGAACCCGTAATGCTGGATGAAATAACCCCATGACAGAATAAAGGCAATACCTTATGATAAAAAAGGACAAACCGTAACAGTGAGCAATATACAGCAGTAGATAAGTCATCCCATAATACCTTTATAACACATATTTTGTAATGAATGAAAGCAGCAGTTTTTGACCTTTACTAAGATTTATCCGCATAAAACAACCACTGAGCCTATTACCCCCCCCCCCAAACACACAATTTCTTTGCTTCAACTTACCCATTTGTTCATTATCCTGTACCTTTAAATGGTACAGCCAAAATGTTTCCTCTACGTTGTTAGTAGATGCTAGATTTCAATGTCACTGTTTGGATTTTTTTTTGCTGAATACAGTTTTCATATAAACAGACTGGTGTTTTTTTCAAACAAGACATTATAATAGAAAATTAGGTAATGGGGCATTTACTTTGATTTCAAAATTAGATTATAAAGGAAATCCAGAACCAGTTTTGGGACCATGGAGATTTTATAGCTATCGTTGCATGGGGCACCACTTCCATATTATAGTACTGTCTAAATACTATAAATATAAACGTAAAAATGAATTGAATCACTATAATACTTAATTATATAAAATATTAACATTTTCACTGTAAGAGAACAGAAATTTGCAGTGCAGTCACATACTGGAGTGGTGGTATGGTGTTTACTGAAAAACTCTGTATAGCTACAGAAAAGGATCTCCGCCATTAAAGAATGGTTGGTTAGAATTTTGTTGGTTCAGTATCAGTGTCCAGACCAATTGTGTATATATTTACCAATGTATAAAAATACTTGTTATTATAAAGTGCAAGATGTTTACTCCATATACTAAGATACTCCTCATTAATATACAACCTAACTATACTTTCAGAGAACATGCCAAAGAAAGCTGTAAGCCCAATTTATAGCTGCTTATATAAGAAATACTGTGTAATATGTGTTTCATATTAGAAAGAATGGAAATGAAACCAAATCCGGAAAAAACTAAAAACAGTGAATAGAAATCATCAGCCCTAGTTCTAAAGTTATTTATGCTACTAAATATACCATAACAAGCCATTAAGCCATTATAATAAACAACTAAGGCATCACATTTTATGGTACTTTTATACCCTATATACATCCACCGCACCAACCACATATTCCTAGTTCTGAAACATTTTAAGCTAGGAAGAAAGAAAATGTATTCCAGAACATCATTTTCAATATACCAATATATTATGATGAATGTCTAAATCTAATCATTTTGGTGACTTGTGTAAAGCCACTGAATTGTATAAGGGGTAATGTGCATGTCTAGCAGCTTACCAAAGATTTTGTTCCATTCAAATGCGACTCCAAGCTGTTTAGCTTATATTTGTGGAATTTACATTTTGTAATTTTTGACCAGAGACCAAGATATACAACAAGTGCTTATGGCATCTCTTTTGTCCCAAGAGGTATTTCACTGATGTACAAAAAAATCCCAGCTCTTTACTCCTCTTTTCTTATTTACATTAGGCACCTTCCTACTGTAAACAAGGAGATAGCAGAGATAATGACCTTTAAGGGCATACTGTATATTGATCTAAAAAGAGGTGGCTAGTGGATCAGTCTTGCTCACTTTGTGTACAACCACTGTAGGTCACCAGATGTAGTATGTCTCAATCTGTTACTGCTGTTTATAAAAGTGAATCATCTGTGCAACCACCCTCTAATGCATATCGAAATTCTTGAAGGTTGGAAATGCCATATAAATGAATAAATGCTGCTGCCACAACCAGGACATGGAATATTTGGTGGGACTGGAACTGTGGAGAAAGGAGAAAAAATGTTAACATACCCACTCCTTTATGAGCAATTTATGGAATACATATTTATAAGGCTTGGTTGGAACCATTAAAGCTAATTTTCTCATGAAATATGGTGGGTGATGTTTAAGAGTAATGACAGAATTTTTTGCAGCTCGCAATCTCTGTTACAGCAGGTTAAACTTCCCTGTTTTCCACTCCAGAGGCAACCATGGCAATCACTGGGGAAACATATGTGGAGCGAAGTAGCCTGAAGTTTCCTTACAAAGAAAATTTGGGCAACTTTGTGGCACATATGTTTCCCCACTGCCAATTCCCATGTAAGCTGCTAGAGTGGAAACAGGGGACGTTTTGACACTCAATGCACCAGAGATTAATCATGGACAACAAAATATCCTATAATATTGGTTGGGGGACATTTTGACGCCGCTGAACCCAAGATTAATCACGGACAACAAAAAGCCTGTAATATTGGTTGGTTATGGGTAGTTAAAGGAAAACTATACCCCCAAAATGAATACTCAAGCAACAGATAGTTTATATCAAATTGAATGACATATTAAAGAATCTTACCAAACTAGAATATATATTTACATAAATATTGCCCTTTTACATCTCTCGCCTTGAACCAGCATTTCGTGACTCTATCACCTGACCAGAAATAGCACAACACTAACTGTAACAGGAAGAAGTGAGGAAGCAAAAGGCAGAACTCTGTCTGTTAATTGGCTCATGTGACCTTACATGTGGTTTGCATGTGTACACAGTGAATCTTACAATCTCAGGGGGCGGCCCTTATTTTTTAAAATGGCAATTTTCTATTTATGATTACCCAATGGCACATACTACTAAAAAAGTATATTATTATGATAATGGTTCATTTACATGAAGCAGGGTTTTACACATGAGCTGTTTTACTCAGTATCTTTTAATAGAGATCTACATTGTTTGGGTGGTATAGTTTTCCTTTAAGTATCTCCCACCCAGGCCACATATATTAGCATAGTCAACACCCAGACCTGAAGCTGGTCATATATTGGAAGATTGACTTGTTTGGTGAGGTTGCCTAACAAGCAGATCTTTCCCCCAACATTGCCAAACGATTGGATCACAACAATGAGGATACCGGCCATTGAGGTTAGGACCGCAGTGATGACTTTTTTTTTTTTTTTTTTTTTAAAGAAATGTTAAATGTACTAGCCCTGTAAGATAACACACTAAATGGTATTCTGAAAATCTCCATACACACCCAGATGTCAAATTTGCCAGGAAAGAAACGTTCAGGGATTCGTGCTGCATAAAGTCCAGCTCCTGTTATATACATGACAGCCATTAGAAAGAACCAGCCCATCTGACCCACTGTTGTAGCCTTCACAAAACCTTCTGCAATTGTAAAATGAAGGGTTGGCACAATGCCGCTGAGGCCAAGCCCCAAGAACACACCTATAATTGCAGGACAAAACATGTTACTATGAAGCAATATAGACATCTTTCATTACAACAGGATATCAACACCCACTAATACACGCGTACACATGACATAAGTACATGAGTAGAGAGCATGACAGCGGACACAAATAATCCTAATGCTGGGCTTTATGAAGCTGTTCAGGAAACACATTACCTGCTCTTGTTGGCCTGTGCTTAGGTGTTGAAAAACGATCCCACTGTGCTACAATAATTGCACTAATGCCCAGCACACAGACTATAGACAGATAGATGAGACGTGGCTGTGGAGAGCAGTAGAAGGAGTAATAGAGCCATGGCACAAAGCTTCCCATGATTAACAGAGCAATCCCTGAATAATCCAACCTACAGAACAGAAATTCATTATCACATTCTTGCTTGCAATAAGTGAAACAAACAGACAATATGAGCTTTATTAAGAGATCTATAATAAATGAATTGGGGTTAGGATCAGAATCAAGGGGGGGGGGGCGACAGGTGACTGTCCTGACAGACAAGTTTGGGTGCCACAAAGGAAGGGAGCTTAGTCATTTTTGGCCAGATCAGGGACATGTTCAGTAACAGTATGTGGTGTTGTGGCTCGACCCATGTCAACTTTAAATGGCCAATACAAAAGAATAAAAAATACAGGTTCTGGTCAAGAAGGCAAGGGTGCTGTGACAATGAGGTAAGTTGAGCAACTTGCCTCGGGCAGCAGCAGCCCACAAAATGGCAACTTAAAGAGTGAAAATTCCAATATTTAAATTGGAATTTGCACTATATGCACTAGTGATGCTACCTGCTCCAAAACGAAAAGATTAAGCGAGGGGGGCACCATCGTCTTGGCTGCCTCAGCATAGGGGCCTGAAATGCCCCTGCAAGAAGGCATTTCCAATAAAGGACCTTTCACTGCACTTTCTCTTGCTAAGGTTGGGGTATAATATAAATAGTGATGCGGCCAGGATATCATGTAAATGGGGATGTGGTCAGTTATAAATACCAGGAAATGGAATTAAAGACATAAAATAAAAGAAGTAATATCTCTACAGATCATGCAAGAAACGCATACGCTTTAAATTAAGCATAAGATATACATTTCCCTGCAGCTGTTGAGACACAAGGGTTTTTTTACCATGGTGACACAACTGATGCAGCACCAAGATGCACATAGCATCTGCCCCTGTACACATAACATGTGCAGAACACTCTTACTATCTTGCATTTAATATTCAGCACAACGCATAAAGATGTCCTCTGCACTTAATGCATGCCTATAGTGGGTGCAACTTTGCAATATAAAGGAAAAAGAAACTCAGATTCACTGGGGGGAATGTTAGGCATTCCCCCCAGTCACTAAGCTTGATTAAAAAAGGAATCAGCAGGGGGGTGTAGCTGCCATTTTACTCAACTTTCCCATGGCTCTTTATCAGACTCTTGCATCTGAAAATAGCGTTTTCCCCCAGGATTGGTGCATTTTTTTTTCCAAAAAGGAGGACCGGCCCAGGGATAAAAATGTGTTGATTCTATTAACTGGGGGTGCCTAGACTATTGGCCTTACACATTTCTTATACTTGTTATTAATATCATTATTATTATTATTATTAAGCCTATACTCTGTGTTGGGCTGGTAGCTATACTCTGTGTTGGGCTGGTAGCCACCAGAGATGTAGTAACCACACAAGAAATAATAGTTTTAAGACATGAATTATATATTGCCACTCATAATACAAATCTATTTGGCAAGTTCTGGAACCCATTTTCTACCTCCACTTACTTTGAGAAGGTGCGAGATACTTTCTCAGAGTGACAATATACTGTGTGAAAAAGCCAAGAGAAGCTGAGGCACAATACAGCACCTAGAAAGAACATTCCAAATACAACCTTCTCTTGCAAAGGAGCCATGAAGTACATGTTGGGTCGGAGCATAGTTAGAACACCCAGGAAAAGAAAAAGTACAAAACCTGCAGGGAAGACAAGTTTCCATTACAGTTCACACGCAAGAAGGAAAAAAATTACTTCTGCACAAAACATTGTTATAATGACAAGTTCAAATTAGTGTATGTTATTTGTCACTACATGGAAGTTACATAGCAGCAAAAGATGAACTGCATGCAAAAAAGATACACATTTCAAGTACTGGACTAGACTATATAGTCCAGACATTCTCAATCTTAACAGGAATATGGGAATACAGGGAATACTACTGAACCACCGTTTGACACAATATAGAAAGAAGAATGTATTTGATTGTGCTTTTAAACCCAAGTTGTCTAATCAGCAGTCTTGGGAGTGAGTGAGTGAGCTTCAATCTATTCAATGATAATCAAACTTGTTGCTTCCCGGGATACCAGCCCTCTGAATACACGTCTCACGCTAACATGCTGTTCATGTGGTTTCAGTTTGCTTATGGGTAAATGTCTTGGCAATTTCATACCTAGCAAATGAGTCCATATGTTTCCAGTCTCTGTGTGTATACGGAAAATGCTTCTGAAACATGCTCTGAAAGATGGCATTGGAGGACGGTGTCCATGTAAAAGGTAGTCATTATCTTTCAGCCAGTCAGGAAGCACATCATATGGGATGACCCTCCAGCGACCTTCCCACACCTAATCAAGGGGAAAAAAAGAGACACTGTTTACTTATAAGTGATAAGAATGTTATTTTACAGTGCCCTCTAAATTTGTCCATATGCCTTGTTTGAATAGAAAGATCAGTATCTGCCACCAAATTCAGTAAGGAAAATGGTCACCAAAAGGTACCAAAAATGTGATACCAAACATTGAAAACCCCCTTGATGGTCTGGTACGCTCATGGTAAGTTATACAGTGAACACTGCATAAATGGACCATCTGCAGCAAACCACTGAAATGTATAGTATAATGTACGAATATGATCGGAATTATGCATTCCCTGTCATTTGTAGCTTTCCTGCGATTGTACATGCTGAAAATTTTATTAATAATGGTTTACTAAATTTACTAAATGGTTTACTAAAAGGACCCATTCAGTTTTTGAGATGTTTGACAAAGCTATATAACTGAGACTAATTATGGATATAAAAAAAAAAATTTTTTTTATATATAATTCATACCAGAGTAAAATGAGGGAAATCCTATCTATTTCTGACTTTTTCACAAGACATTACTTGGTAACGCATTTAATGAATTTAATGATCAAATTTCTGCTTGCAGCTATTTTTACATATATAATGCTTCCCAAATGTGGAATGACTGCTTGTGTAAAGAACTAATCTATATAAGATTAACCACAGGGAAACTGAAGCCCTGAACATTGATTGCAGGTCTTTATAAAAATACACTTAGAGGGACTGCGTCGGCTTGGAGGCAGACACACAGAGCAGATTTTGGTGTGGAAATGAGTACACAGGAGGGAGCAGAGGCCAGTGGATCTGCTGATTCTGGAGAATCTCAAGGAATAGCTCCCATCTGCCAGCGGCCTTACTTCTTTCCGTTACACAGAATTCTACTTTCTCTGTCAGATAATGTGTGAGCAAGCGCCAGCACACAAAAAACACCTGAAGGTAAAGGGTATTAAATGGAAATATTTTTTTATTTATAACTGAGAAGTAATAAATGTATCAATGTATTCAGAACTTTAAAATATTATCCCTTGGGAATCCACTGTGCAATACCTGGGCCCTGTATGAATACAGCAGCTGAACAATCATTTATACTGAGTAACATAATATGACGAACTAGAACTGCAGGCAATTTTCTAAGCAATTGTTGAAGAGGAGTAAAAAAAAAAAAAATGTAATTCAGAACTGGACTTACAAGTCTAAAAAAAACTGTCAGAATAAAGCCATGAGATTCGCAAACTGCTACTTTGCATGTTTATAAACACAAAGTTGCCAGAGGCATTTTACACTTTTATTACTATAAACAATTAACTCCTCCTCTATGTGCCCTCTTTTTGTTTTGAAACAAAAGTTGATACTTGCTTTGAAGGGATAGTTTACCTAAACAAGATGTATTGATTTTGCAGGACTGTGCATGCTCAGTATGGTCACCCTTTACACTGATCCTATACCAAACTGCACAATCTATTCAAATGTATTTGAGTTAACATTATTTTTTACAGTGGAGAAAATGTTTCCCAGTATTACAACCAGAGATTGGCAAGGTTCTTTAAAGCTGCCTTCTTGCCTTGCCAATTTAGGATATGATGAGGCAAAAATGGAAGCCTCATTGGCGTGCCCGATCCCCCAACAGAGGAACTTTTTTTATTAAAAAAACATATGCGGGGGATAAGGAAATGGCTACAATATATGTTGCAGTCTTGCTACTGCGACTCGAGCACATTTTATATAAATTATATAAATATATATATATTTTACAGCCATGGGATCAGTTATCCAAAAACCCGTTATCCAGAAAGTCTATCTTATGGAAAGGCCATCTTCCATAGACTACATTTTATCTAAATAATCCACATTTAAAAATGATTTCCTTTTTCTCTGTAATAATAAAACAGTACCTTGTACTTGATCCAAACTAAGATATAATTAGGGAACTGTGATGGGTATATTAGGGGCTTCTGTGTTTGGAAGCCAGAGTTCCCCTTTAATCATAGGCAAGCTAAGGCTATTTCCATGTTTACCTAATAAACTACAATCTTTCAACATGTCTGTCTGGAAGACTGCTCTTTGAGTGCCTGCTCTACTACCACACGGCTTTGATCTGCTCCCTCAGAGGAAGAAAATAGGCCAGGACCTGGATCCAAACTTCTCATCCCGCACTCCCCTTTAGTCTGCAAGTAAATTAATTGGTGGGTCTTATAAAACTTTCTCAAACTTTTCTGGAAAAATGTGAACGGAGGTGGGCTGGTGCGTTTCCATTGTAGAATTATTTTTTTGTTTTTGCTGCTTCTAATATAATTGTCAGAAGTTTTTTACTGCCTTTTGTTAATTGCTACTGGGTATAAGAATTAAATATTGCCCATTCAGGAGACAGTGGAAAATAGTTCACTAGAGCATTCGTGGCCCAATCTCTTTTTGTCCAAAAAGTTTTTATGAGTGGGCAGTCCCATAGGCAGTGGAACAAGTGTGGCTTCTGTGTTGTGCACTTTGGCAAGTTAAGTTGATATTAAGATATATTAGGGGTCTACGATGTGGGAACAGATAACCCCTGTGAAGATTTTTCAGAATCATTTTAGTGTAAGCGGCCACTTTTATGGAAGAAGTTGTGTCTCGTGTTGTCTTCAAGATTTCAGGTATGGTTAGGGTGGTGAGTTTCATTTGCTATTGTGATGCCATTGTGAATCTTATAGGCTCCTGCAATAGCTCTGGAAGTGATATTTTTGGCTAGTAAGAAATCATCTAAATCATTGTTCCAGTCCATATCCACTAGGGCATGCCGTACTTTAGCTCTTAGCATGGTAATAGGAGAAGATATGTGTGTTTATCATTGGAAATTATGTGGTTGCCTCTGCTATGCTCAGTGCTTTCCTCCTGGCCTTAGAGAGTAGTTGACCAACTCGATTCAATATAGAGTACATTTATATTTCCTGTTTTCTGTACTTCCATTACAACTGCTACTAAATGTATTCTACATAATTCTATAACATTGGGCTGCAGAAAGGCTAGCATTGCTGCCTTGCATTGTCCTGAATCTGGGCAATAACTGCAAAGAATTTACTCTAGGTACTCTGTTTCCTTATATACTATAAAAACATACAGGCAGGTTAAATGGGTACAGATGAACTTGACCCTACTATTTGTGTATGTGGTTTGTGCAGTTGTGATAGACAAGCTCTGCAAACTGCTAAGTAACTGGTCAGCAGTACATCAATAAAGATAATAACAATATTATCAGTACTTAATTTAAGGTAGCACATAGGTTGATAAATCTATTCGGTGCCTGTTTGAATACACTATTCTAATAGGGCAATTTCTTAGACAAATTCCTATGTGGTTATCCATTTTCTTAGGTTACAATTACCTTCCAATAGCAACTCATAGATCATTCTATTGATGTCAGGGAATCAACCTGTAAATATACCTACATTTGGTCTAGCTGATCAACACTAATAAAATACTTTATGTTTTACAGCTCTTACAGTTGCACAGGGTTAACAGATCTTATCTGAAAACACCTGCTACCTGCCATGGATTGCATGATAGAAAGTTTAAAAAAATGTCATTGAAATCTTCAAGATATCTTTTTCCGTTACAATTTTAGACTCTCTGGAAAAGAAGTGTAATAATAAACATATAAAATGGTTCTTTAAGCAATTAAGGCTACTTGTGTGTGTGTGGCTATATCCAGAAAGAAAAATTCTTAAAATCTGATAAATCTGCTCTTAAAGTGCTTACACTTCTCATAAAAAGCAATTACATTTCTTCTGCATCCCTTTGGAGTGTGAGCAACGTTTCCTGGCTCTGCAGGAACGCTGCCTAAGGTGAGGTTCAAAGCACTTTGTACAAAGAAATAAGGGCTGATAACACGATCACAACAAGGGACAGTAGGTAATACCCCTCACTAACTGTTTTACCATGAACAAATAATATTGAGACATACAAAACAAAAAGGCCAATATGTTTCCTTACCTTGTACACAAATTCTTCCATCTTTTCCATGGCATGATGGGCTTGAAGAGGCAAAGTCAAAACCCTCACTTCTTCCTCTTCCTCATCTTCCTGAGACACTTTTCCTGCTTGATTATCATCTCCCTACAGATCACAGCATGAAATACCAGTGTATCACCAATGTAAAGCAACTAAATGTTACAAACTATCAACTAACTTTCTGTTAATACAGACTATACATTTGTGGGTTACAAATGTGTGATAGGATTGAAGACGTAAAGAAAAAAAAAAGCATAAGCAGATTCAGCTCAAAGAACTAAGGTGCCTGTACAAAATATAGAGCTTTTTTAAAAAATTGTTAGTTTACTGCCACATGTGATATGTTCCAACATTCCACTTTGCTGAGGCTACAAAACAGGAACAGGTGCAGAGGCAAGGACAAAGCTGGGCCACTTGATTTAGTACAACCAACTTTCACCAAGTGGCTAATGTGTCTAGCTATGTGCCTGCCTCTTATTCCTGGTTGCGTTCCACTGCCTTTGCTGAAATGATGGGACCCACATATGTTTTAGCGAGTCACTCAATATTCACTTGTTTTATTATTATCATGTTACAAATCAGCAGAAAAACATGAGTTTATTTTTTTACACATACATTGTTGGCTTACTAATACCTTGTACATATGCATAACGGAGGCAAAGTTGTGAAATGCTCATGAATTTTAATAAAAAAAGTAATTGATTTTGTGCTGAAATAGACAAATCAAAACTTATTTTTAATACATACACTAGAAGAGGTCTGTCCGATTCTGTCTCTTCCGGTTTCCAGGAGAGGACCCAATTCAGTAAGTTCCAAATCATCGGCTTCTCCTCTGCTACTGCTGCTGCTGTTGCTGTTGCTGTTGCTGGACGGGGCACTTTCCTGCCCTGATGACAACGGCTTGCAAGTGGCCATTGAATTAATGTCTAGGATAGGATCAGGAAATGCAAGTTAAACTGATTCCTTGTACTCTTCTGGAAAGAGGGAGGAGTAAAAATTCTTAACCTGAAAATTAGAATATAAATACACTTAATCAATGCATAAACATATATGCAGTAAAACCTACAAAGTGAATTATAAAATGTATATATACATATTTCCAAATAAATCAGATCATATAAGGGAAAATTTTGGCTGCTGACCTGACAATTGGCCTGTGTTTGGATCTAATACAATTGTATTGCTGATCAATATCTAATAAACAGATCAGATATTATTTGAGTATGCTGGAAAATCCCACTGAGTAAGAACTGCACTGCTTTTGGATGTCTTGTTCGTAAGGCTATGGACACACGTGCGCATATGTGAAGTGTTTTTGGCACAGTTCGCACTGCGGCTGACCGCATCGTATTTACGCATGCCAAAAAATTGGTTCTGTGAGGTATATAATTAAGTTAGAATTAATAATGCCTTGCTCCCTTCACCCTTTGCTGAAACGGTTTTGTTTTCAGAAGCTCATTGTACAGCAGGATTGGTACATGGACAATTTAATTTGCTAGGACCAAACATGGACCAGCTTCAATTTCCTTGTTTAGTTTACGAAATAACAAAATCTATAGATTGCATATGGTTAAATCAATAGGCAAAAAGTATGTTTAACACAAGTCTTAACTAAAACTTAACTCATGTTGAAAAATAGGTATACTGTCCCCTTTAAATGCATTAGCAAGGGATCCAATCTGTAATAAGTCCCCACACACTGTGAATTCATTAATTGTTTCACTTTCTAAACTGATGAGCAAGTCTCTGAGCTGCCAGAATTAGCAAAACTGGACAAGGAAGAGAACATGGGCTAAGAAAATTTGTTTCATCCTAAAACATTCTGCAACATAGTATTACAGCTTTAGAAAAGATCATTGTAAGTTTTTATTTTGGTCATTTTCATAAAGCATACTAGGGGGGTTATTTACTAAAACTCAAATTTTTCTAGTCAGGTTTTTTGGGGCAAAAATTCTAATTGTTTTGTGGAAAAAAAAAACCTTGAAAGCCTCAAATCTGAAAATCCAAGATCTCAAACCTGTCAATGTCACGTATAAGTCAACGGTTGATATCCCTATCTCAATTTGAAGATAAAGTGGTTTGGGATGGGTTTAGCCTGATAATACGAAAAATTCAGCGTTTTTGGCGCATAACCCGAAAAAATCAAGCAATTCAGGAGAAATGTTCGAAAAAATGCGTAAGATTTGGGATTTCTCACGATTTTATCAAGTTTTTCCCCAATCTGTTTTATTCAAGTTATTTTAATAATAAATAAGGCAAAATCCTGGATGGGAGTTTGGTCAAGCTTTGCTTGATAAAAAAAAAATGAGAAGTTCGGATTTTAGTAAATAACTCCCTAGATGTAGTTGTTAGCATTACCTGTTTGAAGTTAGAAAGCTGGCAATTCTTATTTCTTAAACCTATCCTTAAAAAAAGTTTTACCTTGAAATGATTTTCATTTTTAACATACTAAACCGAATCATAGAAAACAATTAACATGAGACACAGTATCCTTTCTAAGCCAAATCCTGGACTGTAAAACAGACATTAAGATATAATCTGTCACAGTCAAAAACACAGCTTTAGCTCGTTTTCTAAATCAAGACCATTAGATTTATGTTGAAAAAAAAAAAGAGAGTAAATATACTTGATGTAGAGAGTAATATTCTGAGACAATTTGTTATTTGTTTTAGTTTTTTATTTGTGGTTTTTGCATTACTTCGCTTTTTATTCAGGAGCTCTCCAGTTTGCTATTTCAGCCATCTAGTTGCTAGGGTTCAAATTCCCCAAGCAACCATGCATTGATTTGAATAAGAGACAGGAATATAATTAGGGGATGGTCTAAATAAAAATATGAGGAATACAAAGTAACAATAACACTAAATGTGTAGGCTTACAGAGCATTTGGTTTTAGATGGGGACAGTGACTCCCATTTCAAAGCTGGAAAGAGTCAGAAGAAAAAGGCAAATAAAATAAACATTTTATGATAAAACAAATATTCTTAGTCGAGTTGCTCTCTTTCAAGATGTTATAGCTTCAATTTGTTAAACAACAGGTTCATTAAAACACCAAGACATGCTATTTCTAAGACCAAATAAAAAAACATCCACTCACGGGTATTTTTACCGGAGTTCACGGCAGCCAGTTCCGTGTCTTCAGTAATCTGAGAATGAGACCGGTGGAGTGGCGACAACTGCGCATGGGCCAAAATGGACAGACATTGCTGAAGCAGCGGAAAAAGACGCAAAGACCCGGAAGATAGCTGCCGTAAACTCCGATCCCTGAATCTGCACTGAGGTGTAAGTAAAACGTTAGGGGCATTTGCCGGGGGTAGCAGCTAGGCTGGGGTTGAGGAGGGGGGGGTCTATATGGGATAGGGGGTAGTTGTTTCTCCTTTAAAGGGGCAGTAGCCTCCTTCAAAAAACAGGTTTTCAGCTAAACTGCCTTTTTTTTTTTTATTTTAGCAAATATGTATGGATTTTGTTATTTCTTGCACTAAACAGGGTAAAATCTGAACCTAAAGTCACATTCTACTTCCTGATCCCTATGAGTCCAATCAAAACAAATCAGCAACAGTGACAAGCACTCTATATACAGCCAATCAAGCTACAGAAGAGAAGAATGGGGTTTATCTATACATACAGGTTTATTTATACAGATGGGCTCTTTTTGGACTGCTGAGTAGTTATCATCAGCATCATTATTAGCCCAGCAGGGTGTCAGTCAGCAGCCCCAATCATGACCTGCAGAAAAGTCGAAGGAATACAAACCAGTGGTGCCAAATATGCTGTTGTTGTTGTTCATATGATGAAGGTGATTATATTCTAGTGCGGCATTCTTTTTTAACCCAATTCCTACTTACTCTAAATCATACCGCTCGACAGTCCCGATATTTTTAATACAGCCCACTGCCCAAATCACTGGTTAAAAGTACCGCAGCGCCGTTCACATTTAGTTCCTCGAATCCTTCCGGACAGCTAATCCAGATGTCACAAGCCTCTTCTCGCGAGACTGTGCAGACACTCCACGTATGTAAGCGCAGTGACGTTGCACGTAGCTGCTTTTGAGGAAGGAATTGAGCTTGTTGTTGTTGAAGGGCAAGCTGGTAGAAACAGGCGGCAGCCTGTGTTGATAGTGACCCCTAGAGTCTCTGCTGCCAATAGTTCATCATGTGTGCCCACAGTTTCTATTTCTTCCCAGAAACAAAAAAATAAAAACTTTTTTAATGGTTTCAGACTGCACATGCAGCGACCAGAGCTCTGTCTCCCAATCTGACCAAAAAGGGAAGAGATTATGGGGGAAATTCACTAAAGGGGGAAGTGACTAACGTTAGCGAAAATTCGCAAGTGTGAAGTAATTTCGGGACTTCACCGAACGGGCACAGGCGTAACTTCGCTAGCGAAGGAGATAGACTCTATCGCTATATCGCACTCTTACGCCAGGCAAAGTTTCGCTCTGGCGAATGAGCGTTACTTTGCAAATTCACTAAGATGCGCCTTTTACTCAACGTTACCTGTTCCGCCAGACTTGCCTCTGCCAGCTCAGACCAGGCGAAGTGCAATGGAATGTATAGGGCTTCTTCAATTTTTAGTTAAAAAATTTTCTAAGTCCCAAAAAACGCTGACGTCTTTTACTTTTTCAGGGTGATAGGCTGCAAAAGATCGTAAATTTTTTTTGGGTACCCCCATACATTTCCAAACATATGGCACATAAACTATATACTGGCCACATGTGTAGGGCAATATAACAACTCTATTTTATTTTATTAAGGTTCCCTGGGCTTGTGTAGTGTAATGTATTTGCTGCAACATACAGTATATGTCCATTCAACTTTTACTTCCAGCCTTATGCCAATTAGCCAAGGCTAGCGCAACTTCGCTTCACGTGGCGCAGTAATGCTAGCGCAACTTTGCCAAAGTTCGCGCCCTGGATGCAAAATCGGATTTTAGTGAATTGGCGTTGTCCTGTCGAATCTACACCTGGCGAATTGTTGTGATGTGAGCGAAGCCGGCACTGGCAAATTTTCAGAGGTTACTGAATTTGCCCCTATGAGCCAACTAGGGACAGATTTTTCATAATTTGGAGTAAATTTGGCAGTAGACAATGGGTGAAATTACTCTGGTCCTAACTGAAGTTTGCATGTTCCCTGACACTTCTACAGCAGAAAGGGGGTCCAGGGTCCAAAAAGTGCATCTGTGAGGACTGGTGCTGTTTTTAAAAAAATGTATTTCGAAATTTGTGTATTAGGCTCGTTTCAGGCATCAGAGCCTGCTAGTGTTTTTTGTGTGAACAAGGTCATTTATGGACAGAACAAAGGATAATTTAGTAGATGACTAAAATCTCGTGCTAACTGAAGGGTTTCCGGTTCCCTGACCATTTCGCAAAGTTTTGGGGTGCGTCGGCAAAAGAGAAATTAGCTATTTTTTGCAAACCTTGGCATTACAACAATGATATCTTCTCTCTAATTGGTTCCCTTTTGTAAACCTTTGACACTGCCTTCCTATACCACCCCTTCATGACCTGCTTAATAATAAAGTTGTTACACTTTCTATCCTCAACGTACAATTTTGAGCAAAGAGAAATGCCTGCTAGCCAACAGTTCATAGACACCTTTCAGAAACCCTTCCTTCTTTATTTCTTTTTAACCCTTCAAGTGCCAGCAGAATTTTGCATTTCATTTGCACTCAGTACCAGATGTTTTTTGAAGATTTTGTGCTCTCTAATTTTAGGGACATTTCCTGGGGGGGGAGGATTTTTAATTTACCTATACATTTTGGGGAAGAAGAACCTGAGCTTCTAAATCTGCCTGAAGTTTTGTGTGTTTCCACTTCTGAAAATTGAAATTTTCACCAAAAAACAGAAAAATATTTAATTTTATGCACAAAAGTTGAATTGATTTGGAAAGCCTCAAGTGTCTTGAATGTGTCAATTCCAGATATGTATAGTTTTATGAAGATTCCAGACTTCTATAGATCAAAAACACCCAGCAGTAAATTACAGAATTTCAAAGCACTACAATAGAATATGGTTTACTATGGATTCCAAAACCAATACATCCTGTAACAGTAGGTTTACCCCAGGAAACCATATATTTTTGAAAAGTACAGAGTCTGTCAAATCCAAAATGGGTAACCATGTCTTTCTACTCCTAATTACCGAACATCAAAGTGTTTCTGAATTTCATGATTTCTATAAAAATGTATGAAAACTTGGGAGAAATCACCTCAAAACTTTACCTTTGTAAATTTGTATCTTCCACATAGCATTGGGTACCTAGAAAAAACATTCTAAATATGGATACCAGCGGTCGACTGAACAGTTTGATGCCCATTGTGCATTGGATTATCAAATTATCTGGCATTTAGAGACCCCAAAATGAAGCTAATGCATACATTTTGTCCTGGAAGACACATCAGCTACTGAATAAACACATTCATGTAAATCAAAAATCTATTTCTTTCTACTTCAAACTACTGAGTCACAATGCTTTCCCAAAAGTGTTTTGATGAAATACTTGAAAATCGACTCAGCTTCCACTTTCTAGCATCTTATTTCACACATAGCATTAGGTACCAAGAAAAAACATCCTAAATATGAACTCCAGGGGTCCACTTTACAGTTTGATGCCCATTGTGCATAGGATTACCAAAGTAATGGTTTAGAGACTCCAAAATGAAGTTAGCACATTCAAATTGTCCTGGAAGTCACTTGAAACAACACATTTACTACATTTTTTGCAAGGTAAAAACACAAAATAATACATTGACCCCCCCAAAACCATATATTTTTAGTACACATTCAGACAAATCCAAACTGGATAACCATGACTTTCACAATACTTTCCCTGAATTTTAAGTTTTGAGAAAATAGCTAAAAATTGCCTAAAAGCTTCCACTTTCTAGCATCTTATCTCCCACTTAGCATTAGGTACCAAGAAAAAAACACCCTAAATATTAATGCTAGAGGTCTACTTAACAGTTTGATGCCCAGTATGCATAGATTTACCGAACTATGTGGTGTACAGAGACCCCCAAATGCAAATAATTCATATACATTTTCACGACTGACACTTTGCAATATAAGCACCCAGTGTGTGTATTATGTGCCATAAGACCACCTAACAGTACGGAGAACCCAGAAAACCATATATGTTTAAAAAAATACACACGACAAATCTAAAATGAGTAAATACGTCTTTCTACTGCTAACTACTGAGCTGCAAAGCAATGCTGAATGTAACAGTTTTTATGAAATTTCTTAAAAATAGTCACACAGCTTGCATTTTGGCCCTTTATATGCCCCACATTTCATAACATAGCATAAAACATCCTAAATATGAATGCCATGGGTCTACTGAACACTTTGATGCCCAATATGCACCCAAATTAAAATAGTTCATATTAAATAGTTCATATTAATTCTCATGGCTGATACTGTGGGTGCTGCAATATAAGAACCAGTATATAATAAAGAGGTCTAACGAACGGTATAATGCCCAGTATGCGTAGATTTGCTAAACTTATGTTGTGTACAGAGACCCCCAAATGCAAATAATGCATATAAATTTTCACGGCTGACACTCTGCAATATACACCCAGTGTATATTATGTGCCATAGGACCCCCTAACAGTACAGAGACCATAGAAAACCATATATTTTCGGAAAGTACACATTCTAACATCTAAAATGGGTAAATACTTTTTTCTACTGCAAACTACCAATCTGTAAAGCTAAGCTGAACGTAGCGATTTTTATGAAATTTCTGAAAATTGTCACAAAGCTTGCATTTTAGCCCATTATATTCCCCACATTTAGTAAAGTATCAGCATAAAACATCCTAAATATGAACTCCAGGGATCTACTGAAAAGTTTGATGCCCAATATGCATAGATTTCCCAAATTATGTGGCATGAATATGAATTTTCCCTGCTGACAATATGGCTGCTGCAATATAAGCACCCGGTATGTGTATTATGTGCTATAAGATCCCCTTACAGTACGGAGACCTGAGAAAACCATATATTTTTGAAAAGTACACATTCTAACAAAATGGCTAAATAAGTCTTTCTACTGCAAACTACCAAACTGCAAAGCAATGCTGAACATAGCAGTTTTTATGAAGTTTATGAAAATATTCACAAAGCTTGTATTTTAGTATTTGATGCCCAATATGCATAGATATACCAAACAATGTGGCGCACAGAGACCCAACAAATGGATATATAGCAGACAAAATTCCCACGGGCAAAACAAAACCTAACAAAACCACAAAAATTTATGTGTTTTTTTTACCTAGTGTAATTAGCAGTCAGAATCACATTTTGAATATTTAGCTTAGCCAAATATGGACAGAAATACTTGAACAACACCCATGCAGAGCTAAAAATGCAACAAACTGGTTAAAAATTTCAAGAAAACGGCTAAAAATGCACCAATATCACCAAAATTACAATATAATCACAGAAATAACATAAAAAAGGTATTGCACAGTGCAGTTAGTGAAACGCTTTCGAAATGGCAATAAAAAAGGTTCAAAATTGTGTGTGTGCAATTGTGTCTTCACTTGGCAAATTGCATGTTATGTGTCTGTGTGTGCATGGGCAAGTGTATGTGTGCTGTGAATGTGTGTGACCCCCAATCACCCAAAAATGTATGCATGTGTGAATGTAAGTGTGAATGTAAGTGTGTAGTAGTGTAATAATTGTGTGTGTGGGACACTAACCCAGGATGGCAGGCTGAGGATCCATCCAGGAGAGCTGGAGAGGGTACAGGAACTGGGAGAGACCGTTTTCTGCGTTGGATCCAGTGGGGGGTGGATGTCCAGGAAGTGCGGGCAGCAGCAGGATATGTGGATTCCTCATTGCCTGAAGCTGCCTTGGGTCCCCTGGGCGATGGCACCCCATGGGCTACTGGTTTCCTTCTTCTGCTCTTTGCCTAGGGGCTGGGGAATGAGAGGGGACAGAGAGAGCAGCTTGTAAATACGCTCCCCAAGCTGTAGATTGTAGAATCTATGATCTGTGGCACTTGAGTCCTTTTACCTACAGATTGTAAATTCTATGTGGCACTTAACCCTTTAAGTGCCAGCAGAATTTCACAAATGCCAGCCATTTTTTAAACATTTGTGCTCTCTCACTTTAGGGGCATTTTCTGAGGGGAAACCTATAGTTTACCTAGGAAAACTATACATTGTTTTTTTCGGGAGAAACTGAGCTTTCTAAATCTGACTGAGTTTTCATGTTTTTCCACCTCTGCAAAAAGATTTATAGCGCTAAATACAAAAAAAATGAAAAATTTCTATTTTTCACAATATATCATTTATACCAGAAAAATATTTAATTTTACGCATGAAAATCCAATACCCAATATGTATAGTTTTAGGCAAATTTAGGACTTCTGTACAGCAAAAACTCCTGGCAGTATATTACCGAATTTTGAAAGCAGAAGGCAGAAAACGGCATACTTTAGATTCCAAGGCCACAAAATCCTGAAACATTAGATTTACCCCAGAAAAGTATATATATTTTTGAAAAGTACACATTCTGCTGATTCCAACTATTTTTCTCTACTCCTAACTACCAAACATCAAAGCTTGCTGAATGTAGTAGTTTTTATAAAAATATATCAAAATTCTGAAAAATCACTTCAAAGGTTTTATTTTGCTGCTCCGCATATCCCACACTGTAATAGGTACCAAGAAAAAGCACCCTGAATATGAACTGAACAGTTTGCTGCCCATTGTGCATAGGTTTACCAATTTATCTGGCATTTAGAGACCCCAATATGAAGTTAGCACATCCAAATTGTTCAGGACTTTACTTCAGCTACTGAAAAATCAGCACGTTGACTGCATTTTTCTGTGGGGTAAAAACACATAAATACAGTGGTGTGAAAACTATTTGCCCCCTTCCTGATTTCTTATTCTTTTGCATGTTTGTCACACTTAAATGTTTCTGCTCATCAAAGATAACATAATTGAACACAAAATGCAGTTTTTAAATGAAGGTTTACGTTATTAAGGGAGAAAAAAAACTCCAAATCTACATGGGCCTGTGTGAAAAAGTGATTGCCCCCCTTGTTAAAAAATAACTTAACTGTGGTTTATCACACCTGAGTTCAATTTCAAAGGTTATAAAGCCATTTCTAAAGCTTTGGGACTCCAGCGAACCACAGTGAGAGCCATTATCCACAAATGGCAAAAACATGGAACAGTGGTGAACCTTCCCAGGAGTGGCCGGCCGACCAAAATTACCCCAAGAGCGCAGAGACAACTCATCCGAGAGGCCACAAAAGACCCCAGGACAACATCTAAAGAACTGCAGGCCTCACTTGCCTCAATTAAGGTCAGTGTTCACGACTCCACCATAAGAAAGAGACTGGGCAAAAACGGCCTGCATGGCAGATTTCCAAGGCGCAAACCACTTTTAAGCAAAAAGAACATTAAGGCTCGTCTCAATTTGCTAAAAAACATCTCAATGATTGCCAAGACTTTTGGGAAAATACCTTGTGGACCGACGAGACAAAAGTTGAACTTTTTGGAAGGTGCGCGTCCCGTTACATCTGGCGTAAAAGTAACACAGCATTTCAGAAAAAGAACATCATACCAACAGTAAAATATGGTGGTGGTAGTGTGATGGTCTGGGGTTGTTTTGCTGCTTCAGGACCTGGAAGACTTGCTGTGATAGATGGAACCATGAATTCTACTGTCTACCAAAAAATCCTGAAGGAGAATGTCCGGCCATCTGTTCGTCAACTCAAGCTGAAGCGATCTTGGGTGCTGCAGCAGGACAATGACCCAAAACACACCAGCAAATCCACCTCTGAATGGCTGAAGAAAAACAAAATGAAGACTTTGGAGTGGCCTAGTCAAAGTCCTGACCTGAATCCTATTGAGATGTTGTGGCATGACCTTAAAAAGGCGGTTCATGCTAGAAAACCCTCAAATAAAGCTGAATTACAACAATTCTGCAAAGATGAGTGGGCCAAAATTCCTCCAGAGCGCTGTAAAAGACTCGTTGCAAGTTATCGCAAACGCTTGATTGCAGTTATTGCTGCTAAGGGTGGCCCAACCAGTTATTAGGTTCAGGGGGCAATTACTTTTTCACACAGGTTTGGATTTCTTTTCTCCCTAAATAATAAAAACCCTCATTTAAAAACTGCATTTTGTGTTTACTTGTGTTATCTTTGAATAATAGTTAAATGTGTTTGATGATCAGAAACATTTTGTGTGACAAACATGCAAAAGAATAAGAAATCAGGAAGGGGGCAAATAGTTTTTCACACCACTGTATATATGTTTACCCCCCCCCCCAAAACCATATATTTTTGGAAAGTACACATTCTACCGAATCTAAAATGGGTACCCATGCCTTTCTGCTCCAAACTACCAAGTCGCAAGGCTTTTCCAAAATTGTCGGTTTTGTTGAAATATCTGAAAATTGCCTCAAAGCATCAAATTTCCAGCACTATATTGCCCTTGAATCATTACGTACCAAGAAAAAGCACCCTAAATATGATTGCCAGGGGTCCACTAAACAGTTTGGTGCCCAATGTGCATAGGTTTAGCAAAGTATCTGGCATTTAGAGACCCCAAAATTAAGTTAGCGCGTACAAATAGTCCTGTGGGTAACCAGCTAATGAAAAATCAACACATTGACTGCATTTTTTGTGGGGTAAAAACACAGAAATATATGTTTACCCCCCAAAACCATATATTTTTGGAAAGTAAACATTCTACCGAATCTAAAATGGGTACCCATGCCTATTCTGCTCCAAACTACAGAGTCGCAAGGCTTTCCTAAAATTGTCAGTTTTGGTGAAATATCTGAAAATTGACTCAAAGCTTCAACTTTCCAGCACTATATCACCCATGAATCATTACTTACCAAGAAAACACACCCTAAATATTATTTCCAGGGGTCCACTGAACAGTTTGGTGCCCATGGTGCATAGGTTTACCAAAGTATCAGGCATTTAGAGGCCCCAAAATGAAGTTAGCACATACAAATAATCCTGTGGGTAATTTCAGCTAATGAAAAATCAACACATTGACTGCATTTTTTGTGGGGTAAAAACACAGAAATATATGTTTACCCACCAAAACTTTATATTTTTGGAAAGTACACATTCTACCGAATCTAAAATGGGTCCCCATGCCTTTCTGTTCCAAACTACTGAGTCGCAAGGCTTTCCCAAAATTGGTGGCTTTGGTGAAATACCTGAAAATTGCCTCAAAGCTTCAACTTTCCAGCATCGTATTGTGCATGTATCATTACCAGCATAAAACATCCTAAATACGAATGCAGAGGGTCTACTAAACAGTTTGATGCCCAATATGCATAGATTTACAAAACTATGTTGCATACAGAGACCCCCAAATCCAAATAGGGTGTATGAATTTTCATGTATGACACTCTGGCTACTACAATATAAGCACCCAGTATGTGTATTATGTGCCATGAGACCTCCTACCAGTATGGAGACCCTAGAAAACCATATATATTTCGAAAGTATACATTCTGATGAATCTAAAGCAGGTAATGACATCTTTCTACTGCAAACTACCAAACCGCAAAGCTATGCTAAACATAACGCTTTTTTTTAAAATTTCTGAAAATAGTTACAAAGTTAGCATTTTACCCCATTATATACCCCACATTTTGTAACGTACCAGCAAAAGGCATCCTGAATATGAATTCAGGGGTGTACTGAACAGTTTGATGCCTGATATGAAAAGATTTACCAGAGACCCCCAAATGAAAATAGTACATATGAATTTTCATGTATGACACTCTACTGCTACAATACAAGCACCCGGTATGTGTATTATGCACAATAAGACCCCCTAACAGTATGGAGACCCTAGAAAACTATACATTTTCCAAATGTACACTTTCTGAAGAATCTAAAGCAGGTAATCTAAAGCAAAACTATGCTAAACATAATGGTTTTTATGAAATTTCTAAAAATAGTCACAAAGCTTGCATTTTACCCCATTATATACCCCACATTTTGTAACGTACCAGCAAAAGGCATCCAGTATGAACGCCAGGGGTCTATTGAACAGGTTGATGCCTGATATGCATAGATAAACCAAACTATGTTGCGCACAGAGACCCCCAAATGAATAGATAGCAGACAAAATTTCCATGGGCAAAATGAAGTAACAAAGAACTGAGCCAAATGGTATAAAATCAGTAAAATCCAACAAAACCACAAAAATCAATGTTTTTTTTTTTAGCCTATGTAATTAGCAGTCAGAATCAAAGTTTGATTATTTTAGCATGGCTAAATAGGTTAAGCGAACAACTTAACCTTTTTTGCTTCTCTGCAAAACTAAAATTGAAATAAAATGGCTAAACATGCAATAAAATGTCTAAAAATGCACCAATATCACTGAAATTGCAATATAGTCATCAAAATAACATACAAAAGGTATTGTGCAGTGCAATTAGCAAATACGCTATTCGAAATGGCAATAAAAGAGTTTTTACAGGCAGAAAAAACAGACAATGCAATAAAAGAAAAAAACCCACAAAATAGTGTATGTGTGTGTACAATAGGCAAATTGTGTGTTGTATGTGGGTTGTATGCGTGTGCAAGTGTGTGTAAATGCTGTGAATATGTGTGACCCCCCCTGATCCCCCAAAATTGAATGTGTGTGTGTGAATGTAAGTCTATTAGTACAACAAGTGTGTGTTTGTGTGGGGGGGCACTAACCTGGGGTTGCAGGCTGTAGGTAGTCCAGGAGGGCTGGAGGCAGAGTTGGAACAGTTGGAGACCGTCTTCTTTTTTGGCACTGGTGAGTGGGCGGAGCTTGAGGATCAGGAAGCACAGGCAGCAGCAGGGCACCTAGATTTTCCTTGCCTGTTGCTGCCTTGGGGCCCCTGGGCAATCGCGCCCCAGGGGCCACTCGTTCCCCACTTCTGCTCATTGCCTAGGGGCTGGGGGATGAGTTGGAACGGAGCGGGTGGCTTTACAAGCCGCACCTCCGTTCAGAAAATGCAGGCAGCAGCACGTACATTTCGCATACCTGCTGCTGCATTGGGGCCCCTGGGCGATCGCGACCCAGGGGTCCAATTTTCCCCGCATAAGCTCGTTGCCTAGGGGCTGGGGTTTCCTGCTGGGAACACTAAGAACGGAGCGAGCGGCTTGTAAAGCCACTCCTCCGTTCTGAAAGTGCAGGCAGCAGCAGGGTACATGTGCTGCATGTGCCTGCTGCTGCCTTGGGGCCCCTGGGCGATTGCAACCCAGGGGCCACTTGTTCCCCGTCTAGGCTCGTTGCCTAGGGGCTGGGCAACAAGTTGGAATGGAGCGAGCGGCTTTACAAGCCGCTTCTCCGTTCCCGAACCTGCAAATGCTGCAGAACGTAGAATCTACGATCTGTGGCATTTCAAGTTACTTTGCCACAGAAAGTAGATTCTACGATCTCCAACAAACGAATTACCAGCTTATCCCCAATCTTTGCAATAGCAGGCACTCCTTTCAAAGGTCACACCGTATAGACCTCAATTAGCATCAACAAAAGAATAGTGAAAGGATGCCATAGACTGCAGAGCTCTGCTGCGTTAGTGCTTTATTGTACACACGACATGTTTCGAGTCACATGGACCCTTTCTCAAGTGTAACAATCACATGATCAAACCACATCTTATAACCTTAATTGCCAAACAGTGCTCCTCCTCCCACCAATTAACTCATTAGTCCAGAGTAAAAGTGTAAAACAGGTAGAAAACATAAAACGTATAAAACGTTTAAAAGTCCCAGTGATCTCCAGTGAACATGTAGTGTCCAAGTGCCAAAGTTCAATATCTTCAGGTACACTCTATAATAAAGACAAAAAATCCAAAAAACCCACATCACCTTAGTCCACTAAAAATGGACAACCGCTATTTAATTTAAAAACATTTAAAATAAATATTCACATAAGAAAGGTGGTACTATCCTTTTTTTGGATCTACCTGTCCTGACAATCCAAGAATACATGCATAACTGTGCTTTTCCACAATTATTCTAGAGATACATTCATATTAGACCAGGGATCCCCAACCTTTACAACCCGTGAGCAACATTTAGAAGTAAAAGGAGTTTGGGAGCAACACAAGCATGAAAAATGTTCCTGGGTGCCAAGTAAGGGCTGTGATTGACCATTTAGTAGCCCCTATGTGGAATGTGAACCTACATTAAGGCTCTGTTTGGCTGTACACCTGGTTTTAATGCAATAAAACTTGCCTCCAAGGCTGTAATTCAAAAATAAGCTCCTGCTCTGAGGCCACTGGGAGCAACATCCAAGGGGTTGGAGAGCAACATGTTGCTCGCGAGCTACTGGTTGGGGATCACTGTATTAGACTATTACACTTTACAATACGATTTATGTCTTAAAGCAATCGCTTCTCCCTTACCTTACCCCCAGCTGAGAGGATAGGCACCACTTAATATCTGAAATAAATAAGAGTACAATATTACAATTCTAATAAAAAGCATTTCAAACTCCAGGCATCATTAAGCCCAACTGGGGCTAGTGAATTCAATTTAGAAATCCATTTGGCTTCAAGTTGTAGCATCTTTTGCTTAAAGTTACCACCTCGACTTAATGGTTGTACTACTTCGAGGACCACCCATTTCAATTGCCCGTGGCTATGTTTTGCCTCATTAAAATGTCGGGCTACAGTCGTATCTGTCTGAGATCCTGGTTTATAATTCCTTATGTCCCCTTTATGCTCTTTAATCCTAGTTTTTACATTTCACATTGTTTGCCCCACATAGACTAGGCCACATGGGCACTTCAACATGTATATGACCCCTTTCGATTCACATGTGGCATA
The DNA here is from genome assembly GCF_017654675.1 of Xenopus laevis. Lineage (NCBI taxonomy): Eukaryota > Metazoa > Chordata > Amphibia > Anura > Pipidae > Xenopus > Xenopus laevis. Next base: position 64,520,102 of record NC_054373.1, read on the forward strand.
GTCATTCAAATTCAGTTTATTGCCTTTAGTGGGGTGATTAATGCTTGACCCTTTTATTATCGAGGCGCAACAGACACAATTCAAGCACGGAAAGGTACCCTTCTTCTGTATTCCCAGGAACATCTGTTTCTTTTCTATAGGTAACTCTGAAGGGCATAGCATGTCCCTAATACTCATTCCCTTCCTGTAACAGAACCGTGGGGGATCCTTAAATAACTTCCCAAAAGTCTTATCTCGTTGGAGAACAGGCCAATATTTCTTTATAACCTTTTCTATATTTTTACTATGTCTAACGAATTTGGACACAAACATACTCCGGTTATCCTTCTGTCTAACATGCCGACTTTTTTGTAACAGTTCTTTCCTTGGTATAGACTTTACTTCCTCCATTACTTTTTTGACATGCTTAGACTCATATCCCCTTTGTACAAACCGCTCACTTAAGGACTGGCCAGCCCTTCTATAATCATCATCTGTAGAGGCAATCCTTTTGGCCCTTAGAAACTGACCCTTAGGGATTGCTTTAACGGTACTTGGGTTATGAAAACTCTGGGCATGGAGTAAGTTATTTCTATCCGTTCCTTTTCTATACAAGTTAGTACTAATCGCCCCATTACAAATAGTGAGTTGAACATCTAGGAAGTGTAACTCCTTATCGGACATTTCAACCGTAAGCTGTATAGTCTCGTGTGACCCATTTGCTTCATTAACCATCTCATTTAATGCATCCATGGTCCAGTTACCTGGGGAGTAACCCTTAGCAACAAATTAGTGATTAGCTTTTTTTTAGCCAGCTGCAGGTTAAAAAGCAGCTGATTGTTTGCTATGGGTTACTGCCCAGGTGCAAATTTGCTCAGTGTTTATAAATGACCTCCATTGCGTTAAAAACAAGAATGTCCAGTGCATTATACTCTATTATATATAGAAGAAATGTGCTAAAATAAGTAGTGTTTCGGCTGATTTATTACAATTTCTGCAAAATCCTTACTAATCCAATTGCCTCCTTTCCCAGGCTGTGCAGGGGAGCCTGCAGCACTCAGCACACTGACTGCACTGTAGGATAGGACCCAATCAGCAGCTAGGCTGACCTTTCTTTGCTTGGGCTGTGCTTGGACTGCAGGGCTGTGAATGGCTGTCCACCTCCTACTGTGCTTCTGCCAGGGACCTTTAGAACACGCTCACCTTTCATTTGAAATGCAGACAGGGAATGTAGCAAATCTATAGGGAACTCAAATAAAGGGGGAATTTTTTTAAAGACATATTATTTTTTAGCCAAAAGTAAAGCCAGCCCCATATATTACTCATTATTGCCACAGTATTAGTTTTTTTTACTTGTCTTTTATGTCTCCTTTAAAGGAGAACTAAACCCCATCTTCTGGCGCTTAACTTAACGTCAATTTGTGCATGCATAGTTGAAGCCGATTCCCTTCCCTAAAGGCATGGGAGTGGGCAAGATCAGAAATAAGCAGGTGAGAGATGTAGCATATGGTATTGCATTTGGTAACTAAACAGAGTAAGATTAGGCTTCTCTAAATAAGTGTGTTGTAAGAGAGTATACAATGCTTATGTTATACGCACCTCCTAACACATCACCATTGACAATTATAAGTCCAAGAATTATGGACTTGCTAATGACTCCATGAATATCTTTTCAGATGCCCAAAAGAAAGGAACTGCCAGAAGAGTTATTAGGGTTAAACTAATAACTTTTCTGGCAGTTCCTTTCTTTTGGGCATCTAAAAAAAATTTTAAGAGATTTTTTGAAAGGTTGGGATAAAGTAAGACTGACTGTGGGAGAGAGTTCCAGAGGAGGAATGCAGTCCTTGCAAAGTCTTGAATGCGAGCATGTGAGGAGGTAAAGAGAAAATCATTGAGGAGCAGGTCAGTAGAGGAGTGTAGTAAGCGGTTGGGCGAGTATCTAGATATGAGTTCAGAGATGTAGGATGGGCCAGAGTTATGAAGTGCTTTGAATGTCTGTGTCATTGGTTTGAATTTTATTCCGAAAGATAGTGGAAGCCAGTGTGTAAGGACTCACCCTGATGGTCTAGTGGGCAGCGGGGTCCACCGCCACTCCTTCGGAGTGGAGGCCCGCCGCGTTGCCGCTTCCCCTTGCTGCGCCAGTTTCCCTATGGCGTGCGTGCCCGCACGCTTCTGGGTTTATGCGCTGGCGTGATGACGTCACACGCAATGGCTGAAATTCAAATAGTATAAAAGGGGAATTCAGTCTACTGCAGATTGCCCGTTGTTAGGTTCTATTAGTAAAGTTTCTGGGTGTATATTCTTAGTGAATCCTATTTGATCTTCTGTGTATTGACCCTTGCTTGCCTACTCGACTATTCTGATCTCTCCAGCCCTGACCCTTGCCTGTCTGTTAACTCCGAACTCTCCAATCCTGACCATTTGCTGTCCACTGACTATTCTATGCTCTCCAACCCTGATTCCAGCCTATCTGACTATTCTCTGCTTGTGCTGGCCCGGCCTGCCTGTTCCAAGTGGCGTTCCTCCATCCTGGTAAAACGATTATGCCCCTTTACTCGTCCAGAACCGTTTGCTTTGCTCCTCCACTCTCAAATAAGACCTGGCGGCATCCAATTAGCCGAGGGCTCCTCCCTAGGTGAAAGGCGGCAGTTATAGGCAGAAGTGAGAGCCTAGACCAGGGAGCTTAGCTTGGGTTCTGGATTTAGGGTGCCATTAGTTAAACAGTGCAGGGATTTGCAGAGAGGCATGGCAGAGGAGGAGAGGTTGCTGAGGTGTATAAGCCTGGTGGCAATGTTCATTATGGACTGGAGAAGTGACTCTGGAGTAATGAAACATTCCTGAAAAATGTGTAACAGTCGCTTTAAAAGAGCCTAGACAAAAAGTCTTACAGTGGTAAAATCTGTAATGGAATAAACATAAAATGTATATTTTTGTAAGCCATATACTAAACAGTTGAAAACTAGTCAACAGATGTTGATAAATAGCTTTGGGTCTTATACATTGTGTTATAAGGGCTCAGTTTGCTGTATAAACATTGGCTGCTATTTAACATTCCTTGATCACAGTTTACAGAATAAAAAATAAGGTGATCGTTGACTACTGTGAGTCTGATACCTGAGGAAATGTGTAATCTATATTGTATGTTAGCTACAGCCAGAGATAAAAGGGCAAATATGGAATACTTACTTAACTTGAAAAATTATATTTGGCATCAGATACTGTTCTGTATTAAAGTTGGCAGTCAGCACCACACCAGATCCCTTTTATTATGGGTACACATCCCACTGTGTTCACCCAAAGGTCATAAAGCTTCCAAATTCTGGCCAGCATTTCAAAATTATATCTTTATATGGTTAAAAGGTCATTATGTGAATGACCATACGGTCATATGGTTAATTTGACAAAGTGTCAATGTGGACCTTAAACGTTGCTGACATAATGGTCTGTGCCAATTAAATAAAGGCATATGAAGATATCATTTTGGAGTGCTGACCAGAACTTGGAATCAGATACTGTTCAACAATAACAACATGCCTCCTGTAATCCTGTAAAATGTATTAAATGAAAAAACATAAAGCATGAATTTCATCAGTTCAATTTCGGCAGCTCAGTATGGGCATGTTGGGGGAAAGTTATGATACAATGAATCTTCATGTGTATGACCAGCTTTAGGCTAAAGACACATGGAATAACAATTTTTTGTGCCAAAATCCACCCTGGTTGTGCACTGACAGGTGACACCATAATGAATGTACCACAAAAGGGACAATTTGGGGCTTCTGCATTGCTGAGATATTGGCTGGTGTAAGTTGTTAACCTGGCAGGTGCACTTAAATCAGAGTACACTGGTATTTTCTCCATCTGTGTTTTTGACTAGATCAGTGGTCCCCAAGCAGTGGCTAAAAGCAACATGTTGCTCACTAAAACATTAAAAACAATTAAAATGATAACTGCGCCTCACCATCACCAGCAATAAGAATAGGAACCCTCCACCCATAAACTCTTGCTTTTTTTTTAAATAAAAAAATCTGTGTAATTATACAAAACTTTCCAATATAAATTGGACATATTAATTTGTATTTAAGTTATCTGCAACTGTAATTGGAGTTGCAAGCATTGTTAACTCATTTTTGTTCTCAGGGTCTGACTTAAAATGTAACGAGTCAATTCTCCCCCAGGCCTGTTAATCAGCTGGCTGTGATATTGTTACAAGGAGTTCAGAGGCAGATACTACTTGTAACAGATTTTTATATTTACAAATAACTTTAAAAACCTATATCATCTGTTTCGGTCCCACATGGGGACCTTTCTCAAGGATATTGTGTGTTAATAATGTAACCCTTAAATACCCACCCTCCATCAGTGAATACTGGCACCAAGTTGACATCATAAGTCCAATTAGAAGTGTCCAATCAAAGCTTTTTTTCTTTTTCCATTCTCCTTTGGAAATTTGTGTGTAATTTCGCAATTGCACCACCAGGTATCAGTGTTCACACTGATGAATAGTGTCCATCAAATGAAAGAAACATTTTATCTTAAAAACTGGTTTGTATTAAAAAAACTGGTTTGGATACTTCTTACTGCATGTAGAACAAAGAAAGGCAACATTTACTTACAGGGATGAAAGAGTATTCAATTCAATGTGATTCTGTGAAGTGAAACAATAGTAGGTTTCAGTGGAGTCGGGCCGCACTGGCCAGGCGCCCTAGGCAAGCCGGCCAGTCGCGGCGCCGGCTTAGCGTGCGCATGCGCGAATGGCCGATCACGTGCGCATGCGCTGATTAGAGTTCTTGCACATGCGCACAAGCGAAAAAATGCTAAAAAGCCACAGATAGTTGGACAGAGAAGGGAACCGGACTAGAGGTAGGTGACAGAGGCGGTACATGCCTGGCGCCCCCCCAGCTTTGCACCCTAGGCACGTGCCTAATCTGCCTACCCCTAGTTCCGGCCCTGGTAGGTTTAAGCTCCTGAATCAGGCGTTACAACTAAAGAACTATGCATAAAGATAGCCTGCAATACTAAGTCGGAAAACAGTTCAATTGTAGCTGCCCATTTATCCCTTTGGGGGCTACACAGACCAGTTCATAAATCCAGAAAGCTTCCTGTTTCAACAATAGTTTCTCAATGTCACCACCCCTAGGAGACTTCGGTATGTGGTCAATGGGCATATACTTAAACTGGGAAGGATCATGCCTAGCCTCGTGCCAGTGTCTAGCACCCGGTTGTTGGGCAATGTCCTGTTTGTCAGGTTCTACTTTCCTGTCTGGGTCCAGTGCTGCCCTAATGCTGGCCCTGTGCATATTGATCCTTTCCTTGAGTTGTCTCACCGCAATAGATAAGACCACAAGGGCATTTAATCACATACACCACCATGGTAGAGGTACATGACATCCTGTGTCTGTGGTATATTTCCTACCCGTCCTAGGGTGCCTGAACTCTGATCCCAAGATAAGGGTTTTGCATACCACACACCCAGTACATCTGTGTACCCTGGGACGTGGTGTTAGAAAATGTGTAGCCGGTGATGGTGTATATTTTTCTACCGGGTCCGATGGGCTAAGATGTTCTTTAAGGTTGGTGTTCCTATTGTAACTGAGTCTAGGCTTGCCTGGGATTTTGTCACATAGAATATCATCATTAGCCACTATCTCCCAGTACTGACCTCTTCGTGTTGCTACTGTAAGGATTGTACTTACTCACACAGTACATATCACCCATATTGTTCCTTACCACTTGATCATCCCTTTGTTTTAGTTGCTTACGATCTAAGGACATGGTCAAATCTATGGTTTCCCTAATCAACGTATGTGGGTAACCCCTGTCCAAAAACTTTTTACCCATTTTTACTAGATCCTCCTCTTTTTGTTTAGGATTGCTGTCTATGTGAACTACCCTTATCATTTGAGACTTAGGGAGTGAATTCAAGAGATGTTTAGGGTGATGACTCGTATAGTGTAGCAACGTATTTCTGTCAGTATCTTTAGTATATATCCGGGTGTGCAGGATGCTGTCAGATTTGTACACTTGTACGTCTTTTTTTTTGTTTTTTTCTTTGCGTCCTACAGGCAGCACCTCTATGGGTAATAGCATTCCCACACCTAAACCTGATAGAACAGAAAAAAATCTTGATTCATTTTTTTGAGCATAAAACCTCCCCCTCCAGACTGCCCCTTGTGTTTTTTGCTGTCCTCAAACAGGTAGTGACAGTGTGGAGGACTTACTAGTCTGAAATCAGGGACCTAGGACTCGAAGACCGTAGGGGTTGACCACGTCAGCGTGGGTCACTCCGGGGGCATGGAGAAGACGAGCCCCTTAGGTATGCTGCAGTTTCAGGCACCACAAACGAGCTTTGGTGGCAGCCTGAAGTCGGATCCTTTCTGCTGCGTTGTTGGCAGGCGCAGGCTGATGACATCACTTCGGCTTGGAACGCAGTCGCGTTCCAGCAGAGTGTTGTGAGCGGAATGGCAGCTGAAAAGGGGAGAACCGGTAAGGAAATGTTTTTTTTATACCTTATGGGAGGTGCGATTTTATTAACAGCTGCCTATTTATTCCCATGGAAGGAAGTTTGTTTGCCTGCATTCAATAGTTCCTGCTGCTGTGCTGACAGGCTGTTGAAAGTGTTTGAGGCTGCTAAGGTACATATTGGTATCCCTTGCCAGCTTTTTTAATCATTATAAATAGTGATTAATTTCAATATTATTCTCTTGTCTCCCTAGATAACTGATAATGTCAGAATGGGCAAAAGAAAAAGAAAATCTAGGCACAATATGTGTGTTAATTGTGAACAGCCTGTTCTTTATGCTCTAGAACCTCTAATTCTGCAAATAAGGAGGAAGAGTTTATGGACTGGTTTAAAAACATGCTGTCTAAATCCTTTGAAGAAATTAAGTCTTCAATTAACCCTTCCTTAGCTGGTGGTTCAAGCAGGGTTGAAAAATCTGATTCAGATGATTGTATGTCGACGTCTTCCGATTCTTCCGCTCATAATAAATCAAAGGAAGATTATTTTCTTTCTCCAGTCGAGAAAGTGTCAAAGCTTATAAAGGAAATTAAGAGAATTATTGGTGAAGGAAAGACTTCTAATGACTAAAAAGATAAGCAGGAAATGCTCAAGTCTGGGAAAACCCGCCAAAGGTGGATGTGTCAATAGCCAGACTTTCAAAAAGAACTACCATTCCAGTAGAAGAGACTGCTATAAAAGATAATATGGATCGAAGAGCTGAGTGTGCCTTCAGGAGCTCTTACGTTGCAGGTTCAAATATTTGTAAACCAGCATTATCTGCAGTGTCTGTTTCAAGGTCTCTAAAGTACTGGTGTAATTCTTTAGAAGAAGAAATAGATGCTGGTACATCAAGAGACGATTTGTTAGACATGATGTATCCGATTAAGTTGGCCACGGATTTCTTATGTGATGTGGCTATTGACACTTTAAAATTAGGGGTGACTGTCAGGCTGAAAAAAGAGATCAGCTGGTGGTTGAAACCAGGAGTTTTATCAGTGGGGAACTCTTTTCGGCCTGCTCAGTTTGTAATACTAACCTCAGATGCATCAGCCCCGGGGTGGGGAGGTCATTTATCGGAACGAGTGGTTCAAGGCAAGCGGTCACACTGGGAGAGGATCCAATCGTCAAATTTCCGAGAGCTCAGAGCAGTTTGTCTGATGCTTCTAAAATTTGCTTGTTCGATAAAAATCGAGAGGTCCTTATACAATCGGACAATATAGTGACTGTATCCTACTTGAATCGACAAGGGGGTACCAGATCCGGTCTTCTGATGAAGGAGTATTGGAAGATAATGCACTGGGCAGAGAACAATTTATCTATCCTAAATGCTGTTCATATCAAGGGAGTGAACAACTCCTTGGCAGATTCTCTCAGCCACAAGACTTTAGATCAAGGAGAATGGGAGCTTCATCCTCAGATTTTCAAGAAGTGGGGAGTTCCTCAAGTAGATTTGATGACCTCAAGTCAAAACAAGAAACTTCCAATATTCGGTTCTCTGAGGAGATAAGACAAACCGACCTTCTTGGATGCGATGTCAATCCCATGGACTTTCAATCTGGCCTACATTTTCCCACCAATTCCCATGATCCAGAGGGTATTGAGGAAAATCAGGCAGGAGCAAGCATCGATTATTGTGATTGCTCCTTTTGGCCCAGGAGGACATGGTTCTCCGATCTGATGGACCTGTCGAAGGGGGTCTTTTGGAAGCTTCCAATCAGAGAGGACATTCTACTTCAAGGGAGAATGAAACATCCAGATCCCAACAGATTGAATCTCACAGCATGGAACTTGACAAGGAGATCCTTTTAGATCAAGTGATCATTTCAGAAGAAGTGATTAGTACCTTACTTTGTTCAAGAAAATCGTCTACTTCTAAAATATATTCCAGAGTATGGAAAGTTTTTCAGAGATGGTGTTTAGGGAAGAAAATAGATGTGAAGATGGTACAAATTTCTTCTATTCTTCAGTTTCTTCAAGATGGGTTTTCCAAAGGTCTGAAACCGAATACCACAGGGGTCAGCAACCTTTACTATCAAAAGAGCCATTTTGCCCCCTCTTCCACTAAACAAAAATAGTCTGGAACACCGCTAGGGATGTCGCGGACTGTTCGCCGGCGAACTTGTTCGCGCGAACATCGGCTGTTCGCGCTCGCCGAATGTTCGCGAACGTCGCGCGACGTTCGCCATTTTGGGTTCGCCTTACCTGGCGCTTTTTTTTGACCTCTCACCCCAGACCAGCAGATACATGGCAGCCAATCAGGAAGCTCTCCCTCCTGGACCACCCCCACACCCCCTGGACCACTCCCCTTCCATATATAAACTGAAGCCCTGCAGCGTTTTTTCATTCTGCCTGTGTGTGCTTGCAAGAGCTAGTGTAGGGAGAGAGCTGTTACTGATTTCACTGATTTCTTTGAGGGACAGTTGATAGTAAGTTTGCTGGCTAGTAATCTACTTGATACTGCTCTGTATTGGAGGGATAGAAGTCTGCAGGGATTTGAGGGACATTTTAGGGTAGCTTTGCTGGCTAGTAATCTACCTTCTACTGCAGTGCTCTGTATGTAGCTGCCTGCTGTGGGCACTGATCTCTTCTGATCTCATCTGCTGACTGCTGTAATAACCCAATAGTCCTTGTAAGGACTGCTTTTATTTTCTTTTTTGTTTTTTTACTTTGCTAGTTGCTACTATAAGCCCAGTGCTATTAGTCTAGCAGTGTTGGGGAGTGGGACTGGTGTGCTACTGTGCTGCTCCTAGTAGTTCAGCAGCACCAACCCGAGAAAAATATTTTTTTTAATATACATATATTTTTTTTTCTTTTACTTATCTTACTGTTCTTTAACGTGTACAGTGCTGTTGCTGTTCTTCATAGTAGTGCACCAATAGTAGTGCACTTGCAGGCATTATTTGCTCAGTGTGTTCTTCATTTTCAAACAACAACCATCTAGCTGTGTGAGCTTGTTCACATTCTGTCTAAATATCAATAATAATACCGTCTCTAGAAACACCACCCGAGTGACGTTTTTCAGGCAGCAATAATATATTCCGTATCCACTGCTGTAGTAGTGTATACGTTAACCTTGTAGGCATTATTTGCTCAGTGTGTTCTTCATTTTCAAACAACAACCATCTAGCTGTGTGAGCTTGTTCACATTCTGTCTAAATATCAATAATAATACCGTCTCTAGAAACACCACCCGAGTGACGTTTTTCAGGCAGCAATCATATATATCGTATCCACTGCTGTAGTAGTGTATACGTTAACCTTGTAGGCATTATTTGCTCAGTGTGTTCTTCATTTTCAAACAACAACCATCTAGCTGTGTGAGCTTGTTCACATTCTGTCTAAATATCAATAATAATACCGTCTCTAGAAACACCACCCGAGTGACGTTTTTCAGGCAGCAATAATATATTCCGTATCCACTGCTGTAGTAGTGTATACGTTGACCTTGTAGGCCTTGTTTGCCCAGTGTGTTCTTCTTCTTCATTTTCAAACCACTGCCACTTAGCTGTGTGAGCTTTTTCACATTCTGTCTAAATATCAATAATAATACCGTCTCTAGAAACACCACCCGAGTGACGTTTTTCAGGCAGCAATAATATATTCCGTATCCACTGCTGTAGTAGTGTATACGTTAACCTTGTAGGCATTATTTGCTCAGTGTGTTCTTCATTTTCAAACAACAACCATCTAGCTGTGTGAGCTTGTTCACATTCTGTCTAAATATCAATAATAATACCGTCTCTAGAAACACCACCCGAGTGACGTTTTTCAGGCAGCAATCATATATATCGTATCCACTGCTGTAGTAGTGTATACGTTAACCTTGTAGGCATTATTTGCTCAGTGTGTTCTTCATTTTCAAACAACAACCATCTAGCTGTGTGAGCTTTTTCACATTCTGTCTAAATATCAATAATAATACCGTCTCTAGAAACACCACCCGAGTGACGTTTTTCAGGCAGCAATAATATATTCCGTATCCACTGCTGTAGTAGTGTATACGTTGACCTTGTAGGCCTTGTTTGCCCAGTGTGTTCTTCTTCTTCATTTTCAAACCACTGCCACTTAGCTGTGTGAGCTTTTTCACATTCTGTCTAAATATCAATAATAATACCGTCTCTAGAAACACCACCCGAGTGACGTTTTTCAGGCAGCAATAATATATTCCGTATCCACTGCTGTAGTAGTGTATACGTTGACCTTGTAGGCCTTGTTTGCCCAGTGTGTTCTTCTTCTTCATTTTCAAACAACAACCATCTGGTTGTGTGAGCTTGTTCACATTCTGTCTAAATATCAATAATAATACCGTCTCTAGCAACACCACCCGAGTGACGTTTTTCAGGCAGCAATAATATATTCCGTATCCACTGCTGTAGTAGTGTATACGTTGACCTTGTAGGCCTTGTTTGCCCAGTGTGTTCTTCTTCTTCATTTTCAAACCACTGCCACTTAGCTGTGTGAGCTTTTTCACATTCTGTCTAAATATCAATAATAATACCGTCTCTAGAAACACCACCCGAGTGACGTTTTTCAGGCAGCAATAATATATTCCGTATCCACTGCTGTAGTAGTGTATACGTTGACCTTGTAGGCCTTGTTTGCCCAGTGTGTTCTTCTTCTTCATTTTCAAACCACTGCCACTTAGCTGTGTGAGCTTTTTCACATTCTGTCTAAATATCAATAATAATACCGTCTCTAGAAACACCACCCGAGTGACGTTTTTCAGGCAGCAAAACAACTCCCATCTAGCTGTGTGAGCTTGTTCACATTCTGTCTAAATATCAATAATAATACCGTCTCTAGAAACACCACCTGAGTTGTTGTTGTTGTTGTTTTAAAAATAATGCCAGGCAAAGGCAGGCCGCCACGCAGAGGCACAAGGGGCCGTGCTGCTATGCTATCCTGTGGCCCTAGGAAATTGCCCAGTTTTAAAAAGGCAATGACCCTGAACTCCCAAAATGCTGAAGAGGTAGTTGACTGGCTTACACAGCACACCCCATCCTCTACCGTTTCTAACTTTACCACAACATCCTCATCCTCCACTGCTATGGGCACCCCACGTAACACTTCCTCCACCACCGGCGCCCCTTCTTCACTGGAGTCAGAGGAGTTATTTTCACATGAGTTTCTTGAACTGAGTGATGCGCAACCATTATTGGCAGAAGAAGATGAAGGAGATGAGGACGTTACACCAGATTTAATTCTGGCAGAGAACACAACAGAGATGGACATAATGAGTGATGACGAGGAGGTCCCCGCTGCTGCTTCCTTCTGTGAGCTCTTAGAAGAAATTGATGCATCTGAGGAGAATGAGGATGAGGAGATTGATGTTTTATGGGTGCCCAGTAGAAGAGAGGAAGAGGAGGATAGTTCAGATGGAGAGACGGAGAGTCAGAGAGGCAGGAGGAGAATAAGACTTAGAAGAAGCAGGGAGGACAGCTCGCAGGGAACAGTAGGGCAACAACATGTATCGGCATGGTCAGCCGGCCAACGCACCCGCCATTGCCGCCAACGCCGCCGACTTCTACTGTTACCGCCAGATTGCCAGCCTCAAAAAGGTCAGCAGTGTGGGATTTTTTTAATGTGTGTGCCTCTGACAAAAGCGTTGTCATTTGCAATGAGTGCAGTCAGAAACTGAGTCTTGGGAAGCCCAACAGCCACATAGGTACAACTTCTATGCGAAGGCACATGAACGGCAAGCACAAAGCACTTTGGGAGCAACACCTCAAAGGCAACAGGCAAACTAAAAGCCACCCTCCTTCTGGTCCAGCATCTTACTGCTCTACCTCTGCTGTCCTTCACCCGTCTGAACCACCCTCCACTCCGCCTTCCACCTTGACCACCAGTTCCCATTCCCAGTCATCTGCCCCCAGCCAAGTTTCTGTGAGGGCCATGTTTGAGCGTAAGAAGCCAATGTCTGCTAGTCACCCCCTTGCCCGGCGTCTGACAGCTGGCTTGTCCGCACTCTTAGCCCGCCAGCTTTTACCATACCAGCTGGTGGACTCTGAGGCCTTCCGCAAATTTGTAGCAATTGGGACACCGCAGTGGAAGGTACCCAGCCGCAATTTTTTTTCAAAAAAGGGAATACCACACCTGTACCACCATGTGCAGAGCCAAGTCACCGCATCTCTGTCACTTAGTGTTGGGCCAAAGGTCCATATGACTACTGACGCATGGTCCTCCAAGCATGGTCAGGGCAGGTATGTCACCTACACTGCCCACTGGGTGAACTTGGTAATGGCTGGGAAGCAGGGAATGTGTAGCTCAACAACGACAGTGGAGTTGGTGTCACCGCCACGGATTGCACGCGGTTCTGCCACCACCTCTACTCCTCCTTCGCTCTCTACCTCGTCTTCTTCCTCTTCTTCGTCCTCTGCTGCTGGGTCCTCCTCCTCCACACCTGTGCACCCCCAGCTCCCCCTAGGCTATTCGACGTGCCAGGTACGCCGTTGTCATGCTGTCTTGGGGATGACGTGCCTGGAAAGCAAAAACCATACCGGATCTGTACTCCTGTCATCTCTGCAGTCACAGGCCGATCGGTGGCTGACCCCACACCAACTGAAGATCGGAAAAGTGGTGTGTGACAATGGAAGCAATCTGTTGGCAGCACTGAGACTGGGCAATTTAACACATGTGCCCTGCATGGCACATGTTCTGAATTTAATAGTACAACGTTTTGTCTCAAAGTACCCAGGATTCCAGGACGTTCTCAGGCAGTCCAGGAAGGTGTCGGCCCATTTCAGACGGTCCTACACAGCCATGGCACGCCTTGCTGACATTCAGCAGCGGTACAAAATGCCAGTCAGGCGTTTGATTTGCGACAGCCAGACTCGCTGGAATTCAACGCTCCTCATGTTGGAACGTCTGCTGCAACAACAAAGAGCCGTCAACGAATACCTGTTTGAACTGGGTGGTAGGACTGGATCTGCAGAGCTGGGGATTTTTTTACCCCGTTACTGGGTGCTTATGCGCGATGCCTGCAGGCTCATGCGCCCTTTTGAAGAGGTTACAAATATGGTCAGTCGCACCGAAGGCACCATCAGCGACCTAATACCCTTCGCTTTCTTCCTGGAGCGTGCCGTGCGACGAGTGACAGATGAGGCTGTAGACCAGCGTGACGAGGAGCAGGAAGCGCACGATTTCTGGTCGGAATCACCAGAACGAACCCAGGCACCTGCTGCAACGCAGGGAGAGGTGTCAGAAGTGGAGTCAGAGGAGGAAGGTGGCTTTGTGGAGGAGGAGGACCAACAGGAGCAGGCTTCCCAGGGGGCTAGTGGTGACCTTTTGGGGACCCCTGGTCTTGTACGTGGCTGGGGGGAGGAGACCGTGGATGATGCAGTCCTTGATAACGAGGAAGCGGAGATGGATACCTCTGCATCCAACCTTGTGAGAATGGGGTCTTTCATGCTGTCATGCCTGTTGAAGGACCCCCGTATCAAGAGGCTTAAGGAGAAGGACCTGTACTGGGTCGCGACTCTACTAGACCCTCGGTACAAGCATAAAGTGGCAGAAATGTTACCAACATACCACAAGTCTGAAAGGATGCTGCATTTAGAAACCAGCCTGCAAAACATGTTGTACAATGCTTTTAAGGGTGATGTCACTTCAGGAACTCATCAACATTCCAGGGGCAGAGGTGCCAGTAATCCTGCCACGAGCGCACCTGCAAGGACAAAGCACTTTGGCCACTCTGTAACGTCAGACATGCAAATGTTTTTCAGTCCAAGGCAGCGGCAGAACCGTTCGGGATCCACCCTCAAAGAACGCCTCGACCGGCAGGTAGCGGACTACCTGGCATTAACTGCAGATATCGACACTCTGAGGAGCGATGAACCCCTGGACTACTGGGTGCGCAGGATTGATCTGTGGCCAGAGCTGTCACAATTTGCCATGAACCTCTTGTCTTGCCCCGCCTCAAGTGTCCTCTCAGAAAGGACCTTCAGTGCAGCAGGAGGGATTGTAACTGAGAAGAGAACTCGCCTAGGTCACAAAAGTGTGGATTACCTGACCTTTATTAAAATGAATGAGGGGTGGATCTCGGAGGGTTACTGCACGCCGGAAGACTTGTGCTGAGTTTCTGATTCTGACTCCCCATGCAGCTGTCCTTCTCTGCACGCCTCATGACTCCACATACAGCTGTCCTTTAGCGTCCTCCTCCCTCCACCACCGTTACAAACTAGGGTGCAAACCCTACTGGTTTAATTTGAATCCAGGTAAATCCTGAGTTTTTCTGGCCTCTGTGCTTCAGTGGCTGTGACAAAAAAATTGAATATTTTCAGCATTTATATGGCATATTTTTTATGGCCTCTGTGCTTCAGTGGCTGCGACCAAAAAAAACAGAATATTTTCTGCATTTATATGGCATATTTTTTCTGGCCTCTGTGCTTCAGTGGCTGTGACAAAAAAATGAATATTTTCAGCATTTATATGGCATATTTTTTCTGGCCTCTGTGCTTCAGTGGCTGCGACCAAAAAAAACAGAATATTTTCAGCATTTATATGGCATATTTTTTATGGCCTCTGTGCTTCAGTGGCTGTGACAAAAAAATGAATATTTTCAGCATTTATATGGCATATTTTTTCTGGCCTCTGTGCTTCAGTGGCTGCGACCAAAAAAAACAGAATATTTTCAGCATTTATATGGCATATTTTTTCTGGCCTCTGTGCTTCAGTGGCTGTGACAAAAAAATGAATATTTTCAGCATTTATATGGCATATTTTTTCTGGCCTCTGTGCTTCAGTGGCTGCGACCAAAAAAAACAGAATATTTTCTGCATTTATATGGCATATTTTTTCTGGCCTCTGTGCTTCAGTGGCTGTGACAAAAAAATGAATATTTTCAGCATTTATATGGCATATTTTTTCTGGCCTCTGTGCTTCAGTGGCTGCGACCAAAAAAACAGAATATTTTCTGCATTTATATGGCATATTTTTTATGGCCTCTGTGCTTCAGTGGCTGTGACAAAAAAATGAATATTTTCAGCATTTATATGGCATATTTTTTCTGGCCTCTGTGCTTCAGTGGCTGTGACAAAAAAATGAATATTTTCAGCATTTATATGGCATATTTTTTCTGGCCTCTGTGCTTCAGTGGCTGCGACAAAAAAAACAGAATATTTTCAGCATTTATATGGCATATTTTTTATGGCCTCTGTGCTTCAGTGGCTGCGACCAAAAAAATTGAATATTTTCAGCATTTATATGGCATATTTTTCTGGCCTCTGTGCTTCAGTGTCTGCGACAAAAAAAATTTATATTGTTAGCATTTATATGGCATATTTTTCCTGGCCTCTGTGCTGCAGTGGCTGCGACCAAAAAAAATTAATATTGTTTGCATTTATATGGCATATTTTTTCTGGCCTCTGTGCTGCAGTGGCTGCAACAAAAAAAAATTAATATTGTTTGCATTTATATGGCATATTTTTTCTGGCCTCTGTGCTGCAGTGGCTGCGACAAAAAAAAAATTAATATTTTCAGCATTTATATGGCATATTGTTTCTGGACTTCTGGTTCAGTGGCTGCGACAAAAAAAACATAATTTTTCAGGAAAGTACACATGCCTAATTTTTCAGGGTTCTGCAACAGTGGCAAAATCGCATCTTTTATGGTCACCGCAGGTGATCAATAAAGTAGACCAAAACTGGGCCCACACTGCAGAATCAGTGTTTTTTGGTTCACTTCACTGTACATTGAATTACCTCTGCCTGACAGTGCACGTGCGCACAAGCACGGTGACTGCTAAACACACCACTACAGAAATATTGCCACCAACAGGACGAACATCCTGGAGGTGACAAGCAACTAGTAATTAAAAACTATTATTTGCTCACTTGACGGTATCATTCATTAAAGCTCTTTGCGTCTTTTTGCGTTGCAGTAAGCACCGCGTTTCGTCTTTGCGTGTGAACAGGCTGTAACCTTTACACGACTTGATTGGCATGTAGACGCCGGACGTTTTAAAGCATTTTATTACACAGGTTTAGAAATGTAGTGTGATTTCTGCCCTTTACAGCACAAAACGCAGCGCTGTGTCAACAATGGATTTTTTAGAAACATTTTTGCCCTTGATCCCCCTCTGGCATGGCACTGTCCAGGTCGTTGCACCCTTTAAACAACTTTAAAATCATTTTTCTGGCCAGAAATGTCTTTTCTAGCTTTTAAAATTCGCCTTCCCATTGAAGTCTATGGGGTTCGCGACGTTCGCGAACCGTTCGCATTTTTGACGCAAGTTCGCGAATATGTTCGCGAACTTTTTTTCCGACGTTCGCTACATCCCTAAACACCGCTTATAAACTATTAAAAGTTTTAACCTTTTTTTAATTTTAACTCTTACAACAACAAAAGTGCAATGTGTAGGCCTACTTTGAAATAAATTAAACACTGAATAGCCCTATTAAATGCTAGTGTTCTTATCTGTTTAAAGGCGACGGCAATAGACGTCATTAAAATATGCGTCACATCCACATCTATAGCCCTCGCACCTGCTGCAGCTGGACTCTGGAGGCTTCTCTCTTTTCTTGAGTGTGCGACCGTGGTAAGGACCATGATGAATCATCTTGCTGCGGCTCAGTCTTGCCTGGGTACGAGGGCTGTATAGACGACATGACAGGAAAAGCCGCAAGAATGAGCCGCAGCAAGCAGAATGAAGAGCCGCATGAGGCTCTGGAGCCACGGGTTGCCTACCCCTGGAATACCATTAAGGTACAAATTTCAGCACTGTCTGCGATGCTACACAAAAATATAGCAGTTCAGCCATTAATCAAGCGTTTTGTTAAGGCTATCTTCAGATTAAGACCTAAATTATCGGTGTTGTTACCACCTTGAGATTTGAATTTAGTTCTCTCTGTGCTTTGTGATCATCCATTTGAACCAGTTCATTCTATTCCTCTCAGGTATCTCTCTTGGAAGACTGCTTTTTTTAGTTGCTATTACATCAGCAAGAAGAGTGAGAGAAATTCGGGCTTTGAGAGCAGTTCCTCCTTACATCATGTTTTTCGCAGAAAAAGTAGTTTTGAGAACATTACCTTTTTTTATGCCAAAGGTCCCATCTCCTATGAACATTAATTCTCAGATTGTTTTGCCAGCTTTTCTTCAATCCCCAGACAGTGATGAAGATCATAATCTACAGAACTTGGATGTTCATAGATGTCTTTCAGCATACATTGACAGGTCAAAAGTTTTTAGACACTCGGACCATCTTTATGTTTGTTTGCAGGCAAAAGAAAAGGTCTTAAAGTTTCTAAGCCAACAATTGCTTCTTGGATAAAGAAGATGATTATATATGCTTATGAGCTAAATAAAAAAGTTCCTCCGGAGCAATTAAAAGCACACTCGACAAGGGCGATGTCTACTTCCTGGGCAGAAAGATCTCTTGTGAACAGCAACGTCGAGCATACATACTTTTGCAAGGTTCTATAAGTTAGACTTAGCAGCCTCTCAGGATGCAGCCTTCGGCAGTAGAATACTGAAAACAGCGATCCAGACTAAAGATCCCCCCCAAGAAGTTTAGCTTGCTAAATCCCATAGAGGTGCTGCCTGTAGGACGCAAAGAAAATGGAAAATTTGTCTTACCTGAAATTTTCTTTAGTCCAAGAGGCAGCACAGATTTCCCGCCCTAATAAAGTTTTTTTTGTTGAGCATCATTTGGGGTCTGTTTACTGTATGAGCTTTAAAATCAACACAAGGGGCGGTCTGGAGGGGGGGGTTTATGCTCAAAAAAATTAATCAAGGTTTTTTCTGTCCTATCAGGTTTGGATTTGGGAATGCTATTATCCATAGAGGTGCTGCCTTTCGGACTAAAGAAAAAGAGAATTTCAGGTAAGACAAATTTTATATATATATATATATATATATATATATATATATATATATATATATATATATATCCTTTTTTTTCCCCCATTTGGCAACAAACTTCCTCCAACGCATGGATCTTAAGGATAATAAAAGGAGGATACTAAATAGATTTTCAGAGAGAGCCAATACACAGGTTTTGTATAAAAAAGAAGGCAAACTCTCTAAAGGAAGAGGCTGTTATTATGGCAAAAAGAAAGTTCCTGGCAAAGTATTAGAGCCAGTTCCTCAAAAGGAAGAACAAAGGGGAGTTTGTTCAACTGTATTTTTGGTGCCCAAACAGAACGGCACATTCAGGCTAGTAGTAGATCTAAAGTTCCTCAACCGACTTAAGAAAAGAAAGATTTGAAATGGAAACCATCAAATCTGCAATAAATATTTTACAACAATAAGATCTAATGATTGCCATAGATCTAAAAGATGCTTACCTACATGCTCCCATTCACCCTCTCAGCAGAAAGTACCTGCATTGCAGTCTGGGACAAAGACAAGATTCATCATTTCCAGTTCAGAGCCCTACCCTTTGGGATAACCTCTGCTCCCAGGGTATTCACCAAGGTGATTGTGGTGCTAGCAGTAGCACTGAGAGAACTGGGTGTTTTCGTAGTACCTTTACTTAGACGATTGGCTGCTGAAAGCAGAGTCTGGAACAGATTCCAGATTCATTTGGAGAAAACATTGAACTGTCTAGAAACTCATGGATGAATCATAAATTTCGAAAAATCAATGCAACAACCATTACTATTCTGTAACATTTTTGCGCCTACAGTTAGATACCTTACAGATGAGAGTTTTTCTTCCACCAGAGAAGATAACATCTTTAAGGACAATAATAAAAGAGTTTAGGAAATATCGGAAGACTCCAATTCGCCATGCCATGGAAATTTTGGGTCTGATGACAGCCTCCATAGAGGCAGTTCCCTGGGCGAGAGGCCATATGCACATATTGCAGAGAGAATTTCTTCACAGTTGGGACAGGTCAATACAGTCTCTGGACCACTTCATGCGTCTTTCAGTACACCTAAAGAGATTCCTGAAATGGTGGATAGTTCCGGGAAACTTGAAAATAGTAATGTCCTTTCATACCTCAATATTTCAATTGATGACGATAGATGCATCTGCATTAGGTTGGGGGCTCACCTTGGAAGCAAAGTAGCCCAAGGTAAGTGACCACATTCTTGGAGAGCTAAGTCAATCTTCGAATTTCAGAGAACTCAGGGCAGTACGACTGATGCTGAAGAGCTTCAGGAGTTATCTAAAGTGTCAGGAAGCGTTGGTCCCGTCGGACAACACAACAACAGTCTCTTACATAAATCGTCAAGGGGGAACAAGGGCCCCTCTTCTAAAGAGAGAGTTTCAGAAACTGATATTCTGGGTGTTCTTTGATCAAAGCAGTTCACATAAAGGGATCAGAGAATCGTCTTGCAGATCATTTCAGCAGGAGATTCCTAGATCAGAAGGAGTGGGAGTTGAATTGGCAAATATTTTTTAAAAAATTGTCAAAACGTGGGGAGTGCCTCAAATCAATTTGATGGTGACCAGGAGCAACAGGAACGTTTTGTTCCCTGTCAAGAATGGACAATCCAGAAATTCTGGATGCAATGTCGATGCACTGGTATTTCAAGATAGCACATATCTTTCCCCCTCTAGCTATGGTTCAGAAGGTGGTGAAGAAGATCAAGCAGGATCAAGCTTCAGTCATCCTGATTGCACCCTTTTGGCCAAGGAGAGTGTGGTTCACAGACCTAATGTTACTATCCAAGGGAGTGTATTGAAAACTGCCACAGATGAAGACTCACTTAGACTTGAGGTGCTTTGCCTGTTCAGACTACATTTATTGAGATCATTACTCCAGCCTCGTAAAAATCCATAAATCCAATTCTTGAGAACAACTGGCTAATTCATTCTGTACAGCAATATGAATGTGGTTTAAACTTGAAATAAAATGTGTTCTTTATAGTTACACAAAAAAAAATATGCACAGACTTGCTGTGGCAGAAGATTTAGTAAATTTAAATTACTAATGCCATACAGGAATAAATATTTTAACTCTTTGAACCAAAAACCTACAGCATCACATAATGAAATATCAGCTACAACAGACTGAAAAGATCTTTGCAGATCTTAATTATTGATGCATTTGAATGCACAAATATAGCACTTTAGCAGCTATTTAAAGGTAAGATGCAATTTAAAGATGACAACATAATGTATGCTTGCCTTGGCTATTATTCCACAAATTTATGGTAAGAAAAATCCATATTTGGTACAGGTATGGGACCTGTTATCCTGATTTCTTGGGACCTGGGGTTTTTCAGATAAGGGATCTTTCTGTAATTTGGATCTTCATACCTTAAAGGAGAAGGAAAGGCTTTGTGCACTTGGGGGGGGTGCCAAATGTTAGGCACCCCCAAGCGATTGTAATGACTTACCCGAAACCCCGGTGCTCCTATCAGCAGAAAACCTAACCGGCCCGGGGGGTTATACCAGTGAGCACCACGGATCGACCATCTTCCGTCTACCTCTTTCTTTGTGCGGCTGCACATGCGCAGTAAAACAAAAAGGTGCACAAAGTCTTTCCTTCTCCTTTTAGGCTATTAAAAAATCATTGAAATATTGAATAAACCCAATAGGTTGGTTTTGCCTCCAATAAGGATTAATTATATCTTTGTTTCGATCATAAACACAAACTACTGTTTTATTATTACAGAGAAAAATGAAATCGATTTTTAAAATTTGGATTATATGGATAAAATGGAGTCTATGGAAGAAGACCTTCCCATAATTTGGAGCTTTCTGGATAACGTGTTTCCGGATAACGGATCCCATACCTCTATATGTATTGCATCAGTCATTACATATTATAGGTATGGAACCTGGGGCTTTCCCAATAAGGGGTCTTCCTGTAATTTGGATTTCCATACCTTCTACAAGTTTACTTAAAGGGATGCTGTCATGGGAATTTTTTTTGAAAATGAATCATATAACAGCTCCCTAACACAAGATAACAGCTGCCTGGTAGATCTAAGAACACCACTCAATAGTAAAAACCCATGTCCCACTGAGACACATTCAGTTACATTGAGAAGGAAAAACAGCAGCCTGCCAGAAAGCATTTCTCTCCTAAAGTGCAGGCACAAGTCACATGACCAGGGGCAGCTGGGAAATTGACAAAATGTCTAGCCCCATGTCAGATTTCAAAATGTAATATAAAAAAATCTGTTTGCTCTTTTGAGAAATGGATTTCAGTGCAGAATTCTGCTGGAGTAGCACTGTTAACTGATGCGTTTTGAAAAAACATGTTTTCCGATGACAGGATCCCTTTAAAAATATATATAAATTTTAAATAAACTCTATACATTTGTTTTATTATATCTTAGCAGAGATCAAGTACAAGGTACTGTTTTAAAATTAGAGAAAATCATTTTTAAAATTAGATTTGATTAAAGATGGCCTTCCTATAATTCGAAACTTTCTGGATAACAGGTTTCACATAATGGAAACCCCTATTTGTATTAAAATAAAGAAAAAAAACTATTGGAAAAACTATGCACAGAAGCAAATTCACTCTTTAAATATAGCCCCTTTAAAAATATACCCTCCTTGACACTAGCTTGTTCAGTTGGGTAGAAAAGGTACATAAAGGAGTATCTGAACGTCCAGATATAAATGTGTGTATCTTTTTTCAAACATACCTGATTCCACATATTGAAGGAAACCATGATAACCCCAACAAGCAATTTTACAAGATCCCTTATGCGGAGAGCGTCATCCACCCCTTCCCTCATGTATAAGTGCATTTAGATTTTCTAAAGAGTTGAGCTCGTGTTTAGGAACCATTTCTACATATGCCCAACTAAACAAGTTCATGTAAAAAAGAGGGTTATATTTTCTCTCTAAGCTCTGATTAATGAAAAAGTGGCTAATGACATGTAACTGCTGCAAAACATTTTAGATGATCACTTATATCACTGAACAGCCAACAGGGTCTTCACGCTGATTATAATGAAATGCACCAGCTCAACAGTACTGTAACCAAGGGGTTTTATTCCACAATATAAACTGCAAAATGTCATCATACAAGCTACGCAAAGCACAAACAAGAAATAATAATTAATGGGATTTAAGGGAAGCTGACTTACAGCTCAGTCTGCTATCTTTAACATTCTGGCTGCTCTAAGCACCTATTCAACCCAACATTTCTGTACAGTAACCCTCTGCACCGAGAATGCATTTAAACCAAGATCAATAGTTCGACTTTGATTCCAAAATATGGAACTTAAAAAAAAAAAAAAAAAAAAAAAAAGTGTTATTGCTTAAATCGTCCTACAGGAAAGAAACAATTAATATATAACGTAAGTGTATTTCATGAGATGAACCTGGATCTCCACATGTAGCTACAACATTTCCACGCTTCATTCAGGCCCCTTCTAGCTGCTGCACTAATCATATATCCCTGGAGTGAGGTATGAAAGGGACAAAACACCTTTCTCAACAATAACCTATATCAAACTCATTTGTGCTGAAAACCAGCAGATCATTATCATGTAACAGCTGGAAGTATTAAGAAAAAATGTACAAAATTGTCCAAAACAAAGTTATTTTTTTATTTTGAGTTCTGTGGAAGGTGCAGCAGGTTTGGAGGGTCTGAGAAGAAAATTGCACGGGAGCCAGGTTGGAAAGGAATCCAGACAAGTGCCTTGAAGAACGAAAAAAAATGGATCCGAAAGCTCCTGTAAGTGTTTTTTTTATAATAAAGTCCAGCGCCAAGGAAGCCTCGAAGAACGAAAAAAAATGGATCCAAAAGCTCCTGCAAGTGTTTTTTTCTAATACAGTCCAGCGCCAAGGAAGTCATCTATATTGTTCCAAATCTAGATGGGGAGCTCTTCTCTTATTTGCGTGCACAGGTAATCTCCTTACAGTGTGTGCAAACATAATCTTCCTTTTCAGCTGTTTCCACAGAAAGGCCAACACAAACCTGGTGAAACCAACGATTGCAATTCCCATCACACTGTACCCAGTCAACCTGCAAAATACAGTAAAGTGCAACACCAATTAATTATTACAACCCATAAACTCATCAAGGTCAACAGTGTGAAAAATTTTGTCTTGATTTCTCCATCTTTGCCCTGTAATGTTTACACTAAATAAAATTCTCTAAATCAAGCTCACTGTTGAATGGACCCATAAGATGCAGGAATAGGCAAGATACTGATGAAGTATGCAGAATGAAAAGTTGCTTAGAATTTGTCATTCTATAACAGGAATAGTAAAATATTTTACATGAAAAATATTTATAATCAATATCATGCAAAAAAAGTATACTATAAGAGGTTTCTTGGTAAATATTTTTACTATAGTTGTATAGGGCTGCATATCTCTCTCAACTCTTGTGCCATACTTCCAGGCAGCTCCTCCTCCTTCTCCATGTACAAGATAAGGCAGCATGCTCAATTTACTCAGACTTTTAGACTCAGAAAGAGAAGATAAGCACTCTGTTCTCCATCCCTATTCCTAACCCAGTACAAAAAAGCCCATTAATCACTTCCGGGGCAGACACTGAATACTCTAAGAAAATAAAAAATGAAGACTAACTACAAACTACCCTAGAAAGCGGTTGCCTGCATTATACCAAAAGTAAATCTTGAAGTTTTATTACCCCTTTAAAGACTACTCTTTGGCTTATTATTTCAATACCTGCAGTAGTTTTCACCCATAGAGATGACAATTTCTCACCTCATCACCTTCAGGCTCCATACACCTGTCTGCAGGGCAAACTGCATCATCATCATCAGACTCATCTGATGTAAAGGAGCATTGGGAATCACTGGCTCTGTTTTCCTCAGGGAGTAGCTCTCGGCCACAAAAGTCTTTTGGTTTAGCTACTTTAACCCTCTTTTTGAGGAAAGCAGGGGTCTTTCTCATTCTTCCTTCACGGCGGCGCTTCAACTTTTGGTCTGTACTATCTGATCTTTCTTTCCTTATGCAGCTCACAGCCTTACAAGTAGAATTAAAAATAAAACATTACCACAAAAATGATCACCCATTATAACCTAATAGAAACATTCATGAGAGAGGTTCCTTTCCTACTGCATAATGGGCAACATGTTATTACCTCTGTTAGCACTGGGCTTCTGTCTGCTCTCTGCGGTCTCACAGGTCCTTTTTCTCTGTTGTGGGTAACATGGGTTAGGCTGCTCTCTGGTGCTTGTGTGGGGCTAGGTTCAGTCAGAAGTGCTTGATAGAGCTCTTGAACTTCAGGAAGTGAAACTTGCAAAAGCTGAGCTTCCATTAACAGTTCATCTAATTCAGCATTGAGACCTATAGGGAAAAGAAAGACTCATGCTTTAAAAATCTAATTCTTTTAGTTATTTGGCACTAAACAATTTTGCGTAAAAAGCATTGCCCATTAAACATTGTGTTTATCTCCTTAAGCACTGGCAAGAAACAAGACAAGACCCTTACTTTTCAGTGGGATGCAGTTGCGTCCAGGAGAAAAAGGGGATCGTATATAGAGGGTTCTGTTGTCCCACTCATGAGGTAGAGAGAATGATGTGGCCCCTACACTCTGCGATACCTGCATATTTAGTTTAAAGGAACGATATGTAAAATACCATACAGGTAAAAAGATATTTTGAAACATGGCAAGACCTTCTCAATAGTCTTATGTGAAAATTCCACTGCCTATGTTGAGTATGTTACATAGTACAATGACTGTTTAATTCGATATTTTAATGAACAAGTCTTACATCACTGGTCTCGGTCAACTGCCCGGCTGTTGCTTGCCACCTGTTGTATAGCTGGTTTGAGCTAATCTTCTCTTGTACCATTTTGAGGTCCATTGAAGACAACATATGTTGTGCCCGATGCTGCCAACTGACTGTCCTTTCAATCAAGTAACGCAAGGCATCTCCTTCTGGCAGGCGCACACGCAAACGTTGAAGGGAAGCTAAAAGAGGCAGGATCTTTTCCAAAGGAGGCTTTTCAGAGCGGTGGCACTGATGACACAGCCAGACCTGGGCTCCATGTCGAGAAGCTGTAACACAGCCAGTGTGAAAGCAGCTTCTGCACAGCTCACACTGGATCATGGGAGCCATTGGTTCTCCTTGGCAGACACACACCTTCCAGTCACTCTGTTCCTCATGGGATAAAAGTCTGTTTTCATTAGAAATCCTGAAATCATGCAAGTCCTCCATCTCAAGTAGTCGGGCTTCTCCCAAGGCTGCCATCTAAAAAGAACAAAAACAAGTCAGTCAGGGGATGACTCTTGCTTGATTTTAGCCCTGGAACAGTAAATGTATTGTTTAAGTGTGATCCTCACCGCTGTGGCAGTGTCTCTGCTTTCACTTAATGCTTTTTCCAGTTCTTGCAGACCATCTGGCTTCACATACTTTTTCTTTCCACCTAAGGATACCTGCTCTTTAAGTTTCTTAGTTTTCCTTTTAAAGCCAGAGTTTCCAACATCACAACGAGGGCAAAGGACCTACAAAAAAGAAGAAAAGGGAATATTAACCCAGTAGGTTGGTTGCTGCAAGCTGTTATTAAATCAATACTGTGTTCTCAAGATTAAAAGGAGATTTTTAGTATAACTTACCGTTAAATCTCTCTCTCTCTAGGCATCGGGGGACACAGGAACCACGGGGTTAAGCTCCTCCTCCAGGAGGCAGGACACTGATAGCAAAGCTGAAACTCCTCCTTCTCCCTCCTCTATATACCGCCTGCTTAACTCCCCTAAATCAGTTAGATAGCAAGACGATAACAAGAAAACTATATACACGTAACAAAAGTTAAGGCCACGGGAGAACCTTTCCCATGTCTGGCCAACAACGACCTGTTTCAGGGTGGGCGTTCCTGTGTCCCCCGATGCCTAGAGAGAAAGAGATTTAACGGTAAGTTATACTAAAAATCTCCTTTTCTCTTACGGCTCGGGGGACACAGGAACCACGGGGACTTACCAAAGCAGTCCCATTAACTGATAATTCAGGGAGGGAAGAACAGAAACCAACTGCCTGCTTCAGTCTGAACAAACTACTGACTGCAGGACTCTCCTGCCAAAACTCGCTTCAGCAGATGAAAAAGTATCAAAACGATAAAATTTAGTGAAAGTGTGTACTGAGGACCATGTGGCAGCCTTGCACAGCTGATCAGCGGAGGCCTCATTCCTCCAAGCCCAGGAAGTGCTTAGGGCCCTAGTCGAATGAGCTCTGACCCCCTCCGGGGGGCTCTTGTGGGCCGCTATGTAAGCCTGCCGAATAGTCTCTTTGATCCACCTTGAAATGGTGGCCTTGGATGCCGCTGTCCCTACCCGAGGACCTGAGGGAATTACAAACAAGGATTCGGACTTCCTGAACGAAGCTGTTCTCTCTACGTATGTAGATAATGCCCTGACAACATCCAGGGAATGTAGGCGAACCTCCTTTTCGTTCTTTGGATTCGGACAAAAAGATGGAACCGCAATAGGCTGGTTGACATGAAATGCAGACACCACCTTGGGTAAGAAGGATGGTACCGTTCGCAAAACGACCTTGTCGGAATGAAACACCATGTATCGTGGATCTATGGATAGAGCACTCAACTCAGAGACCCGCCTGGCCGATGAGATAGCCACCAGAAAAATGACTTTCCAGGTCAACACCGGGAGCTCAATCGACCCTAGAGGTTCAAACGGAGGATCTTGTAGGGCTCTCAAAACTAGGTTGAGATCCCATGTCGGGACCGGTCGTCTGAAAGGAGGCACTACATGGGCAGCCCCCTGGAGGAAGACACGTATGTCGTCCTTTAGTGCCAATCTCTCCTGAAAGAGCACTGATAATGCGGAAATCTGCACCCTGAGGGAAGCCAACCTCAAACCGCCCTCGAGCCCCCTCTGTAAGAATAGCAAGACTCGAGATATATCGAGCTGGTCAAAAGGAACTCCCCTGGTCTCACACCAGGATGCGTATGCATTCCAGACACGGTAATATGCCTTGGCCGAAGACGGCTTCCTAGCCCTGATCATTGTATCAATCACCGTATCTGCAAAACCCTTTCCCCTCAAGATAGCGGTCTCAACAGCCATGCCGTCAAGGATAGTAGTCCTGGATTGTGATGCAATATGGGCCCTTGACGCAGTATGTCGGGACGTCTTGGTAGGTGGAACCAGTCTCCCGATGACATTGCTATTAGGTCCGTGAACCAGGCTCTCCGAGGCCAGAATGGGGCCACGACGATGAGATGCAAACTTTCCTGTCGAAAACGTCTTAGAACTCGAGGAAGCATTGGAATTGGAGGGAAAATGTATGCGATCTTGAACCTCCACGGTAGGGTCATTGCGTCGACTCCCGCTGCCTGCGGGTCTCTGCTTCTGGCGAAAAATTTTGTAACCTTCCTGTTGTGGCGAGACGCCATGAGATCGACCTCTGGTTGACCCCACCTGCTGACTATCATGTCGAACACCTCCGGCAGGAGCTCCCACTCTCCTGGGTCCAGCCGATTCCTGCTTAGGTAGTCCGCCTCCCAGTTCTGGATGCCTGGAATGTGCACTGCGGAAATCTCTGGTATCCGTTCCTCCGCCCAGGATAGAATCTGAATCGTCTCTGACCAGGCTGCGGCGCTGCGCGTTCCCCCTTGGTGGTTTATGTATGCGACTGCGGTCGCGTTGTCTGTCTGTACTCGTACTGAAAGACCCGTCAGGGGCACCTCCCAATGGCGCAGAGCAAGATATATTGCTCGTAGCTCCAGAACGTTTATGGGTAGTCTGGACTCCGCGGGAGACCAACTTCCTTGGGCCGATCTCTGATCGAATCTTGCCCCCCATCCGGTCAGACTGGCGTCGGTGGTGAGAATCGTCCACTGAGTATCCCCCCACCGTCGGCCCTCCGCTAGATGTACTGGATCTATCCACCACCCTAGAGACTGCAAAGTCACCTGATCCAACCTGATCCTCTGATTCATAGAGGACCTCCGCCAGTTCCGCAGAATGCACAGTTGCAGAGGTCGCAGATGAAACTGCGCAAATGGTACTGCCTCCATGGTTGACACCATGAATCCCAGAACCTGCATGGCAAACCGCACCGACGTTGTTCTGCTCTGGATAAGCTGCCGAGCAAGCAATTGCATCCTCTCTTGCTTCTCCCGCGGCAGAACTACTCTCTGGGCACGTGTGTTCAGAATTAGTCCCAAGAATTGCATTACCTGGGATGGAACTAGGAAGGATTTCTTCCGGTTGATCAACCACCCGAATTGCTCTAATGTCCTGATGGTGATTGCCAGATGCTTCTGAGCCTGTTCCAGGGATGCCGCCTTTACCAGGATGTCGTCCAGATATGGCGTGATGGAAATACCCTGAAGGCGTAGGACCGCCGACATCGCTGCCATGATCTTGGTGAACACCCGTGGAGCCGAAGATAGTCCGAACGGGAGAGCCACAAATTGGTAATGCCGTTGGAGAAAAGCAAACCGTAGGAACTTGTGATGACCTGGCCAGATGGGAACATGCAGGTAAGCGTCCTGGATGTCCAGGGATGCCAGAAATTCGTCCCTGCTCAAGGATCTTATGACCGAGCAATAGTCTCCATGCGGAATCGACGGTATCTGATGAACTTGTTTAGACCCTTTAGATCCAGAACTGGTCGAAAAGAGCCATTCTTCTTGGGCACCACAAATAAATTTGAGTAGAAACCCTGGAAGATCTGGTCTTTTGGGACTGGCACGATAACTCCGGCCTGAAGAAGTCCCGAAACCACAGTGAAAAAGGCCTCTCTCTTTGGATCTCTCTGAGGAATCCTGGAAAGGAAGAATCGTTCTGGGGGACGAGATAGAAACTCTATCTTGTACCCCTCCGCTACCAGCTGGTGAACCCACGCATCTGACACCAAGTCGTGCCATACCTCCCGGAACCAAAGCAAGCGACCCCCCACTGCCTGATCTGGCACCGGAGGGCCTGTCCTGTCATTGTGAAGAGGACTTGTCAGGGGAGGGCTTCTGTTGGTTCTTCCGAGGCTGCCAGGCCTGACGGCTCTTATGTTGAAACCTGTTCTTGGCTCGGAAAGAAGATGTGGTTCGAGCCTCTCTAGATGATCTGGAGGTTTGGCCACGAAAAAACCTGCCGCGCCTCTGGCCGGTATGGATGCGGGATTTGTGTTGGGGCAGTAAAGTACTCTTTCCCCCAGTGGCCTGAGAAATTATCTTCTCTAACTCGTCCCCAAACAGACGTCTGCCCTTAAAAGCCATGGATGTTAGGGCCTTCTTAGAGCTGAGATCCGCTGTCCAATGTTTCAGCCAGAGTGCTCTGCGCGCTGCTACTGCCGTGGCCGATGTTCTAGCAGATGCCTGCAATGAGTCCAGAAGAGCGTCTCCCAGAAATGCATTGGCATCCACCATCTGATCAGCTAGGGAAGATAATTCTGCCCTGGGCAAATTATTCTTGAGGCCATCTAGGAGCTCTTGAGCCCAGTCCGCCATAGCCCTGCTGACCCACGCCGCTGCAATGATAGGCCTAAAGGTTGAGCCTGCAGAAATAAAAATTGAACGTAAGAACCCCTCAAGGCGTTTGTCGGTGGGATCCTTAAAGGCTGCCGCATCTGGGACAGGAAGAGCTGTATTCTTGGACAAGCGTGACACCGGAGCGTCTACTGCTGGAGGAACGCCCCATTTCTCTGTTAAATCCCTGGCAAAGGGATAAGAACTAGAGATGTCGCGAACTGTTCGCCGGCGAACTTGTTCGCGCGAACATCGGGTGTTCGCACTCGCCGGAAGTTCGCGAACGTCGCGCGACGTTCGCCATTTTGGGTTCGCCATTGTTGGCGCTTTTTTTTGCCCTCTCACCCCAGACCAGCAGGTACATGGCAGCCAATCAGGAAGCTCTCCCCTGGACCACTCCCCTTCCCTATAAAAACCGAAGCCCTGCAGCGTTTTTTCACTCTGCCTGTGTGTGCTGAAGAGATAGTGTAGGGAGAGAGCTGCTGCCTGTTAGTGATTTCAGGGACAGTTGAAAGTTTGCTGGCTAGTAATCGTTTTGATACTGCTCTGTTATTGGAGGGACAGAAGTCTGCAGGGGTTTGAGGGACATTTTAGCTTAGGTAGCTTTGCTGGCTAGTAATCTACCTTCTACTGCAGTGCTCTGTATGTAGCTGCAGTGGGCAGCTGTCCTGCTTCTGATCTCATCTGCTGACTGCTGCAATAACAGTAGTCCTTGTAAGGACTGCTTTTATTTATTTTTTTGTTGTTTTACTACTACTACTACTACTACTACTACTACAAGAGCCCAGTGCTATTAGTCTAGCAGTGTTGGGGAGTGGGACTGGTGTGCTAATCTGCTGCTCCTAGTAGTTCAGCAGCACCAACTTTAATTTTTTTTTTTTTAATATTCATTTTTTTTTTATTTTACTTTTTTTTATTTTACTACCGCTGTAGTAGTGTATAAGTTGACCTTTTAGGCATTATTTGCCCTGTAGGCATTATTTGCACACTGTTTTCTTCAACCCGCCATCGAGCTGTGTGACCTTGTTCCCATTCTGTCTAAATATCCATAATATTACCGTCTCCAGAAAAAACACCGGAGTCACTTTTTTCAAGCAGCCATAATATATTTTACGTAATCCGTATCCACCGCTGTAGTAGTGTATACGTTGGCCTTGTAGGCATTATTTGCACACTGTTTTCTTCAACCCGCCATCGAGCTGTGTGACCTTGTTCCCATTCTGTCTAAATATCCATAATATTACCGTCTCCAGAAAAAACACCGGAGTCACTTTTTTCAAGCAGCCATAATATATTTTACGTAATCCGTATCCACCGCTGTAGTAGTGTATACGTTGGCCTTGTAGGCATTATTTGCACACTGTTTTCTTCAACCCGCCATCGAGCTGTGTGACCTTGTTCCCATTCTGTCTAAATATCCATAATATTACCGTCTCCAGAAAAAACACCGGAGTCACTTTTTTCAAGCAGCCATAATATATTTTACGTAATCCGTATCCACCGCTGTAGTAGTGTATACGTTGGCCTTGTAGGCATTATTTGCACACTGTTTTCTTCAACCCGCCATCGAGCTGTGTGACCTTGTTCCCATTCTGTCTAAATATCCATAATATTACCGTCTCCAGAAAAAACACCAAACAATGCCTACAAGGTCAACGTATGGCAGTTGTTTAAAGAGAACAGTAGATTACTAGCCAGCAAAGCTACCTAAGCTAAAATGTCCCTCAAATCCCTGCAGACTTCTGTCCCTCCAATACAGAGCAGTATCAAGCAGATTACTAGCCAGCAAACTTACTATCATCTGTCCCTGAAATCACTAACAGCTCTCCCCCTACACTATCTCTTCCAAGCACACACAGGCAGATTTTTCAGATACATTTTTGCCCTTGATCCCCCTCTGGCATGCCACTGTCCAGGTCGTTGCACCCTTTAAACAACTTTAAAATCATTTTTCTGGCCAGAAATGTCTTTTCTAGATGTTAAAGTTCGCCTTCCCATTGAAGTCTATGGGGTTCGCGAACCGTTCGCGAACCGCTCGCATTTTTGCGCAAGTTCGCGAATATGTTCGCGAACTTTTTTTCCGACGTTCGCTACATCCCTAATAAGAACGAGAAAACCTGCGTGAAGGTTGAAACTTCTTTTCTGGGCAGTCCCATTCCTGTTGGATAACCTCACCCAACTGATCGTGAAAAGGAAATTCGGCAGTCTGTTTACGCTGTCGCTTAAAGGGTCCCTTGGCTCCCGACCCCGTTCCAGATGGATCCTCCAACTGAAGGGAAGTCTTGATGGCTCTGATAATTCCTTGAATATCATGCGGTACCTCCTTGTCCGGATCAGGAATACCCTCTGAAGACGCGGACGAAATCTCACCCTCGCTAAACTCAGAGTCACCAATATCGTCCGCAGAATCCCCTGATGATGCGGATAGAGGCACCCTTCTCTTGCTCGGGGCCTTCCTGTGCTTAGCCTGAGGCTGAGCGGATAGGTGAGACACAAACTTATCCAGAGATGATGATAGGTTTGCAATTCCCTGTAGGTTAGCCAGGGATTGGGACAGTTGAAGCGCCCAAGGAGGAGGACTGTCCCCCCACCGAATAGGCATGGGCAGCTGAAGCCCCTGAAGAGCCCCCAGCAGGAGCATCATTTGCCAAATCTGACACCTCCAGTGCTATGGAGGGGTTAGAAGTCTCCCCTGATGCTGTGCAGGCTGCACAGGTCGGGTCCCCCTGACCCCTGGGAAATTTGGCACTGCATGAAGCGCAGGCAAGGTAAGTTACTGAGGCAGAGGCCCTTGTCTTCCCTCCCCTGGGAAACATGGCCCCCCTGCAGCCTTAGGCCTCTGGGACGTGTACTTCCAAACTACTCCCCTCCCCCACCAACTGCACCTGATAGACGAAGGAGATGGAGAAGCAGCAGCCACCCGTGCAAGGTTCGTCCCGCTGGGGATAAGTCTAAGCGCGCACACTAATGGCGCAACCGAACGCTAGACCAGTGCGCAAGACGTTGCCTTGAAGCGCCGTCCTAATGGCGCGAGGAGCCGGGAAGGAAGTGACGTCATACTGCAAGACGCATCAGAAGCCGCCTG
This sequence comes from Xenopus laevis, assembly GCF_017654675.1. Lineage (NCBI taxonomy): Eukaryota > Metazoa > Chordata > Amphibia > Anura > Pipidae > Xenopus > Xenopus laevis. The sequence continues at coordinate 64,552,981 of NC_054373.1, forward strand.
CTCTGGGTCCTAATGCCCCACTCCCGACGGCGCCCTGCACCGAGCCGCTCACCGCTGCCTCTCCTTCCCCCCTGTGCGTCGGTGGGAGAACTGCAGGTTAAGTGCGGTCCCTGAAAGTGCACCAGCGGGGTACTTACCATTCTTCCAGGGACCCCAGAACTCCCCTCAGGAGCCTCTCGGTCTGGCCAGTCAGGGTCCTGCCGTGCTGGCAGGCCCTACGTGATGGATGGCCAGCTTGCAGCAAGACTTACAGACCCCAGCCGAGGAATCCCGCGATGGGGGCTAACTATGGAGAACAGGACTGTCCCTGACTCCAGTCTCACCCCGGGTGTCAATGCTAATCATTGACCGTAGATTCACTACCAGTAGGGCCTCCTAGAGGCCTAGTCCCTACCTCCTTGGAAGCAGGACACTGAAAAAACTGATTTAGGGGAGTTAAGCAGGCGGTATATAGAGGAGGGAGAAGGAGGAGTTTCAGCTTTGCTATCAGTGTCCTGCCTCCTGGAGGAGGAGCTTAACCCCGTGGTTCCTGTGTCCCCCGAGCCGTAAGAGAAAAAGGGATTTATATTAAAGTGCTCTTAATATAAACTTAAGATGTCTAGAAGGATTCTAATAACGTGACAGATTTAATATGTTCAAGGTAGAGAGTCTTTAAAGGGATTCTGACATGATTTTTGTGGTTTAGTTTTTATTACAGGTATGGCACCTGTTATCCAAAATGCTAGAGGACTGGGTTTTTCCCAATAAAGGGGTATTTCCATAATTTTGATCTCAGTGCCTTACGTCTTCTAAAACACAATTAAAATAATAAATCCTACAGGACTGTTTTGCCTTAATTAAGGATTAATTATGTCTTATTTGGGATACAGGGTACAGTTTTATTATTAGAGAAAAAGGAAATTTTTTTTTATTTAAATTATTACATTAAAATTGAGTCTATGGGAGATCTATGGGACCTTCCCATAATTTGAAGATTTCTGGAAAATGGGTTTCCGGATAATGGATCCCATACCTGTTCCAAAACGTAACTGTTTACATTGCAAATAAATCATTTTATTTTATTCTGCAAATAAATCATTTTATTTTATTCTGCAAATAAATCATTTTATTTTATTCTTCAAACAATAAATGTATTATTTTTTTTATTTAGTTGTAATATTGTTGTTTTAGCAGTCATCTCAGGTCATTGCGCATGATCATGTGCTTTCAGGAAGAGCCAGCACTAACTATTGTTATGACTTATGAGTCATGACTTTGGTGAGCTGGGTGTTTTACGATTGAGTGCTATTTACCTCTATACCACTAGATGGGGCATGGGAGCAATTTAGCAGTGCAGGTGTCAGGGAGCTGTTATCTGCAGTGCAGCAGTAAAGAGGGACTGAAGTTTATCAGGGCACAAGAGCACCTTGAAAGCACAGGTATGTTTGCTATTTTGAAAAATGGATTTCAATGCAGGATATTAAAATATGTGTTTTACCAAGACAGAATCTCTTTAACAAATGACTAGACATTCAAAATAATCAATGATGACAGCTGGTACAAACACACTAAAATAGAAAATATAGCTGCTGTTATATCAGATTAAGCACATTTAATTTAGTTTTGTATTAAAGAATACGTTTGTGATTCAAGGAATTCTGCCTATAGCATCCATGTGTCTGTTTCCCTGTCCATCATCCCAACTATTGGGTGCCTGATACCTTACACAAGTCTTCCTGCTCTCTTTATATGGGACTTTCATTCCTGTGTTTCCAGAACATTCCTAAATACCTACTATCTCAAAGTAAGCAGGAGGATCAAACGTATTGAGAGCAAATACACAGTAATTGCTATACCTATGTGAATAGGCAAACAACCTAACCCCTTAAGGCTCAGATAGATACAATGCTGTGTTCTTATTAATGCTATTCATTAAAGGAACTTGTGGCGAAAAACATGGCACCAGGCCAGAGTTTCTTCTAAAGCCCCAGTATGCACTATGTTGTCCTTGCATGCCTGGGGCAGAAATTCTTCACCAATATCTGTACTGTGTATGTGCAAGTGTGGGATGCTGGAACAATAGAAAAGTATGGCAGCACAATGCTAAGAAGGAAAGTACCCCAGACCAGTGAATTTTTGGAAAAGAATGACTGCCACCGAGGGTCTGAAGTAAGCAACTAGAATCACGAGGGTGCCTATCAATTTGCCATCCCACTGTGTTTCTTCTGTGGCCTTTAAATATTTCCAATGATTACTTGGAAAGGTAAATGCTACTGAAATAAGCATCTCTTTCTCTAGGTCTGCTTGGGGGACACAGGGACAGTGGGGTATAGCTGGAACCACTAGGAGGCAGGACACAATAAAAAAATAGAAACTTGACCCCTCCTCCTCCTGCTATACCCCTCCTCTGTAGGCAGAGACACTCAGTTTCGTTGTGTCCTCAGGAGGTTAGGACCGTCTCCTGCATTCAGGAGTATTTCACCTGGAGCGGGGGTGGCTTACTGAGATTGAGAGCACAGCTGCCAAATCATCTCTACAAATTGTCCAGAATGGGAATGGCACTTATGTTTCCTACTGTCCTCACTGTCAGCAGCGCAAGAGAGTTATTGTGGGCTTAGCACCAGTTGCGCACCACTATTTTACAAGAGACTTCACCAGGGCTGTCTTTCACTCTACCTGGGGAGGCAACAGCTGGGGCAGATTTTGCACTTACTGTACATGCACCCTGTGTGCAACCCAAAAAGTGCGCGCCAGTGCCTTATGCACCATTTTTCTAAGGCGTGCGTCTGCACCATATGTCACTGCTAGGGGAGGGGCCATTCTTCGCACTCTCCATTGTGCGCCCAGGCAGCTACTTCCCATTGATTCTGGAGGAGGTTCCATTACTAGCAGACTCGCCACACTGGGCAGAACTCTTTCCCACCTTCTCTGCAGCGCAGCCCCCCCCCCCTGTTTTTTCTAAGAACACAACAGGGCAGTACTTCTGACACAGTGGGGTTTTTAGCTAATGCCACAGGGCAGCAGGCTTTGTAATAACTGCCTTATCAGCCTTTACTCCCCTCCAAGGCTTTACTCCCAGCAGTACCATGGGGAGGCATTTTCAGTTATATATATATATATATAACCTACATTATATATATTGTTAACTTAATTCCTCTCTTACAGGAACAGCTTGTGTACACCATGTCTGAAGGTACAGGTGATAACCTTTTTTCGAGGCCAGCAACTACTTCATCGGTTAAGTATTTAGCTTGTGCCAAATGCCGCATCTGGTCACAAGGACGTTCTGTGTTCCACGTGCAAGCCACCTGATGCAGTTTCGGAAACGTCAGAACTCCGTCCTCAGGTAAGCCAAGCCTCCCATGGGGACCCATCAGGCCAGCCCCGGGACTCCACCCCCCTGGACCCCCAGCCTCCCCCAGAATGGGTATCTAAGCTTGCCGCCGGCATTCCTAAATTGGTGGAGTCCCGTGGCTAGATAAGCCTCGGCCTAAGCCTCCAAAATGTAGAGCCCCCTCTCCTTCCGAGGATGAGTGTGAGGCGGAGTCCATCACTACTTCATCCCTGCCGCCTGACTCCGAGGAGGATCCGGCTCTGTCTGATGGTGAACTATCTCACAGTTCCGACCCAGAGTAAGGGGGAATCCCCCCAAACTCTCCTCAGATGCCATAGATTCCCTCATTTCAGTATTAGAGACCCTTCACTTAAAGGAGCCTGAACCTAGTTGCAGTACCTCCTTGTTTAAGCGCCGCAGCAGGTCCTCACCTTCCTTTCCTCTCTCATGCTCAACTCGAGCAAATTATACAACAGGAATGGTTCAAGCCAGAGGGATGTTTCCAGGCTAACCGCCGTTTTTCTCAAACTATATCCTTTTCCACAGGAACTAACGGAAAATTGGACCTCCCCACCTTCAGTGGACGCACCTGTCTCTCGACTATCTAAGGACACTGCTTTACCAGTTCCTGATGCAGCCTCCTTCAAGGACTCCATGGACAAGAAGCTTGAGGGCATTCTAAGTTCCCTCTTCTCTGCTTCAGGTACCTCCCTTCGGCCTGTTCTAGACTCGGCTTGGGTAAGTAGAGCCGTCCAAACTTGGTCGGACGCCTTATGCCGAGCGATTGCCACAAGGGTCCCCCGTGAAGAACTCGCTCATTTGGCCTCGCAAATCAAGGAGGCTGACTACCTATGTGAAGCCTCCCTCGATGTGCTACAGGTGATTAGCAGAACTTCAGCCGACTTGACTTGTCGGTATCGGTTCGCAGATCTCTCTGGATGAAACTGCGGACTTGTCTTCAAAAAAGTCTCTCACGACACTCCACCACCTGCAGAGGACGCTTCAGTGGAATGTCCAGGCCATCCTGGCAGTCCCGCAAGTCCACGTCTGCATTACTCACCCCTTCTTCCCTTCAGCGACTCAGCCGTAGGGGGGGGGAGACTTTGCAGGTTTGCCGACTCCTGGAAGAATCTGACTCAAGACGCCTGGGTACACAAGGTCGTGAGTCAGGGCTACCACCTAGAATTCGCTTCTCTCCCGCCCCGCCGGTTCTTCATGTCCAGATATCCTCAGGGGCATCAAAAGGCTCAGGCGCTGCACGACGCGATCGGCAAGCTTATCCGTTCAGAGGTCATCATCCCTTTTCCGACTGAGGAGAGATTCCGAGGCTATTACTCAAACTTGTTTGTAGTTCCCAAGAAGGATGGATCTGTTCGGCCAATCCTGGACCTCAAGGAACTCCACACTTTCATTCGACCGCGAAGGTTCAAGTTGGAATTCCTCAGGTCTGTCATCGCGGCCCCAATTTTCTGTCCCCATCAGAGATTCTTGCGATTTGCCTTCCAAAATCGCCACTTCCAACTCACAGACCTTCCCCTTGGCCTGAACTCGGCCCCTCGTGTCTTTACCAAGATCATGTCGGTGGCCACTGCTCTAATCCGCACCAGGGGGATCTCCATAACTCCTTATCTGGACGATCTCCTGATCAAGGCACCTTAATTTGCAGTGGCCCAGCAGGCGTTGCACTTCACCATGGTTCGATTACAGGAGTTTGGTTGGTTCATCAACCTGGACAAGTCCTCGTTAACCCCAAGCCAATCCATGGTCTTCCTCTGGATGCAGTTCAACACCCAGACACAAACTCTCCCAGTGACAAGGTCCAGCATTTGCGGACCCTCGTGCGGTCTCTCCTCTCGAAGTCCCACACCGCGAGATTCTACATGAAGGTGTTGGGAGTCATGGTTTCGATGATAGAATCAGTTCCCTTCACCCAACGTCACCTCAGGGAGTTTCAGTGGAATATTCTTGCGGCCTGGAGGCACAAATCCCTTCTCCTGGAATTTCGTTTATCCCGCAGGACTCGAGTCTCTCTTCTCTGGTTGATGCAAACCAGTCACCTGACATGGGGCAGACCCCTAGGGGATCCAGAATGGTGACTGCTCACCACAGATGCAAGCCTCTCCGGTTGGGGAGCAGTGCAGAGGGTCGGTCAGCGGAGGGTCGCTGGTCTCTATCGGAACAATGTCTTCACATCAACCTTCTTGAGATACAGGCAATCCGACTCGCCTGTCAGCCATCTTCATTCCAGGTCTCTTAAACTGGGAAGCAGATTTCTCAGCAGACATCCCTAGATCCCTGCGAGTGGCCTGTAAAGGACAACATCTTCCACAAGATCACTCAAAGATGGGGGACGCCAGAGGTCGATCACAATCGTAAAGTTCCTCTCTTCTTTGCAAGGTCCAGGGACCCTCTGGCGGCAGACGCCCTCACCTCTCCCTGGGACTTCCATCTTGCGTTCATTCCAAGAAAGATCAAGAAACTTCAGAGAGAACTCATACTCTCATACTCATAGCTCCAACATGGCCCTGTAGATCCTGGGTCTAGGATCTAGTACATCTCTCAGTAGAGGAACCTTGGCCTCTCATCCTGGACCTTCTCTCACAGGGTCCAATCCTTCACCACTGTCCTGCCACCCTCAATTTGATGGCTTGGCTACTGAAACTGCGATTCTAAGACGGAAGGGGTTCTCTGACACTGTCATTCTACCATGCGTGCAGCCCGCAAACCGGTCTCCGCCAAGACGTACCATTGGGTCTGGTTCACTTACCATTGGTGGTGCCAATGTAATGGTTTCAATTCACTGAAGTTTTCCACTCCACTCCTTCTGGCCTTATACAGGAGGGACTGTCCCTGCACATGTCCCTCGGATCACTGAAATCTCAGTTTTCGACACTTCCATCCTGTTCCAAAGACCTCTTGCCTTGTTCCCAGATGTTAGGATTTTTCTTCAGGGAATGGCCCACATAAAGCGCCCGGTACTTTCACCGGTGCCAAATTGGGACTTAACCCTAGTCCTACGTGCCCTGCAACACGCTCCCTTTAAACCCATGTATTCTATTCCACTTCAGTGGCTCACATGGAAAACAGTTTTTTCTGCTGGCTATTGCCTCAGCACGGAGAGTATCTGAGATCTCTGCCCAATCCTGTAGGTCTCCTCTGTTGACCTTCCGGAACGACAGGGCAGTACTTCATACTTCTCCCTCTTTTCTTCCCAAGGTGGTTTCCACTTTCCACCTCAACCAGGAAATTACGATTCCTACCTTCTGCCCATCCCTTTCCAATGCGAAGGAAGCAGCACTGCACACCCTCGACCCCGTTAGGGCCCTCAAGTTTTACCTGCACCGGGTTGAGGACATCCGTCTATCGGACTCCTTGTCCTTAGACCACCATATCCTGATGGATAAAGCAGGCCATCCAGAGATCCTATTCATCACAGGGTCAGGTTCCCCCAGATCAATCAGGGCACATTCCACCAGAGGGCTTTTCGAAAATAAGCCTCAGCGGAACAAGGCTGCAACGTGGACTTCGATCCATACTTTTGCCAAATTTTACCAGTTTGGCACCTTGTGGCATCTGACACCCACTATGGCAGGAAGGTACTTCAGGCTGCAGTGGCTGGTTCCACGTAGGCCTCTACTTCCCGCCCTAGATTCAGGGTACAGCTTTGGTACGTCCCCACTGTCCCTGTGTCCCCCAAGCAGACCTAGAGAAAAGGAGATTTTGTGTACTCACCGTTAAATCTCTTTCTCTTCAGTCGCTTGGGGGACACAGGGCTTCCCTCCCTGAATAGAGGCCTTCTCTTGGCTTCAGACTGTTCTTCTTGTAATTAGTTTTCTGTTGATTATTGATAACCTCCTGTTTCTCCTTTGGTACGAACTGAGTGTCTCTGCCTACAGAGGAGGGGTATAGCAGGAGGAGGAGGTGTCAAGTTTCTATTTTGAGTGGTTCCAGCTATACCCCACTGTCCCTGTGTCCCCCAAGCGACTGAAGAGAAAGAGATTTAACGGTGAGTACACAAAATCTCCTTTTCCCCTACTCTCTTTCCTGGTGGTTCTAACTTTTGAAACAATGTAGAAAAATTAATCTGATGAACAGACCTGCAAAGAAGCATGAAAGACTTATTTGCGGCTATATATTCGTTCAAAAGACAGAAAGTCATCCTTGCAATCATTTACACCATAACAAAACCATTCAACATTTTTATTGAATGTATACTGAAAAGTTGGTTAGAATTAAATTTTCATTCATTGGGTAAAAATTACATTACATGTATTTGAGTGTATATTACAAAAATCTCAAACTAATAAGGAACAAATACACATTTAAAGTAGTATTGTAGTATTTTAAATGTTGCACCAGGTGTCACATAAGATACAAAGTTAAATTAAGTTGTATTTGCTTACTTCAAGCAGTGTGTATGGGGAGTTGGCTGTTAAAAAAGTGTTAGATGCACATTCAGTCCAAGCATGGACTTCTCCCACTAGTGCTTCAAGCCTTGGCAGAGGTGCAAGATGAACCGGAATTGCTCGCCCATGGGTGACAAGTTCCATCAGTGTGTGTAGCACAGGAACCCTGGGACCAGCCTGGGAGAGAAAGTAGAAAAAATCAAAACTGACATTTCTTTGTAAAATTAACAAATGTTAATAGATTGTGAAATTATGCTAACCTGTACTGTTTCCACCTCCTGCAACCATTCATGGGCCCTTTGTACAGCATCACTTAAGGATTCAACACTGGGCAAATAAGCTGGGATTTTCTCCACTTCACTTAAAGCTGATGTTAAGGTATCAAGTGGTTGACGGGGCCTAATTGAAATATAAGAAATCAATAATGGTACAACATAATTTTCCCCCCACTTTGCATCCAAAGCCATTCTTAGTACAGCAATAACAGACTTGTCACCGACCTGGATTTGAGAAGGCTTTTACACCGATCATCCCAATGTTCAGACATAGTAAGCAGCTCCTGAAGTTTGGCCATTGCCTTTTCTACATAAGAGTGAGGAGAGAGACCCACACCTAAATCTATAAGTCTCCTCATGACATCCAATGTAAATGTCCTGGGATCCTTGCATGCCTGCTGCTGCTCCTCAAGCCATCTAGCCTGTTCAAGGCGCTCTCGAATATGCCCCATCGGCAAGTCTAAGTCAAACTGAAAACTAGAGTCAAGCAGATCTTGCAATTCACAGGCTTGTGGCATTTCTGCTGATAGAAGTCTTTGGCTTTGTGACTGGAATTTTTCCACACGACAAAGCAGATCCTTCAGAACACAGAAAAAGTGGATAAAAATTAAATTACAAGACAAAAACATGGAGTGTGTGCATGTATACAGTCAGGGATAAGGGTGCAAGGTGAAACCCTAAGACCGCTTGAGACAGTATAAGAAGGAGACGAGAGTGAAGGAGATTTGGGTGAACATTTCAGTAAACTAGAAGTTTCAGAGAGCCCAACCTAATGGTCAAAAAAAGAGGGTCAAGTGCTTATATACAGTTTTTTACTCTTCGAATAATAGCAGGATAAATCAGTACAATGTTATACATGAGAGAGATATAGAGACACAAATTACCTTAAGATGAGGTGTCTGGTTGATAATACAGGGTAGAGAATCAAGCTGTTTTACAAAAGACCTGAGTTCCGCAAAAGTTAGCTGGTTTGCAGACTTTCCACCACCTGACCTGAACCTAACAAAATAAGAGAAATTTTTTTAAAATAGAATACAAATAAAGGACAAAAGCATCATAATCCACAACAATAACAGAAAAAAAAATTAAAAAAATAAGTGGTATAGTAGGTTTTAGAGAATTTGCCTGCATTTTATTATGTTATGGTCCAGAACACAGACAGTGTTCCTGCTTTTATAAACAAGCATTATCTATTGTTAGGGCTTGAATCCAACATTTAGACCACCTCTTAACAGAACTCATTTATTCCATAATATATTGTCCCCAGTATTCAGCAATCCTTTCAAATTTGTCACTTGTTCAGGGCAAAGTTTGGAACACTTTGGTTACAACCAGCTTTGTACTGGAAGAGTCCTTATCGGTAGACAGCCCACAAAACGAATGTCCACACTTCATCACAATTTACTAGCAAGCATCCCCCTCCATTCTGTACTGCACAAAATAAATGGCAGGTGCAGATACCAGAGCTCACTCAGGAAAACTGGGATGAAGCTACGGAGACAATATCTACTTAGTTTAATATCCATGAGAAAGACTCATTCAGTATAAAGTATTCCATTAACTATATACAACCCCGTTAAAACTTAAGGCTATGGGCAAGAGAGACAACGACAATTGCCCCAGATGTGGTACACCAGCGGCACACTTCTTACACATGATCTTGACGTGCCCAGTGATAAACAGCTATTGGTCTCAGGTAATGGCCGCACTACCAAATACCCTTGACTTTCCGCATGTGAATTCTCCACAGGTGTGTTTACAGGGGATAGTGGACCATTTAGTGCCTACTGCCCATGCAAAACTGAGGTTCAGAGCTTTATTATATTATGCTAAGAAATGTATCATCATGTACTGAATGGGACCCAACCCTCCCACAGGGGACTCCTGGATAAAACAAGTTAACGAGGTTATACCCATGATTAAGCTCACACATGAAGCCCGAGGTACGCCCCAAAAATTTGAGTTTAAGTTATCCAGTCAAAAGCAAATGTACTAAAAGTACGGTTGACCTGTGAGTGAGCAAATATGAGGCATAATGTAATGCATATAAAAAGACATGAGATTGTAATAGTATTGGTTGTTGTTTAAAAATGTTTAATGTTCTTGAAAACAAATAAAGCATTACCTTAAAAAAAAAATTGCAAGAGTCTGCATAACTATCTATATGCATAATACCAAAGGGGAAATCTTTGTAGGGCAAGTACTCTCAAAGTCATTTGGCCTTACTGGCAGAAGCTTCAACTAAAAGTTACATTTCATTGTATAAATGTATTCGATTTTAACTATTAAGACTAGCAAAATAGTTGTCTTGCTTGCTCAGTGTGTTTTCTGGATAATGGATCTTTCTATAATTTGGATAACCACACTATAGTTAAATTATTTAAACATTAAATAAACCCAATTTGTTTTACCACCAAAATGGATTCATGCAGCTTACTTTGGCATTTTATAATTACAGAGAAAAAGTTAATAATTCAAAAATTCGATTTGCTTAACATGACGTTCCCTTAATTTGGAGCTTTCTGGATAACAGGTTTCCAGATAACTGTATTGCAATTGTACTAAATACATCATCTTAAACTATACAGTCACCTGGTATGACGCTTCCCATTTAGTAGCTGTTGTGCCAGTGTCCCACATTTCTCAGCATCCTGTGCAACTAGCCGTAGGTGTCGCAAAAGATCATTGTTTGGAAATTTCTTTTCTTCAGATTCCTCAATCAATAACCTCAGGCAGGAGAGACCTAAAAAGCCAAATAGATGCTAGAAAGAATCTTCACTGTATAATAGCAAAAAGTAATCATTGCAAACCTGCAACCACTGAAGCAAACAATAGAAGAAAAAACTTTTAGCATTGTTTGTAGTACAGTGAAATGATGTTTGAAAGTGCCCGGCAGATGGTTTTAAAACATTGTATATTAAGCAAGTAGTCAGACTCGAACACCATTCAAAGTTTAATCTACTTCATTTACTTACTTCTTTTATTGCCTGAAGTTTTGAGAGCATCAATGACTTCTGTTGCCCAACTGTCATATGATTCTGCTCGCAACTTCACAGCATTCATCATAGGATATAAATCATCAACAGTGTAACAGTACCTGTGGAAAAAATACAATCTAAATGAATGCACAATGATAAAGTTTGGTGGACAAGGAAAGATAATGGTTGGCTAGGAAGCCTGGTTCCACTGAAAGTAAACCTTAAGGCTACAGCCTAGTACAACATTCTTGACAATTCCGTACTCTTTTTACATCATAGTAATATTTTAGGAAAGGCTGTTTCCCGTTTCAGCACAATAATGCACAAAGTGGTTTGCTGAGACAGAAGTAGATGACCACAGAACTCTGACTTTGAACTCCACTGAACACCGGTGGGATGCATAGCTATGTCAACAGCCATTCAGGCCTGATCTCAAACATCAGTGCAAACTCCACCAACAATATTTCAAAAATGATGAAAAGCCTTCACAGAACAGTAGAGGCTGTTACATCATCAAAGGTGGTTTGGGTACGAGATTCGAGACAGGTAGGGGTCTCAATACTGTTGACCATATAGTGTATATGCTTAAAAGGATTATGCAATTAATTTATTGGAAACTGAAAATTTGTATTACACAATCTCTTTTGAGCAGGGCTGTGTTTACCTCTATCAGTTATTGTTGTTTGTAAATGTAACTTGCATGTTAAGTATATACACCCATTTATTGTATAACGCAGCAAAATAAGTTGGGCTTCATAAATATGTGCTAATGTTAATACTTGCATTAACTTGCTAATGCAAAATTATTATTTAACAGAACAAGAAAACCTGACTAGAAAAGTCGGCAGTGTTGTTGCACACAATACATTAAAAGAAAACATTATCTCAGTTCTTACCCCAACGTGTATTTGTAGAGTGGACAATTACAGAGGTCCTCCACATGATGAAGACATACAAGGGCCCCGGGGTTACAAGAACAGTACACTGCTGATATGAAACAGGTGGTCTTACACTTTATACACTGCCGATCATCATCTGCTAGGAGTTCAAGGTCCATCTTTTCAGACTTCATAACTCCCTGTGGAAAAACATATATAAAACATACATACCACTAAAATTTGAAGATACAGGCCTAACCATCTCACGCCTACAGATCTGCATTTCCTACTAAGTCTCTGGTATATTTACCATCCTTCGAACAGTTTCACGGAGGGCCCTCTCCTCATCTATCATGGCAGCCATATCTTTTTGTACAGAAGATGCTAACACAATATCAAGCTTGTCTGCTTTAGCGGCCATCTTACAAATCATCTCATCATGGGAAAATACACAGTATCGGTTCAGCTCTCTGTAATGTTCAATGCACTGACGGCCAAGAGGAAGCTGAAAGGAAGTACATAGAGTTGTTAGTTTGAAAATACTACATCTACACACATTACGTTTATTAAGCCATTGCACTTACCCAATCAACAGTGCAGAAGTTGACAGCTTCTGCAAAGTTAAAGCCTTGGTTAAAGCCACTATGATATGCACGTGGAAAAGTGATCACAAATTCTCCAGCACACTGATTGGTTCGATAAATCTGAGGAAGACGTACAATTATTTAGAAAATTTAATTTTATGTTTGTGTAGTTGCAGATTCATAGTTATTAACTGCACACAGATTCAACTGATGTCTCTAAATATTGTCACCTACCGGAACACCATAAGCCATTAGTGTATTTGGATTCATTATGGTCACCAGCTGATGCAAGAGGTCAGGTTGTGCAATAAATAATTCTGGCGCCAATTTTTTCATCACCTCCTCTAGCTGTTCTGCAGCATATCCAGGTGCTCCATACCAAGTTTTTGGCTCACCCCTACCAAGAATCACATTGATAAGATTACACGATACCTCTGTGCTTTTATTGCTGTGGAAATCAGTACTGCTATTTTAGAGAGATGCTTTGTTCATGGATAATGGGGAGAATTTGATAATATGAGACTTTGGCCAGTTGGGGTAAGTTTTATCATGTAGAGAAGACATTTAATGTATGTGAGCTGCTATACACTTAAATGGGATTTTGCAGATAATCTATAAGTTTTTCTTGCAATTTAGCTAACTAAGAGTCAATATGAAAAACAGAGCCTCTGAAGCAAGGCTTTTTTTCAGGATGAGGAACATGAATAGTTGCGGGCCTGAATAGAAAAGATGAGTAATAAAAACTACCAACAATAATACATTTGTAGCCTTACAGAGCATTTGTTTTGTTTTTTTAGATGATGGGGTCAGTTACTGTCATTTGAAAGCTGGACTGAGTAGGAAAAGAAGGCAAATAAATACTATACAAAACGAATACCATTTCAAAAGTTGGTTAGAATTGGCCACTCTATAATATACTAAAAGTTCACTTACAGGTGAACCACCCCTTTAAAATATATATATATATATATATATATATATATATATATATATATATATATATATATATATATATATATATAAATAAATAAATATAAAAAAGCCGGCACTCGCGTTACAAAAAAAATCTAAGTGTCTGGGTGCAGTCATAAAATATAGAATAATTGACCAACAATGTCCACACTCTCAGGTCTTAAAAAGTGAAAAGGTTATTTATTGAAAAGAACGGACGTTTCGGCTTATCAAAGTGATCTAGCCTTGATAAAGGCTAGCGTAGTAGCCGAAACGTCAGTTCTTTTCAATAAATGACCCTTTCACTTTTTAAGACCTGAGAGTGTGGACATTGTTGGTAATAATGGGTTGAGTGCAGAGGACCTCTTTCTTATTTGTGTGTATGTGTATGTGATTATATATATATATATATATATATATATATATATATATATATATATATATATATATATATATATATATATATATATATATATATATATATATATATATATATATATATATTTATTTATTTATTTATTTTTTTAACACATATATTTAGAAACAGTCTGCACCACCTTAATTAAACTTAATAAATAAATATTACAAGTTGCTTAAAGGGGTTGTTCACCTTCCAAACTCTTTTTTTCAATTCAGTTGTTTTTAGATTGTTCCCCAGAAATAAAGACTTTTTTCAATTACTTTCCATTATTTATTTTTTATGTTTTTTTCCAAAATCTAAGTTTAAAGGTGAATGTTTGTGTCTCTGGTGTTTGTCTGGCAGCTCAGTAATACAGGAGCAGACTCTAAACTGTTACTATTTTGCAACATTGAGTTGATACATCTCTCAGCAACATCTCTGGAGTATTAGCAACTATTGTATCAATTCTGCTGAGCATGGACAAAGATAAGAAATGTATCAACTAAATGTAACCATTTAGAACAGTTTACAAGATCGGCGACCCCCCCCCCCCAGAGCTGCTTCAGAAGGAGAGAAATGACACTTTACACTTCAATATTAGAAAAACCGTCACACATAGAAAATAGAAAGTCATTGGAAAAAGTCGTTATTTCTGGTGATCTATCTGAAAAAACTAGTTGTTTGAAGGTGAACAACCCCTTTAAAAGCTTCTTCTTTAGCCAGAAAAACAGGATTACCCATTCATCTTTCTTACCAATGCAGGTAATTAATAGAGTAGCTCCAGTGATCCTCAATGTGCCAACAAAAGGATGAAAAACACATGCCCACATACAGCCAGGGTAATTTCATGCCACATATATCAGCTGTGACATGTGTTAAAACAGAGGGCTCCATCACAGGCATGTTATTCAGATTCCAACCACAATCCAAGTATACCTGGGGAAGGCCAAAGTATAAATTCAGGCATTCAACAAGTTATTTATGTTTTCTATCTTTCTTCCCTGCAAAGGCCACCACTCACCTCATCTTCTGGTTTAACACGGAATTTGCCATCATGAACAGGGAAGCCACTCCCAAATTCCTTAGAAGCTATGTCAGCCCCATATTCTACTGTCACATCCTCTTCTATGGTGCTCACCAAGCGCCAGAACTCCTTTTCCACCAGCTCTGTGGGAACCATCTGTTGGGATCAATATTCGTGAGCTCGGTTTACCATCCACATTCTGGTATTTTAAAATATATTTGCTTCAAGTAATACTTACATGCACTGGCATGTTAAAGTAATCTGACTTGAAGTTATCAGCCATCTCTCCAAACATACGTAGGGTGTAATCTCTGGATGCCTGTTCGAACCCAAATGCTTCCTGTGGTTTACTACACTCCTACAACAAAAAAGACCCAATGGAATAATCTGATATTACAGTGAAATATCAATGACATTCATTTCACTCATACTTTTGAGCAACAACTATCTATAAGCCCTTCAGGTTATAAACAGCTCAGTATTTTGCCATTAAGAAGCAGTGCATTTCTTAGTGTAAGGACATGGAGGTTACACATATAGATAATATAGCAGCTGGCTATGTAAAATTTTCAGTTGTTTATGCTATTGCTGAAGATCAAATTACTACAAATTCCTAGTTTTCTAGCATTGCAAGTGGTTGCAATTAAGATTGAATATCTTTAATATGTTACCTGTGCTAGGCATTTAGGGCATCTCCAGTCCCCCTTGGGAACATCTTGGAGTGGGGGGATAAGGCAGAAGGTGTGGTAACTATCATCACAACCATCACATAGCAGAAGTCGATCCTCATCACTTCCACTGCCACAGATAAGACAGGCATACAAATCCACCTGCAATGCAACAGAATTTAAGTGCCATCCAAAGCAGGCATATTTTACAGTTTCTGTATATGTACTTTGGTCATATGTATCATGCTAATAGCAGCAATTTAGCGGCACCTCCTATACTCACATGGCTTCTAGATTTTTTATTCCGTACTTTTGGCTTCTCAATAGCTGGTTCCACTATTTCTTTCTTTACTATAACAGAACTGTCCTCTGTTGAAAAGGAAGCACATTTATGGACATCTTTAACAAAGCATATTAAAAGTTGTAGTACACCAAAAAATTAGTGTATTGTACATAGTGGTACTTTAAAGGAACAGTTCAGTGTGAAAATAAAAACTGAGTAAATAGGTAGGCTGTGCAAAATAAAAAATATAGTTAGTTAGCCAAAAATGTAATGTATAAAGGCTGGAGTGACTGGATGTCTAATAAAACAGCCAGAATCCAACTTCCTGCTTTTCAGCTCTATAACTCTAAGTTAGTCAGCTCCACCTTAAAGGGGGGCCACATGGTACATTTCTGTTCAGTGAGTTTGCAATTGATCCTCAGCATTCAGCTCAGATTCAAAAGCAACAGATATGACCCATATGGCCTCCCCTCAAGTCTCTGATTGGTTACTGCCTGGTAGCCAGGGTAACCAGTCAGTGTAAACCAAGAGAGCAGAAAAGCAGGAAGTAGTGTTCTGACTGACATGTTATACATCAAATCACTCCAGCCTTTATATATTACATTTTTGGCTAACTAACTATATTAGAAACATTTTTTATTTTGCACAGCCTATCTATTTACCCAGTTTTTATTTTTATACTGAACAATTCCTTTAAAGGGATACGGTCATGGGAAAACATGTTTGTTTTTTTTCAAAATGTATCAGTTAATAGTGCTGCTCCAGCAGAACTTTGAACTGAAATCCGTTTCTCAAAAGAGCAAACAGATATTATATTTAATTTTGAAATCTGAAATGGGGCTGGACATATTGTCAATTTACCAGCTGCCCCATGTCATGTGACTTGTGCTCTGATAAACTTTAGTCACTCTTTACTGCAAGTTGGAGTGATATCACCCCCCCCCCCAGGCACCTAACAACAGAACAATGGGAAGGTAACCAGATAGCAGCTCCCTGACACAAGATAACAGCCTGGACAGCATTCATTAGTACAATCCAGGTCCCACTGTGACACATTCACACTGAGAAGAAACAGCTGCCTGCAAGAAAGCAGTTCCATCCTAAAGTCCTGGCTCTTTCTGAAAGCACATGACCAGGCAAAAATGACCGGAGATGGCTGCCTACACACCAATATTACAAATAAAAAAAAAATACACTTGCTGGTTTAGGAATGAAAGGTTATATTGTAGAGTGAATTATTTGCAGTGTAAACAGTGTCATTTAGAGATAAAAACTACACCATAAAAATTGACAGAATCCCTTTAAAAGAATTTGAATAATAGCGGTGCTGGGAAGCAAGATTAGAAAAAAAAATATCTATTTTTTGGTTGCTCAACAACCAGATAGCAATATTGGTTGCAGGCCAGAAAGAGTGGCAAGTAAAAAATGCTAATTATTCAAAAACTATCAAAAATTAAGATCAACTGAAAGTTTTTTTTTAGGAGAGAACTGGTTTATTCAAAAACAAGTATCCCCTTAGGTTTATAAAACAACTTTCTTCTACTTACCCTTTTCACACTTATTTGGGGTGTATCCCATTCTACGACGAAGGGCCCGTGGTCTTAGTTCAGGAACTTCTACTAGTTCAGTTTTAATGGTGACAACCTTGAAGGAAGCAATAATAACAAGCTGTACAATTGAATCTCACAAAACCTTCACAATTTCAGCTTTATGGAGATGAGCAATTACCTCAGATTTCATCCGTTTGGCCCTTCTGGCAGGAGTGCAGTTTTCTAGGGGTTGGACAGATTGTCGCTGTGGTATGTCATGTGGTCTGTACTCCTTGTCCTTGAGATCAGGTGCAAGAAATGGTTTCTTCAAGAAAAGATTATTGACAAAGCATTACTTATAGTGCAAAACACATTTTCCATAGTACAGCATTCATTCACTCTCTGCTGATCAGCTCTATTACATGTATAGGAGTGCATATGCTCAGAATTCAAAGGAAATAGATCATGACATTTTCAATGTTACATAATGGAATGAATAAACACATTATATAGTGTATAGTAATTTTACTCTAACAGTCTCTTCAATTCCAGTATGGAATTTTAGCATCTATCACGTTGCTATACTTCTGTCACCCACTCTCATTATTTAGTTGCAGGACTTGTTTTAGGTCATATTTATGCTAAAATGTTACATGCAAAAGGGTTCACAAAATGTCAAGCACCACTGTATATTCTCTGCCTACTTTGACAATTCTTAACCTTCTTTGCCACTTGGATTAAAGGGAAGCAAAAGCAAAAAAGGCAGAAGACAAAAAAATCACCAAGAGCAGGTGTGGATTTCACCCGAGGGCATCCGGAGGCCAGCTTCCGGAGGCACCCCCTCCCACCCACAATATTGTGTGCATGCGCATACTTTCATACTGGAGCACTAAGCGTCTAGTGCTCCAGAATCAAGCCAATTACCCCTGCAGCTGGACGGCATGCCATCCTTTAATTTATGCAGCCCCAGACCTGTATCTTTGCAGACTCGCTGCAAATCCAGGCACGAGAGCAGCTACGTTTCCACTGTTTGCAGGGTACATGAAGAGTTGGTTCTCTCAAGGCAGATTTCTGACAGTTGGGAAAAGAAAAAGTAACAGATGGAAAGTAGTGGAGTAAAGTGGAGGTTACAAAGGAAACCATAAAATCATTGCTGAACTGAAAAAGTCAAAAATAAACATTTGACCTTACACATCATATATTAGGTGACTGAATGGCTTTTATTATGGATTATTCATAAGTCCAAGCTTCCCTTGCCACTGGGCTTTGTTTCCATGAATAAAGGAAATGTCATTGACCCCCAAAGACCCTAACCCACATGATGATGCCTATGATTATGGGCAGAAGGCCTTGGCCCTAGTTGCCTGTTTTTAAACACGGGGGGCCTTATTTCTAAAAATCCGATTAAAAATAAAAAAAAGTACGACCAAACTAGAATCCATTACTTTGGCATGCGTGTTCTTGGGAAACCTGCAACTTTTAGCATGTTATAGAATGGCCAATTCTAACAACTTTTCAATTAGCCTTTGCTTTTTTGTATTATTAGCCTTTATTAGACTATTCAAAGCTTTTAAATGCAAGTCACTGACCCCATATAAAAAACAAAAAACAAATGCTTAAGGCTAAACATTTATTGCTAATTTAAATTACTAATCTTTCTATACAAGCACTCTGCTATTCATATTGTAGTCACTTGCGCAAATGCATGGATACTAAAGTAACTTGGGCCCTAGCAACCAGACTGCTTAAAGAGAGAGCTGCTTAATAAAATAATAAAAAGTTAAACTCAAAATCTACCACTAAAAAATGAAAAGCCAAGTGTAAATTGTCTCAGAATGTCACTCTCTACATTGAACGAAAAGTTCACCTTCCAAACACTTTTTTCAGTTCAATTGATTTCAGATTGTTCCCCAGAAATAAAGACTTTTTTTTTTTTAATTACTTTCCATTTTTTACAATATTTTCAAAATAAGTTTAAAGTTTAAGATTCCTATTTCAGGTGTTTCAGTCTGGCAGCTCAATAATTCAGGTGCAGACTCTAAATTGTTACAATTTTGCAACATTTAGTTGATACATTTTTCAGCAGCATCCCTGGCGTATTAGCAACTATTGCATCAATTTCCACAGCTGCCTGTAATGCAATTCAGGGATTCTGCTCAGCAGGCCCATAGATAAGAAATGTATCAAATTAAAACAGTTTACAGGTTGCCAAGCCCCCCACCCTCCCCCATCAGAGCTGCTTTTTTAATGAACATTTCAATTTATTCAATTATCAATGTATTCAATTTATTTATTAAAATGTAATTTAATGAACATTTTGATAATAGAAAAACGGTAACACATAGAAAATAGAAAGTAATTGGAAAAAGTCTTTCTGGTGAACTACCTGAAACCAACTGAACAAAGGTGAACAACCACTTTAAGAATGGAATAGATGCAGTGAAGTTAGAAGAGTAAAAAACACAGGCCAGATACTAAGTCCAGGTCCAGATACTAAGACTGGTGATTAAAGCAGGGTGCAGGAACAAAAAGAGTGATTTGCAATGCAGTTAATGATTTCTGAGGTTAATTGTATTGTAGGAGTCTAGAAATTACATAATGACACACAATAACAATTTACAAAACAGAAGGTATAAAAAAAAAAAAAAAAAACAGCATGCAAATTTAATTTTAAACATGTAATAGGTCATACCTTATCATTAGCATTATTGTCCAGCTTTGAGCAAGATACAGGAGCCTAAAATGAAAGAAGTTAGATAATTATATTGTCATTGTCCTAAAACAGCACTGAAAATGGTGACATGTACAAGTAAAAAAATCGAGCTAAAAGGCCTTATTGCATGACTAAATCTTTTATATATGTTTAAACTATAAAAAAGTTGGTAAGCCTGCTAACAATTAGGGGGTTATTTATCAAAGGTAGAGTATTACAGGTTTGTGAGGTTTTTTTATAGCTTGAATGAACTCAAAACTCAAATGTTTTCTAATTCATGAAAAAACTTAAATGTAAAAAACTCGAACCAGTGAATTTTGGGAGAAAAACCCCTTCAAATCGCTTGAATTAATTGGGATTTTGAGCGAAACCCACCGGAAAAAACTTGAATAGTATGGCTACAAAGATCTTCAAATGGTTTAAAGGACCTCTGCCACTGACTTCTACATGACCTTGACAGGTTTTAGCTGGAGTATTTTCAGATCCAAGCTAATTCGAGGGTTTTTTAAACAGAAAATTCGAGTTTTGACTGAAAAATACCTTCGAAGACAAACTTTTTCAGGTAAAAAAAATCAACTCAAACCCCCATAATATTGACCCAAAGGATATAATAAAAACATGGTGTGAACTACCTCATGTAAATGTATACATAAATAACCCAATACATTTGTGAATATAATACATGAATGATTAATTAATTAGTGACCTTAAATAAGAATCTCCAAAGCCTAACAATTTATCAGTAATACATCAAACAAAAAAAACAATTCAACCTCATTGCAATGGTTATATGGCCATATAACAATGATATGTTAAATTGGTCCAGGTAACCAGAGTCAGACTGGGATACCAGGGGCCCACCAGAAAACTTGACCGGGCGCACTATCCATATTTTTCTTCTTCTCACTTACAGCTGTAGCATCAATTTATCAAGACATTTCTAAAATCCCCACAGGAATGAACAGAAAGTAAGAGAATGTCTTTGTGGTCATCTCTAATCTTTTTAACAACATTTTGATAAATCTGCCCCCCTAGTCTCTTCTTTTTATCATACTTCTCTATACTATCATCTAGCCTTCTCTCCATTGCCCCTCCTTGTTTTCATAAGAAAAGAACAATGATATAGGAATACAAGGAGCAGGAAGGCTCTCCTGAGAGCCCACATGGCGTTTTTCTGGTATCCTGTTGTATCAATCTGCAGGTAGCTTGCACCTTATACCAGAAAATAGCCTGGATATTGTTTACATGCCATCTGATAACACAAAAAGCACAAAAGGGCTTGAAAATTATTTTGCCACACCACTGTATCAAATATTAATTTCAGCGAGTAGCGACAGTCTATTCCTATCCGACCAATAGAGCAGAGAAATAGGAGGAAAAATATAAGTTTGCTAGAAGATGATTCAAGTTTAGCTCATACACGCTTACCAGTAAGCTAGTCCCAGATTGGAACAAGTTGTAGGGGTGAAGAACTCGCTCATAGTGGCCTCGAATATGGGAACCCACAGCTTTTCCTAGGGAAAATCCCATTTTTGTTGCTATCTTGGACCACTTTCTTTCTCTACAAACTAAATCAAATCCACCTTCTTCAGCCACCAACTGCAAAAAAACAGAATGCAATGATTTGTAAATCATTTAAAACCTATATTTAATCGTAAATAGTACAAATACCGATTTGTTTGATTTACTGGTTAATAGTTTTCAGTTAACAGAGCTCATATCTGTACAATTGAACTGCAATAAATAACTCCCTTTAAGCAATTGGAGTTCTTTGTTGTGTGGGAAATTTAATTTCATAGTCATGCTTATAAATCTTTATAAATACATAAAAGGGCACCTAACAGAAAAATGGTTTCCCCCACTGGAGCGTCCTGGCTCACTCAATATGTGCATGACATGGATTTGTTGGCTTTTAATTAAACAGACCTAAGACACAGGTGTTGCCCTTATCCAACACCACAATGCATCCCAGAAGTGCCTTGAACTGTTAATTACTGCACTATAACCTACTGTCCCTAGCCCTGATACCTTTGGGGTTATCTTACCCTATACATCAGTATTTAATATAGATTGATGATGTCACTTTCACTTATGGAATATTTTTCAAATACAATTTCCTACCAACCACCTTTCATGATAAAATTCTAACTATTGACCTTGACATTTCAAGGTCTCTCCTCCACCCTACAGCTCAGAACTCAAAATGCTTCCAAAGCACTAATCCTCAGCACTTTGCCTCTTCATATACACAAATTTAAGTTTTCTCTATAGCTGCACCCGTTTTCTTGAATGGCTTGAAATAAGCTCTTAAAACACATTTCTTTATAGGAGCTTACCCTAGCCTACCATTACTCTCCCTATACTCCACTGCAACCTGCTGTGCTCAATTCCACACTGCTCATTTTGCCGACTTGCAGTCTTGCCACTCCCCATATTTTGGGCCTTCTCCCCTTTTATTTTAGACTGTAAGCTTTATTGTGCAAGACCCTCTTAGCTACTGTATTGATCAATATTTTTAAATATGTATGTTTGTAATGTAAAGTAATGTATAAGATGATGAGAAACAGAGAGGGATAGTGGCTATAAATCATATATCTATATATATTTGTTATAAATCTTGCATTCCCTTGTATAAAAAAAATAAAAAAAAGACCATTGATTTAACTGTTTAATGCACAGCAAAAGCGAAGGTCAAGAATATAACAGAAGCAGCATTTTCCTCACCTTGTTCAGCTGAAATAAATCTAGAATCTTTCGCTCCACATGAGGAATTTTCAGAGTACATCCTTGCAACTCCCAAAATTTAGCAATCTGGTCTAGGAAATTTAGCTTCACCCTAGTCTGAGCCTAAGGGAGAGACAGAAAGTCAGCTCATGTGGACACGCATACACGCAAAAACATTGCTGAAGTCTGTACATTAACACTTCCATGAGGCATATGGTAGAATGATATCTGACAGGCAAGGATTTGCTTTTATACTAGTAAATTACTCCCTGCCCTACAACTAATGAAAACTCGTCCCAGCTCATAATACATTCACTGAGCGTAAAACATGTAACTCAAATGACATTATATATAGTAATCAAAAGCAGATTGTAAGATATATTGAGCCTCTTTTGTCAATGTTCAATACAGATGTGGAATATTTTGATTTATAAATAATAGCCCCTTGGTTTTTCATAGATGCACTGTTTGTAAACTCCTACGCAACATAAATATAACTTCTAATATGCACATCATTTACAATGGGTTACGTTTTATTTTTGTATTTTAATATTCTAGTACATTTAAAGGGGTTGTTCACCTTCCAAACACTTTTTTCAATTCAGTTGTCTTTAGGATTGTTCCCCAGAAATAAAGACTTTTTTCAATTACTTTCCATTATTTATTTTTTACGTTTTTTCCAAAAATTTAAGTTTAAAGTTGAATATTCCTGTCTCTGGTGTTTGAGTCGGACAGCTCAGTAATTCAGGTGCAGACTCTAAACTAAAATTTTGCAACATTTAGTTGATACATTTCTCAGCAGCATCTCTGGAGTATTAGCAACTATTGTATCAATTCTTCTGAGCACGGACAAAGATAAGAAATGTATCAACTAAATGTAACCATTTAGAACAGTTTACAGAGCTGCTTTCAGAAGGAGAGAAATTACACTTTACACTTCAATATTAGAAAAACCGTCACACATAGAAAATAGAAAGTCATTGGAAAAAGTTGTTATTTCTGGTGATCCATCTGAAACCAACTAGTTGTTTGAAGGTGAACAACCCCTATAAAGATTGCTTATTTGGGGATATCATGAAATAGATTTTTTGACATGCATAGATCATTACCTCAAGCTCATTCAGTCTTTGGATCCTTGGTGTAAAGTGCAGTTTATCCACATCACAAGCAAATGGTGGCTGCCAGTCCTACAGAAGAGACAGAGTATTAGAATATACAGCTAAGTTTATTACAAAAGAAATATGCCCTGCTGCCGGTACATAGTGAGAAGAATGAATGACAGAAATGTGATGCTTTTACTTATCACTGATCAATGCAGAGACAATTTTTCTGCATCTGAATTTTTTCACACAAACACCTCTTAAAAATGCTGGAACCAGGCAATGTCTATTAGTCAATAAGGTAAACAAATGTCAAGAACGATGAGGAAAGAGCAATACCACATCTAAATATACACACATAGAACCCTGGCTTTCCGTGGTACATGTTGCCCTTTAGAGAATACAATCATAAAAATGAAATCAAAAATAAGGCAGTGATCACTACCCTCACTGCATACCCATGTTTCTTAATCCTACATTTTACAGGCATATCTGTCAATGAATGATACTATAAGATAAGAATAATTTTGTGCATATGTAAAAATATATACATAGAGCAGGTCAGCAAAGAAAGTAGTCACACTATCTTTAACATGTAACATGCAGTGCATATTTAACCATACATTTAAATAACATGTATGTCACAAATATGACTGCAGTCCCATGCTTTGACATGCACTATATACCGCAATTGATGTATTAATAAAAACTCAATTCTAAGAAGAAGAAAAAACAAGTTCATCTTTTACCATATCAATTCATACAATATTTCCCTTCAAGGTAGGTTATATATGCCTTTAAAACATGGTAAGGAAGCTCTAAGAAAGCCACAGTATGTGCTTGAAATGGGGAGAAGCCATTTTAAGTGTCTCATTTAACTTTAAAACAAAATAGGTCAATGTCAAAGACAGTAAAAGTACCATAGAAAAGAAGATGTTATATAAAACATTTTATTTACAGAGTGCCAACAATATTTTGAACACTTTAAAAATAAATACTTTTGGTAAAGCAAAACAAAACAAAGAAAGAAAACCAAAACAAATGTATATAAACAAATGAAACTTAATTTCAAAAGCAAGGTGTTTAAAGAGACATTTTTAATTAAGTCTACATGAGTAATAATTATGGAAGTTTGGCTAGTAAAAGAAAACTTTTCCTGAAGTATAAAAATTCAAATATTACATTATGGTGACCAGCTTTATGCAAGCAGTATGTGAAGAAGTTGCCTTAGTAGCTGCCTTTCCCAGTCTGTGTGACTGTACAATGGTGGTTGTTACTATGAGAAAAATGGAAAGGGAGGCCAAATCAACATGCATAATAAACTTTACTCTGATGGTTCAGGCACGATACGATGAACCATTTAAAAGCTCCCTCAGATTCCAACAACCCATTCACACAGTTTATTGAGACCAACCACCCGACATCACTACAATGACAAGATGGAGCAGCACTAATCTTGTGCTGAGGTTGCATTTCTAAGACAAACAAACGATTGAGCCTAGGTCACACAATACCTACTCTACTACCACCACGTTTCTCCAACAGCATTGGTGCACACGGACAACTTTCATTTTTTAACCATCTATGACTATACATTTAATATCAAAACAAGCCTACCATGGGAAAAGAAACAATTATTATTGTCTTGTTAGCAAACAACAATATAACCCCACCCCACAGTCCTACAAAGTAGTGTTGTTCCATTTTTGTAGCCACATTAAAGGAAACAAAAGCACATAAAATTGTAGCCACATTAAAGGAAACAAAAGCACATAAAATTGAGCAAAACAGCACAAACACCACCCACTGGAACAACTGCAGGTTATGGCCGACATCAGAAAATACTAAAATTTCACTGAGATTTTAAGTAAAAAAAAAAAACATATGCTTGTTTGAATAAAATGTGTGTTTATAGGTCTAAATCATATCAGAATGTGGAATGACTGACATCACCTGTTAAAGATATAACCATTTGTTCAGTACATGTATTACTAGAAGTTTGAAGCCTTAAAATGTGATGAATATACATTTTTACAATTATAAAATTATAGGATGTTGTTTCATTGTGGAAATATGAATATTCAACCCCACCACACCCCCCAAAAACACAGTAAAACTGCTTTATTTAGTGAAATTGTAAATGCAGTCCTCACATGATGCTGGGATGACCAACCTTTCAAAAATGGCTGTCGCCATTCTGAATTCTTAAGTATGAAGGTTTTTCAAAGAAAAAAATGCAGAACAAAGGTTACCGTCTAAAGACATTCAGGTTAGTGAAAAATTGGCTATTCAAATAAAATGTTAAGTGACATTATTAAAGGTTGGAGTTACTGGGATGTTAAAAAATAGTGGTATAAATAAATTTGTAATAAGGGAAGAGGGTGGAGCACCATCTCAACTTTACTAAAAGCCAGAGCCAAATCCCCAACAAGCCATGCATGGTGACATTAACATATGTACTACACTTTGTGCACTGTGCCCATCTTTTATTGGAAAAACAACTGAAAATCAGTTATCAGAACAACCAAATGGTTGTTTGTGACATTCACAATTGTGAGCTCTCCCCATCACACACATGCACACAGGACCCACCATTTTGTAATCACCCTGTTCTATGTGTTCTTTATATATACAGAGCTTAGAACTAGTAATTTGGCTGCATACAACAGGGTCCCCTGTCCCCACTGTAGTCACTTAATTCCACTGGGGTTCATTTATATCGCCAGCCCTTAGACTCTACTTCAGTGTATGGCTTTAACGAAGTCCTGTGCTGGTAAGCTCGTGGTGTCAAGCTAAAGCATACTCTTGTTGTCATGTTATGACATTGTGCCCCCCTCTCGCCACACACAAAGGATTGGGGGCTCCGGCGCCATATTGAATACTTCCTGTCGGCCTCATTATGCTCTTCCACGTCCAAGGCCGAAAAATAGTATATTTCCAATGAAAGACTTCCGTGAGTTAAATGCCCTTCGTTAGCTGCACTAGATCCAATATGGATGTGCACTTACCGACAGAGGTTTCTTAATGTCATACTCACCTTAACATGAATGAAGCATGAATATAGTATTAACCTGCGGGCCTCCAGCTCCTACTATCCTTACTATACACAGGGGGTGCTGGGACTTTAACAACAACTAGAGGCTCGCAGGTAGGACATTGAACAATCAAACAGGCAACGGGGGAGCGAAGCAGTCCATAGAGAGAGGACCCCTGTACTCACCGCAGGCGGGCGGACCTTGCAGATCCCACTCCGTTCAGCAATCGGTCGGATTCTACTAATATACGCGAAGGGAT
The DNA here is from genome assembly GCF_017654675.1 of Xenopus laevis. Classification (NCBI taxonomy): domain Eukaryota; kingdom Metazoa; phylum Chordata; class Amphibia; order Anura; family Pipidae; genus Xenopus; species Xenopus laevis. The sequence continues at coordinate 64,580,101 of NC_054373.1, forward strand.
CAGCGAATTCCTCCCAGGTGGGCTCAAATACTGGGCACTCAGGCGGGGGCACGAACTCCATCTCTCCGGAAAGGGACCGGCAGAGAGGAGCCAACAGCCCGGGCAACTCAGTCCAACCAATGGAAAGTAAGAGACCCGAGGACACCGGTTCTGAAGCTCGCGAGGGTGGGAATAGGAGGAGCGAGTTAAACCAACCGACACAGAACGACAGAGCGAGACCGTAGGGAGCAGAACGTGGAGAGAGAGAGGTGTCTCTCCGCGGGAAAGGGGTGGCAGAAAAAGTAGTTCCTGTGTAGACAGTGATCACATCGAAAAATCTCATCTATAATTTATCATATTCACGCATGCTGCCCCTGTAAAAGCTACAACCGTTGATTCAACACGAATTCGCATGGCCGAACTGCACGTTAGAGTAGTGTTCTAAATCAACACACATACATCATACATGAGTAGTCGATTTTACTTTCACAATCAAGTTATTATGGGATGCAGTCTGGACATAGATTGAAGGCGGAAAGAAGTACAGTCGGCGATACGGCGGTTCTACGTCGTCTTGCACACAAACTGACCGGGCTAGTTTAAAACATATTTGATCAAGCTACAGATCATGTAGATCAATGATTCAATGGGACACACGTTAGAACTGCATATAGATGGTTTCCGACTGTAAACATTTTACGCGTTTAAAAAGGTTTTTAATTTGCCGTGCATTTTGCCCTTGACTTCAGAATACGATTAAACATATCCTGTTGGGAAAAATAATTCTGGTTACGAAGAACAATTTCGGCCAGTCCGTAAATCATTCTCCAATCAGTGACATAATGCTTTTCCCTTGCGTCTAAATAGCTTCCAACTGTGGGATCCACTCCTTGTGTTTACATGGGCGGATGAATCCCTTTACAGCTGACTGCCACACCATCGCCGGGACTCATTTTTTTAAAGAGCCTGACGGAGCACGCAGATTGGTTCGGGTGTAACGTCACGTCATACGACAGGAGAGGCGTGGCTACGAACCGCAGATAGGATTTCATTGTCTATATTGAGCGTGTCGGCAACCCACGTGACACAAAGTGGTCTAAGCGTGAAGAGCTGAGTAGACGGCGTGTTGGACATCAGAGACCTCCTTTTATTATCCATGCTCTATTTCTATAAATTGTAATATGTGGAGCATCTGCTGGCAGCAAAATACAAAACCCAGAAGTAAACACTAGAACAACCCCTTCCCGTCACAATTTCTATTTCAAATGTTCTTCATAGCATGCTGTATAATGTACACCAGGGGTCCCCAACCTTTTTTACTTGTGAGCCACATTCAAATGTAAAAAGAGTTGGGGAGCAACGCAAGCATGAAAAAAGTCCCTTGGGGTGTCAAATAAAGTCTATAATTGGCTATTTGGTAGCCCCTTTGTGGACTGGCAGCCTACAAGAGGCTCAACTTGGCAGTATACTTAGTTTTTATGCAATTAAAACTTGCTTTCAAGCTTGGAATTCAAAAATAAGCACGTGATTTGAGGACCCTGAGAGCAACATCCAAGGGGTTGGAGAGCAACATGTTGCTCACGAGCTACTGGTTGGGGATCACTGATGTACACCATGGACTGCGAATGTACACATTATCACCAGCACAGTCCCCCAACGTATTCAATTGAAAACAACAATTAAAAACCAATGTTAACATTGTACATATAGGGAACCCAGAAGGGGTTCCTAAATCAGGTGTTGTCGTAAAGAATGGTCCACTCACTGAGCCACAAGGTATACAAACTAAAACAAGTAAAAGTTCAGTAGAATGTTCCAAAATTAAATCCCAAGTAGCATTGTCAGTGCAGGGTGCAGTCTCCTCAAATGTAGCAGATCAAACTATCAGAATCTGTGGACTGATTTTACTCTATGGGAGCTTGTCCCTCTCTATCTTTCAGTGTTAAAATGGTAGCTCAATGACCAAAACCAAGAACATTATGAAAGGCACTTCTGCTATCCCTTTTTTTTTACATAAACAAAATCTTCCTCCTTGTTCAACATAAATAGTATAAATCTACATAAAATATCCTCTGTTCTGTTGAAAAATCTGCTTTTCGTGTGGAAGGTGGAGTGGGTGGGGCTCGCCTAGACAATAGTCAACTAAAGCCTATCTTGCTTTATAGCAGCAATGTTAGATATGCTTCCAGTATCAGAGCCACTGTCCCACACGACAAAGCAAAATCGATATAATTCTTTAGCAGGTAGCAAGCCTAACTATACCCAGGGCCCTTGCTGCCTGTAAATTTTAGTTTTTCAGCTCAGCCACCTGCGACTTGCCTCTCCTAGCTCATTTGCTGCTTTCATTAATAGACTTGTGCCCCACCCCTTCCAGTAACATCAGAGATGAGCGGGTCAGGCATGGCCATATGTGAAGTGATGGCGGGTTTGAAAAAGTGTATGAGAGGGTTGTATATTTCTGATTCTGTGCATAAGTACTTTGCATACAGGACATATTTCACAAACAACAGCAGTAGTGTCAGGTGGAGTTTTCCCTGAAAATGCGCAATGGCATATTTGGGCCAAAATCCACATGTCAACACTGGAAGTTGCAATTCAGGTCAATGGCAGTTTCTCTACTGGCAGAGCAAATGTTACGTATGCCGTTGGTCTAACAATGTGAGTGAAAGAGATACAGGATTCAGCCTTCTTCATCATTATTTGGATTTGTCTGAATCCAAGTGCCTAAAACCTAATCCTACAACTCATGTGACTTTCATCACACAAATCTTTCATGAAGGATTTGGGGTTCGGCCGAATCCCAGAATAGTGCATTTGGTGCATCCATAGATTGTAGTAACCCTTTAAGAGCAATTACACACAAAGCAAATATGGGTGTTATGTGGACACCAGGTCTGGACTGAGAATCAAAATAGGCCCTGGCATTTCAGGTACCCAGAGGCCAACACACACCCCACCAGCCCACTAAATAGTGAGTGTTTATGTCTAAGGGCCTGGGTAGATGACAGACCTAGCTAGGATCAAGTTAGTGTGTAGTTAATTTATATTTATAGTCGCTCTCGGAGGAAAAGGTAGGCTTAGGTAAAGTTCGATTAGCATCCCTGTCCTCCAACAAGGAGTTTAGTAGGGTTAGGACCCCACTGTGATCAAGCCACTAGTATATGGACACCAGTGGGTGAGCTCAGGACCAGTTGGGGTGCCAGGGAGCAAGACACCGACTATACTGGTCATAGGAACAACAGTAAAAAGTGTGATACCTCCAGGGGCGGAATGTGTTCCCAAGTGTGACGTTAAAGCTGAATGCCTTCTCATGATCCAGAAGCTTTTTTTCTGTTTATGCTTCATATGCTATTCAGTTGATCTACTATTTATACCACCAGATGATAGACTGCCTGGGAGTTAATAAAGAAATGTGTGTGCAAGAACCATTTTCTAAATCTTTTTATCAATTCTTTATTTTTTCAATTTTTAACAAACACAAAAAAAAAACACAAAAAGGGGATGGGGGAAAAGGGTATACAGAAAGGAAAAACAGGGGAGGAGAGGACCATTTTCTATCTTGACCTGGTTCTATATTGACCAGTGACATTGGCTAAAGGTAATATTTATGGTACATTGGCTGGGAGCTGTCCCCTGAACACTGGGTCTCAAAAGGCACACAGCAAGTAGCATACATCTGTATCACACTATAACTACACTTCTATAGCATACACAATGGTGGGCTACAGAGGTATTAGCAGGCTAAGCCACACTTCTACGTGGATAAACACACTGAACACTATTTATCCATTCTGCCTACTGGCAGATCAGTTGAATAATCCAAACATTATGACAGTTCAAGCAGGGTGCTAAAGGATAGTGTGATGGAAAAGTTAAAATAGAACAACACATTTCTCTCAGTAAGTGCTATTATTATTCATTTGTTTGCACACATTTTGAAAGGAAAAAATGGGTGCTTATAAAATATGAGTAATAAATGAATCCTTAACAATAGAGTTTTTTTTTTTTTAGACCAATCTGCAGAGTGCAGCTAAACTTTGCCGATTTACCTTGGGGTAAGGGTGTCCATTGCTGGAGAAAGAGACCAATAATATTTACATTAAATTGTTTGTTTCTTAAAGAGCTTTAAAGTTATCAGCTACCTGCAAAAGTAATTCAAGATTCATGTTATTTCACAAAACAATTTGCTGTTTAAAGATTTTGTTTAAGTATTGCGATATAGAGGTGAGATTGCTACGTGGAACACCATCTTCATGATTCAGCACTGATTCTGTGAGAATGAGCAAATGTTTTCAGTTTTGCACCGCATTGCTATTTAGGAATGCCAGATTGGGTACACCCATTTCCAAGACTGCATGGTGCAAGGTCACATGTCTCAACATGCAAATTAATTGATTTGATCAAGGGTGCTCAGCAAAATAGGAAGGCACAGAAATCATTCTCCTCTAGGAACCTAAGAATTTTGATGGAGGTCAAGACATTTTATGTACCAAGTACCGAATGCAGAGGCAGCCAATTAACAGGGTTTGGAGCTATACACAGGTATTGTCCATTTAAAAAGTCCCGTAATGTTAATATAAGTAAAATTAATTACCTTTTACCAGCATAGAATATACTAGTGTTAATTTTGTTTTTGCAGTCTGGTATATGGTACTGTTTTGAGTATTCAAAACCTTTAAAAAGACAAATATCATATTCCGCACAAGCCCTATTTATTTAACTCTTGGTGAACAAGGTATATATACTGCCCTTTTAAAGGCATAGCAACCCCTTCTGCCTAAACATAGAAAGTGTTGCTATCCCTTCATGGCCGCTGTCAGAAGGGTACAAGTGTACCAGGCCTGGGCCTGAAGGGGAGCCTGGCAGTGCTGCAGTTTTCGAAAGAGCTTGGCCCCCCTTGACAGCGCTGAAGCCGTGCTGCCCTTCCAAAGTCCCAAAAAGCCAAAGTCCTGAAGCAGCGAAAAGACCTGAAGCCACGAAAATAGCCAAAGTCCCGAAGCGGCAAAAAGACCGAAGTCATGAAAACAGCCGAAATTGAAGTCCCGAGACGGCAAAAAGACCCGAAGTCACGAAGGAAGGTGAATCTGAAGTACTGAGGCCATGAGTTCAATACTACTGAACACCAATGTGGTATTCTCTGGGGGCCCAATTTTTTTTGACTTGACAGGGGGGGCCCTGGCACCAATGTTTTTTTTTTTAATCATTCTCTGGGGCTCCAATTTTTTTTAACTTGTAAGGGGGGGCTGGCAGCAATGGTTTTTTTAAAATATTCTCTAGGGCCCCAATTTTATTTTTACTTGTAAGGGGGCCCTGGCACCAATGTTTTTTTTTTTTTTAAAAAAACTTTTATGGAGGGACCTTGTGCCAATGTTTAACTTATAGGGGGGCCCTGGTCACCAATTATTTTTTTTAACTTGTAGAGGGGCCCTGGCCACCAATTTATTTAAAGAATCTTTTATGAGGGCCCCTGGCACCACAGTTTTTTTTTTAACTTATAAGGGGGACTTGATCATCAATAGCTTTTTATAACTTGGGGGCCTGGGTGGGCAGGGCCCAGGGGGCCCCCATAATTTTGTTGTACTGGGCACTGTGATTTCTAATGGCGGCCCTGATGTGGGGGGTTACCTTTTTTAGTGCAGATGTCTTTGTGGTCTTTTAACTGTGATGTGGAGTGGGTGGGATCTGGGGTGGGGCCTGGGCCCAGTGATTTCTAATGGTGGCCCTGTGTAAACCCACCACAAAAAGTGTTATCTGTAAAGAGCCTTTTTGAGAACTGCCACCTGGTTATTCAAAGGTTAGTTATAAGACTGCAGCATCCACTTAGTCACTTGGCATTCTTCTCCTGTAACTAGGGTTGCCACCTTTTCATAAAATGTCCACCGGCCGGTGGTGGGGGCAGGAACAAAATGGGCGGGCCGTGATGCAAAAGGGGCAGGCTGTGATGCAAAAGGGGATGGGCCACGGTGTACAATGACCAGAAGGCAGAGAAATGGTTTGAGCAGATATAGGGCAGGCCAAGGCTTTTGTTAAGGGTATTACAAATTTACCGGGAGCTACTTTGCCGGTAAATTTGAAATACCAGCTCCAGCCTTGGCAGGTGTTTTACCGGCTAGGCCGGTAAAATACCGACTGGGTGGCAACCCTACCTGTAGCCCACTTGTCCCCCTCCCTCAGGAATTCTCCTTGACTGTTGGCTATTGAGCATGCTCACTTTCAAGACAGTAAACCTTTTCAACTCAAATTATAAAACACGCCCATTCCAGTCTGGCCTCCAGTGAAAAGATGGCATTGCTGGTTCTCATAGTAACTCTGCTCTAGATGTCTGCTTCTATTGTTTTCTCCAACCTCCTCTCCTGAGCTCTGCTTACCCATTACAATTCAAGCAAAACTTTTAACAAAGTAAGTTGTGCCTGTGTAGGCCTGCATTCTCGATTGCATGAACATTTCAATGCACATATGCTGAATGAAGATGTAAACGTCACTATGATGTGTGAGAGGGAAAATGGACACCAGGTGAAAGCTGCTCTTTGTTATAGGAAAATGTGCCAGTGCTGGCAAAAGAAAAGCATATATGTAGTACAAATTATGTCATTTGGGTGGGGGAGATGTGCCCAACTTATATACATGGTAAGAAAATATAGGGTTTACATGCCCTTTAAATATGCATGGTTAGAAACACTAACAAGACATGGCATATTCTGGTAGGTGTAACATAATTTACTATATCTTTTAAACATAGTTATAACTTCATGTCACTGGGAACACAAATCTGAATGGAATCCAAACACAAGTCAACATGAAGATTTTATTTTAAAAATTGTAACATACACAGGGTTGGAACTAGGAGTAGGCAGAGCAGGTACATGCCTAGGGCGCAAAGCTGGGGTGGCATGAAGAACGTACCTTCTCTGCCACCTACCCCATGTCCGGTCCCCGCTCTTCCCGGTTGCCTGTTCTCTCTTAAGATTCCTTTAATTGTTGCGGCAATTTGCGCAAGCAGTGTAGATTCATGCATGCATGTGCCGCAAAGATTTGCGCATGTGCACACAGCAATCTGCGCTGATTGCCTAAGGTGCCTGCCCCAGCTCTGAACATACATAGGCATACCTCCCAGCTGTCCCATTTTCAGAGGGACAGTCCCTCTTTTGACAGCTCAACCCGCAGTCCCTTGTTTGTACTGGAAAGTCACGGTTTTCTCTGCACTGAACAGCCAGAAAAAGAAACGTTTCTAACATAATTGGCTTTTGGCAGAGAGCCCAGAACAGCCACAGCTGCAGATAAGATAATTTTGTAACAATTTTGAGATAAGCAAATAAGTAATTGTAACAATATAAGATAACAGGTCCCTTGCGAGACTTTAGAAGCAAATCACCTTCATTAGCAAAACTGTAAATAAATATATTCAAAGTTTCATATCCTGCCAAATGTAGCCACAAAAATGGGCGTGGTAAAAAAAATTGCGCCTTTTTGTTCCTCTTTTTATTTCCAAAATGTTGGGAGGTATGCATAGGGTTGAGGATTCGTTATTCTAACATATTGACAAATTATGGATTCTTTTCATCCATATTTAACAGCAAGGAGAGATGTGGTAAAGCAAGAAAAGACTGTGTTTTAAACCCCAATTTAGAAAACAATGCAAAATATTAAGGTCAGATTAAGGAGCTCATTTATTAGAGACACACACGTTTGTAAGAGCCCCAGGGCATTTCAGGAGTTTTTGGTTTCTGGTGTTACTGCCAGTTTAAAAATCTATTCTACTGATCTCATGTTATTTGTTTTATGTTTAATATGTGACATGTTCAAAACAGTTAGCAAAGAAATACAGTGGTGTGAAAAACTATTTGCCCCCTTCCTGATTTCTTATTCTTTTGCATGTTTGTCACACAAAATGTTTCTGATCATCAAACACATTTAACTATTAGTCAAAGATAACACAAGTAAACACAAAATGCAGTTTTTAAATGAGGGTTTTTATTATTTAGGGAGAAAAGAAATCCAAACCTGTGTGAAAAAGTAATTGCCCCCTGAACCTAATAACTGGTTGGGCCACCCTTAGCAGCAATAACTGCAATCAAGCATTTGCGCTAACTTGCAACGAGTCTTTTACAGCGCTCTGGAGGAATTTTGGCCCACTCATCTTTTCAGAATTGTTGTAATTCAGCTTTATTTGAGGGTTTTCTAGCATGAACTGCCTTTTTAAGGTCATGCCACAACATCTCAATAGGATTCAGGTCAGGACTTTGACTAGGCCACTCCAAAGTCTTCATTTTGTTTTTCTTCAGCCATTCAGAGGTGGATTTGCTGGTGTGTTTTGGGTCATTGTCCTGCTGCAGCACCCAAGATCGCTTCAGCTTGAGTTGACGAACAGATGGCTGGACATTCTCCTTCAGGATTTTTTGGTAGACAGTAGAATTCATGGTTCCATCTATCACAGCAAGTCTTCCAGGTCCTGAAGCAGCAAAACAACCCCAGACCATCACACTACCACCACCATATTTTACTGTTGGTATGATGTTCTTTTTCTGAAATGCTGTGTTACTTTTACGCCAGATGTAACGGGACGCGCACCTTCCAAAAAGTTCAACTTTTGTCTCGTCGGTCCACAAGGTATTTTCCCAAAAGTCTTGGCAATCATTGAGATGTTTTTTAGCAAAATTGAGACGAGCCTTAATGTTCTTTTTGCTTAAAAGTGGTTTGCGCCTTGGAAATCTGCCATGCAGGCCGTTTTTGCCCAGTCTCTTTCTTATGGTGGAGTCGTGAACACTGACCTTAATTGAGGCAAGTGAGGCCTGCAGTTCTTTAGATGTTGTCCTGGGGTCTTTTGTGGCCTCTCGGATGAGTTGTCTCTGCGCTCTTGGGGTAATTTTGGTCGGCCGGCCACTCCTGGGAAGGTTCACCACTGTTCCATGTTTTTGCCATTTGTGGATAATGGCTCTCACTGTGGTTCGCTGGAGTCCCAATGCTTTAGAAATGGCTTTATAACCTTTGAAATTGAACTCAGGTGTGATAAACCACAGTTAAGTTATTTTTTAACAAGGGGGGCAATCACTTTTTCACACAGGCCCATGTAGATTTGGAGTTTTTTTTCTCCCTTAATAACGTAAACCTTCATTTAAAAACTGCATTTTGTGTTCAATTATGTTATCTTTGACTAATAGTTAACGGTTTTTGATGAGCAGAAACATTTAAGTGTGACAAACATGCAAAAGAATAAGAAATCAGGAAGGGGGCAAATAGTTTTTCACACCACTGTACGTGTATTTGAATACAACACATAATAAATACAGGTTTCAATAAAATATAAAACTTGGTCTAAATACTCAATTAACCCTAGTGCTATTAGACCAGCATATTTTACCATCGCTAATTTTCATAAAATAAAGTAGCATATTCGGATTTAGTTACTTTGAATTGTCCCACAGTTGCAGCCCTGCAAAATGTGGAAAGAAACCATTATCACACACAGTGCCACGACTGCCACCAATCTGGCATGCACGCACTGTAAAATGGTTTTGTTGATCTAGTAAGCTTGCTCTGTCCATGTGGCGCTGCCGGAGCTGCACGTAGTTCACGTACGTTGGACGTCATCGGCCTTGCTAGATTCTACGTCTCTTCTCATCGTTCTACCTTTGTAAGGCTGGGGAGAGACTGTTTCCGCAAATGGCACCATTCTTATAACACCTGGAAGCAGGACCACCATCAGAAATCGCAGGGCCCCATACGACAAAATTTCCTGGGCCCCCTGGGCTGCACCCACCGCAAGCCCCACCTACAGGTCCGCCCTGCCCACCCCACAGGTCCGCCCCCCACCACACAGTAAAAAAACAAAAAAAATATTGGTGGCTAGGGTTCCCACATGTAAATAAAAAGATATTGGTGGTCAGGGCTCCCCATAAAAAACATTTGTGGCCAGGGCCCCCCCCCATTAAAAAATTATTGGTGGCTAGGACCCCACATGAGTAAAAAAATTGGTGGCCAGGCCCCCCCCACATTATGAGAAAATTGGTGGCCAGGGCCCCTTAAAAGTCCATGCCTTCTCGAAGTCAGCAGCTCTCAGAAAGATGGGGGGCCGGCTAATCAAGTAAGTGTGGCGTGGCCGGGCCCCCCTTACCCTCGGGGGCCCCCTACAACTCTCCCCCCTGTTGGCTGCCCTGCCTGGAAGGACTAAAATGTGATAGCAGTTTTTAGTACATTTTGCTATAATGTTTTTATTTTTTTTAATACCTGAGTTTGCACGGTGTTGGTGTCTTGCTTTGTGGCAAAACACAGTTTACTTGCTGAATTGTTAACTTTAGCAGTCAAACATTTACTTGTGGTTTAAGCATCAGGCATAACTAAGGCATATAGACATTGCCTTCTAAGAGTCTAGATAAAGGAAAATTGTTTCATACCGTAATTTTCTTTTCCTGGTCATCCCTATGGCAGCATAATAATAACCTTAGGGTATGCTCTCTCCCTGTTGGATAAGCAGAAGAAAACAACACGCCTCCCATACCCATAAGTACATCCTCCTCCAGCTCCCCTCATCTTAGTACTAAGCACAAACAAGCTAGGGTGGGTATGCTGCCATAGGGATGACCAGGAAAAGAAAATTACGGCAAGTATGAAACAATTTTCCTTTTTTCTGGTCATCCCAGAAATAATAATAACCTTTGGGTAATAACACAGCAATAAAACACAAAGGGAGGGAAAATAACATTCTGAATATGCTTTGATCAACAAAAGCTGCAAGGACAGACTGTCCAATTGAATCTCTGAAAAATAAAATTCATTTATAATGCTTACGAAATTATGAGATGATGCCCAGGTAGCTGCCCTGCAGATTGTCTCTGAAGAGACTTCTGCTGCTCAAAAAGCTGGAACACTCCTGGTAGAATGTGCCTTCAAGCCTGAAGGTGATGGTCTGTCCTGCTCTGTAAACGCCTTGGAAATAGCTTTAGTAATCCAGCTTCTCAATGTTTTCTTAGATGCAGGTTCCCATTTTCTTGCACCTGCTGGAATAATGAATAGTCTCCTAGATTTCATAACTTCCTCTGATCTTTGAATGAAGCTTGGAGACACCTTTTGACATCTAAAGGACTCTCCTGTCTAACTGAAGGCATAGATGGAAGAACTATAGGTTTATTAAGATGAAAATTAGACACCACCCTTGGTTAAAAAAAAAAAAAAGACAGGACCAGTTTCAGGACCACCTTCTCCTCATGGAAAACAGACATAGCTTGCAGCTCTCCAACTCATCTAGCCGATGTCAAGGCTACCAGTAAAATAGTCTTCAGAGACAATGGGCAAAGGGAAATATCAAGACCCAGCTCAAAGGGGGCCTTAAGGACCGAAAGAAGATCCCATGGAGGAGGTCTGATTCTCAGAACTGCTTTAAAAAACTGATTAGTTAAGACTGCCCATTTCTCACCTAATACCGCAGATAAGGCTGAAATTTGAACCTTCAAAGAACTGAGACTCAATCCATAATCAAGACCAGACTTGAGAAAAGCCAAGATCTTGTAAGTGGAAGGGTTCAGGGGATACCCGAGCCTCAGACCAGGAAGAAAAACGGTCCCAGATCCTATGATAAGTGGAAGAAGTACCCACTTTCTTGGTCTCCATAAGTGTTTTGACCACCCGATCAGAGCAACCATGTTGCTTCAGTCAAACTTTCCTTTGCCACTATATTGAGGGTTATTGGATCCGGGTGCAGGCACGATCTATGAATTAATAAATCTTGAACCACTGGCAATTTCAAAGGTGATTGGATCGTCAGACGCCTTAGTAGTGGATCTCATGTCTATAACTATCCGACTCAGAACATCTGCCTGATAGTTCAAGACTCGTCGAATGTGGATGGCTGTGATGTCCATTAAATGGGACTGCGCCGAAGCCATGATTGGAAGTTTCTTTTAAGAGCATGATGCTGCCATGATGCTGCTTGTGCCTCCCTGCTTCCTTATATATGACACCCCTGAGGCATTGTCCAACCTGATCTTCACTAACAGGCCCATCAGGAGTGGCCTGAAAGCAATCAATGCTTTCTGAATCATTCTCAACTTTTAAATGTTTGATGGCAAATCTTTCTTCCACACCCCTGGGCTTCTGTACTCCTTCTGTATGGGCTCTCCAGCTTGTGCCGGATGCATTGGTAAAAACCTTTATCCATTGAGGCTCCACCAGGGGAAAAACCCCTGCAAAAACTCACTGGGTCCTGCTACCACACCAGATGAGACTTGAACTAGAGATAGGTTTTCTGTGACCAATCCTTGAGATACTGATTCCAGTGAAAAGGTCATAGAATGCTTAAAATGTTCTTTATTTGTATGTTCCTGCACACTTGATAAAGGGCCTAGCCCAAAACATGTAGCGATTTTCACTTCCCCAATAAAATCTTTGCAGTCTAAGACTACTGCCATGGATTTGTCTTGTACTTCAACTCTTCTTCTGACCGATTCCAGTGAGCCAGGAATCACCTCTGAACAGGCCTCATTCTCCACCTCGCCCACTTCACAAGACTGATGGTAGAAGTTAGAAGACCCAGAAACTCAGGGAGTACCCTGGCTTATCAACAGTACATAGTTCTTGAGTGTCTCTGGATGTCTTGCTACAATTAGAAGATATACTTCAAATTCCTCTCTCCTCATTTTTTAAAGAGCACCACTAACACCTTTGTGCAGGTTTTTGGCAAGGCAGAAAGGCAGGCAATGAAACTGAAAATGAGACCTTCCCAGGCAAATACTAAAAAACTAAAAATACTAAAAAAAAGTAACTCCATCTTTAATTTCTGATGTTTTAAAAACTTGTTCATACGTCTTAATCTAGAACAGTCCATAAATCTCCTGATGCCTTTGTAACTAGGAACAAGGGGAAATAACGCCTAGACCCCATTGCTGAGGGGAAACTGGCATAATTGCCTCCTTTGCAAGTAGCTGAGATATGTAGTCCTGAAAAACTGAATAATAGGCTCCACTGTTGGTTCTACCTGAAGAAATTAAAAATTGTCTTGAGACTTTTGTAAAAATTAGGGCCAGCCTCATCTCATTGTGGCTTTGGTTGAATTTTAGGGGATCTGGAATTCTTAGCCTTAGAGGCATGAAAAAATCACAACTGACCAGACTGGTATTCCTTCCAAGGCCTGTAGGATCTAGCCTCCTCTGTGTGCCTGGAAGACCCCATCTTGTCTTCTCTCTTGAAAACACTTAGTTTAGGGCAAAGATTCGGAAATAATACCGTCCAAAGATTTATCAAAAATACTCTTACTCTCTAAGGAAAGTTTACATAAAGTATTTTTTGAAGCTGTATCCGCATTCCAGGAGCGAAGCTGAATGCCCTTGTAGCTGCAGTGGTAAATGAGATATTACAGGCTGCCAATCTTGATAAATCTACTGTTGCCTTAGAACAATTCCGCTGCTTACTTCAAATCAGAAATGGCTTCACAGACTGCCTCCTTAGGAGAATTCTCCATAACAGCCTAATCAATGTTCTCTGCCCAAACAGACATTGCTTTAAAAGCAGAAATAGCTGCAGCTTACAAGCAGCTCCTGCTGTTAACAGTGCTTTCTTAAATTCTGTCTGTCCATTGGATGCTTAAAAGTTGAAATGTTGTCAGTGAGAAGTGCAGTCTTTTTAGACCGAAGGGCCACTGGAGCATCCACAGTTAGTGGATTTTCTCAGATCTCCAGGTACTCCTAAGAAAAAGATAAAGGTTAGAATTTTTTTTTCTCAACAGGAAACTCTTTAGGGCCTTACGCCCACTCCTGGTCAATTATGTCCTTGATTCCTAACAGCTGAATTAGGGAAGGAATCAATTAGTCTCAAACATTCTGAACTTTCAGACGTCACTTCCGGTATGCAACTGCAGGTGGCACCAGAGCACCAAAAAGGTATGTATACAAACAAGCCTGCCCCCTCTGCAGGCGCCTCTGCACAGTAATATATCGGCAGAGCTTCGGGTGGCGGGAGCTATAGAACTGCACCCGGTGATCGGATTACAAGAATCCATGAGTGCCCTACCTGCAACTTCTACTTACCCACAGAAGAAAACAAAGACGAGGGGAGTTGGAGGAGGAGGTACTTATGGGTATGGGAGGTGTGTTGTTTTTAGGGTTGCCACCTTTTATAAAAAAAATTACAGGTGGGCGGGGCGTGATGTCAAAAGGGGCGGGGCGTGGCATCAAAAGGGATGGGGCCACGCAACGGACGCTAGAAGAGGCAAAAGAAAAGGTAAGTTTACAGGGAATTGGGGGCGGGCCGAGGGGGTCTTTTTAAGGGTATTACAAATTTACCGGCAGTTACATTGTCGGTAAATTTGTAATACCGGCCCCGGCAGGTTTTTTACCGGCTAGGCTGGTAAAATACCGGCCAGGTGGCAACCCTAGTTGTTTTCCTGGCCATCCCCCCCCCCCCCCGTCAACATGAAAATTCACTAATGGGTTAATCTCCTGCTACTCCCAGCCTGGACAGAAGATAGTTAATTTTAAGAACCCATAAAGCCCACCCCCTACTGGCTCACATCAGTCTTTTCATCTGTCCCAGCCTGGGCATAGTGTGAGAGGGTTAACAGTTTAAACTAACTCTCTTTTCTTTATTTTACAGGACTAGAAAGTACTTATTTGCCAAGTTGTAGATTACCGGGTGCAGTTTTGTTTCTGGAGGGACCCTTTGCGGCCGGGGTATTATTGCTGCTTTGCAGTGCCTGCTGGTGCTTTGCACACCCTGTATGGAAAGCTGTTTGGCGCCAATCTGGATTTTCCTTGCTGCTGCTGCCTACATGTGCACTATGAGCTGCATCTAAAAGAGCCGCTCCAAAAGCTGCTGAGTGAGTACCATGCTTTGCACTTCGAAAAAATAAGAACTTCCAGAGTGTTATGCTTATTATGCATTCTCTTACTGTTTTAAGTGCCTCTGCTCCTTCTGAAGAGCTCAGTAAAAGTGGGTAAGTGAGATTCAGTAGCATTTAACAAGTCTGCAATGAAGGGCATAGAATTTGTAATATATTTTCATTGAATATCCTTCTAAGAAGGTGAATTGTTTCACATTATGCAGCCATTCCTTCCAACTCCTTGCCAGATCAGGAGTCTTTAATTAAGAGAGCAGTATCCCAAACTCTTAAAGAGACAGTACTTCTGCTTAAGATCTCTCTGTGCCTATCAAGGTTTTCTCTATCTAGGAAATTTCCTTTAATATAGGGCCAGCAGCTAAGCTCAGTGATATGGTCAGCTATTAAAGAAAGACTACAGCTGTACTCATTTGCCTTGTAGAAAAATCAAAGATGCACCTTTTATACAGCTTAAGGGGGGCTGAGAGAGAGATCTCGCTATTTGACCAAATGCTTTTTTATCCCCTTATTAAGACTGTTAAATGTACCCTCACAATGTTGAAGTGCTCTACCTCTGTATGCTTTCTTTCGAAATCAGGTGCTCAGCAGTAAAATTTCCCACCTGCCCTTTGTCTACTTGAATTGGAGCTAATAAATGTCACGAATATAAACACATTCGTCTTGTCAGTGTGCCGCAGTGCTTTGGACTTTGCATGTTAAATGTACCCTCAACCTGGAGGAGTTTGACCAACTAACCACTTCTCTTCTTTTTCCAAGGGCTCAGACCTTGTTGCACAGCGCCTGGTTTACGGCTGGGGAGAATTGAGTTCGAATTCCGGCTGTGATCCTTTGATGAATACTTAAGTGCCAGATTTTATTCAGGCAGAGTAGTTTGAAATCTCCAAAAGAGTTCTGGTTGAGAGATAAGTGTAAGAGCTGTATCCTTTTTTTTCAATTGAGACGAGTGGATCTGATGGCAGACTCCAATGGCTAGATTAGCTAAGAAGGCGGCTTTGCCAATAGATGACATTTCAGCACTGAAACATCCCAGGAATTAAAGAAATGTTATACTGTATGTCTTCTGGATGGCCCATAGCCTACTGTAGCTCTGTGGCAGTTACAAAGGCCCTTTCTATGTGGGAAAGATTCTGGAACAAGTCATTGAGGAAAAAGTTCCCAGAAAAAAACAAAAAAAACCAAATTATTTAATAAAACGTAAAAGGTCTTTATGACTTCAGAATAAGCCTCTCTAGAGCTTGTCCAGCTGTCAGCGTGCTCTTTGTCATTGAAGTTGCAGCGCAGGGCCCTTTGGGTTAAAACATGGTTTGTAGATACTGGCTCCAGTAATTTCTTTGCAAGATGCCTTTTGAAGGGAAAGTCTTCAGGGGGAAGAGTACTTTTCTTTCCCAAGCAAGGCAGTTCCATGACAATTCCAGGAACGTTTGTAGGTCTTCTCCAGAAGAAGACAGGACTCCAAAAATTTCCAGTCCGGAGAATAATTTAGATTTTCATCTTGGCGATCAGGACAAGGTTCTTTCAGGTCCAGAGTTGGAGTCCCAAGATCTCCCAAACCTTCCTCAAAAGCTAATTTACAGTCAATCCGCTCAGCTTACCCCAGGTTGCTCACCTTTCAGGAAGTCTCGGCTAGAAAGGTTCAAGATTCATGGGTGAAAACATATGTATCTCAATTCTTTGTTCCTACTGCAATTCCTCAAGACATAGGGAAAACCATTACCTGGATGATTTACTTTAGGGGTGAGTGATCCAGCCACATCACCATCCATCTCATAAAAAGGTTTAGAGAAGTTTGGCTGGATCATAAGGGTAGCCAAAAGTCAGATGATACCATGCCAGAAAATGGCATACCTTGGAGCTCAAATTGACAGGTCATTCACATCTGCAAAGTAATTTGTGATCATTCTGGGCCTTCTGATTTCAACTATAAACTTGGTGAAATGGACCAAATGGAGGATGAGGTCTAGTCAGTTGTTTTCTCAGGCAGTAGGATCCTATAGCTTGAAACTGGCAATTCAGATCAACACAAGATTGCAAAAGACATCTAGCCTGGTGGAAAATACCCAGCAATCCTTGCAAGGAGTTTCCCCTCGGGAAACCAGCTTGGACAGAGGTGTTCACAGATGCCTCAGGGGCAGGTAGAAGACCTTTTCCTAGATACTGACCAATATCCTGGAGCTCAGTCTGGTTCTCCTATGGTCTGCAGTGAAGATCAGACAATGCAGTGGCTGCAGCTTATTTTAGAAATCAAGGAGAACAAGGAGCAAGTTCTTGCTCAAAGAGACTGTCCCAATCATGGAATGGGTTTAGATCCAGCTTCAAGATTTAACTGCTATGTACATTCCAGGAGCGCAATATCTTGAAGCAGATTATCTCAGCCAGCATCTATTGGGACTGTCCGGAGCTGAATATGATGGCGATAGATCTGAACTCCAAGCTTCAGATCTTCCTCTTCAGAGTCCCCTGTGTGGAACTGTGGCAGTGGATGCCTTCTCCCAGAGTTGGGAGGGTCTGTTTGCTTACATCTTTCCTCCAGTACGGATAATATTGAGAGTCCTGCAAAGGATCTTATTGTCAAGGATGGACATGATGACCATTCTTCCACTTGATGACCATTCTTCATGTTAATTAACCCTCGATATTCGACCCTATGTAAATCTGCCCCTTGGTGTGGCAGCCTCATGGGCATCAGATGCAGGAGTGTCTTCCGAATGATCTGCAGTTACCCCTACTACGTTTCTTTTTAGACTCTACAGATTCGAGGTTATGTCTTCATCTCAGGTCCTGTTTGGACAGTTAGTTCTCTTATTTTTTAGCCTGTTGGGCCATAGAAATTTAAGTATAATTATTTTCCCTTCCTTGTGGTTTAATTGCTTGGGTATGACCCATTAGTGAATTTTCATGTTGACGGGGGATGGCCAGGAAAAAAGAAAATTAATATCATACTTACCGGAATTTTCTTTTCCTGGCCATCCTCCCCGTCAACATGCCCTCCCTATGGTTGCTTTATAAACAGACTGATGTGAGCCAGGAGGGGGTGGGCTTTATGGGTTCTTAAAATTAACTATCTTCTGTCCAGGCTGGGAGTTGCAGGAGATTAACTCATAAGGGAATTTTCATGTTGAAGGGAGGATGGCCAGGAAAAGAAAATTCCGGTAAGTATGATATTAATTTTCTTTTTTCTTCTGCTTATCCAACAGGGAGAGAGAATACCCAAAGGTTATTATTATGCTGTCAGGGATGACCAGGAAATACTATATCTTTACCTCTTGGTTTAAGCCATAATATTTCAGAAATTAGACAGTATTCTATAGAGATAGAGCTATAACTGATGATGTGGAAATAGTCACACTGCAGGTGTATCTGTAATAGCTTATCCCTTTTAATTTTACCCTAAATTTACGCTTCAGAAGAAACAAACTTTGTAAATTATACATTCTGTTTAATGTCATTGTATTAATCTTCTTATTCTGCATACTATTTATCATTTTGATTTTTATGGTTTATTGTGAAAACCAAATAAAATATTTAGAATACAGAAGAAACAAACTAGCTTTATTAATCCTGCTGAGGTCACACAACGCATGTTACATGTCTCCATATTATCACATGATTTATATGTGTCCCATAAAAGCATCCCATCAGATTGCAAGCCCACAATTTTTATTTTTTTTTTTAAAAAGGGAGACTGACCAATACACATTCCATGGTCCAGTGTTTTACAGTTATACTTGTGTTTCTGGAGAACTGCCAGTGTGCACACTGACATCCCAGTGCTGCTGTAACATGGGGTGGATGGCAGCAGCATGTTGTAAATATGCAGGCTGTGAAAGCACCAGGGGCGACAGATATTTACAAAAACAAGAGTTTATAGTTACAAGTTTATGATCTTTAAACGGCCACTATACCCAATGAATATTTGTTTGTGATTATAACAATATACAGTATTTTTTAAGGAGACAGTTTATATAAACTTAATATTCAGATATATTACTCATCCTTCCTCAAAACATATAATGATGCAGGGAAAAAAAACGTTTTGAAAGCATTTTACCTCCTAAAACTGTCATTATATCAGAGCTTCGGAGAGATCCTTTCTGCTCTGAGTCTGGGCTAAAAAAAAAAAGAGTGGGAGTGTCTGTTCATTCAGGCTGTAACTTATGCAAGTTTTCCCAAAAACAGTATCTGTTTATTTCTAATTGGTACAGAAAGGATTGTCCCAGTTGTTGATGTTAAAACATTGTTTATTTTTGACATATTCGCTTACTTATAATGGTGGCCAGTGATGAAAGCAGGTGATCGAAAAAAAATAGAGCAGGGAGAGTAGCAATTGGCACTAGGGATGCACTGAATCCACTATATTGGATTCAGCCAAACCCCTGAATCCTTCACAAATACCAAATCTGAATTTGCATATGCAGATTAGGGATGGGAAGGGGAAACCATTTTTTACTTCCTTGTTTTGTGACAAAAAGTCATGTGATTTCCCTCCCCGCCCCTAATTTGCATATACAAATTAGGATCTGGTTCGACTGAGCAGAAGGATTCGGCCGAATCCTACTGGAAAATGCAGAATCCTGGTCGAATCCCAAACCGAATCATGGATTCAGTGCATCCTTAATTGGCACGGGGCAATGTAGGGAATTTGCAGAATGAACACTGACAGAGAAACTGAGTAGGCTGAGAGCAGGACTGGAGAGAAGGACTTTGCACGCAGGCAATGTAGGGAAACAGCCGAATGTGTACTCACAGAAGAGCTGGGCGGGCCAAGTGCAGGACTGGAGAGAAGGACTTTGCGATGAGAGAGTTGGGCGGGCCAAGAGAAGGTCCCAAAGTCATCAACAGTGACACCCACACTGCCCAGACATGTGCAGTCCTCTCATCTTCAGTGGATGAGGCTTCCCAGCAGCAAGAAGCCTGTGCCGGCGGCCCCAGCACAAGTCGGTGCTTAGCAGTGAACAGGTCGTCCTGCAAACGTGAGGGGCATGATCGGGTATTGGCAGATTGTATAGTTTTTTGATCCACCAGGTATAATAGTAAGCAATGGTTTGGTGGAAAGTTAAAATGTATGGTATATGTCCCCTTTAATAGAGATAAACCGGGGAAAGGCTTGGGCCTAGGGCTGCATATTTTTAGGGGCGGCATGCTCCCCAGCTGTATCTTTAGTTCACACCAGGAGCAGAGTGCAAAGGAGCCGGCCTAGGGGCGCGTCATTTCCACATCCGGCGCTGTTGATTTTACTAAATAGTTGGATATCAGATTACACTCTTGACACTTTGTCTACCCAGACTGGTAATCTTTGGATTCTGGCAAATGGCAATGAAATGTCAGTTTCTGTTTTGAATCTCAGCCCAGAACAAGTACATTGGCCCATTTTACTTATTAGTTACAATAACAGAATCATATGTGTTAAAAATGGTTAGAGATCTTATGCATAACCAAAGATGTTTAGGAACCAGAACTTTTTTACAAATGCAAAGCAACAAAACTCTAGTACTCATCACTGGTATTAATTCTATTGTGGGGTGTGAGCTGTAACACCTTTCTCATTCTAGAAAAAATATTGCAGTATTCCAGTTGTGTACAGCTATATTTCAGACTGGCATATTCAGCAAATATTTTGATATCTTATTTCAAGCTGACAAAGTACACCATGGACATGCTGCAATGTTTTATTTTGCAGTTTTAACGTGCCCCAGACTTTTGCATTAAAGGGGGGCCCGTCACCCAGACATAAAAAGCTGTATAATAAAAGTCCTTTTTAAACTAATCCTTAAACACAAATTCTTTTTATTAAAACATCCATACCTATTATAAACTTGTTAAAAAGTCTCAGCTGTCCACCGTATATTGCCTGCCCCTCCTCTATGCCTGAGGCATATAGGCAGGGCAGGCAATTACTTTTACTTTACATTCTGCACTTCCTAGATATCACTGCCCTCCTCAGATCCCCCTCCTTTCTCAAAGTGTATAGTGGAGCTGGTGCATGGACATCAGTTCCCCCATTCTAGCACATAAGACTTCTCTCACGTCGAGGGGGACACAGGACCAGTGGGGTAAAGAGCTCCTCCTACCAGAAGGCAAGACACTGCAGTGACCCTCCCTCTCCCCTTAGCCTCCTCGTCACAGGAGGCTTGGACCGCTACTTCCTTACATGGAAAAGTGTTTTTGGTGGCCATTGCCTTTATTCAACCTATATTGGACCATTGTCTTCCTCATATTTCAGGAAGATAGAGCGGTCCTTCGTACAGTGCCTTGTTTTCCCTAAGGTGGTCTCCTCCTTACTCATAAACAGAGATCAGATAGTAAGTTAGGTTGAAAAAAAGTCAAGCGTCCATCAAGTTTAACCTTTTAACTTTTTTTTTTTTTTTATAAACCTGCCTAACTGCAAGCTGATCCAGAGGAAGGCAAAAAAAAAAAAAAACTCATCTGAAGCCTCTCCAATTTGAGTCCCTGGATCAACTTGTACTTATTATTACTATGAGCTATCTTCCAAAACCCAGTATTACCTCACTTGCTAAAAAGCCATCCAACCCCTTCTTAAAGCTATCAGCCTGTACAACTGATTCAGGGAGAGAATTCCACATCTTCCACAGTTCTCACTGTAAAAAAACCCCTTCTGAATATTTAGGCAGAACCTCTTTTCTTCTAATCGGAATGGGTGACCTCAGCTAGAAAGACCTACTGGTAAATAAAAGCATTCGATTATTATATGATCCCCTTATATATTTATACATAGTTATATCACCCCTAAAGCGCCTCTTCTACAGTGTGCACAACCCCAACTTGGCCAGTCTTTCCTCATAGCTAAGATTTTCCATACCTTTTACCAGCTTAGTTGCCCTTCTCTGTACCCTCTCTAATACAATAATGTCCTGTTTGAGCACTGGAGACAAACTGTACAGCATATTCTGATGGGGCCTTACCAGTGCTGTGTACAGTGGAAGAATGACCTCTTCCTTTCGTGAATCAATGCCCCTTTAAATACAGCTCCAGACCTTATTTGCCCTTGATGCTGCTGACTGGCATTTCTTGCTACAGCCAAGTTTATTAAATACAAGGACTTCAAGGCCTTTTTTATAATGGATTTGCCCAGTCCAGTTAAGGGGTAATAACCCTCAGAATGAAAAGGAGGCGCTGTTACACCATCTTGATGTTGGCCAGCACTGAAGACTAACATATCCTGTACAAAACCGTTTTGGAGAATAAATATTCTATTCATTCTTCCTTCGGGGCACCCTTCTACTAAAACCACACTTGCTTGTTGGATCAAGGAGACAGTGAAATGGTCCTAACTGCGCAAAAAAAAACCCAAAAAAAAAACAACTCCAATATAGCGGAGAGCCCGTGCTTTGGGAGCTTCTTGGCCTCTCTCCAGCATACTAAAAGTTAATGTAAAGGTGAACAGCCCTTTTAATAAGTGTCCTCAAATTTTTTTTTATTTTGCTTGACTGGCATCATAAAATAAGACTAGAAATAATTTCTTAAAGGGATTCTGCAAATAATCACTCTACAATATAAAATTTAATTCCCGAATCGGCAAGTGTATTTTTTTTTTAGTTGTAGTATTGGTGTGTATGCAGCCATCTCTGGTCATTTGCTTTTAGAAAGAGCAAGCACTTTAGGATGGAACTACTTTCTGGCAGGCTATTGTTTCTCCCACTCAATGTAACTGAATGTGTCGCAGTGGGACCTGGCTTTTACTATTGAGAGCTGTTCTTAGATCTACTGTGCAGCTGTTATCTTATGTTAGAGCTGTTATGTTGTTGCCTTTCCATTGTTCTGCTGATGAGCTGCTGGGGAGGGGGGGTTGATAGCACTCCAACTTGCAGTACAGCAGTAAAGTGAATGAAGTTTATCAGAGCACAAGTCACATGACCATGTCAGATTTCAAAATTAAATATGATAATGGCTTGATCAAAAATATAATTATAACTTGTTTAGTAAGCTACGTCTTGTATCCAGTTACAAATAATTTTTTTATGGTCAAAACTGTCAAATTTCAATAGGGAATTATCCAAACTCATTTAGTTTTTTAAAAAATTCGATTTTCGAGCTTTATCATACTCTGGCCCTTTAAGAACTCGAATTCGACCGAGTAGAATTGTGGTCTGGGTGCGAATATGGCCCACCACCCACCGCAGGGTGAAGTTTCAAAACATCAAAGGAAAAAAAGAAAAGGTACAAACACCAACATAATTTTACCAGACCTAAGATTCCTCAAACTGAGAGGAAACTGATAGTCTGACTCCTAGATACCATTTCCCAAGCCTCCTTAGTCTTCAACCCTTACCTTGTGCCATGTCAAAGCAATATTTCCTTTTCTTTCAAAGAATCTGTAGGATGTATTGCTCACCTTCCATTCTTCTTTTCAGGCTGTGGCCATATACGGAGGAATATGTTGGTTCTCTAAAATACAGGTTAAAAATAATATAATACACAAAACCATGAATATCTTGCAAATTAGATCCTTATAAACAGTGAGTTCTGATGTCATTTCTGTCACATGACTCACTGAAACTTGTGTATTATAATAAATAAAGTACCCCCGGTTTTAAAATACGAGGATATTAGAAGTTACCTCGGGGTTCCATGACCTGTATAAAAACACTTGGCCGAGTGTTTTTATATGGTCATGAAACTCCTCGGTAACTTATATCCTTATATTTTACAATAGGGGGTACTTTATTCTCTATATTATACAGGCAGACAAAAGCTACAGCTTTGGTTCTAGATAGAGTTGACAGCTTATTGGCCCTTGTATGGGGGGAGGGCGACAAATATCTGCCAGATTTTGATTAGGCAAAGGCAAGGACTGCATCTGCTTATTGAGGCAGGCTTCAACCCTGCATTTTCAGTTGTGATCAGTCTAATATTGCCCACATTAAGATGGGCAAAGTTCTGCTTGTTTGGGGGGTCCTTGCCAGTGTATAGGCCCCATATGTATGCCACTAGAACAACAATGGATGTACAAAGTAGCAGTTGTATGTAGTAAATACTGAATCGAATTTTGTTATATAAGTTTGATACCATTTTGGAGCATATTGGTAGCTTAAAATATATACTTGCATTATTTTGTAAATCTATAAGTAAAGTCTCACAGGTGAATTAATATCTTACCACAATGACAACAGTTACACCTTGAGTATCCATTTTGAGATATCGGTGTGCTGAATTTTCTATATAGGTGGGGCAGGGACTAAAGAAAGATGAGGCAAGGTTTACAGAAACCCTGTTTGAAGCCAAAGAAAATAACTTTAATGCCAATGTTTAATATGGCCTTTAATACTGGAATTGATGAAAAACAAGCACACTTTAGTAAAACCAGACAAACCAAAAACAATTACAAATAAAGCTAGAGACAAAGTATCAATTGGAATAAAAACCTTTATTTCAAGCAGCTATGTCATGAATGACATTCTGTATTATACACTTAAATGAAGTGGCACTAATATTCCTCTCCATCATCCTCTCCCTCAATAGAGTCTGTGCCCACTTCCTCGTAATCCTTTTCTAAAGCAGCAAGATCCTCTCGAGCCTCAGAGAATTCACCCTCCTCCATGCCTTCACCAACATACCAATGAACAAAAGCACGTTTTGCATACATAAGGTCAAACTTATGGTCCAGACGTGCCCAGGCTTCGGCAATAGCTGTTGTGTTGCTGAGCATACAGACTGCACGCTGCACTTTAGCAAGATCACCATTTGGAACCGCAGTAGGTGGTTGGTAATTTATTCCCACCTATTAAATAAAGAATGTAAATAAAAACCTTTAAGTATACAAATTGCACCGAATACAGGATTCTGCCTTTTTCAGCAGGACTCTGATTCAGCCGAACCAAATCCGAAACCTAATTTGCATATGCAAATAGTGGATTTGGAGCATTCCTAGTTAAAAGGATCACTAAAATATACACAGGCATGCAAATTAATATACAATTAAGTAATATCTGGGAAACATTTATCCTTGAATATTCAGTCCTGCTACCAAAACATGAGTGGGTCAAGGCATGAACACAAACAAAATAGTTTTTTTTTTTAAGCAAACATAGTTCATAGGTGCATGCACTTAACAGATTTACCTGAGGACATCTTGTAGGCTTACCTTAAAACCTGTTGGGCACCAGTCCACAAACTGTATACTACGCTTGGTCTTGATAGCTGCAATTGCGGCATTCACATCCTTTGGAACAACATCTCCACGGTACAACATGCAGCAGGCCATGTACTTGCCGTGTCGTGGGTCACACTTTACCATCTGGTTAGATGGTTCAAAACAGGCATTTGTGATTTCAGACACAGAGAGCTGCTCATGGTATGCTTTCTCAGCAGAAATTATAGGAGCGTAAGTTACAAGAGGGAAGTGTATACGAGGATATGGCACCAGATTGGTCTGGAATTCAGTTAAATCCACGTTGAGGGCCCCATCAAAGCGCAAGGAGGCTGTGATAGAAGAGACTATCTGGCCAATAAGGCGGTTCAAATTAGTGTAGGATGGACGCTCAATGTCCAGATTCCTCCTACATATGTCATAAATGGCCTCATTATCCACCATAAATGCACAGTCAGAGTGCTCCAGTGTAGTGTGTGTGGTAAGAATGGAATTATAGGGTTCAACCACAGCGGTGGACACTTGGGGGGCTGGATAGATGGCAAATTCCAACTTGGACTTCTTGCCATAATCCACAGATAGTCTCTCCATAAGCAAGGATGTAAATCCAGATCCTGTTCCTCCTCCAAAGCTGTGGAAAATCAGAAAGCCCTGAAGACCTGTGCATTGGTCAGCCTGAAACAGAATAAAACGGAAGACAGTTTGCAAGCTGTCTCACAAGATCACATTCTACTTTTGAGTTATTGTAATGGTAAGCTACCCTTAAAGGAGAAAAACCCTTAATTAAAAAAAAAAATATGCAGTCACAGGCAGAATATCATCTGATTTGTTCTTTTACTACTTTATTTAATCTGAATGGTCAGTATGCTATAGAATGACCAATTCTAAGCAACTTTTCGATTGATCTTCATTTTTTTTTTTAATAGTCTTTGAATTGTTTTTTCTTCTGACTCTTTCCAGCTTTCAAATAGGGGTTACTGACCTCTATAAAACAAATGCTCTGTAAGGCTAAAAATGTATTAGTGCTAGTTTTTATTAATCATCTTTCAATTCAGGTCCTCTCCTTTTCATATGCCAGTGTCATTCAAATCAGTGCATGGTTGCTAGGGTAATTTTGACCCACCAGATCTGCAGGTGCACTCTCTGGCCGGCAAACATCACGCAGAAATGCAACAGCTAGCAAGACTACAAGGGCACTAGCAGCTCAGGCAACCACCATTGACATCAATTGATAGCAATTATTCCAGGCAGCAAAGTACCCAAAATAATGCAGTGTAATATATCTCCAAGAGCAGTGTCTCAAATGGAGTCTCCTCTGCAAACTTTTTTTTCAGTTTCACCTGAAACCTCTCTAGCCATCTTCTATTCCCCTGAATGGAAATGCCTATAGTGCAGTTACGGACACTTATCAGCTTCCCAAGCAAATGGGAGATCTCAAGTTTGGTTACAGGTGGTTTTCCTCCAGCTACAAATATATTGGCAGAGAAAGATTCCCTGTGTGCAGGTGTCCTTAGGCACTAAGCATCATTCAGAGCACTTTATTTTCCAGGACTAAACAAGCCCATCCTAAACAGCGAATCTACAAACCAACTCAATACAGCAACTTACCAGCTTCCGAACTCTTTCCAGCACCAGATCGATGATCTCTTTTCCGACAGTGTAGTGCCCACGCGCATAATTATTGGCAGCATCCTCCTTACCAGTTATAAGCTGCTCAGGGTGAAAGAGCTGCCTATATGTCCCATTACGAACCTCATCTAGAAGAGAACATTTTTTTAGTCTATGCATAAGCAGTGGAAATCGCATTCATTTACGGTTTTCATTTACATGTACATTACATTGGATGTGTCTTTGGGCCAGTGCATACAGAATAGGGCAAGATACAATTTTGTCCCTTACCCACCCGCTATTTCTACAATTTTTAAAAGCGATAACATTTGGCAGGCACCAATCCGGAACATCCAACGAAAGTAGATTCCAAGAGCCAGAAAATTATATATAAAATATAATACTTTATTTTACATCACATCTATAAAAGAAGACACGAAACGCATCAGGCGTTACTCTTCTTTTATAGATGTGATGTAAAATAAAGTATTATATTTTATATATAATTTTCTGGCTCTTGGAATCTACTTTCTTTGGATGTTCCGGATTGGTGCCTGCCAAATGTGATGGTTTTGAGTACTCCCCTATGCTGAAGGTCTGGGGCATGTGCACCCGGACCCAACTGGGAAAGCGGTAAGCTTATCCTAATGACACATTAGGCCTATGCCTCTCGTGAAAAATTTTTTTTGGACTTTCTGTAATTTTTAAAAGCGCTCAAAGTTTTTTTTGCACAGTGAGAAAAAAGACAAAAAAACAGATGTTATTGGGCGCCACAAGCTTCCTCCCAGTGTTGGGTCAAACCACTAACTAGGATACTTTTCTTGAATGGAGGAAACAATTTTTAGGTGATGGGTGCCCTTTTAACAAGGGCTGCAAGGTGAAATAGTAAAGATCTTTTTTCAGCAGGATTCGGACGAATCCTTCAGATCGGCAGAACCCAAATCCTAATTTGCATATGTAAATTAGGGGCGGGGAGGGAAATCACAACTTTGTCACAAAACAACGAAGTAACAAATGTTTTCCCCTTCCCAACCCTAATTTGCATTTGCGAATTAGGATTTGGTTCAGTATTAGGCCAAATCTTTCAAGAAGGATTCGGCCGAATCCAAAATAGTGGATTCGGTGCATCCCTCGTACAACGTAGTATTTATAAAAAGGACAAGACATACATAGAATAGATGAAGATATATACCTATGACTGAAGGTTCCAGGTCTACAAATACCGCTCTCGGAACATGTTTGCCTGCTCCAGTCTCACTAAAGAAGGTATTAAAGGAATCATCTCCACCACCAATTGTTTTGTCACTAGGCATCCGACCATCTGGTTGGATCCCATGTTCTAGGCAGTAAAGCTCCCAGCATGCATTTCCGATCTGAACTCCAGCCTGGCCAACATGGACAGATATACACTCACGCTGTGAAGACAAAATAAGACCACTGATCACCATAATGCCAGTCATTAAACATACATATTACATAACCTTCACAGAACAAATATGCCCCCCTCCACAGATATTTAGGTGGCCACAATCACACTAAGATATCATCTTAATAAAATAATTTTAGTAGATCCAGTTTCCAGATTCAGTGAATTACATGAACCTTTGTACGCTCTCTTCCATGACCCTGCATGTCATAGTTTATGCATTTTTTCCCCAGTTTACAAATGGGCCTGCCACACGACTGTACATCACTTCTGAAAAAAAGGCATGAGCCTTTTGGAATGGAGCACATTCCTAACATTTTTTGTAAATTAAACCAACATTTAGATGAGATAAAAACTCCAAAGAATTCTGTAAGTAGCAAACAAGTCTTTGCACTGTCCCAACATTAAATTTTTCTTACCTTCCCGGTAACTATAAACATGTATAAATTTTCAGACTAAGATAAGTATCACAGTAGAAAACTAAATTTAATTTTGCACAGTGAAACAAAATGTCATTCCCATATCAAACTGGGCATACATGGGAAGATCTGTTCAGAGATTGACAAGCAAATGGATCCTTAGCTTCTTTCTTTAGCCACATGCTGGGCCAAGTTAGGCTGAGCAAATAGTTTTGCCCCCAGACCAAGAATCAACTCATATGTAGCAAAAGCCAGCAGGTTAGGCAATGGCACAAAGAACAGTCACCGAGGAGGCAAAATGGCCACAAATTAGAGTCCTGCAGTGGGTCGGGTACCCGAGAGTTACCTAAAAAAATAAAATAAAAAGGGGCGAGTATAGATGGTGGGGTCTGATCTAAATTTCTTATCTTATGTAATATTGTCTATATTTTACTCCTTTTAAAGTTTTACAAAACTTGTTTCTGTCCGTGCCCACTTGATGACATCACTTCCGGTTTGCAGCTCCATCACTTCTTGTTTGATAGGGGTCAACAGGTTGCGGATAAGGCAGTTGCGGGTCCGGGATAAATATGCAGTTTGCAGTTCAGGTCGCGGGTCTTAGAAATTGGTTCTGCGCAGGACTCTACCACAAATATTACTCGCCATAGTGTAACCCTGTAAACGCTTTAACCCTGCAACTTTAATCACGTGATCACTAGAAAATGCTCATTATTATGGTTGGTCCCAATGTTATTAATTGGGGAAAAAAGATAAATATATAAGGCCAGTATATTTATCCAGAAAAGGTGGCAACACTAGTCAAGAGCATATACAATGTTTGAACCACTGCAAAGAATGCCCTCAACCAGTGAAGCTACTTTGTATTTTAATTACTTTGATACACTTTCAGTTTATGGCGCTACTGTCCCATTAAAAAAAAGGTTTTACGGTTGATGTGGCTCTTTCAGTGCTTCTTGCCATGACTTGCCTCACACGACTTTAACAGTATGCTTTTCTTTTTAGGAGAGGGTAACTTCCGGTTTTACAATGCAGCATTATCCTGTATTGCTTCAAATAGAACATTGTTGCCAATGACGTAATTGACGCCCTCAAGCAAAGGTTCCGAATTCCTGCCGGCATGACAAGCTGGCCGAGCATTAGAACAACGGCACTTTCACAGGCTTCGCGGCTTTCAAACAACAATAAAGTTAGTCTGTAGCAGCCGGTTATATAAAAACTTGAAACTATGGGCAGTTCCTGATTAGGAGGTTCGTCACTCGTGCCCTTACATCACTTGTGTAGAGCGCCCCCTGGGGGGTTCCGCTAAGATATCAGCAATGAACTGCGCAAAAAAAAAAACCGGCTCATCCTGTTTAATGGGCGTAACCCGAGTAATCCCCGCCCCACCCTTTTTTCGCCCCCACCCGAGACTCGCTCCATCCGCCACACCCAGACAGGTCATATCCCTCTGACGCACACGTGAGCCGAAAAGAACCAGAACTACGCAGCCAAAATAGTTCCGGTCCAGGCCAACTATAACAGTCCCCGTAGTCAAAAATAACCAAAAAGCACATAATCAGAAAAGCGGCCCTCCAACTCTAACGCAGCAGGAAATAGGGGGTGCAATTAACAGGTTCATTAGAAGTCTTTTAAACCGTGTTGAACGCTTTAGTCTCAGATGTGAAACAAGCTGAATGTAACCGAAATAATAATAATTAAAGTACTAGTTTGTGATATAGTGACTTCTATTTAGTGTCACTGCCTGTGGATCACAAGCACATCATTTTAATGCGCCTTCTGTCCCGAGCTATAACTCACCATTTTGTGATTAGATGTGTGCGCACTTATAGACCAGATAAAGATTCGTCCTCTGACAGCCGCTCTAGCTCCGTTGACTATAGACGTGCTACGGGTCTCCGCCAACACAGCAACTGGCAGCTCCCGCCCACAGTGGCTCTAATATAACCGCGGCCGAGGCGGTAGCAGCGCTCATTGGCTATGATAAACTGACTCAGCTATACGATTGGTGGCTTGAGGTTTGAATCAACAATTCTGGGAGTGGCAGTTAAAGGCGCAACGGCAGTCGAACACGCAGCCCAAATTCTTGCCGCCAGATGACAGTAATAAATAAATTCTGTGTAAAAATCTGTTGCGTTTGTTGCCTCTTGCCGGAAGCGGAATTGAAACAAAGACATTCTAGAACACTTGTCTTGTTTGACAACTTTACAACTGCAAATCGAGTTCTAAAGTCAAGGAACACTTGCCAAAACGTCTCAGGACAATTGCCGCCGTAGCGCAATAGGGTTGTACCATTCTGATGGCTGCCGTGGGATAACGAAATAATTGGATTAAAGGTCATTTCAGGTAGATCATGGACGATAGAGGATGACGCTTAATATAATAACTTTTCAGTGAGTTGCTGTTACAAAAAAGGTGCAATAAGTAACAAACAAGGGGTAGGAAAAGCATGCCATTTAAAGAAGTAGCAACACTAATAAAATATGTATAAGCAGAGGATATAGCAAGACATACCTTGCAAAACGAAAAATGGCACTTACAGTGACTTAAGTGGTATAGTCCTTTTCCCAGCTGCTCCACTATCTTCTTTTAATTTATGCTTTTTCCCCTCTACCTGACACAGAAATCCCGTTTAATGTTTGAATGTTCTTATTCCCAAAGTTTTGGAGACCCTAAAATAATTTCCTCTGGGACTAGGGTTGCCACCTGGCCGGTAAAAATGTTGGTTGATCCCAATGTTATTAATAGGGAAAAACAAATATATTGGAAAGCCGGTATTTTTTTACAGAAAAGGTGGCAACCCTATCTGGGACTCAATAACATCTAGTAATGCCATTGACTTGATTAACTGTAACCTTTTCGATATGCCATGTCTGTGTCCACGTGTGCCACTTACCTGATGGCATGGGACAAACCTGAGCCACTCCACCGTGGTCTTGGGAAGAGACTGAGGTACCTGGTACTTACTAGCGCAGTGCCTCCACCTAGTGGGATCCAGGAATGCACCTATGGTTGGCCCCACTAGTAACACCGCATTAATACACACACACAGTATTTAGTGAACTGAATAACTATTTATCTGTATTAAATGGGCAACTAGTACAAACAGCACTCCTAACTAGGTGGAAATAGAGGCCTCACTATCCAACTTGCTTGCGCTATCTGCCTAACTAAAAGAAGGCAATGTATTTCCACAACACCGTCTCTGTATCTTCAAATGCTTTTTAGGGTGCTGTCCCTTTAAACATGAAACTCACTCCAAAAGTATCTTTGGATGGTTCACACAGATCCTAAAGGCGAGTCCATGCATTTGCAGCCCTGCAGTGCGACTACCAGCCCCTTTGGATATTCAGATTTAAATCCCCTGCTGATGTTGGTTTCTCCAATCTGGATTTCTTTCACACTATCTATCACTCCAGGCACAGTATCTGGTGTCTCTGTGCCAGCCCGATTTGAATGTGGACTTTTGGTGAGGCCTTCCAGCTCTCTGGGCCGACCAGCAGTTCTTCTTTCTCTCACTCTGTCCACCACATGGTTCTCTCTGCCAGGCTCTGCTGCTTCCCTTTCACGCCGGCCCCTCCCCAACTGCTGTGTAACTTCCTGCAGCATCACTGTCCAGCTGGTTGCTAGGTAATGGTTTACAGCACACAGGCTTTGTGCCAGCTCCCTACTGCAGAGCCTGCCTTCGGGAAGTGAACCAGTTGGGTGGCGTGTTTGTGAATGGCAGGCCCCTGCCCAATGCTATCCGGCTGTGGATGTGAGCTGCAGACACTGTCAATAGAGAGCTCTCTCCGCACATCCAAGTGGCAAACTGCCGCCTTAGCGATTGCTCCAATCACCTCTTCCAGCCTAGTCCCCTGCACCAAGCCTCCGCCACTCCCGCCTCTTGTTTCCCGATTCCTCCAGAGCGGAGGTTATTCACATTCACAAACACGCCGCCCAGCTGGTTCACTTCCCGAAGGCAGGCTCTGCAGAGAAACGTGGCTCCCTTTACTGCTCCATACAGTGATTGCGCGTCTACCCAGCAGCCCGCAGCAGCAGGCAGAAGGAATCTTCTCGGTGCCAGGATAGCCATGTTTTGCTGATCCGGAAAAGATGTATTTACTATTAGAGAGAGCCTAAAAATAATGCAGGGGGTTCTGGGTTACCTGTGTGCATGGAAGGTATGCTGCTGGTCTGGTGGAGGAGAAATCGAGCCCAGCAGGATGGTTGGTCGTAAGTTACGTGAAGATGAGCGGGTATTTTTATGCACAATGGACGTATCAAGTTTATATACCTGTATTCCACACATTGAAGTGGTAGAAGCGGTAAGAAAACATTTACACAGAGAATATGTCCAGGATTCGCCCTTAGTACAATTGATATGCTCCTTGTTAGAGATCGTCCTCACAAGGAATTATTTTCGGTTTGGCACACAATATTACTTACAAAAACAAGGTACCAGTATGGGTGCTAATATGGCACCGAATTACGCCAACATATTTATGTATGATCTAGAGGAGCAAATCATCCTACAGAACACATTGTTCTCTGAATCCATATTTTGGTACAGCCGTTTTGTGGACGACATTTTCTTTGTGTGGAAAGGCTCAAGAGATAAATTGTTACAATTTGGAGAATATATTAATCGGACGCATAATACTATTAAATTTGTACTACATTTTGATGAGACACAGATTGAGTTCCTGGATGTTCAGGTTAGGAGGGTGAAAGATAAACTGTCTACTAACTTATATAGAAAGTCAGTTGACAAAAATAGTATGTTAAGATTTGACAGCTTTCACCCTCCTAACACGATGTCAGGTCTCCCGAAGAGCCAATTGATGCGATGTAAGCGTATCACCTCAACCACTGAAAATTATCAGGACAGTAAAGAAAAAATGTTAACTGTGTTCAGAAAGAAGGGATACCCCAAGTCAATCTTACGGAAGGCAGAAATTGAGGTAGATAAGCTTACAAGAGAAACACTGCTAGACACAAAGAAAAAAGAGGAAAGGGCCCAAAGGATACCTTTTGTGTCCACTTATGACACACACTCAAAACGAGTTAAAAAAGTGGTCAGAAAATACTGGCCCATTTTGATGAATGACCCTACAACCTCAAGGTCTTTCAGTGAATTTCCCTTGTTTGCTTACAAAAGAGGAAAAAATGTGGGTGACTATGTGGTACATACTGATATGCAACCCCCAGTAACAGCTAAGCAGAGATTTCTGGGTAAACCAGTAATTGGAACGTTTCCTTGTCTCTCATGCCAGAACTGTAATAGCATTATAAAGGGGGATACTGTTTCACATCCCACACAAGGAACATCAATTAAATTACGGGGGTACCACACCTGTTTATCCAAAAATGTAATCTACTACTTAAAATGCCCTTGTGGAATGGGGTATGTAGGGAAGACAAATAGACCAGTGAGACTACGCCTAAATGAACACCGAAGTTCCATTCGAAATGCACACACAAAAGCCACCTCGGTTTCGGCAACATTGGTCAGATCACAGACACGGTGTTGCGCAATTGAGATGGCAAGTGCTAGAAGAAGTCAGTCCCAGGCAAACTAATTCTAATAAAAAGCTATTGCAGCGGGAATGTTTTTGGATATGGAAGCTGGGAACCCTAGCCCCTAAGGGGCTGAACGAGAGTTGGGGACTTAATTGTTTTCTTTAAGCCTACACCAAAGCGTTATTGATGTTAATGTGTCCGTGCCATTATTAATTTGTACATATTTTCTTACAGCATTAAAATAAGGAACATCTTCAATAAGAAGTGAGATGTATGCATCTTCCAGCTAATTGTACTATAGTCAGTGAGTAACAAATATCAGTATGTTTATCAAACTATGTTGTGTAAAGTGTAAATAGTGTTTTTTGTAAGCATGGAGTATATCACTCAGGTTGAGTAATAATGGGTTAATGTTACCAACCGTTAAATAGAGAATAATAATTCACGATTCACATGATAAAGGAGTGTTTTAGTAATTTTAATCCATTCATATGTATTTATAATGATAGTCACATTGTGAAACAGGTTGTGAAAGTGAAATGGATACACTGTGATGCTTTTAACATTGTTGCACTGTTATTTAATTATTTTAAAGTATTTTGTATCGACCACCACAAGAGGTCGCTGTTGAAATGTCTATAAATATGTACACGCTCTATGGTTGGGTATCACTGAGGAAGGGCCATGCGGTCCCGAAACGTTTGATCCATTGTAAAGTGTCAGGAAGACCTTGAATAAAAGTGGGAGCACCCCGTTGAAAGCAAACACAGGTATTGGCAATACTTTCATTTCTGGTCGCCCTTTCGCCTTTTCTGTAGAGGACAGGAAGTGGCGTTTCTGTAAGTTATTTCTTAATAAAGGCTTTGCTATTTTACATTTTAATTTGTCTTAATGTTTTTTTTTCCGTTGTATTCTAACAAACGTTTTTGTAAAAATTTTTGATGTTACTGGTCCTTTAAAAGTTACACTGTAAGCTGGCCATTCATATAAAGGTCCACTCATTTGGCAAGCTCCAGACTAGCAGCTCTCACTGATATGTCCACCTTGAGGACAGCCAGCAGAATGGTACAGCCCTACTGCACTATACTGCACTACAACAGCTGCCAACTTAAGGTGGCCATACACGGAGAGATCCGCTCGTTTGGCGATGTCGCCAAAAGAGCGGATGTCTCCCCGATATACCCACCTTGAGGTGGGCAATATCGGGCTGCCCACGATCGGATCCTAACAAATAGTAATGGGCGGTCAGATCGCGGGAATCAACGAATAGATGCGGCCGCGATCCGACGGGATTTTTCATCACATCTGATCGAGATAGATCTCGATCGGTGAAGCCCGTCGTGGGGGCCCCATACACGACACGGTCTTTCGCCAGCTTTTATTGGCCCATGTATGGCCACCCTTAGTCTGAAGGGGGTGAATCAGCACTTAAATCTGCTAGTGAATGACTGTCTTTAGGAAATCCTAGAGAACAATGCTCAGTCTAGAAAATCAGATCTGGCCAGTGGCATATAACCAGGGTCGGACTGAACCAGCAGGACACCGGAAAAAAAACTCTTGTGGGCCCTGCCAGCCCAGATCCGCACCAAGATCCCAGTTCTTTCCTGCCGCAACCTCCCCTTTTTGGGTAGTCGAGGCAAAAACATA
Source organism: Xenopus laevis (assembly GCF_017654675.1). NCBI lineage: Eukaryota > Metazoa > Chordata > Amphibia > Anura > Pipidae > Xenopus > Xenopus laevis. The sequence goes on from NC_054373.1 coordinate 64,615,608, forward strand.
GTGCGTGCGTGCACATAGTGCTGTCTGGCAGCGTGCATGCGCACATTTCTAGAGGTGCAGCGGAGGTGGGCCCCCAGTCCGACCCTGCATATAACGAGATGGGCCCTATAGCAAAACATTTCAAATGTTTAGAAAATGTTTGGAGTAAGAATTTTTATAAAGCTCTACAGAAACTTCTTATACTAAACTGCCCTCTATACTTTCTGGGCATCCTGGTATTTCATAGGCATCCACGTAAAGAAGCAAGGCAAGCCCCCAAGGTCGGAAGTAGGATGTAGTCACATGAATCAAAATAATGAGACTGATACAAAAAAAATTTATGGGTAAAATACATGAAACATTTGCCATCTCATGCTGCATCTTCATCCGGTGGTGCAGGAAAAACGTTTTTTCTCTTTGAAATACAATGAAAATTTCATTACAGCTGTGGAGGATCAAATTTCATAGCATCCTACAAAATCTCATGCTGTTGCATGACAAGATAAAGTCTAACCCACAATCTTATCAAAATCTCCCATGAAGTCTGGCCCTGCTAAGGGTTACTGTGCAGGTGCAAGTTTATACAATCTGTTTCCTCATCCTCATCGCTGCCTTCAATGATAATGTTCTCTGATTCAAGCTGCTGCTCAGGTGGTTATGGGGTAGGTGGGCCGGATTATATCTGAAGGTCTCACATAAAAGATAAGTACACCTAATTTACAGGCCTCTGAATATATTTATTAAGAATAAGAAAACCAAATTAAACTACATTGATAAAACTCACCATTTCTGCATTACTTCAAACAGTTCATGTTGGTAATTTATGGTTGAAGGAAGTTTTGATTTGCTTTTGTGCAGTGTGATGACAGTAAGTTATAAATATTCCATACCAAGAATGTTTTCATTAGTAATGAAATGTGTCTGACATTACAGGGTAAACACAACTGTATATAGAATCATTGAAATAATTACAATCTGTGAGAGTACATTTGACAATAAACATGGGCACCTAGGGGCACATTTACAAAGCTCGAGTGAAGGATTCGAATTAAAAAAACTTCGAATTTTGAAGTGTTTTTTTGGCTACTTCGACCATCGAATGGGCTACTTCGACTACTACTTCAACTTCGAATCGAACGATTCGAACTAAAAATCGTTCGACTATTCGACCATTCGATAATCGAAGTACTGTCTCTTTAAGAAAAACTTCGACCCCCTACTTCGGCAGCTAAAAGCTACCGAAGTCAATGTTAGCCTATGGGGAAGGTCCCCATAGGCTTGCCAGCGTTTTTTTGATCGAAGGATATTCCTTCGATCGTTGGATTAAAATCCTTCGAATCGTTCGATTCAAAGGATTTAATCGTTCGATCGAACGAATAATCCTTCGATCGTTCGATCGTAGGATTAGCGCTAAATCGTTCGACTTCGAAGTCGAACGATTTTAGTTCCTAGTCGAATATCGAGGGTTAATTAACCCTCGATATTCGACCGTTAGTAAATCTGCCCCCTAGTGTTGAGAGCATAAAAATTCACCTATGTTTAATTCTTCATGCTAGTTCTGGACTACTGGTAATCTATAAAAAGAAATAGTTGTTTTAATGATGGTGCCTGTAAGAAAGAGTTATTTTAATGATGGTGCCGTGTACTTGTGAGCGGGGAGTATTTAATGTGTGATAGATTACCTGTCACATTATCTTTAAACGGAAGACAAGATATTGGATGTGAAACAGCAAAACAAGCATGTTTTCAAATGATTTAATAAATGCAGGTCTACCTTATTACAATGTATTAACCACATCTCCTAAATCAGATACATTTGCAATGGTTTTGTACTGCAGCAACTTTTGGCTATTTTCATGCGTCTCTGTAAGATTAACTTTTTATGCTTTCCACCACATAAGGGCTCTTACTCAAGAGCGGTTGTAGCTGCGCTCCCCTGCGTTCCGTTTTTCTGCGTTCAGCCGCAGGGGAGCGCAGGAACAGACGCATTACATTTTTTCCAATGGGGCTGTACTCACACAGGCGCGTGTAGGTGCCGAACGCAGGTTGAGACTCAACATGCTGCATTTTTCCGGCGTTCGGCGCCTACACGCGCCTGTGTGAGTACAGCCCCATTGGAAAAAATGTAATGCGTCTATTCTTGCGCTCCCCTGTGGCTGAACGCAGAAAAAAGGAACGCAGGGGAGCGCAGGTAAAAACGCTCGTCAGTAAGAGCCCTAAAGCCCTAATAGCTCTCTCAGTTTCCCATGTCCACCCACTCATTTTCTACAGTTGTGCCTAACTCTATCATCCCCCACAGGCAGCTGCTTGATCCCATATCTTGTGCTTTGTGTCTATGATAGGAAATGAAGGGATTAAATACTCCAATTGCTGCCATGCAATTTTTTTTTAAATCCAACTGCCTTGCTGTGTAATCAATTTAGATATTAAAGGAAAACTATACGCCCAAAATGAACACTTAAGCAACAGATAGTTTACATCATATTAAGTGCCATATATTAAAGAATCTTACCAAACTGGAATATATATTTAAGTAAATCTTGCCCTTTTACATCTCTTGCCTTGAGCCACCATTTCGTGATGGTCTGTGTGCTGCCTCAGAGATCACCTGACCAGAAATACTTCAACTCTAACTGTAACAGGAAGAAGTGTTGAAGTAAAAGCCAGATCTCTGTCTGTTAATTGGCTCATGTGACCTAAGAAGTATAGTTTGTTTGATTTGTTGTGTGCACTGTGAATCCTACGATCCCAGGGGGTGGCCCTTATTTTTTAAAATGGCAATTTTCTATTTATGATTACCCAATGGCACATACTACAAGAAAAGTATATTATTATGAAAATGGTTTATTTACACAAAGCAGGGTTTTACATATGAGCTGTTTTATGCAATATCTTTTTATAGAGACCTACATTGTTTGGGGGATATAGTTTTCCTTTAATCTAATTACTTAATCTCCCTATGGTTATATGTATTCTCAATATTGCATGCATTAAAGGGGTAGTTCAGCTTTAAAATTAACTTGTAGAATGTCTTATCCTTTGCAACCTTTTCAGTTGCGTTGTCTTGTTTTACGTAGAGTTTTTTTAATAATTTTCCTTTAAAAATGCTCTAGTTGTTGGGAATCACTGACTTCAGCAGCCAATAAATTGCTCTGAGGCTAAGATTCCTATGTTATTGTTACTGTTTGATATAAATCATTCTGTGTTGGCTCTCTCCTGATCACCTACCATTCTGTCACATAAACCACTGCCTGGTTTCTAGGATAATTTGCACCCTAGCAAACAGATTGTTGAAATTGTAGAGCTGCTGACAAAAAATAAAAACCTGTTGCAAATTGTATTAGAACATAGGCCTACATCATACTTAATTAAATGTGACCAGCACATTTGTGTACTTTCTAGAGGTCACCAGTTACTCCAACAGAACCTTGAGTGAATTAGAAGCTATGCCTTGAGGCACAAAGTCAGTTATTCTAAAATCTTGAGCTAATTTTCCCGTCTCCAGATAACAGTACTAAAACTTCTCCTTTATGGAGAAGGGCTTGGGGTAATAAACCTAGCTGTTTAAAGCAGTGCCATTTACCAGCAGCAAAGGCCAGCAAAATATTGTCCAGTATTAAAAGGACTATAGATTGGGTGGTGATGAGGCAGAGAATTCACTCTTCCTTTGCTGCTGCTCTGCTTGCACCTGGCACGATTGCCTCTGCTCAGGTGCAGGCAGATGCAGTGGATTTCCTTGTGAAATACAAATCTCAAGATTCGGCACAAAGTCCACTGCAGCTGCCTGCACCCAAGCGGAGGCAATGTTTCTGTATGCTGGCAGGGCAGCAGCAAAGGAGCAGCGAAGTCCGCTTGGTCTGGCACTAGTCTAAATCTCTGATGCTTTATTCAGCAGTAGATCCTTCCAGCAGACACAATGGCATCCATTCCAGAAAGGAGGTTCCATCTTAATATGCAGAGTTTTTTTACAGTGAGAGCTGCAAAGTTATGGAATTGTCTTCCAGAAGCAGCTATACTGTAATTTAAAAAATATGCCTGGATTACTTTTTTGATCCTACTTCCGACCTTGGGGGCTTGCCTTGCTTCTTTACGTGGATGCCTATGAAATACCAGGATGCCCAGAAAGTAAAATTAAGAATAATTTACCCCCCCCGGGGGAATTGGAGAATCTTCATGTGATTTATTGCCTTCATCTGGATAGCAGTTAGATGAAGAAGATGAATGAAGATGTATTGCTTTTTTTTTTTTATAACCTAAACTACCATGTATGTACTACAAATCTATGACAGGTTTTAGAGCTATGCAAATCTTAAAGGAAAACTATACCCCCAAACAATGTAGGTCTCTATTAAAAGATACTGAGTAAAATAGCTCATGTGTAAAACCCTGCTTCATGTAAATGAACCATTATCATAATAATATACTTTTTTAGTAGTATGTGCCCATTGGGTAATCATAAATAGAAAATTGCCATTTTAAAAAATAAGGGCCGCCGCCTGAGATCGTACGATTCACTGTGCACACATACAAACCACATGTTAGGTCACATGAGCCAATTAACAGACAGAGTTCTGCCTTTTGCTTCCTCACTTCTTCCTGTTACAGTTAGTGTTGTAGTATTTCTGGTCAGGTGATCTCTGAGGCAGCACAGATAGAGTCACGAAATGGTGGTTCAAGGCAAGAGATGTAAAAGGGCAATATTTATGTAAATATATATTCCAGTTTGGTAAGATTCTTTAATATGTCATTCAATTTGATATAAACTATCTGTTGCTTAAGTATTCATTTTGGGGGTATAGTTTTCCTTTAAACATGAATGTGTTAAAAGTTACAGGGCGAGGAGTTCCGGGGGGCGGTCCTACAAGATGGCCGCATTTTACTGAGCTCCTCACCCGCAGCTCCGTGCACATACCATTTGGGCTTTTGAACCAGAGCCGAACCAGTGCAGCATAGCTTCCTACGGTTGGGGAAGTCTAGAGGGTGACGACCAAGTCATCGACGGTCGACTTACCCGCTGTTTGCAGCCCCGGAACCTGGTGCGCCGCCCACGCAGACCCGACAGGCCTGGACCGCTGCATCATACTGCCTGCGGCAGCGACCCGAGACGCCTATACTCTGCGGTACAGTATCCATATTTACCCGGTCGCGGGGAAGATAAGGCGATTGCGCTATCATCAGCGCCGCACCGAGGCCCGGCCCTTCACATACATAGAGGCCGCAGTGCCCATCAGACTTTACTGACGCACACTTCACTGCGCACACGGGCCTAACCCCCGTCGGCGCCATACCGTGCTTGAAGTGCCATTTGGAAGCGGATACTCTGCGCTCCCGACCTGCTCTCTAAAACCTGGCCTTAGACCCGGATCGGGAAATCTGATTGAGTGGGGCGCAGCCCAGCGGGGTATAACAGTCAAGGCCGCGCTGATCATAGGGCTGTGGCTTTAATTGGAACCTGAGCTATTTTCCTACGGCCTTTACCTCAGTATCTGAACCACAACCAACTTTTAACTGTATACTTCTCTACCTACGCCACAACCTTAACCGCTTACTGACAAACTTCTGTTTTGGTCCTAATAAACCGTGTGCCTGTCTTGGACATAAGGCCTCATTCCAACTCACACGCCTTACTCCACCTCAGGCCTAGAGGTTCCCCAATACTAATAACGGACTTATTTATTTTGTGAACGTAGACCAACGGGGTACAAACACCACTCCCCAGCAGGCCACATCTCAAAAAAAACTATATGCCTTGCTACATTTCCAACCTATTCCGCAAATAGGTCCTGAACACTAAGCAATCCACCAGGAGGCTACAACAACTCAAGGCCATCGAAAAATTACCGCAACCTACTTATCACGGATTTACCTGTTACACTCTCCTGCTAGAGAAGTTGTAGTATGCTAATCTACTCTATCCACTCCTTTTTGGAATCAATGGAGATGCATAACTAGAATCCTTTTATTGGACTAAGTCTTTTCTTCCTCACTATGTGAAATCTCTTTCACACCTTCCCTCGTACCCAAAGTCACTAAAATGACCAGCTAGAAACGCTACATATCACATTTTCAACCAGAACTCAAGTGAAAGTCCATCATAAATTGCAACGTGAGACCGCGACTCCCCATCGCCCACTACAAATCTTACATACTACTATGGATAGGTTCCTAGGACAAAACTCTACAATGCCACAACGAGCAGTTAAAACCAGAACCAAAGACCTGAAGAAGCAACAAGGCTCTCCTACACATAGTTCTGACCTGGAACCCCCACGTTCCCCCTCAGCATCTCAAACTCAAACGCAAGAACTGCTCCAGGCCCTTGGGCCGTTACTTGACCAAAAATTGGCCGGGATAAAGGAGTCTGTCACAGAGATCTTGCAACAACTCACGACTCAATCCCAACGGATGTCGGAAGCAGAACAACGAATTTCGGACTTGGAGGATGCAATGGATAAAGCACAAGCAACCATTGAGACACAACAACACGAAATCACGATACTAGCGGAAAAAGTTGATGACTTAGAAAATAGGAGCAGGCGGAAAAACTTGAGATTGGTTGGTGTTCCAGAATCGATAAAGGGGGCAGACCTGGAATCGCTGTTGACAACCGTTCTACCAGATCTGTTGAAGATGGATACCTCCACATTACCATATCAAATCGAACGATTTCACCGTATCGGACCCCCGCCTACAAAAGATGCCAAACGACCTCGGCAGGTCATATTTAAGCTCCTTAACTACGTTGACAAAATGAATATCCTCACGGCTTACAGGAAGATAAGGAACATCTCCTATGAGGGTCAACAACTTCTGATATTCCAAGACTTTTCCGCTTCAGTTGCAGCGAAACGCAAAGAATTTGGGCCCATCTGTAAGTCACTTTTCTCCTCTGGATATAAATTTGCCCTATTGTTCCCAGCTAAACTAAAGATCACGGACAAAGACAACGGCAAATTTGTGTTTTTTGAAGATCCTAAAGCGGCCATGTCTTACTACCAAGACCAACAATCTGCTACTGGTTCAAGGGACCCCGTCACCTGAACTTTCCACTGGCCTCTGATTCGCTGCTGGGGATGATTGGGGTCACGTACCTCATATGGGAGTGTGACATCTTCTACTGTTTGATGACTACTGAATGCAAGAGTCATTTAGTCTTATTTCTTTCACTGTCTTCTTTCTTACCATATGCTGGTTAATATTGCATGATAGAAATATAATGGGTAGAGGGAATGATATTTCATGTTGTTATACACTATGTTTATCTTTTTGTATATAGTACAGTTTTTGCTAGCATCTGTTACTAGTGTTCCGAGATTGGTTACACGAATTACATTTACCCAAGACAGCACCTCTAACAGGTTAGACAACCTAGGGATAAAGATTGCTCGCTGGGATAATCTTAACCCCAGAACTGACTGCCGGAATTGGATATCCTGGATTAGAGAGGGTATAGGTTAATTTCGAATGGCAGACCCTAATATAGCCTCACAACAACCAGATACTTTACTGACACATCTCAAAATACTCTCTTGGAATGTGGGTGGGTTAAATACCCCAATAAAAAGGAGGAAGGTAGTTGATCGTTTGCATAGGGAAAACGCCCATATCATATTATTGCAGGAAACCCATTGGAAATCCTCAGATACCCAAACTCTTAAGGCTAACTGGATACAAACAGTTTTGACTGCCTCTTATAAATCAAAAGCGAGAGGTGTTGCAATATTGATCAACAAATCAATACAATGCACAATTACCAGAACATATCAGGATAAAAGAGGGCGTTACCTTATAGCTGACATAGAAATCCAAGCTGTAACGTATACTGTGGTGAACATATATGCTCCAAATACTGATAATAAATGTTTTTTTACAGATATTTTACAACGGCTCGACTCCTGGGGGGCGACAAATATAATATTTGGTGGAGATGCCAACGCGGTCTGGAACAGCTATATGGATAAGTCAGGTAAACTCACCTCACATTCACACTCTAGAGCAAAACCTCTGCACTCACTCTGTGACTTACTACGTATACAAGACACCTACAGATTTCTCTACACCACTACCAAGGATTACACCTTCTATTCAGGTGTCCATGGGACCCACTCAAGAATAGACTACATATTTATTTCGCAGACGCTGCTCCCCAACCTAGCTACTGCTAAAATCCACCCTATAGATCTCTCTGATCATGCTATTATCACCACACAATTGGAACTACCTAAACCCCAATCTCGCTCGTCCAACTGGCGATTCCCAGCTTACTTAACCGCTAATACAGATTTCTCCACATTTTTAAAATCAAACTGGGCTAATTATGTCGATGACAATATTGAGCACTGGGAAGACCCCCATTTATTATGGGCTGCCTCTAAACCTGTCCTGAGAGGACATATTATATCTTATTTAATTAAAAAAAAGAAAATTTTCTTACAGAAATACACGCTACTACAGAACGACTTGACAAAGCATTACACAGCTTTCAAAATGACCAATACGAAGGAAGACAAAACAAAATATACTGAGACAAAACAACTTTTAGATACTTTATTGACTGATAAGGCATGCAACTCATTAAATTACACAGCAAACAAGTTTTATAGATGGGGGAATAGATCGGGAAAACTGCTAGCTAGGCTAGCTGCAAAGAAAGTTACCAACCCATACATACAAAAGTTACGGACCCCAGAGGGATGGACTAAAGATCCCGAACAAATCAAAAATATTTTATCGAACCACTTCCAAAAATTATATAGTGCCCCGGCAGATGATCCAGTAGACGGTCTCAAATTCTTACAGGAAGCTGGGCTTCAAAAACTGTCAGTTCCAGATAGAGAAATTCTCGATGCCCCTATTACGAAAGAGGAAATCTCGAGAACAGTTAAACGTTTGAAGAACAACAAAACGCCGGAACCGGATGGTCTCTCAGCAGAGTACTATAAGCTATTGATACCTGAACTCTCCCCTATCCTAACCAATCTTTATAATAGAGTCTTACAAGGCTCGCCCCTGTGGCATGAGGCCAATGTTGCCAGAATAATATTGATCCCGAAAGAAGGTAGAGACCCAACTGATTGTACTTCGTATCGGCCAATATCACTACTTAACCAAGATATTAAAATCCTGACCAAGATAATGGCAGATAGATTACAGCTAATTCTACCCAAAATACTTACCGAACACCAAGTAGGCTTCCTTAAACATAGGCAATCGGTACAGGCTATCCGCAAGATACTGACAGCGATATACCATTGCAATCTAGAGAAAAGGAAACAAGGAATATTGTTAAATTTGGACGCAGATAAAGCCTTTGATAGGATTTCACATACACATATCAGAAGACTATTAAAGTTTCAACACATTGGTAACCAAATGTTTAATCTTTTCAAAACTTTGTATTCTGCTCCCAGCACATTTGTCACAGTGAACAGCCAAAACTCAGAAAGATTTCTAATTGGCAGAGGGACAAGACAAGGCTGTCCGCTCTCGCCACTATTATTTAACTTAGCCATAGACCCCCTACTTCGACATTTCTTGAGGAACCCCAATATCTCTGGTATCCCGATTACCCAAACACGATTGAAAGTCACAGCTTTTGCTGATGACATATTGCTCTTTATACAGAACCCTCAAACAGAAATCCCGACCGTTTTATCGATCATAAATAGATTTGGACGAATAGCTGGCTTTCAAATTAATGCAGGAAAATCCGAGGCACTTCACCTTCATGATACCATACTGTACCTCAACATTGGTCTTCTGATTTCCCTTTTAAAAAAGCTCAGCGCCATATAACATACTTAGGTATAAAATTACCAAAGCATCACAAAGACATTTACACTTTGAACATTAGATCGGCTATTGACAAAATTCAACAAGACACACAACAATGGCAACATCTCAATTTAACTTTTTTGGGCAGAATCCATTTTATCAAAATGATCCTTTTCCCAAAACTAATATATCCAATACAAATGTTACCATATCGTATCAAACCAACTGACCTTAAACGCATAAACCATATATTCCGTACTTTTATTTGGCAGAAGAAACGCCCCCGACTCAGTACTTACAAATTGCAACAACCAAAGTCCTTAGGGGGAGTTAACCTGCCAAATATTAAGGAATATAATGAAGCAGCATTACTTAGGTACGCAGGTGACTGGCTAACAAACAGGAACTGGTTTGCTAACACGGACTTAGACCAATCTCCCTTGGACGGCCTTACTTTAAATTATTTCCTTCATTCCCCACTTTCAGCGCTTCCTCAATCGTTGAAAGATAACCCACTATTTTCGGACACCCACAAAACTTGGCAAATGCTAAGACTAAGACACCACTTATCTCCATATCACTCTCCATATCTAACATGGCTGGGAAATGTAGACTTTCCCATAGGATTGTCAAACCCGATTCTACATAATTGGCGGGACGCTGGACTAGACACGATACGAAACCTTCTCAACCAAACTCATGACCTGCTATCTTTACAGGAATTAAAGCAGAAATTCCCATTCACACATTCACACGTTTTCCTCAGCATGCAAATGCTCCACTTTGCGAGAACCACAGTCCATAACATAAAACACGCGACTATTGATAACCCGATTGATGACCTTTGGAAAGACAAACCGATTGTACGGTCTACTGCACAAATATATCATATAATACGAACAAACATAAACCTAGACTCCGAAGAATCGAACTTATTTAAATGGACAACTATTACACCGCAAATACCTCTCATAGAAATTTTAAAAGCATACACACGCACCACTCAGATGTTATCGACCAGCAGATACCAGGAAATGACACTACAAATTCTTCATAACTCATACCTCACTCCTGAAAAACGATATAAGATTGGGACTCTTCCCTCAGATAAATGCACTCGATGCACAGCCCTTAAGGCGGGTCTTCTCCACATGCTCTGGTCATGCCCTCAAATACAAACTTTTTGGCTGGAGGTAATCTCCTATTGGACGCAAATGACAAATAAACCAATCCAACCAACAATAGAATGGGCCCTATTTAGCATCACTCAGCAATACCCGACCTTAAATAAAGGGGAGAAACATTTGGCAGCTCGGTTGGCAGCAGCGTCTCGGTCGGAAAACAATCCTACACCAGTGGCTGTCTACGGAAATCCCATCAACCACACTTATGAAACAGAAATTGCACCATATCTTTCATATGGACTGGCTAGAAGCCTCGACGAGAAAAGATTTGCAAGCGGAAACATTTTTTTCCACTTGGATCACATACATCAATAGTCTTCCCTCGCCACTTCGATTTTTAACCACTCACACCTTCATAAATACTACATGGTATGACATGGAAATCTTGAAAGGTAATTCTTTGCTTCAAGAAACAAATGACTACTTCCAAAACTCACTTCAAGGAACCAGACCATCCACAAGTTCACCCCCCAGGACTCACCGTACTAATAGGCTTCTGTCGTCTTACTTAAGGTAAATAGACCTAACCTGTCTCTTTAGATCTGGGTATCGGTGTCCAATCTCGGAATATTGATATATATGTAATACAAAACCGTAGAAATATAATGTTATGCTAGCTTTGTTTTATGTGTCTGTTTATTTTCTCTTTCTTTAAATGTATCTTATCTTATATGGCATGCATACTTCCTTCACTATGTTGACTGATACTGGGACTTTTCTGGTCCATTGATGTATGACATGCTTACAGAAATCTTTAATAAAAACAACTTTTTTAAAAAAAAAGTTACAGGGCAAAACTCTAAAGTATTTCTGACAGTTTTAAAGGAGAAGGAAAGTGTAAATAGCAATAGTGTGGCAGATGTTGGGCACCCCCCAGTGATTAAAATTACTTACCTGGTACCCTAGAGCAGTACTCCTTTTGGCAGTATACTGCACCGGACTGGTGTTCCTCTTCTTCCTTTCTTCAATTCCTGGGTCAGACAAGTGCAGTAAAATAGTTTGAAAATAGCCATCTTTTTTTTTGTTAAAGTTCGGGGTTGCACCTGCAAGAAGAAAGAAGATCGCTCCATGGTGCTCTTGCAGAAATACCCAAGGCCGGTGCAGTTTTCTGCTCAAAGGAGCACTAGACAAGGGTATGAGGTAAGTGATTACAATCAATGGGGGTGCCTAACATTTGATATGTCCAGTGATTTACACTTTACTTTTCTTTTAAAGTTTTGTAGTCTTAGGGATGCAGTAAACACAATTAAATATTGGTTTAAATCAATTAAATATTGGTTTAAATAAACAAAAACAAATATAGGTAGTGTTGAAAACACTGGTTGTTCGTATTACTTCTATGAATGAACAAAATCCGCAGTTTTTGTATTTGGCTGAAAACTGAACAGAATCTGAATCCTACTTTGCCTAGCAAACATGTCATCATTGAAAAAAAAAAAACAATTGTATAGCGGTGTTGAGTAACTTAATGTTACATGACTTAGGTAAATCTAAAAACAACTGGACTATCTGAGTAATTATTGAAGACGTTTCACTGCTCATCCGAGGAGCTTCTTCAGTTCAACAGACTGGTGTGGGAAGTTCTCGGCATATAAACTATTCCACTAATCCAATCACAACGGCACATTGTAACTCTTCAAAGAGGTGACCTCTGAAGAAATTCACAGAGGTGTTGATTCTGTGTAGTTACTGTGATAGGATTATCCAATGTGTCATGCAACTCCTAGAAACAGATGTTACTTATGAGAGTTGCATGAATGGATGTGTGAAGTGTTCTGAAACCGGTGGGGTACAGATGTTAGAACAGCATTGTATGTAGCAGACAGGTGGAGTCGAAGGCCCCCGCCTCTGTTCAGGGATGGTTTCTCCACTTTGACTTGAATAGCCTCTTTCATGCGTCGTTCAAACCAGCAGTCTTCTTTATCCAAGATTTGGACCTTGCTATCATGAGGCGTGAAATGCGATATATATGAGACATATAGGATAAATGAAAAAACCCTAATTTTGTAGACAATTATAAGTAATATATGGTGTTGCTTTTACATGGTGCTAAAAATTAATATTATCTTTAAAAATAGCCCCTTTATTGGAGCTCCCTATAGATGTTCACTGGTCCCTGTCTGTGTTTCAAATAAGGGGTGGGCGTGTCCTAATGGTCCCTGCCAGCAGCACAGTAGGCAGGGCAGCCAATCACAGCCCTGCAGTCACACAAGCACAGACCGGCTTCAGTTCCCTATCAGGTCCTGCTAGCTGCTGATTGGTTCCTATTCTACAGTGCAGTGAGCTGAGAGCCGTTGGCTCCCCTGCACAGCTGGGAATTCAGGGAGCAGGAACTGGAAGAGAAGGGAGGGACTAGTATGGTTTTTGCAGAAATATTCAATAAATCAGCCTGAAACACTACTTTTTAAAGCACAATTCTTCTATCTAAAGGAGTATAACGCACTAGTACATTCTTATTTTTTACACTAAATGTCTCCTTTAACCCTTTGCCTGCCAAGCACGTACGCTGTACGTTCTGGCAGGCAAGGGCTCAGACTGCCAAACACGTACCTTGTACGTTGTTTGGTATTTCCTGCTTTCTAAAGTGATCTGCGGCTCGCAGGGGAAGGAAACAGCCGCAGATCACTTTGCAACCCCCTAGGCAACGCGCACCCGGTCCTCGATCCCCTGCTGGCCCCACCGATCGACCCCCCACCCGACCCCAAGATCCGCCGACTACCCAAACACTAACCGTGTCGGATTTCAAGGCACTTTTCTTTTCTTCTGTGATCTGCGGCTCGCGCTGCTGGGAAAAGCCGCAGATCACTTGCCAGCCCCTTAGGCAACGAGCTCCGGGTCCTCAGTCGCCTGCTGGCCCCACGATCATTCCCCCACGTGACCCCCAAGCAGCGCCAACGTCAGCTGACACGTGGCTGCTTCTGGGGTAAAAAATCCTGCCTCTCAGCACCGCCCCCCTTCTTCTCTGCTGGTGCTGATCTGCCTGGGAGCCTTCCTGCTGCGGACCTCCAGTTGTGTTCAAGAGGGGGAGACTTTGCCTATCCCCAGGTACAAAATTTACTTTATTACACTTTGTTTTTATCAAACTTGTTTTTTTTTTTTTTACTTTTATCAATTTCTCACTTCTTTCCCCCACTATATTTGTATATTTGTACACCCATATACCCACACCAATACTCACATATATACACACACCTTTGCAAGAGTATACACCTGCATAATTATATTTATTTGCTGTCATTTTATCATTTTCGCTTTTTCTGTGATTTTTTTTATTGAATATTCTGTTCTGTTTTGCTTATGTATCTTTAGTATAGTTTTGCTGTTTGGTGCTTTGGTATAGAAAGATATATTTTACTTTGTTTGATCCGTCAGAATATGTACTTTCCAAAAATATATGGTTTTCTTGGTTTTTTTTACAGTTTGGGGCTCTTACGGCACATAACGCACAGTTGGGGCTCTCTTTTCAGCAGCTGAGTTGGCCGGCGTGAAAATTCAAATGCTCATTTTTCATTTTGGGTCCGTACACACCACACACTTTGGTAAAGCTATGCATATTGGGCATCAAACTGTTCAGTAGACCCTTGGCATCAATATTTATGGTGTTTTACAATTGTATGTAAGAAATTGGGTGAGATAAATGCGGCCAATTGCAATATTTTTAGGCGATTTTCAGAAATGTAAAAACAGTTGCTTTTATCGCCAAATTTAGGAAAGGCTTGCGACTTGGTACTTTGGAGTACAAAGACATGCATACCCAATTTGGATTCGCAGGAATGTGTACTTTCCAAAAATATATGGTTTTATGGGGTGAACGCACTTTTTTCTACCTTTGCCCCCCCCAAAACAATGTAAATGTGTTGATTTTGCAGTACCTGAAATGACAGACCATATGGGGGTCTTTGTTTTGGGGCCCCTATACGCCACGTACTTGGGTACACCTATACATATTGGGCATCAAACTGTTCAGAGGACCCCAGGCTTTCATATTTGGGGTGATTTGTCTTGATACCTAAAAGTATGTGGGTAATACAATGCTGCAGGGTCGAAATTTTGAAGTCATTTTTGGAAATGTCCCCAAAATCACCAAATTTAGGAATGGTTTGCGGCTTGGTACTTTGGAGTACAAAGACATGCATACCCAATTTAGATCCGTGGGAATGTGTACTTTCCGAAAATATATGGTTTTCTGGGGTGAACTTACTTTTTTCTACATTTGCCCCCCTCAAAACAATGTAAATGTGTTGATTTTGCAGTACCTGAAATGACAGACCATATGGGGGTCTTCGTTTTGGGGCCCCTATACGCCACGTGCTTGGGTACACCTATACATATTGGGCATCAAACTGTTCAGAGGACCCCAGGCTTTCATATTTGGGGTGATTTGTCTTGATACCTAAAAGTATGTGGGTAATACGATGCTGCAGGGTCGAAATTTTGAAGTCATTTTTGGAAATGTCCCCAAAATCACCAAATTTAGGAATGGTTTGCGGCTTGGTACTTTGGAGTACAAAGACATGCATACCCAATTTAGATCCGTGGGAATGTGTACTTTCCGAAAATATATGGTTTTCTGGGGTGAACTTACTTTTTTCTACATTTGCCCCCCTCAAAACAATGTAAATGTGTTGATTTTGCAGTACCTGAAATGACAGACCATATGGGGGTCTTCGTTTTGGGGCCCCTATACGCCACGTGCTTGGGTACACCTATACATATTGGGCATCAAACTGTTCAGAGGACCCCAGGCTTTCATATTTGGGGTGATTTGTCTTGATACCTAAAAGTATGTGGGTAATACGATGCTGCAGGGTCGAAATTTTGAAGTCATTTTTGGAAATGTCCCCAAAATCACCAAATTTAGGAATGGTTTGCGGCTTGGTACTTTGGAGTACAAAGACATGCATACCCAATTTAGATTCGTGGGAATGTGTACTTTCCGAAAATATATGGTTTTCTGGGGTGAACGTACTTTTTTCTACCTTTGCCCCCCCCAAAACGATGTAAATGTGTTGATTTTGCAGTACCTGAAATGACAGAACATACAAGGGGGGGTCTTCATTTTAGGGCCCCTATATGCCACGTGCTTGGGTACACCTATACATATTGGGCATCAAACTGTTCAGAGGACCCTAGGCTTTCATATTTGGGATGATTTCTCTTGATACCTAAAAGTATGTGGGTAATACGATGCTGCAGAGTAGATATTTTGAGGTGATTTTTGGAAATGTCACCTAAATCACCAAATTTAGGAATGATTTGCGGCTTGGTACTTTGGCGTAGAAAGACATGCATACCCAATTTGGATTCGTTGGAATGTGTACTTTCCGAAAATATATGGTTTTCTGGGGTGAACTTACTGTTTTCTACTTTTGCCCCCCCCCCAAATCGATGTAAATGTGTTGATTTTGCAGTACCTGAAATGACAGACTATATGGGGGTCTTCATTTTAGGGCCCCTATATGCCACATGCTTGGGTACACCTATACATATTGGGCATCAAACTGTTCAGAGGACCCTAGGCTTTCATATTTGGGGTGATTTGTCTTGATACCTAAAAGTATGTGTGTAATACGATGCTGCAGGGTAGATATTTTGAGGTGATTTTTGGAAATGTCACCTAAATCACCAAATTTAGGAATGATTTGCGGCTTGGTACTTTGGCGTAGAAAGACATGCATACCCAATTTGGATTCGTTGGAATGTGTACTTTCCGAAAATATATGGTTTTCTGGGGTGAACTTACTGTTTTCTACTTTTGCCCCCCCCAAATCGATGTAAATGTGTTGATTTTGCAGTACCTGAAATGACAGACTATATGGGGGTCTTCCTTTTGGGGCCCCTGTATGCCACGTGCTTGGGTACACCTATACATATCGGGCATCAAACTGTTCAGAGGACCCTAGGCTTTCATATTTGGGGTGATTTGTCTTGATACCTAAAAGTATGTGGGTAATACGATGCTGCAGGGTAGATATTTTGAGGTGATTTTTGGAAATGTCACCTAAAGCACCAAATTTAGGAATGGTTTGCGGCTTGGTACTTTGGCGTAGAAAGACATGCATACCCAATTTGGATTCGTTGGAATGTGTACTTTCCGAAAATATATGGTTTTCTGGGGTGAACTTACTGTTTTCTACTTTTGCCCCCCCCAAATCGATGTAAATGTGTTGATTTTGCAGTACCTGAAATGACAGACTATATGGGGGTCTTCATTTTAGGGCCCCTATATGCCACATGCTTGGGTACACCTATACATATTGGGCATCAAACTGTTCAGAGGACCCTAGGCTTTCATATTTGGGGTGATTTGTCTTGATACCTAAAAGTATGTGTGTAATACGATGCTGCAGGGTATATATTTTGAGGTGATTTTTGGAAATGTCACCTAAATCACCAAATTTAGGAATGATTTGCGGCTTGGTACTTTGGCGTAGAAAGACATGCATACCCAATTTGGATTCGTTGGAATGTGTACTTTCCGAAAATATATGGTTTTCTGGGGTGAACTTACTGTTTTCTACTTTTGCCCCCCCCAAATCGATGTAAATGTGTTGATTTTGCAGTACCTGAAATGACAGACTATATGGGGGTCTTCCTTTTGGGGCCCCTGTATGCCACGTGCTTGGGTACACCTATACATATCGGGCATCAAATTGTTCAGAGGACCCTAGGCTTTCATATTTGGGGTGATTTGTCTTGATACCTAAAAGTATGTGGGTAATACGATGCTGCAGGGTAGATATTTTGAGGTGATTTTTGGAAATGTCACCTAAAGCACCAAATTTAGGAATGGTTTGCGGCTTGGTACTTTGGCGTAGAAAGACATGCATACCCAATTTGGATTCGTTGGAATGTGTACTTTCCGAAAATATATGGTTTTCTGGGGTGAACTTACTGTTTTCTACTTTTGCCCCCCCCTAACGATGTAAATGTGTTGATTTTGCAGTACCTGAAATGACAGACTATATGGGGGTCTTCCTTTTGGGGCCCCTGTATGCCACGTGCTTGGGTACACCTATACATATTGGGCATCAAACTGTTCAGAGGACCCTAGGCTTTCATATTTGGGGTGATTTCTCTTGATACCTAAAAGTATGTGGGTAATACGATGCTGCAGGGTAGATATTTTGAGGTGATTTTTGGAAATGTCACCAAAATCACCAAATTTAGGAATGATTTGCGGCTTGGTACTTTGGCGTAGAAAGACATGCATACCCAATTTGAATTCGTGGGAATGTGTACTTTCCGAAAATATATGCTTTTCTGGGGTGAACTTACTGTTTTCTACTTTTGCCCCCCCAAAACAATGTAAATGTGTTGATTTTGCAGTACCTGAAATGTCAGACTATATGGGGGTCTTCCTTTTAGGGCCCCTATATGCCACATGCTTGGGTACACCTATACATATTGGGCATCAAACTGTTCAGAGGACCCTAGGCTTTCATATTTGGGGTGATTTGTCTTGATACCTAAAAGTATGTGGGTAATACGATGCTGCAGAGTAGATATTTTGAGGTGATTTTTGGAAATGTCACCTAAATCACCAAATTTAGGAATGATTTGCGGCTTGGTACTTTGGAGTACAAATACATGCATACCCAATTTAGATTCAGGGGAATGTGTACTTTCCGAAAATATATGGTTTTCTGGGGTGAACGTACGGTTTTCTACCTTTGCCGCCCCCCAAAACAATGTAAATGTGTTGATTTTGCAGTATCTGAAATTACAGAACAAACGGGGGGTCTTCCTTTTGGGGCCTCCTATGCCACGTGCTTGGGTACATCTATTCATATTGGGCATCAAACTGTTCAGTGGACCCAGGATTTTATATTTGGGGTGTTTTACATTGATACCTAATGATGTGTGGGAGATATGTTGCTGTAGAGTGGAAGCTTTGAGGTCATTTTTCAAAAAATTCACCAATTTCTATAAAACACTATAACTTTAGGAAACAATTGCAACTTGGTGGTTTGGAGTACAAAGATATTTCTACCCATTTTTGATTCACCAGAATCTGTTCTTTCTAGTAATGGGTAGTTTTCTTGGGTAAACCTACTGTTAGTGGAATGTTTGGCCTTGAAATCAAAAGTATGCCGTTTGGGGAGTGTTGCTTTGGAAATTTGGTTGTGTACTGCTTGTAGATTTTGAGCTATACAAGTGAGAAATCTCCATAAAACTATATATATTTGGTATTGTCGCGTTCAGGAGACATAGACCTTTCTAAATCAGCTGTGTTCTCGTACGTAAAATGAATGATGTTTCTGATATATGTGATTGTTCTTCGTGCAACATGATTTTTTTCATTTTATTTGACACTTAGAATCCAATATTTTTTTAGAGAAGTAGAATTACACCAAAATTCTTGCATATTGTGAAAGTTCAGGTTGTCCTGAAAAAAACAATATATTGTTTTCCTGGGTTAACTAAAAGACCACCCCAGGAAAGGCCCTTAAAGTGAAAGAGTGCAAAATATCTAAAAACTGCTTGGCAGTAGATGTTCGCATCTAGGACAAAACGGCTGGCAGGGAAAGGGTTAAAGGAAAACTATACCCCTCAAACAATGTAGGTCACTATAAAAATATAATGCATAAGGGCAGGACTACATGGCCGATTCAGCCGCGATCCGACGCGCTGCACAAAATCGCAGGAGTCACGTCGGATGCGACGGAAATAAGGTAAGTAATTCAATTGTCGCATTGGGTAATCATAAATTGCCATTTAAAAAAGGGCCGCCCCCTGGGATCCTAGGATTCACGAAAAACAAATTCAACAAATGATACGTTAGGCCACATGAACCAATTAACAGACAGAGTTCTGTCTTTTGCTTCTTCCTGTTACAGTTGGAGTTGTAGTATTTCTGGTCAGGTGATCTCTGAGGCAGCACAGACCATCACTAAATGGTGGTTCAAGGCAAGAGATGTAAAAGGTAAATATTTACTTAAATATATACTGTATTCCAGTTTGGTAAGATTCTTAAATATGCCACTTAATTTGAAATAATCTGTTGCTTAAGTATTCATTTTGGGGGTATAGTTTTGCTTTAAGAAACTGAAAATTGTGACTTAATATTAGCATATTATCTAACTCTCTGTAAAGGCAAAAATGCAAACATTTTTTTATCCATTAGAGTTTTTTTTGTAAATTAGAAACCATTTGAGTTGTGAATTCATTCAAGGTATATAAAACTCAGCAGACCAGAATATTGTCCATTTTTCACACTTTTTTAAATGACAGAAAAGATACAAGATCCAAAAACATACAGGCTGGTAAATTGGTTCATGATGAGAGTGACCAGTGTACAAATGTGATAGGGACTCCACTGGGTACAGGGTCTGATGTGAAAGATGTATAATCTCTGTTAAGTGGTGAATAATATGTAGATCCTACATAAAGATGAATAATTGTTTGAGCACACTTAGTTTGGATACACCAACCCTCTGCAATTTTGGGAATTTAGCAACTCAGATTCTATGGTTAGGATTACATTTTCCTAAAACCCATAATCATCATAGGATTGATCCCTAATATTTAAGGCCAGCTTTATGTTTTTGAACCTGAAGACTATATCCTTAGTGACCTTGACTCTGGTCAAGAGTTTCAAGGATACAGTAATAATTAAATAAAGAAAAAGCTAACCCTAAAGATTGCACCGCCCCATCATAGGATCCGATGACTCGAGGAACCAATTTAAACTTTACTTTTAATGCAAACTGAATAAAAAATATATTAATGTAGGTCCAAGAAAATGTTTAAAATGAAGTTAGGAACAGGGGAATGAACCTACTGAAGGTGGGTTATGCCAAATGTGTAGGTCTTGGGGTAGGTATAGAACCGACCTATTAGGTCTGTAATGGAGTATTAGAGTGATAACGAGGTAGAGATGAAAATCATTGTCTAATCACATAGAAAGAAGTGGGTATCAGAAACATTTGTGCCGCTACTCATTGGTTCACTTCCGAACCCCAGTCAAGCAACCACCCCTTTGCCCTCCGTTTAAGGCGCTTTTTAGTTAGGCAGGGGGTCTGAACAAATACTGGCGAACATAGGGTATTGCTCAGCAGCAGCACCGGGAGGGAAGCTCTGTGGGTGAAGGGGTGGTTGATCAATCTGAGCTTTTTTCTGTGGTAGAATATACTTTATTTACGGCACCATCGACACTTTACTTAACTGTCTCTCTAGCCAGGTCGCTGGGAGGGTTAAATGGAGGGTGAAGGGGTGGTTGCTTGACTGGGGTTCGGCAGTGAACCAATGAGTAGCGGTTCCTGACTTCATTTTAAACATTTTCTTGGACCTACATTAATATATTATTTATTCAGATTGCATTAAAAGTACGTTTTAATTGGTTCTTTGAGTCATCGGATCCTATGATGGGGCGGTGCAATCTTTAGGGTTAGCTTTTTCTTTATTTAATTATTACTTATTTCTATAACCCTGCAAAACATCCACTGTTTCTCTCACCTGATGGGTGGTGCTCCCTAATCTATTCACATTTTCAAGGAAACAGGTCTGTGTTAATTGTCTTGTTCAGCGTGTTAGTTTTATACCTGTTTATGGGATTTTAAAATAAAAGGCTTACTTATCCTTTAACAAGCAGGGGGAACCAGGCATTTTCTTCTGACTCTTTCCAGCTTTTAAATGGGGGTCACTGACCACATCTAAAAAAAGAATTGCTCTGTAAAGCTGCAAATGTATTGTTATTGCTATTTTTTATTACTCATCTTTCTATTCAAGCCATCTAATGTTTATATTCCAATCTCTTATTCAAACCAATGCATGGTTGCTAGGGTAATTTGGACCTTAGCAACCAGAGGCTGAAATTGCACACTGGAGAGCTGCTGAATAAAAAACTAAATAACTCAAAAGCCACAAATAAAAAATGAAAACCAATGACAAATTGTCTCAGAATATCACTTTCTGTATCATACCAAACGTTAACTTAAACATGAACAACCATTTAAAAAAACATGTATTCATACACATGAATTTATATATGCATACATGGGCCAATATTGTCCATGAACTCTCGACTGAGTTGGCAGTCTTTTTCCAACACCCCCTGTGATTATATTATTGGTCCAGGGCTAAATAAGCATATCCTACCATGGATGAGCAGCTTTACTCTTCTATCTTGTTGAGAGTGGTGTTTTAGTAAGCATAATTGAAAAGGCACTCCAGAAGGAAAGTGGTTAAATAAATTGCAAACTTTCTTTAAAGCAACTAAGCCTACTGACAGGAATTCTTCTATTGCTTGCAATAAAGTCACATATTTAATTAATGCTCTTGGAATGTGCCTACCACATTTGGAATACTCTTGGAAAATGTGGTAGGCAACTATAAAAAAAATTTAGTATGATATACAGAGTGATATTCTGAGAAAATTTGCAATTGGTTTTCATTTTTTATTACTTTTGTCTTTTGAGTTATTTAGCTTTTTATTCAACAGCTCTTCAATTTGCATTATAAGCAATCTGGTTGCTAGGGTCCAAATTACCATAACAACCATGCACTGATTTGAATAAGGGACTCGAAAATGGATAGGAGAGGTCCTTACTAGAAGGATGTGAAATGAAAATTAGCAATAACAATAAATTTGTAGCCTTACAGCTCATTTGCTTTTTATACGGGATCAGCGACGCCCATTTGAAAGTATTGCTGCAAGAAAATGAAGTGCATCTCTGGAATCCAGTTCCCATCCAATATGAGCTTAGTAGCATCTTTATAATAAACCTTTATATCTGTACATTTTGACATATAATCATACATTTTGTAAAGATCTGGAAATTATATTGCAGCCTTAAAAAGAAATAAAAATTATACTATGAAAAGAAACCAAATCTGAAAAGTTTAAATAAGGAATCTGACAGGTGAAGTCTTTAAATGCAGAATTTCATGGACAAATGTCTCACTCATGTCGAACTCTTTCCAATGCCACATAAAAATTACTTTTTTCCTCTAGGTTGTGCCATCCTATAGGACCCACTTCACAGTCAAGCGCATACTAGGTACTTTATGCTTCCCACATCCTTGGTAAATCCAACATTTTCAAAGGTGAACATGTCATGTACCAGCCAATGTTCAGCAAGGAGTTCACAGTCTGGAAAGGAGCTTTCAGACAAAGATGACTTCTTTCTCATGGAAGGGAGGTGCAACTGCAGGCAAATGAAATATGATTTATTAACAGATAAAGGCCAATCGTAAAACGTAAAAAATGTTGTACCATAAAGGAAGTTTACTAGATAAAATGGTAAAACTCAAATGTCAAAATAATGATTGTTCCTTTAAAGATGAAATCAGATTACAAAGAAGTTTTGTAGTAACATCGGAAAAGTGAGGGTCCAGTTGAGGAGTGTGTGTGTGGTTCTTTTTAATGCATGATAACAAAGAGGTTAGAAGAACAGGGCACAGTTTACCTATGCTACTACAGTCCCCTATATAAGAGAATAATAGTGCCAAACATCTATATTACTAAATCAATCATATTACCATTACAAACAGAACATCGCTGTCACACATAGGCTAAAATGTACAGCTTAATGGGGACCTATTGCGTAAATAAAATGGTTATATAAGCTTCATCATACTGAAATAAGAAACTTTCTAAATACAATCAATTAAATACTCTGCGTCGTTTCTGAAATAAGTAAGTTTATCTTTGCTGTCCCTCTCTTAGCATCGGTTTCTCTTCATTATTTCTTCATGCAGGAGTTGGATGTCAGATATTCATTGACAGTTAGATATATTGGATGTAACTGTCAATGAATATCTGACACCCAACTCCTGCACGAAGACAGAATGAAGAGAAACAGATGCTGAGAGAGGAATAGTGAACATAAACTTGATTATTTCAGAAATGATGCAGAATATTTAATTGATTGTATTTACAAAGTTTATTATTTCAGTATGATGAAGCTTATATTAAATTTTCATTTTTGCAACAGTTCCCCTTTAAGCAATGCGCAGAAGTTGCTATATTTGCACTCATAATTGTTATATATATATATATATATATATATATATATATATATATATATATATACACAATTATAAATGCAATGCTGGTTACTGAAATCAAAATATAATAAAGAGTAATAATAAAAAGTCTTACATGAGAACAAAGGCATGTTGTAATGCAGGAAGCAGGTGTATGGGAAGTAATGCAGAAACTGATACAAAGCCAGTGCATTCAAATAGGAGTTATTCATAACTCGAATTAAAAAGGCTACACATAGTTTCCTCTGAATTTCTGTGGAGTTGGGGGGGTCACTGTGCCTCTGAAATTCTGTGGGGTTGGGGGGGGTCACTGTGCCTCTGAATTTCTGTTGGGTGGGGGGGTCACTGTGCCTCTTAATTTCTGTGGAGTAAGGGGGGGGGTCACTGTGCTTCTGAATTTCTGTGGAGTTGGGGGGGGCACTGTGCCTCTGAATTTCTGTGGAGTAAGGGGGGGTCACTGTGCCTCTTAAAAAAAAAAAATTAAGCACCTCATGGTGTAGTACAGGGGTCCCCAAATGCTCCCTACAGTAGAAAATGTGTATATTTGCTGGCAGCCCTGCATAACATCCAAATCTTGGGTCTGTATCTCCCAAGCAGCGCTAAGATTAAATGCATCTACAAAGCCAATTTTAGGGGTAAAATCTCCAGATTCACTAAAATCTTGTGAGAAAAGCAACACCCGCTAGTCTGGGGGGCATCACCCAATTTTCACCTTTTTTTGCACTAAAATAAGGGTTATTTGGTAAAAAGTATACTTATCTCTCACCACAATGCCAACCAACGGACTGAACCAACTGTCGCATCCCCAGGTATGAAGTCACCTCTGTTCCCTGCTCTTAAAGGGGAAGTGTTTGTTTCCCTGCTCTGTTGTTGGGTCAGGTTTATATTTTGCCTTAGATGTGCAGTACATACACAGCTTATTATGTACACAGAGCATTGCTTTGTATGTGTGGCCTATTGCGTCAGTGCAGTTACTGTGCTGCCATATCTGTTGGATCCATTCATTCATCAGCCATGGTTCCAATCGCTGCTGCTGTTGCTAAGTCTGGTGGAACTGGGGGGTCCTTTGCTTGTAGGGGTTCCCTTCCTTAGCCCGAATAGTGGGTATAGATGGGCTTACACTCTGACCAAACAATAGAAAGGGCTTTGTCCTTAGTTGGGGAATATACAAGGTATGTATGGGGGGGGCATATTCTTCTAGTAAGGGACAGATGGGTGGGGCACTAGCACAAATCATTCATTACTCTGGCAGTGACCAGGCCATTGCATCTTGGGAAACAGGAAGTGATGCTGCATATAGACTGATGTCAGTAACACAATATGACACAGGGTTGCCAAGTTGGCGGTTTCCCTGCCAAATTGGGCTACTAATTTAAAGCTCAGGTAGGTTTTTTAAGTCCAAACTAGCCAAGGTACGTATTTGGGTTATTTTTGCAGTTTATGGCTGGTTTGTGCCATATTTTTCCATATAAAAAGATATGACCAATATTGGGTTCATATATTCTCGCTCCTCTTCCCATAGGATTCTCGATTTGGGATTTAGGTTTCTGGACCACAATGAGTAAGCCCCTCTTGAATTTGAATAAATACTTACTCAAATTGAGCCTGGTCCCCTAGTTCCCCTGGGGCCTGATTTGAAACAATCAGATTCACTCAGGTTATTAACCAGACGGCTTTATTTGAAGTATACATTAATACACAATATTACAATACAGAGTAAATAATCGCTCTTTTGTCCCAAAAGCTTGTGAGGACATGGGGGAACAATTCGCAATAGAGCATGTTACAATTTAAGCACTTCTTCTTCCCATGGTCCCATGGTATCCAGTCAATATCCTTGTTTTAGCATAATTGTGCCCCTCTGTCCATCTAACATCAGCACAATAGCCAAATAAGGTGCATCTGCTGTATCAGCACAGTGTGCAGAATGGGATCTGTGCTGTGGGGATGTTTCTGAGACTATTAAAGAGTCTACCTTGGCATGGTGGCAGGCTTAATAATCCTTTTGCCAAAAGTTACTGTTCAGCGCTCATGTCCATGTGACCTTTGGTACTGAGTGGGGGAGTTGTGGGTCCAGGGACAGGGTTGACCCAACTTGCCCCTACCTTCCTTATTCCCCCTCACAGCGCTAGCTGGCCTAGCAAACAACAGAGTGTGTCATTGTGGGGGCAAGGAGAAATTCAATACTCCTCCATCACTTTAGCAGGAACCCTCACCCCCACAAGGATGTCTCACAACCTGGACAGAGACATATCCAAAAACTAATGCAGCATAGGCATTCCCCCAATATCAATCATATTCATATACTAAATGTCTGGTATTGTATCAATAGACTGGTGGGAAGTGGTTGGAATCCCCATATTAAGAAAGGGGATGTGGACTTAGAAATGCAATATTGTAGTTCCTTCCAGTATGTGTCCCTATGTCTTTTCGGCCCCATCATGTACATATTAATCAATTAACCCTGCAAATATATTAACCCATTCCCTTCTTCAACTAAACCCCTCTAACAGCACAACCACCCAGTTTCACCCCATGCTGCCTTTGCCCATTTTGAGCAGCCCCAGCAGTATTAATTAGCCCGTCACACAACTGTCAGTCATCTTTAATAGAATGAGGCACAGGAGACCCCTTCCCTCAATATTCACCATAGGGATTAAAGAAAAACACAGAGACATATTTATGGGGAAACGGCATTGAGCACCGGATTTATTAAAATAAATCGCCAATTTATGTTTGGACACCCCTAACGGCTGATGATCCAGAGGAAGGAGAAAAACCCTAAAGTGCTTGGGAATGATCTGCACTGAAGGTAAAAATTCCTTCCTGACTCCAAACGGCAGTCGGTTTTACTCCCTGGACCAAGGCTTTATAAGTTCATTAACATACAATAATTCAACTACACACACATCAACCCACCACCCTTCCCCTACACAGGCTCCAACCTACCCTTTCTAGATAGACTTGCTACCCACACCTTATACTCACGTATCAACCCATCCCTCATATATACACCTTCCCTCTTATACACATGCACCCACCCTCCCTCCTACACACACACACACACCCTCCCACTCACATATAAACCCACCCCTCATACATACATCTTCCCTCCTACACACATGCACTAGCCATCCGCCCTCCTACACACCAACCCACCCTCCTACACACACACCCTCCATCTCTTCTACAGACGAAAAAACATGACCCCTCCCTACACACATGTACCTACCCTCCCTCCCTGCTACACACAAGCACCGACCCTCCTACACACAAGCACCGACCCTCCTACACACATGCATCCACCCTCCTACACACACACCCACCATCCTATACAGACACACCCACCCTCCTTCCAACACACATGTACCCGTCCTCCAATATACACAGGCACCCACCCTCCTTCCTACAGACAAAACCCACTCTCCTACACACATGAACCTACCCTTCCTCCCTGATACATACATGAACCCACCCTCGTACACACAAAACACCCATCCTCACACACGCACGCACACATGCCCCACCATCCTAAACACAGCCATCTACCCTCCTACACATGCACCCAGCCTCTTACACACACCCATCCTCCATCCCTCCTAAAGACAAAACACACAAACCCACTCTCCTACACACATGTATCTACCCTCCCTCCCTGCTACACACATGCACCCACCCTCGTACACACAAAACACACTCACCCACCCTCCTACAAACACACACCCTCCCTCCTATACAGATTCACCCACCCTCCCTCCTACAGACAAAACACACACTCCTACACACACACGCAACCTCCCTCCTACAGAAAACACACCCACCCACGCTCCTACACACATGCACCCACCCTCCTTCCTACACACCTGCACTCCAATATAGACATGTGCCCACCTTCCTACAGACAAATACACATACCCACTCTCCTACACACATGTACCTACCCTCCCTCCCTCCCTGCTACACACATGCACCCACCCTCGTACACACAAAACACACTCACCCACCCTCCTACACACATGCACCCACCCTCCTACACACACAACCGCCTATACAGATGCATCCACCCTCCCTCCTCCAGACAAAACACACACACTCCTACACACACGCACCCTCCCTCCCTCCTACAGAAAACACACCCACCCATGCTCCTACACACATGCACCCACCCTCCTTCCTACACACATTTACCCGCACTCCAATATACACACGTACCCACCTTCCTACAGAAAAATACACATACCCACCCTCCTGCACACAGCCACCCACTCTCCTACACATATGCACCCACCCTCTTTCCTACATACATGTACCCACCCTCCTACACACGCACCCCCCTAACATGCACCCAAGACGCTAATGATCCAAAGGAAGGCAAAAAAACCATCCCAGTGCTTAACAGCCAATCTGCACTGAAGGTAAAAATTCCTTCCTGACTCCTAGAAATGGCAGTCAGTTCTACACCCTGGATCATGGCTAGACACACATATACACACACAGTTACACACTTGCAGGAAAAGGATTCAGGCGGTGGATTGATGGCAGCAGGCGAGTTTTCTGGTGGAATGCTGAAAAGAAAATGATTAGAAAGTGTCGAAATAAGAATAAATTACAGACAAATACTTGTTTATTTCTGATATAAAAGGCTTAGTCTGTCTTTAAGAGCATACTATTTGTTAGGCCTGTGGGGACTGTTTGGGTCTCTCTACATATGTAGAGTGAGCATGCACCATTTATACTTTTATACTCTGATCACTTGGTGCCAGTTCATTACCCAGTGGCAACCCATTTCTAAAGATGGATATCCAAGCTAGATGCACAGCAGCCCTATAAGAGTTAACTATCTTCCCTCTTATTGGCCTACTATAAAATCAACACTTTATCTGCAGACTTAGATCTTAGCAACCTATTACAAGCTTAAGGCATTCATAAATTGGTCTATCATGTAAGCCCTCAAAGTGATCAACCTGCGGGCTGAACAGACAGGGTGTATAACTTCCTTTCTATTGTTCTGATCGAAAATGATCAGAATGGCAGGAAGTAAAGTGGAACTGCGCTGGACAACATGGGGCATCTCTAGATACATAGATACATTACCCAAACTCTCTGTAGCCTCTTCATGATGGCCTTCCTGACCCGTTTTCAGAGGGTCAGCCTTTCCCCCACTGGGGGATGAGCAGCTTCCTGCAGTTTCTTCTCCTTCTCCCTGAATGTCATGCCAAGCTGGAGAAGGAGAGATTGGACAGTCTACGAGCGAAGGGGAAACACAAGGATAGAAAAGAAAGGAGACAGTTATGATTATGTCCAGGGCCGCCTTTAGAAATCATGGGGCCCTGTACAACAAAATGTTTGGGGCCCCTGGCACCCAAGCCCCACCCCTGATCCCACCCACTCCACATCACAGTTAAAATATCACACAGACATCATCACTAAAAAAGTAACCTCCCACACTCACAAGTTATAAAAAGCTATTGATACCCAGGGCCCCCTTATAAGTAAAAAAAAAAACGTTGGCGCCAGAGCCCCCCATAAAAGTTTTTTTAAAAAAAGGCATCGGTGCCAGGGCCCCCCTTACAAGTAAAAAAAACAAAAATTGGACCCCAAAGAATATTTTTAAAAAAAGCTGGCGCCAGGGCCCCCCCCCTACAAGTTAAAAAAAAATTTGGGCCCCAAAAAATATTTAAAAAAAAACAAAAAAAAAAAAAACATTGGTGGCAGGGGCCTATAGAATATTAAAATAATACATTGGTGGCCAGGGGATTAACAATAAAAAAACACAAATTGGTGTTCAGTAGAATTGAACTCATGGCTTTGGAAATTCAACTTCACCTCCTTTCATGACTTTGGGTCTTTTCGCCACTTCAGGACTTAAATTTTGGCTGTTTTCGTGACTTCGGGTCTTTTCGCCGCTTCAGGACTTAAATTTTGCCTGTTTTCATGACTCCGGGTCTTTTTGCCGCTTCGTGGCTTCGGCATTGGCTATTTTCGTGGCTTCGGGTCTTTCCGCCTCTTCGGGAGTTTGCCTTCGGGTCTTTTCGCCGCTTCGGGACTTCGACTTCCGCATTTCGGCTGTTTAGTACTTTGCAAATGGCCGCACGGCTTCGGCGCTGTCAAGGGGGGCCAGACTCTTTCTAAAGTGTAGCACTGCCGGGCCCCCCTTCAGGCCCAGGACACTTGTCCCCCCCAGTCCCACCCCTGATGGCGGCCCTGATTATGCCTGTATATGTGGTGCTAATAGTAATTTATACGCTGAGGCAGTGATGGTGTTGGATTCCCTGCCGGGTGATGTTGTGGTATTGTATTTATGACCATTAGTATGCCTTTTCTCACCATAGGGAGAAAAAGACCAATCAAAGTTAATTATTTAGTGGTTGAATATCCAAGAAAAGCAGAGACCGTGATCAGGGAACTTACATTCTGCAGCTGCAGATACTCCAGATGCTGACTCCATATTTGCTGCTCTGTTGGTGTCTCCTGTGGAAGAAGAGAGTCAATGTTAAGCACTGCTTTGCACCAATACCATTATTATGCCCATGTGGCCCCTTGAAACAAAACTCTATGCAGTGTCTGTGCATAATGACGTTTTTGTTGCTGGTGAAGATGGCACTTGGGTGACTTTAGATGCCCCCCAGGGGAGCAGGACATACAACGAATAATAATGTTCCTATATTATAGAGACACACAGTGAACAATAACCTCTCTTATAATAATAATAATAGTGACACTTACAGGAGACAGCGACACATCAATGCAGAGGGTGGCATGCTCTATCTTGAGCACTTCCTGTAACATAAAGAAATTAACAGTGTGAGACAAGAGCTGGCAAATTAATATAATTTATTCCATACTTATCTAAATGTCTATTCTGTATTACTTACCAGATAGTAGGTCATTATCCAGTAATGGATAATGTTCCCATTGATCGTGCTCGGGTCCAAAAAGTAGAGCAGTATAAATTGATCTCTGAAAAAGAGAAATCCCAGTGTTAATAAAACATTTGCTATTTTCCACCCTTACTTCCTTTGCACTTACCCCTGGCGCAATAGCAAATTATTTCCAACATGTAATAAGACCATTTTAGTTATACTTACAAGATGACGTTGCTCCCATATTGGGCCCGGTAGTGATGTTCTGCAGGCAAAAACACATTTCCATTAAACACTGAGCTAAAGGGGAAAGGAATTCTCATACAATAAAACTAGTGCTGCAACCTCAGCAACTGATAAATAATATAGGATTTTACCGTAATAAGAGGCGAGGGCCTCAAAATCTGTATCCTCCACCCTGAAATCCTCCAGGACGGAGTACAGTGACTGTAAATGAAAGGGAAGAGCATTAGGGACATAATACTAAATGCTACTCACAGTCAGTCTGGCTTTGAGGAGAATAGAGACAGAAAAGGGTTTCTATGGTACATACATTTTTTTCTGAAAAAGGAAATAAACTTAGTAATTCGATTCCCTCAATGTCGGCTCCCACCTATGTAGAAAAGGAAGCAGTGCAGACAGACAACTGCTTAAGGGTTAGGGCACACGGGCAGATTCAGGTAGATTTAGAGAGGTGCTTCGTTTTCCGAAGTCGCCCGAAGTTTCCTCATAAGGCAACTTCGGACGACTTCGGAAAATGAAGCGACGCGAGTGCCATGCCGCAGGCGTTTTTTCATTTTAGCAGGGGGAAGCAGTTCGGGAAGATTAGTCGCCCCAACGAAGAGGCCATTAGTCGACAGGCGACTAAATCTCCCCGAATCTGCCCGTGTGCCCCAACCCTAAGGAGAGGTTATATAAAAGAGTGATAGGCAAACAAAAGTTCAGATGAGAGAGTATTTTTTTTTCACTGAGGCATTACCAGGAGTGATGGAATTCTCTCTGTCTCGTTCATCTTCAAAGCCTAAAGATACAAATGGACATAGTCAGACAAAATGAAGTCACAGTTAAAGAAGCTGTTCACCTTTAAATAAAATTTTTGTATGATGTAGAGAGTGATATTATTTGCAATGGGTTTTCAATTTTTCTTATTTGTGGTTTTTGAGTTATTTAGCTTTTTCTTCAGCAGCTCTACAGTTTGCAATTGCAGTAATATAGTTGCTAGGGTCCAAATTACCCCAGCAACCATGCACTGATTTGACAAATAGTAGCAATAACAATAAATGTGTAGCCTTACAGAGCATTAGTTTTTTAAATGGGGTCGGTGACCCCCCCCTAGTCAGAAGAAGGCAAATAATTCAAAATATTAAAAATAAACAATGAAGACCAATTGAAAAGTTGCTTAGCCGACTTTAAGGATAAACTCAATTTGATAATGGTTAATCAAAGACTAACCAGTATACTTATGGATAAAAATGAGAAAGTTAAGGAAATATGGTAACCGTGGTATCGATATTCCTTCCCAACTACAGAAACCCCTATGATCTTTTTGTAATCACTATATGATAGCAATATATGTCGCTGTTCATTATGTTACACTTTATACTTTCTCAGATGTGGAATAACTAATACTTAAGAGTTATATTTCATGTAATTCCTTCAACTGTAAGCCCATAGAATTATCTTCTATTATGATACTTAAGGGACCTCGTGGAAACCACTCTAGAGCAGGGGTAGGCAACCCGCGGCTCCGGAGCCTCATTCGGCTCTTCATCCTGCTTGCTGCGGCTCTGTCTTGCGGCTTTCGCCATCATGTCGTCCAGATCCGGACTGAGAATTAAAATAGGCCCTGGCATTTCAGGTACACAGAGGCCCAATCAGCCCACACCAGCCCACAAATTATTGACTTTCTATGGCACCTTCTAGCAGCCCCTCTCGCATTTGCCAGAACCCACAGAGTGCCAGTCCTGGCCTGATGCCATCTAGGTGCCCCTGCACTTGCTGGCTGCTTCTTGAGTGTGAGACCGGGAAGCCGCCAGCAGGTGCGAGGGCTGTATAGACGTCCCAGGAGTGACGGGCAAGACCGAGCCACAGCAATATGATTCATCATGGTCCTTACAGCGGTCACACACTCAAGACAAGAGAGGGAAGATCAGAATGGAGCTTCAGAAACAGAAGTCACATTAAACAGATGAGAAGAATAACATTTAATAGGGCTATTCAGTGTTTAATTTATTTCAAAGTAGGCCTACACATACACACTGCACTTCTGTTTGTTGTATTCTGATGTTGTAACAGTTAAAATTAAAAAAAGGTTAAAACTTTTAAAAGTTTATAAACTGTGTTATGTTTTGCGGCTCTAGACTATTTTTCTTTAGTGGACGAAGGGTGCAAAATGGCTCTTTTGATAGTAAAGGTTGCTGACCCCTGCTCTAGAGCATGCAACGCTCGATACAAATGTTTCATAATACATAATATGCCGTCAAAGTTACTTTCGGTTTATTTCTTTCTCTTTTCTTTAATCAGCCTGTCCATTGGATTGAGACAGGACCGACTCCATCTCTAC
Organism: Xenopus laevis; assembly: GCF_017654675.1. Classification (NCBI taxonomy): domain Eukaryota; kingdom Metazoa; phylum Chordata; class Amphibia; order Anura; family Pipidae; genus Xenopus; species Xenopus laevis. The sequence continues at coordinate 64,648,961 of NC_054373.1, forward strand.
TCTTCCCTCTCTCTCTTAACGCCTTTTCTCCAAGTAAATACTTGATGTTATAACATAACTGTTATAACTACTTATTTTTCTTAAAATGTTAAAACTCAATAAAAACTATTGAAAAGAAAAGTTGCTTAGAATTTGCCATACTATAACATAATAAAAGTTAACTGAAAGGTGAACCACGCATTTATTTCCTTATCTATATCCCATTTGTATGAAACATTGTTCCACTCAATGACGAAAGCCCATTATTAATGCTGTTGATGGCAATGGATTGGCTTCTTATAAATACCATATACAGTAAACATATGGGCTGATATGGACAAAGCCACGTAGGACTCCAACAAGAGAATCTAGGGCAGACTTGCTGAAGAAGAATTCATGAACTGAATCAATTGTATTTGCAAGATTACCTGTTGAAGGAGCTTTTCAGATCTTGAAAAATTTAGGGGCCGGCTCAAGGCCGGGGTATCCCAAAGGGGTCTCCCTAAGGAAACCCTGGCAATCTCTTACACTTGTTCAGACGAGATGGATTTATCTGAACAATAGAGAAGCCAAATAAAAATAAACCAAGATGTTAAAAGGCAGGTGTAGTACCAAGTCACAGTCCAAAAAGGCAGGAAAAGCACTGTAGCAATCTGTATAGAAAGAGAATAAAAAGGCAAGTTAATGAATTTAGCACTTAATATTTCCTATATAATACAGAGGGAGGCAGGCAGAGATCTATGTTACCCTAGACTTGAGCTTTGCATCACTTCCAGAAGGTAATGGGCCTCAGTTTATAGAATTGAGCATTGGTGCAGTTGGATTGAGCACATAGTACATTGGTGCCATTCACTCCATGTTTTTTAAGTAAGGCCCAGTTATGCCCCTTGGGTGACTTGGCTAGAGAAGTGCAGAATTCATAGAAACCTCAAAGCAAATACTTCTACTTGATATGAGGAATGACACACATGGCAGTAAATTATGCTTGTTGTCCCCAGTTCATGGAAAGACTCATTGATCTGTTAGATCTCCAACTACTTCATACACTATTCATATCAGGAATGCATCCGATCTACCATTTCAACTGAACTTATTAACTCTGCAACACATGATTAATATCTAGTTGCCAGGCTTTATGGCGTTAGCAACCAGATAGTAAATATTGCCGTATTTACTAACATAGGTGCCTAAATGTAAAAGAGCTCTTGCCAATAGCAACAGATCAGTGATTCGCTTTTAGTCATCACCACAATTTTGGAACCACTGATTTAAATGTACCCCCTTCTAATAGGAAATAGCAAAGGAGGCCTCTGTCCATAGTAAGTAAAAATGACAGTTGGAAACCATTGGAGGCAGGAGAGATTTTGAGTGGTCACCATGAATTACTGCCCAGGTGCAGATTTGCACAGAGTTGAGAATTCTCCCCCCCTTTGCCATAGGAAACATTTTATGCAGAGCAGGGGGGTAAAAAATCAGTTAAAAACCAAAATTAAATGAGTTAGGGGGTCTGATAGTGCTCAAAGGGCAGCTCTGCTATAGGGCTTTATTACTGGGTAACTAGGCAATAAAACATTGTGACCTACCATGTACCCTGTTGCCCCCCTCATTTTGGCATTTGAATGGAAAGAGTATGCATTAGATTTACAAATAAAAGTTATTCTTTTAAAAGGAAAAAGAATTGGGAATGATTAAATTCAGTTTTATAAGGTACATAAGAGCAGGGCAGATACCCAGGGTCAGAGGGGCAAAACTCTAAGAAACCTGTAGGTACTGGCAGGAAAAATTAAGTATGTTATGGTGAGGTGCAGGGGTCCCAAAATGTTTCCCTTTTATGGGGCACTAGTGGAAAATAAGAGTTGATGTGCTGGCAGCCTGCATAACATCCAAATCCTGGGTCTGTGTTACCCAACCAGCACTAACATTAAAGGCAGCTCCAAAGCCCATTTTAGGGGAAAAATCTCCAAATTCACCAAGATCAGTGAGAGAAGCAACACCTGCTAGTCTGGGGAGGTGTCACTCAACTATTTACCCTCTTTTTTCCACTAATATAAGGGTTATTTGGCAAAGAATCCCTCAGAGGGAATATACACTTATCACAGTGTTAACCAACGGACAAAACCAACTGTCAAAATCCCTAGGTATGCTCATCTCTCTTACTGTATATGGGATCCTGCTATTTGTCCCCTACTCATTTGCTATCAACCCCCCCCCCACAACTGTCCCAATGGCACGTGCCTCTGCTGCCAACTGTTGCTGTTGATACTGGGAACAAAATTAAGCACCTTATGGTTGGTACAGGGGTCCCCAAATGCTACCTATAGTAGAAAGTGTTCATATTTGCAGGCAGCTCTGCATAACTGACAAATCCTGGGTTTGTATCTCCCAAGCAGCACTAAGATTAAAGGCATCTCCAAGCCAATTTTAGGGAAAAAATCTCCAGATTCACTAAAATCAGTGAGAAAAGCAACATCCGCTAGTCTGGGGGGGCATCACCCAACTTTCCCCTCTATTTTTTTGCACTAAAATAAGGGTTATTTGGCAAAAAATCTCTGAGGGAATATACATTTATCACAGTGCCAACCAACGGACAAAACCAATAATCAAATCCCTAGGGGTACAGTCACCTCTCTTACAGTATATGGGATCCTGTTATTTGTCCCCCAGTCATTTGCTGTCACCCCTTAACTGTCCCCATGGCACGTGCCTCTGCTGCCCTCCCCTAGTTCCACACTTTGATAAAGGGAGCATGTATTTAGCTACAATATTCGTAGATAAGAGCAGGGCAGATACCTGAGGGCTGAGCGCAGGGCCGGACTGGAGGTAAAAAGCAGCCCGGGCAAAAAAATTAAAGCAGCCCACATGTCCCTTCCCAGAGACTAATATCCCACTGCTACTATAGACACCATCTCGCCCTACTATACCTGCTATCCCACAGTCACACTCCCTTCCCAGAGACTATTATCCACTGTTACTATAGACACCATCTCTCCCTACTATACCTGCTATCCCACAGCCACAGTCCCTTCCCGCAGACTATTATCCCACTGTTACTATAGTTATCCATCATAAATAGACAGCAGTCATATTGTTCACTTGAAATGCAGTGACCAGTCATGTCTCCTGCTCTCCAGTATCATCATAGTCCTTGGGGTTTATTTCTATACCATCTATTTCTCAGGTGTGTGTTGCATACCTCCCAACTGTCCCTTTTTCGGAGGGACAGTCCCTCTTTTGACAGCTCAACCCGCAGTCCCTCATTTGTACTGGAAAGTCCCTCTTTTCTCTGCACTGAACAGCCAGAAAAAGAAACAAAGTTTCTCACTTAATTGGCTTTTAGCAGAGAGCACAGAACAGCTAACAGGTGCAAATAAGATACTTTGTAACAATTTTGAGACACAAGAACACAGTTTAGATAAGGAGAAATATTTTCAAACTTTCATAACCTGCCAAATTTTGTAAAATGAACATGGTAATTAGGGGGTGTGGCCACAGAAAGGGGTGTGGTCAAAAAATGCTGCGCTACGTGCGGAAAAAACATTTTTGTCCCTCTTTTTACTTCCAGAATGTTGGGAGGTATGGTGTTGGCCATGCCTCTAATAACGCGCTCCCTCCCCTTCTCACCTATTTGATGTTTTGTTGGTTTTAGGCCTTTTTCTGTTATGGTGGTGGGGTGAGTACACTAATTTAGGCAGGGTGAAGGAAGTGGAAGGTTACTGGCGGGGGGGGCACAATATATACAATCTATATATACAGCTGTTTATGAGCTAATGGGGGATAAGCCAGAAGCTGTAGCCACATAAACTGACCCCCTCCCCGCACAGGTGACATTAGTGAGAGGGAACAGGTGTTTCACTGATGGTCCAGTCCTCCCTGTCTGACACCCATATCACTTCACTGCGCTTGCCCCATAAACTCCACCGCTGTCACACTGTAAATCTATCACTTCCCCCTGTGTTTCAGGAATAGCTTCCCCCTTGCTGCAGTTGTAGACTGCTGCTGCTAGCTTAGTGGCCGTGACTGTTAATTGTTCCTCCTTCTGTGGGCTACAGCCCTGCCTGTCTGTGGGCTAGCACATAATGAGGCATTTGAAAGCTCCAGCAGCAGGAGGAGGAGGAGGCGGCTCTGGGATTTGCATGGGCTGAAGGCTGAGTATTTTTACCTTGTGCGGTTCAAATCAAGTTGCGCACAGACAAGGTGACACTCCTGATTTACTGGCCAAGCAAGTCCCCTTCCCCCACCCCACCCCCCTGTGGAGCAGTAAAACAGACCTTTATTGTAGCCCCGCTGTCTCCTGTACTTTTTCTAACAATCGGCTCTCAGCCGGCAGGCTGCAAGCAGCAGACGGTGTATGTCTTGCGCACTCTGCAATCCACTGATCGTGTCTGCTGTTTGCAGCCTGCCGGCTGAGAGCTGATTGTTAGAAAAAGTACAGGAGACAGCGGGGCTACAATAAAGGTCTGTTTTACTGCTCCACACGATCACTACAGGAGCGGCCCACTTAGCAAAAATTAGAGCGGCCCCACGGGCATTTTCCCGTACTGACAGATTGTCAGTCCGGGCCTGGCTGAGCGGCAAAACTCTAAGGAACCTATTAATACTGGGAACAAAAATTTATCACCTCATGGTGTAGTACAGGGGTCAACTTAGTCCCTTTGTAAAATGTATAATCAAGCAATTGAATTCTTAATGAATCAGATGAAAATTAAGCATAGGACTGGCCAGATATGGGATGACTTTGACGTAGTTGGCCAGCTTAAATATATTGCAATATATGGACAAACAATCCCTGTGTTGTTTAAAGGGTAAGGCATTTTTTAGTAGCAGTATGCACAAAATGTCTCTCTTAAATATATTGATAATGGGTTGAGTGCAGAGGACCTCTTGTAGTTGACTATATGTATTTTGTGGTCACACCCTCATTGCTCCCCCGCCTAATGTTTTTAAAAAATAGTGGTGAGCACAACTTTCGCTTGTTTGTTATAGTTATACAGGAGCAGTGACCAGCTCCATGTTGTAGCTCCCACCCTTCCCAGCTATAATCAGGTGATCCCACTGGTGTCTAATAAAAGGGCAGCCAAGTTTGGGAGTTTAACTTTGAAAGCAGCTAGTAAGTTGCAGGTAAAACTTAGTCCCTTTGTAAAATGTATAATTAAGCAATTGAATTCTTAATGAATCAGATGAAAATTAAGCATAGGACTGGCCAGATATGGGATGACTTTGACGTAGTTGGCCAGCTTAAATATATTGCAATATTTGGACAAACAATCCCTGTGTTGTTTAAAGGGTAAGGCATTTTTTTGTAGCAGTATGCACAAAATGTCTCTGTCTTAAATATATTGATAATGGGTTGAGTTGACTATATGTATTTTGTGGTCACACCCTCATTGCACCCCGCCTAATGTTTTTAAAAAATAGTGGTGAGCACAACTTTCCCTTGTTTGTTGTAGTACAGGGGTCCCCAAATGCTCCCAACAGTAGAAAATGTGTATATTTGCTGGCAGCCCTGCATAACATCCAAATCTATGGTCTGTATCTCCCAAGCAGCGCTAAAATTAAAGGCATCTCCAAGGCCAATTTTAGGGGAAAAATCTCCAGATTCACCAAAATCAGTGAGAAAAGCAACATCCGCTAGTCTGGGGGGCATCACCCAATTTTCCCCTCTTTTTTTGCACTAAAATAAGGGTTATTTGGCAAAAAATCTCTCAGAGGGAAAGTTTACTTGCCTCAACACCACAATGCTAACCAATGGACTGAACCAACTGTCGCATCCCCAGGTATGAAGTCACCTCTGTTCCCTGCTCTTAAAGAGGAAGTGTCCCCTGTTGTTGAGTGAGGTTTATATTTTGCCTTAGATGTGCTGTACATACACAGCTTATTATGTACACAGAGCATTGCTTTGTATGTGTGGCCTATTGAGTCAGTGCAGTTACTGTGCTGCCAGATCCATTCATTCAGCCATGGTTCCAATCACTGCTGCTGTTGCTAAGTCTGGTGGAACCGGGGGGTCATTTGCTTGTAGGGGTTCCCTTCCTTAGCCTGAGTAGTGGGTATAGATGGGGTTACACTCTGACCAAACAATAGAAAGGGCTTTGTCCTTAGTTGGGGAATATACAAGGTATGTATGGGGGGGACATATTCTTCTAGTAAGGGACAGATGGGTGGGGCAGCAGCACAAATCATTCATTACTCTGGCAGTGACCAGGCAATTGCATCTTGGGAAACAGGAAGTGATGCTGCATATAGACTGATGTCAGTAATATGACACAGGGTTACCAGGTTGGCAGTTTCCCTGCCAAATTGGGCTACTAATTTAAACCTCAGGCAGGTTTTTAAAGTCCAGACTAGCCAAGGTACGGATTTTGGTTACTTTTTGCAGCTTTTGGCGGGTTTGTGCCATATTTTTCCATATAAAAAGATATGACCAATGTTGGGTTTATAAATTCTCGCTCCTCTTCCCATAGGATTCTCGATTTGGGATATAGGATTCTGGACCACAATGAGTAAGCCCCTCTGATTTGAATAAATACTTAATCAAATTGGGCCTGGCCCCCAAGTTCCCCTGGGGCCTGATTTGAACCAATCAGATCCACTCAGATTATTAACCAGACGGCTTTATTTGAGGTATACATTAATACATAATATACAATACAGATTAAATAATTGCTCTTTTGTCCTAAAATCTTGTGAGGACATGGGGGAACAATTCGCAATAGAGCATGTTACAATTTAAGCACTTCTTCTTCCTATGGTCCCATGGTATCCAGTCATCAGCCTTGTTTTAGTATAATTGTGCCCCTCTGTCCATCTAACATTAGCACAATAGCCAAATAAGGTGCATCTGCTGTATCAGCACAGTGTGCAGAATGGGATCTGTGCTGTGGGGATGCTTCTATATGTAATGTTCTTAGCCTTGCACTAGGAATACTTGTGACATGAGGCAACCAATGTATTCTTTGTATTCCTTTTATCCCCCTGCCCTTGATTCATGATTACTGATGGCAGTGGCATAACTAGTTGTAACTGGGCCCCACAACAAATTATTTTTCTGGCCCCCAAAATTTCCTAGTCACAGTCCTCCATCCACAGCAAACCACCCTCTGCCCTCTGAGTATACCTACTTCATGTGGAGTGGGCAGGCAGGGCAAGTGGGCGTCAGGATTGGGTTGGAGGTCAGGAGCAGAGGGGGTCTGGGCCGGGGGGCCCACAGGGGCTGGGGCCAACTTTTTCCCAGTTCTACGGTGTTTATTGAAATTGTTTATTTTTTAGGGCTGCTATACCTCCTTGGCCCCCCACTGTAGTTACGCCCCTGGTGATGACTGTGAATCTGTCCCCTTTTCGTGAAAACATTTGCAAAACAGTGAAAATTCGCAAAAAAACATATTTTGACATATATTATTTGTTAAGGCATTTTTTTCAATGTGCATATTGTGCTGTTTTTGGGCTACTTTGGAAGTGCCTTTTGACTAGTTTTGGGTTGGTTTTGAAAATTAGACCTGGCAACCCTGTTCCAGCCTGATGTCAGTAATACAATTTGGCAGACCTGTTACACAAACCCCCATAACACAGGGAACCTCCTCTTTGCAATAAACCCTTTTGCCTTGGCAGTCTGTTTTTCTTTCTATCTCTATATATGTTAAAAATTAGCTTTTGAACATTTGCACGCATGAAATACTGAGGGGGCCACGCTGTGTCTGTCAAGAAAATAAAAATGTTATTTGTGTGTGGTAAAAGTATGTGAACCTTTGCTTTAAGTAACTTGTGTACCCCACTGGGCAACAACAACTGCAACTATACATCTCCTGAAACTGTTAACCAGTCCTGCCCATCTTGCAGGAATTTTAATTCTCCTTAGGGCTATGGCACAATGCTTTCCCATTGGCAATAATGTAAATCACCAGTTGGAAAACATAAGCAGTGCTTCCTTCTTCCAAAGCAGCCCGAAGTTGGCAAAGGATTAGTTGCCCGTGGTGGAGCAGATTTATCATAGGCATTCGCCTAACGTGCCAGAATTACAGAACAGTTTTTTAATCGTTTAATCTAAGGGGCTTTGATTCCATTTCAAACCATTCATTTTCTTCTGCTTTAACCATTCTTTGGTTTATCAACTTGTGTGTGTTTTTATGGTCATTATCTTGCTGCAAGACCCAATTTACAAGAGAGACCTTTAGTTGTCTTTTCATGGATATAACACATTTTTCTCTTGAAGTGATCTTTTGACCACTGCTGGGGAGGGTAAAGCTGACCATACAGGGGCTGATATAATCGGCCGGCAGACCAAGTTGGCTGTTTATTGGGAAGTGTATGAGGCCCTCCGCCCGGGCTTCCCTGGTCGATATCTGACCGAAAAGCGGCCAGATGACGATCGGTAAGGTTTAAAAATCCAGTCGGATTGAATACTACATATGTCAGTTGATACGGTCCTAGATCCGACTGCCTGTATTTTCAGCGGTGTGATCCAATTGTTGGGCCCTAGGCCCCATTTCTCCCACCTCAAGGCGGGTATATCAGGGATGAGTGGCAACCTCACTAAATGAGCAAATCTCTGCATGTATGTCCACCTTAACACGGGTGCTGAATTGCCTGGTTGTGTCCAAACGCATTAGAAACGGTTGAAAGCTCTTCTAACCTGGTGCATATATAACATATATGTTTTTTGGTCCACAAAAAAAAAAAAACTTGAACACCAACTGGGTCTAGGTGGCTTTAGTGTGGGGATTCCATTTATTTAAATTTCAGTATACCAATTGAACAGTGGTCAAACAAGTCAAGAGTAACGACAGAAAATATGATAGTTAATGTTTGTATTTAACTGAATTTTCCCACTAAAAGTTCATAGCTCTTTCCAAGACATAAATGGTCTTCACAGCGTTGCAGGTAACTGCACTTGGATCACATTTACACAAACGACATTTTAATCAACAACATAATCAACAACATAATCAGATCATATATACATATGCACATATATCACACATCATTTTACATATATACAGTATGTGTACGTAAAACACTGTCAAAGTACATCAGACTGCCATATTCATCAAGTAAGGGTACAGCATAAGTATAGATGGGCAAGACTGAGTCTACGAAACAAATTTTAGAGAACATCTGTAATCCCCAGTGGATGTTTGGTGTTGTAAAGTGCTCACTAAAAAGAAGACTGGAATATTTGTTCATCAGCAAAAGGTTGCAGGTGCACACCTAGTCTCTCAATATCATGCACAGTGCTTGGGGCATAGGAGGACGGTACCTCCACCATTCAGACCAAACGAAATACTCCAGCACACGTTTTCTGCTTAAGGGTTAATATCCATGTTTAAGGTCAAGCCAAAAAAGGTTATAAAGGTTGTAACCTTTTTTGGCTTGACATTAAACACGGGTATTAACCCTTAAGCAGAAAACGTGTGCTGGAGTATTTCGTTTGGTCTGGAATATTTGTTAACCCTTTAAGTGATGGGCTCTTTTGATCTTGCTGCACTGCATGTTACCACTTAATAAGCCTTGCAGAATATATCAAAAGGAAAGGTAGAATCTAAGGCTCCAGCACTTGTGTTACTGCTGCAGATTTTGTCAGGTAGCATCTAAAGAGTTAAAGGAACAGACTTATTTCTGCTGTAATTTTGAAGATGCAGAAAAGCAGTGCAAGTTTTGTTTTACATGCAGTACCTGACCTAGCACACAAATATCCATTCTGCAGCTCTCTAGATGTTTGTCAACAGTTCCCTCCACCCTAAAATCTTAAAGTTGTGTACTATACATTGCTATACACAGGGAAATTTGTTTGCATATTCTTATATCAGAAACTGTCTGCTATTAATATGATTGCAGGTTCAATTAAAGAGACATTCATGATTCTATAGCTGTATATTGGCACAGTAATTTTCTTAACTGACAAAATATCAGGTCAGACTTCTGAAAGATTGCATCTGTTTTATTTGAAGCAGAAGTCCTATTTCTGTTGCAGTATATCTGCTCTGGTGTCTACAAATTTGTATCTCCTGCCCAATCAAAGACTTAAAGTGCATTAAAAAGTTATACACTTTTGTGACGGGTCAGAAACTTCTATTAATATAAAGTATAGGTATTTTTTTAAATAAAAGACCAAGCTTTTCAGACTAAGGCAAGTGCATATAGGGAATTGTATCAGGTGTTTGTACAATTAAAACATTTTAACCATACACTGACAGAATGTATAATTTTCATACAGTGGGAAAAAAAACATTTAATACACTACAGCTACAGATTATGTGCATCTATTGTTAATCATATACTGGGAAAGACAGATCCACCTCAGGTTTCAAAGCGAGATATAGTCATGTGTGATCTATAACCAAAATACAGCTTGTGTGAGAACTGGACAATGTCTCATACTGTAATTAATTCAGTTATTCTTTGAAACGTACTTTAGGACGTAGAAATTATACAAATAATACATAAAAATGTGCTGTCAGATTTAAGGCACAGATGAGATATAGCAATAAGCAGTATGGCTCTGTAAGGTTAGTGGCATTGTCTTCTAACTTGGCACTCTAATAATTTGCCTTAATGTTGTTGGTGAAGTAATTATTTGCACCACAAAGCCACACATATTTGCATAAAAACAAAAAGATGGACACGCATAATGCATAAAAGATTTTCAATTTCCCATTCACTCATAACATACAGGTTTCACAGTACTGCTGGTGACAGAAGTCTTTCACAGATTTAGGCAACCTTCCCTATTATGGCATGCATTTTGTACTTATTTTATCCATTTCTGCAAACCATAAAGAAGGATAATACTTAATTTTATGAATATTTTTCTTTTACATCTTGTGTGGCATGCAAAAACAAGCAGCTTTTGTCTGAATCAAACACCTGTGATCACTTCTCCCGGAGAACGCAAACACCAGCATCACATCTCTGAGTAGCCATAGATGTAACTACAGCCCAGCTGTCAATAAGAGGATCATAACATTCAACACTATTCAGAAGAGAGTTCCCATCATAGCTGGAAAACAATAAGATGTATTATTAATAAGTATTGTGTCTTATTAAAACCACCAACCGGTTTAAATCTTGTCACACTCCAAACTAGAATATTCCTGTTCGGGATTAATCCAGTTGTTGGAATATTGTTTATGCAGATAACCCGCTTCTGATTGTAATGGTTTTTTGATATACATGTATATGCTGAGTGACCACTTTGTAAGTAATTGTTCACATATATATATTAGTTATACAGGTATGGGACCTGTTATCCGGAAACCCATTATCCAGAAAGCTCTGAATTGCTGAAAGGCTGTCTCCCATAGACTCCAATATAATTAAATAATCCAATTTTTTAAAAATGATTTCTTTTTTCTCTGAAATAATAAAACAGTAGCTTGTACTTGATCCCAACTAAGATATAATTAATCCTTATTGAAGGCAAAACCAGCCTAGTGGGTTTATTTAACGTTTACATGATTTTATAGTAGACTTCAGGCATGAAGATCCAAATTACGGAAAGATCCATCACAAGAAAACCCCAGGTCCCGAGCAATCTGGACAACAGGTCCCATACCTGTACTAGATACCTACTAGAGAGTACTGTACTAGATCCTGCTCACTGTACCAACCCAAGACCTACCTCTTTGTACCAATCAAATCACAAAAATTCTCCTTGTGATGGACTATATGCTCCCTCAGAGATCATCTGACAAGAAATAGTGCAGTTCTAACTGAAGCGGAGGTGTGGGAGTAAAAGACAGGGATCTGTCCATTCATTGACTGAATGGATGTGTACCCTTGGTCTGTGTGTGTGCACATTTAATTATACAAGCCAGGGTGGCCCTTAACATTTAGGATTAGCCAATGGCAGATATTACTAGAAAAGTATATTTTGATAAATATGGTTTATTTAGATGAAGCAGTGTTTTACATATCAGGACCTGAGGGACCAGACAGGCTGAGACATAAGCTAGGGCAAAACCTGCACTGAAATTCAAATGAAACATAGGCACACTCCACACAATGCTTCTGCAAAAATTGAAAAGTGCTTCTTTATTTTAGTGAGATCCCAGCAAACGTTTCAGGGACATCAAGTGCTTGATGAAGGGGCATGTCCCCGAAACGTTTGCTGGGATCTCGCTAAAATAAAGAAGCACTTTTCAATTTTTGCAGAAGCATTGTGTGGAGTGTGCCTATGTTTCATTTGAATTTGAGTATAAGAAGGCATTTTGGTTGCGGCATGGCCTGCATGGAGCAGTAAGTTATAAAGGTTTAAAAAGATTTTCACGATGACTATACGGTATTTCACTGCTTCACGGAACAAGTTTTGCGGGGAAGAAGTCTAAAAGTTTGCAAAACCTGCACTGGCAGCAGAAACAGATTATTTAAAGCAAACAAATGTAATATATATTATATTTATAAATATACAGTATATATTACTGCACTCAACTGGAATACTTGTGAAAAAAAACAAGATTTATTCAAAAAATCTGATGTTACGAACACCAACATCTCTTTCTCAAGGATAACAAAAAAATTATATATATATATATATATAGTTATTCAGGAAGGACCAGCACTCCGTATTTTCAATCATCAAGTGTTTAATCGTATATGAAAATTTGACCAAGCACCCACCATAAGAAAAATTTGGGAAGCGTGCGAGTACTTTCTAAACAAATTATATATATTGGTATGAATTGTCTTTGCACAGTAGCATGGTGTGATGTCACTTTCTGCAATGGCGTTTAACTGACGTCAATATGTTGTGCATTTTTGCACCCTGGGGGGGAACCTGGCAGAGCTCTTAAAAGTGAATGCATCTTTAATGGGGAACTATCGCAAAAATAAAAATATTATATAAGATTCAGCATAACGAAATAAGAAGTTTTCTAAATAAAATCAATTAAAAATTCTGTACTGTTTCTGAAATAATCAAGTTTATCTTCACTATCCCTCTCTCAGCATCTGTTTCTATTTATTCTATCTTCATGCAGGAGTTGGGTGTCAGATATTCATTGACAGATAGATCCAATATTTCTTATAGGGGGGCTCCTTTTTATTAGAAGATGCATTAGAGCTCACTCTATTAAAATCACCAGACATGTCTGTCTACATGCAGGATTTGTGCTAAAGGCAGTTATTTTGTTAGATTTTGTTTGTACTGGAATCCATTATTTGAGTGAGCTATAATACATCTGCTAGGAAAGGAAGCCCCCCTATAAGATATATTGTATCTGTCAATGAATATCTGACAGCCAACTCCAGCAAGAAAAAAGAATGAAGAGAAACATATTCTGAGAGAGTGATAGGGAAGATAAACTTGATTATTTCAGAAACGATGCAGAATATTTAATTGCTTGTATTTAGAAAGTTTCTTATTTCAATATGATGAAGCTTAAATAAAATGTTAATTTTCACGATAGTTCCCCTTTAATGTGAGTGTGGACTCTCTTTATATATATTTATATTAAAGTTCTCTTGATACTGTCAAAAAAAGGGTTTTATTTTCCCTTCAACAGAAGAACTACGGCCTCCAAGGTTAACTTGACATTTAACGTCTCTTAACATTTGATATCGAGGAAGAAAATGAATATTTGTTATACATACCCAGCTATAGCATACAGCCTGCCTCTTAGAACAGTAGCTCCCACATAGCAGCGGGGTGTGGTCATGCTGGTCATTGTGGTCCAGGAATCTGTCCGAATGTTGTAAGCTTCAACAGAAGAAAGGTGTGCAGTGCCATCAAAGCCCCCCACCACATAAATGTGATCATTCAAAAGCGACACACCAGCACCTGTTGTATGATGCAGATGAGGGTCACAGAAAACAGGGCAACAATTAAAATAAAAATATCATTAAAGGGCAAAAATAGCTTCATTTTTTTTTTTTACTATGGATGTGCCTTATGGGAATATGAAAAGCTGAAAGCATAGTTATTCTTCATTTCTTTTAATTCTCCAATCATCCGGCTAAGTTTGCAGTCTTACCATCACCTATGCAGTCATTTACTGACTCTCAGGCTAAACACATGCTCCCTATAACAGGTCTCCTATGATATTTATAGTTACATTACAAGAAACCATATCACTGGGCATCATCTGCTGAATGGCTCTTTACATAGTTCCCTACATAGCAGGGGTAACTCCCTAGGATTTCTCATGACATATACAGAGTGATATAATTTGTGCCATGTTTCTGCTGCAGTAAAAGATTTCAATGCCACAGTCGGTATGCATTGGTTTGTTTCTTCCCTATACAAGGTGTAGCTGAATTCGTTGGCCTGGAAGTGGCCTGGCATAGGACACCCTATGAAAACAAGTGGTGCTGAAGAATAATAAACACTGGAATCCCAATATGTGGAGTCAGAAGCAATGTTGGGTATCTGGAGTCAGGGTAGCCAAAAATGTACCGACTCAGTCGCTTAATAACTTTAAATTGCAATGTCCTATTTCATAGATAATAGTCATAATAAAGTATTTCTCTGCTGTAAGATTAATGCCCAGTGTGTAGCTGTTTCCCTAGTGTGAAGTCCAGTTGAACTATTATGCAACCTGACATTCAAACATCATTTTAATCTGGAGTAGATAAGCACTGAAAATAATCAATTCAGATTTAAGAGCTTCTATAAAGGAGGATATGGAATAAGCAATTCTGTTTCAAAGAACAATACTTTGGTTAGTTTTGGATTGTATTTAACAGCTATTCTACCGCTATATGCCAAGTTCAATGAATATATAAATTGTTTTAGGTTTTACAATTGTTTTTTGGTTTATGTACTTTAACTTTGATTTTGTTTTACAATTACCAAAGGAAGTGGTTTATATTTTTGAACTGGCAGATTTTTATATATGCTAATGCTATTACCTCATACTTTATAACCTCTTGATAATTTTTTGTTTTAATTTTTGTCTTTTGCTTAATCCTTAGGTTTAAGGAATGTTGTAGTTTCTACAATAAATAAAATAAAAAGCCACAATGACATAGACTTAGTTATTGATTTAGACTCAAACTTGAACAGTATCCTCATTCATGTTGGCAGTGACAGGATTGAAAGGCCAATAGGGTAGTGCGTCAGATTCCTAGCCAGTATTTCTTTGGTTTGTTCTCAAGAGCAAACCCCACCTTCATATAGCTTTAAAATTGCTGAGCTTTGCCAGTGACAAAATGCCTTGTATGTAGTGTATTCAATTTCTTTCAATCAACTTGGAAAATACATTATTAAAAACAGAGGCGTGAGAGGTACCATAAATTAAAGAGTCAGACTCAAAGGATTTATGTACAGTTTCAACTGCCCTGTTGGACCCGCATAAAAGTCCCATAGTGCTGTAACTAGGGATGCACCAAATCCAGGATTTGGTTCGGAATTTGGCCAGGATTCTGCCTTTTTCAACAGGATTCGGATTCAGCCGAACCCTTCAGCCAGGCAGAACCGAATCCTAATTTGCAAATTAGAGGCAGGAAGGCAAATCGCATGACTTTGCATGGATTTTTGTCCCACTCCCCACTAAAACAGCAAAAGTAATAACTGATTTTTTGAGACAAAATCCTCTCTATATGTGAAGCAACAGCTGGAGGCAGTATTGTCATTGCAACAGCAGGCAATGGCTAACAGCATACCAAGTGCTTCTGATACAGAAATGTCCAAAACTGCTCATGCAAAAAAACTGCCTACATAGGAGGTGACAGGTGGCACATTGGCTGTTATAAGTGCCATAAGTCTAATGTACCAATGTAAAAATAAAGTTTGTGTGAGAAAAATATTATTGTACAAGAGAAATTTGTGTGGTGTCAGTATACCTTTAACTGACAATTACAATGGAGAACAATGGCAGATTACCTGATCGTTTTGTTGCCATAGGTGTCACATGGCTCCAGTGGCCAGTGTGAGGGTCATATCTTTCCACAGAGCTGAGAATGTTTAACCCATCGTAACCACCTGGAATTCACAAAGTTTTCTTTAGCCCTATAAAACATGCTAAATAAAATGCAGTCTCCTTTAAACTGCCTAGGTCATCTTGCATACTGAAATATTTTATTGTCTGAAATGTTTCTCTTTTAACCTATATTGCCACTGCTTAACGTGCTATGTCTCACCTAAGCAATATATGACTCCATTGGCGACAACAAGTCCTGCCCCTTCACGTGCCGTCTGCATATCACCAAGCATGCTCCACTGATCAATATTGGGGTCATAACGCTCCATGCTTGTGTGACGTCGACTTCCATCAAAACCACCAGACACATAAATCATGTCTAGAGGGATAGATATATAAAATAATATAACTGGGATCTGAAGCACATTAAATGTACATCTTGCAAAATATTAATTCCAGCAACATAACACAGTTTGAAATTGCTATTAAATGCAACAGACTGATGATGCCCATTGGCACTTAGCCAAATATCATCAGCGCAGCTTATCAATGGATAGCAACTAACCTCCAAGTGTGGTGGCACCTGCTAATCCCCGTCTGACATTCATGGGTGCCACAGAATACCAAACACCATCCTCTTCCGAGGTGTAATCCAAACACTCCACTGAACTTAGCCTGGATCTTCCATCATATCCTCCAATCACATATACGCGGTCTCCAAGGGACACAGTAGCCACGTAACGACGTTTACGTGTTATGCTCTACAATCATAAAAGTGGAAACAATTACAATCATTGTTGAACAACATGTAAGCAACATCAGTTTTACAGACTAGGAAAACACGCATTAGTACAAGTTTCTATTTGCTATCAGTATCTTTTATTCATTACGGTAACATGACATTTAAATGCAATTAAGTTTCAATGGTCAGCTACCAGATAGCGGTGTAAATTTCAAATAAGGTATCAAGACACAAAATCTCCTTCCTCTTGTATGAGAATAGCTGCTGCACTGCTTGTAATAACCAGCAACCACATCCCAAGTTACAGCCCCTAAAACAACTTCTGCTGGTTTCCCTGGGATAACCATATTTCTCTTAATTTTCAGGACAAACAGAGTAGGATACTGATGAACACTAAGAGGCATAGAACTTTCGGAACATATTCTAATGCCACAGAAAATGACATTTTCTTGGCACTTTTTTTTACTTAACTTGTAGATATCAAAATTGAGTGGTAGAAAACAGTATATATTTTTAAAAAAAAATCCAAATGAAGGTATTTCAACTTTTTCAGAAATATTCTCATCAAAATAAAAATTGTAGGGGAAGATGTCTACAAAAATTACCATTATTACACTTAAACTGATTAAATTGCAGCAATAGCCATATTTTATAGTTTATTAAGAAGTACAATTGTCTCACCAAAAATGCAAGTGAACCTCACTTTGAAAATCAATTATCTACATCATACTCAAAGAAAATATAACGGTGAGGTATAGTCACCATTTCACAGCAAATGCCACTATCACACTCACAGGAAGAACACTCCACTCCTGGGTCTTGGGGTCATACTTTTCGACTATGTCTATAGGAGACTGTTGGCTGCCAAACCCCCCAATAACAAGAAGTACTTCATTAGCACCTTTAAATAAAAACATTAAAAAAATTAAGATAAAATCCACAACACTAAAAATAGAAATTGATGCAGAATTTGTCACTCACCCAGGCGCACTCGGGTTCTGGGTCCCTGCATCTGACTTCTTAACTCAGGACGTAGGTGAAATTTTTTTGCTTCGTCTACTAAGTCTCTGCACTGTAAACTGCATCGGATCAGTGGCTAAATAAAACCAGATATGAAAAATGATCTCTCTCAGGTTAATTCAACAAAAACTTAGACATAAATTGATACAGCAAAACAACATAATCCTTACACAAAATGAACTCACACACATACCTCTGCATCAATGACATCTGTAATGTAGCGTGGGGTTAGAAGTGGCATGCGTACATACTGAAGAAGCTGTGGAAGAGATTTCTCTCGCTCATGTCTGTTGTGTTTTACCCAGTTTATAACCGCTTCAAATACAGGTTCCTCTGAGTTGATCTGCAATAACAGCAGAGTCAGGAAGGACTCATTATGCTGACAGGAAACAAGCTAATTATATTACAAGTTGAATGTATGAACTGTATGTCCAAGTGCCTCAACGCAGATAATCACAGTTATGTGATATACACAAAGAGGTTTAGCCCAGATCACAATACATTAAGCACCATTATGTAATAAAGACACAAAATTTGTCCAAGTGCAGTAACCCATACCAACCAATACGATGTCTGCTTTTAAACAGGTGACCAGAAAATGTGACTTGCTGATTGGTTGCTATAGGTTTGCATCTTATATTACCAGTGTATTTTGGGGCAAATCATTTAAAATCATCTAAACTTTTAAGCATCATATTAGTTATAACTTTATAAATGATGTATTTCAACTGAAAAACGTGACATGGTAAACAAAGCATTATGTATTACATAGCACTGCATATATGCAGGATAGTATTGTACCTGAATTTCATCACAGTGTATTAGTTTCTCCACCTCCTCCTGATGCAAAAGCATAAACTCTTCATGTTGTACAACCTCTGGGAAGTGCTTCTGGCTATAAACCTCAGCAGCCTGCATTAATTCTAGACAATTATGGGTCTCTGCAAAGTCCCGTATACCCAAACAATTAGATGGATCAAGCTGAGATTCCAAAAAGTCACAGCATGCCTGCTTGACACCTGAATGACACACACAACGCAGACTTTGTAAATGCTACAGCTTGCAGCTTAAAGGGGTTGGTTACCTTCCAAACATTTTTTTTCAGTTCAGTTGTTTTTGGATTGTTCACCAGAAATTAAAAAAAAATGAAATTGCTTTCCATTTTTTATCAAAACGAAGGTTTAAAATGTAATGTTCCTCTGGCAGTTTAATTATCCAGGTGCAGATTCTGAACTGTTACAATTTGCTACATTAGTTAATACATTTCTCAGTAACATCTGTGGAATATTAGCAATTATTGTATCAGTTCAGCTGCCTTTAATGAAACTCAGAGACTCTGCTCAGCAGGGCCAAAAATAAGAAATGTATCAACTAAAGTATCAATTTACAACAGTTCAGAAATGGTGACCCCCTCCCATAGATGTGTCAGAAAGACAAAAGAAGGGAAAAAATTCAACTTTAAACTTTAATGCTAGAAAAGTATAAATTAACTAGACATTAAGCCCGTTAAATTAACGGGCACTAGAACATATGTAGTCAAACATTCGCCAGAGACGGTCCGTGGGGCACATGCGCAGTAGCGCAATCCCACGGACACAGGGACTGGACGCAAAGACACTTCAACTTTATTATATAGGATTAAGTCTTTATTTCTGGTGAATGCTCTGAAAACAGTTGAACTGAAAAAAAGCATTGGAAGGTGAATAACCCCTTTAAGAAAGGCTTTGCGTACCTTACCTTTCAACTGCAGCAAGCAGGCAGCAGGCAGTAGTTCCTGCACGTTCTCCACTGTTACATGGACAGTCTCAGTGTATACAAAGTCAAGAAGGATCTCCATGGTGGATGATGTTAGTCCCTGTATATCCACGTATGGTTTGCCCTTCTCAGAGAGCTGTAGATATTAAGGTATAAAGGAAAAGATTTGCCTGATTACACAAAATAAACATCATCACATGCTTCTAAGATGCTTCTACATTTCCCAAGCAGTTCTAAGCATGTGATTAGTTGCTCAATTAAAGTGCCATTATTTCCTATAGCATGAATTGCAAAAACTGCCATTAACCATAATAGTGTGACAGTAATTGATACCAAGCTTTCTGCTGCTGCTAACAATCATCTAATGATTCAACTTTATATCTTTTAATGGAATATTCTGGCAAGTAGATAACAAGAGCTGTCAACACAACAAGACAGTTCTCGAAACTATGAAACATGAGTGTTTTTTTTATTTAAGATGGGCATCTTGATCTGCTCCTTACCTCATTGGTGAACATGGCACAAAAATAATCACTACAAGCAGCTAACACAATGCGGTGAGCAGGAAAATCCTTTAGATTAACACGCAACGTCACATCACATAATGTCTGGCTTTTCCGTAGAGAATTCATGGTGTTTAGTATTGACTTGGCATGGGAGTTTGTCATGATGTCTTTAGGGGCCATTATGTCAGTGAGCACTGCAGAGACAGAAAACCACTCATTAACACAAAAATGAAACCTTAACCTCTACTGAGGGTTTTCTAAACTATTTATATAAGCCCTGAGATATCTATTATTCTTAAATAACTATAACTAAGTTAATGTATTTTTTCTCACCATACATCAGCTGCAAAAAATAGGGCCAAAATGTCGAATTTTCCACAAGACCACATTTACAACCCAATAAATCTCCGACCCCATTTTTCAGTGTACTGTCAGCTAAGGTGTAGCTTCTGTCTTAGCTTGACTAAACTGGTAGCCCATTGGCCCATGTGTAGGCTTGAAATGGTTACCACCCAAAACAATATGTTTGTGGATCCTTCAAATACTGATCCAACAAGGTGTAAATACCCTTAGCTGGCCTGGGCATGTGATCTGATTTGTGTTATGGAATTTAGACCATAATTGTTCCTGTACAAGATACTTCCGAAAATACAGGCTGAAGATCAATTAGAGTCAGATGTGTAAAACATATTTGATGCTCAAAATATTGCTAGGAAATGGATTACAGACTAAAACAACAATGTCTTCATAAGTCTTTAGCTTTATTACAAGCCCTGAACAAATGTGGGGCATCAAAAAGGGGAACTGACACAAATGTAAGTTCACCCTAAAATGTCAACAAAAATCACATTTAAGACATTTTTAAGTTAAAGGAAATGCTTTCTGCAATAGGTGCTGCAAGGGAAGACTTACATGGTTTTAGGATTTAGGTTGCATTTGTTACTGGCCACTGTAAATCAAATTATATACCTGGTATTTTTCAAGCACACTGATCTTTAATAACAATGCGCTGTGAAATGTAAATAGTCACACACTGTGCTGATTCCAATAAATCGACATTTGCAATTTAGAACCATTATAATAGTAGAAAACAGAAGACAATTTATCTATCTCCAGCAGGCGAACTAGAATTCCTATCATCGAAGTACAGCCCCTCAGAACACTTGTCACTAAGTTTTATTATTGAACCGATTTTGGACAGATTACCCACAAAAGTATCTGTAAACACTGCCCCTCTCCCTGTTACCCCCGAGGTGAATAGGAGACAGCCAACCCTTAGAGCTCAGCACCTAAATAGTATACTGTGTGTGTGTATAAACATAAAGCGAAATTGTGTGCATGTAATTTGCAGACGTTCTAGCAAACAGAGACCCTCTGTGAATGATTTCTATTTGCTACGCGTCTTAACGGCGTCCGTCCGATTGTATTAAATCCCTTACCTGGCCCGCACTTATGACATCACCAACATTTTACGACCAGACGAATTAGTTTCTGTGGGGGAATCGGTATCGCGAGATTTCCGTGATCTGCCGGCGGAAGTCATAAATATTAAGAAGAGGCGGAGAGTTTTTTTGTGGTTCCTTTAATTATGCCGCTAATGATGCGAAATGCTGTGTTTTATCCTTTTGCAGATCGCAATACAAAACATTAGCGTTGCAGGCCACCCTTCTTTATTTACAGTGGGGAGTGTTAGCATTGTATAATTTTGCTTTTTTCTAATATGTGCTCGTCAGATAAAACGTGTCTGCATGTACCATTGAGGTGCATCCATCAAATTGTGAGAGGGAATTGGGAATAAAGTATGGTTGTTTTGAAGCAAGTGCCATTGGTGCTTGCCCTGATGATGTAGTGTTTGGGTATAGTTCAAGGGGTTGTTCACCTTTGATTTATTTTTAGTATGATGTAGATAGGGTTGCCACCTTTTCTGGAAAAAAATACCGGCCTTCCTATATATTTAACCTTTTTCCCTATTAATAACATTGGGATCAGCCATCATTTTTACCGGCCAGGCCGGTAAAATACCCGCCAAGTGGCAACCCTAGATGTAGAGTATAGAGTGATATTGTGAGACAATTTGCAATAGGTTTTGATTTACTATTATTTGTGGGTTTTGTGGGTTTTGTGAATTTTATTCAACAGCTTTCTAGTTTGCAATGTCATGCATTGATTTAAATAAGAGACTGGAATAGGAGATTGCAAAATAGAAAGATGAGCAATAACAGTACATTTGTAGCCTTACAGAACATTTGTTTTTTAGACCCATTTTAAAGCTGGAAAGAGTCAGGAGAAGAAGGGAAATAATTCAAAAGCTATAAAAAATGAAGAACAATTGAAAGTTGCTTAGAATTGGTCATTCTATAACACAGTAAAAGTGAACTTTAAGATGAGCTACCTCTTTAATTGGAAGGCAAATTTAATTTTTTTTTGCTGCCTACTGAGTCCTCTATAAAAATGTGACCAAATAATTTACATTTTTAAATCTCAGTAACTTCTTTTTCTTGTGTAAATCAGATTGTTCCCTTGTCTACATAGCAAGTTGGTGCCCCCTCCTATGAAATAAAAAAAATTATATATAAATTTTGTTTTCAAAAAGTATCTGTGGTGGGTGTACAGTTGATTACCTACACCTAAATCCAAGAAAAGAGCAACACTCATTTTCCTGTGGATATTTATGTCTATGGCATCCAACATTTTAGATCCCAGGTGGGGACTGAAAAATCATCCACTAAATCCACTCAGACATGTTCGTCAGACTGCCAGAAGACCAAAGGTAACCATCACATTTCCACAGCTCTGGTCATCAGGCCCTGTATTTGGTGATAAGGAAATGCAATTTTAGTAAGGGATTTGCAATACCTTTGGTCATACAGGGTGTAATTTAGTAAAAGCTGGTCTAGACTGTCTAGTCACTCACAGCAGCGAATCAGCATGTAGAATTTACTTGTTAGCTGTATAAAAACAAATATCTGATTACTCGTTATGGGTGACTACATCCAGACAAACTTTACACCTATTACAGTACCCTGTTTGTATATAAAAACTAAATATCTGCCCATTTACCTCATATTGCCCAGTCTCTCACTGGGTATCATATATAGTGAATAAAGTACCCCCTCTTATAAAATATAAGGATATAGTATATATAATATTAGGATATTATAAGGTCACAGAACTCAGAGGTGACAGAATATCCTCATATTTTGCAAAAGGGGGTATTTATTATAATACACAAGTTTCAGTGAGTCATGTGACAGAAATGACATCACTAAGCTCCGATTATAACTGATGACATCACTAAGTGATGTAAGGATATCATTAAAGGAAAACTATACCCCCCAAACATTGTAGGTCTCTATTAAAAGATACTGAGTAAAACAGCTCATGTGTAAAACCCTGCTTCATTTAAATGAACCATTATCATAATAATATACTTTTTTAGTATTATGTGCCATTGGGTAATCATAAATAGAAAATTGCCATTTTAAAAAATAAGGGCCGTCCCCTGAGATCGTACGATTCACTGTGCACACATATAAACCACATGTTAGGTCACATGAGCCAATTAACAGACAGAGTTCTGCCTTTTGCTTCCTCACTTCTTCCTGTTACAGTTAGTGTTGAAGTATTTCTGGTCAGGTGATCTCTGAGGCAGCACAGATAGAGTCACGAAATGGTGGTTCAAGGCAAGAGATGTAAAAGGGCAATATTTATGTAAATATATATTCCAGTTTGGTAAGATTCTTTAATATGTCATTCAATTTGATATAAACTATCTGTTGCTTAAGTATTCATTTTGGGGGTATAGTTTTCCTTTAACAGAATATTCACAGCTCTTCTGTATTATATAAATCCAAAGTAGTAGACTAATATTAAACCACAAATATTTGAAGCATGAGCCTCAGAAGAACACAATCAGCATAGATTCCCTTGCGCCTTTGAAGGCACCTGAACATTGCCCATTGTTAGTGCTGAATCGTCAGTTGCAGGTAGAATTCTATTGTTTCTACCTGTATATCTGACGATTCAGCTCTATACGTGTGTATTAAAAGAACGATATTTCTTGGAAAGATTATTTTACAAGAAAGATCGAAATTGTAACGTCTATGGCCACTTTTATTAATATTCATAGGGGTGTGGCCCCTAAAAATCTGATTACACCACTGTTCTTAACAATGAAAAAAGGAATGGAAATCCAAACCAGAGATAACTAAAAATAACATTTTATTTATAATGGTGTAGAGATTATTGTATGCACAATTCCATGTGTGTACATGCTATACAAATGACTTTAGTGTCCACCTTTGAATAAAAATCACTTTGATTTTACTCTTTTGTGCCATAATGGATTTTTACCCATAATTCACTGTGGGGAACATGAAAATTCCACAAAAAATTACAGATGCCATGGACTCTCGTTCAAAGAGTTGATAGTTCTAAGGCAAAATAAAATGTTATATTTACACATTATATTTTCAGATTCTATTCTACTGCCCTTCAGCAGATAGCTGTGCTTCTGATGAAGCTCCAGTAGCTCCCATCTTCTTTTCTGCGGATTCACTGCACATGCTCTGTGCTACTGTTAGTTACCTGAGCTTACGGACCAACTCACAATATACTGTGTATATAAAATATAAAAGGCTGATTAGTAATTGATTCAGATTCACATTACATGGCAGGTCAGAAGCCAGTGCAATTTAGAATGATCCCTGTAGCATTGGTTTGTGAACTTCATTTTCTGCTTAATTTACTAGTACTAAAACTCCTGAGCGCCTCAACAGCTTCCCAGAGCACACATTGAAGACCTTCTATGGATTCTCAGGATGCACCGAAATCCAGGATTCAGTTCGAGTTTCGGCCAGGATTCGGACGAATCCTTGTGCCTGACTGAACCGAATTCGAATCCTTATTAGCAAATTAGGGTCGGAAGGGAAATCACGTAACTTTTGTCACAAAACAAGGAAGCAAAAAATGTTTTTTCCACTTTTACCTTCCTGTCACTAATTTGCATATGCAAATTAGGATTCCGTTCGGTATTCATGAAGGACTCAGAGATTCAGTGCATCCCATTGGACTCTCATAATTTTTATCACTGAATTACAATGTGTGCATTGCAAATACTTCTACCATTTAATATGTTATTCTTAATAATAATGTTTTTCTAATAGAACTGTCACCAAACTTAATAAATACGTTCTATAAAAAATTTATTTTTGAACCAATTAGTGTATTTTTTTTTAATTTCTAATATTGAAGTGTAGGCAGCCATCTCGGGTCATTGTGCCTGATCCTGTGCTTTCAGAGTAAGCCAGCAATAAACTGCTTTCAGATAAGCTATTGTTTCTCCTGCTCAGTGTAACTAATGGAGTCATGATAGGGCTTGGGTGTTTAAAGGGGAACTCCACGAACACATAACTTAAGCTTTTTGAAAAGTAAACACAATTTCAAGCAACTTTGCAATATACATCAATTAAAAAAATAAGCCTAGCCACCTGCTCTCCTTCTGATCTCTCTGACTACTTTGCTGAGCTGACTGACTACAGTTACATTGTATCAGCAGCCATCTGTCCTCAGCCTGCATCCTCCAAACCCCACAATTCCCTGCAGACGTGATTTCAATAAGCAACGGAACGTCATAGTGAAATGCATTGTGGGTTATGTAGTTCCTGCATGCTGTCTGTAAGCTGTGGAGAAGTTGTCACAATTTGTAACATCAATGTTTTAGTCCCTCCTTCACTGCCAGGATTTCAAATGATGCAGAAAGAGAAGAGTTGTTAAACAGCTGGATTTCAGTATAGAAAATGGCATTTGTTCATACTATTTGAAGAAACAGGTAACTGTGATGGGTATATTTGGGGGTTGCTGTGTTATGTGGGAATCTTTATCAAATTTTGGTTTGGAACCCGGAGTTCCCCTTTAATGAATGATGTTCTCATATCTGCCATTAGGTGGGGCATTGAAGCATTTTTAGATGTCAGGTAGCTGTTATCTTGCTACCTTCCTGTTGTCCCCCTGCTGGGCGAAGAGAGGGTGTGATATCACTCTAACTTGTAGTGCAGCAGTAAGGCCAAGGGTACAAGTAGCATTGGCTTCACTGCTTTAAGGACAGATTCGGGGAGATTAGTCCCCCGCAACAAACCAGCTCTTTTTCGTTATGACTAATCACCCCGAACTGCCTTGCCGCCGGCTAGAATGAAAGATAAACTCAAAAGCAGGCCTTTTCAGGCCGATCTTCACTCTTCACAGTTTGCTCTTGAAAAACAGATTTTAATGCAGGATTCTGCTGGTGCCCTATTAACTGATGCATTTTCTGTGACAGAATCACTTTGATCATTACTGTTATAGAGATTCTCAAACTTTGAGCAATCATAGTAAGTATTTAAAATACATGTCTATCAATATTTGTTAATATTTAAATTAAGTTTTAGTATGATGCAGATGGTGACAGTCTGAGACAAATTGCAATTGGTTTTCATGTTTTATTACTTGTGGTTTTTGTGTTACTTAGCTTTTAATTCAGCAGCTTTCCAGTTTGCAGTTTCAGCAAGTGTCCAAATTACCTTAGCAACCATACACTGATTTGAGTAAGAGACTGGAATATGACTAGGAGAAGACTTGAATAGAAAGAGGAGTTATAAAAAGTGGCAATACATTTATAAATTTGTTCAATAAATGTGTAGCCTTACAGAACATTTGCCAGAAGAAGCAGGCAAAATTATTAAAAAACTATAAAAAAAAAAATTGAAGACCAATTTCATAAGTTGCTTAAAACTGGTCATTCTATAACATACTAAACGTTAACTATAAGGAGAAATATCCCTTCAAGGTTTAGTTTCCATTTACAGGAATGTCTCCACTATACCCACAACCTCTTATCCAGTCCGGTAAATGATCTTGCGCTTTGCCATTTACAGACAGCCCTGCCCCACTCTCACGGGACAAGACCAATGTCGGCACAGTATGGTACGCTTTCATTTGTTGTCCGCCCACTTAATGCATGTCTCCGCCTATTCCTTACGTGTCCCCGCCTTAGTCTGCGTGTGACCCTTGGCGGGCGGTGTTGGTGCGTTCTGTGTTGTCGCTAACTCCTGTCAAGTGAGTGTGGTTCCGGTGTGAGACTTTCAGGTGCTGCCTGATTCCACTGGTGCCATGGCTCATGCACAGCAAGGAGGTCTGCCTGCCGTTCAGGCCGGGCTGAGAGAGGCCCTGCTTGACACTCTGAATGGCATCCTTTCTCCCGGACACGAGGTGCGATCGGCTGCCGAGGAGCAGTTGAAAGTGCTGGAAGTGACAGAGGGTGAGTGGGACGGTGCTATGAATGAGGGCTCTGGTGAGTAGCTTGTGGCTAGTTCCAGAAGGGAACACGTTACACTTATTTAATGAGAGGCTTATGGGAGATGCGGCTCATCTTTAGGGATGCAGACCACGTGTTCTGGATGATTTTATTTTACAGCAGCCCTCTGTTACCTGGAAAGTTTTCAGGCTCTTTTGAGATATCATGTTAAAAATCGTATCCCCCAATTCCAGCTTCAAAAGGTACATTTGGAAGTATAGTTCTTTTATAAAACTCTTTTCTCTCTGGATGTACCCCACCCCCTCATCCACTTTCTCATCGCCCACTGTTTCCTCCCTCTATAACAGAGTTTGGAGTGCATTTGGCAGAGCTGACGGTTGATCCAAGGGGTGCTCTTGCTATCAGACAGGTAAGGCTTGATCATATGTTCAGAGAAAAGCATTTAATACAGGCTTGCCTGACCTGAGTTTTGTTGTGTTCACATTTCTTTTATTTATTTGGAAGGTATTTTGCTATGTATATTTAAATTACTCTGCAAATTGTTGTCGTCAGACCCCAAAAGGAAAATGGAATGTACAACAAATACATTGTTAATCACCTCCCAGTGACCTTACTCCCATGGCTTCCTACCCTTGACCAGTCCTCTTCAATAAAAATAAATGCAGAGGCCTGGGATACCTTTCCCTCTAAAGCAGGGATCCCCAACCTTTTGAACCTGTGAGCAACATTCAAAAGTAAAAGGAGTTGGGGAGCAACACTAGCATAAAAAATGATCTTGGGGTGCCAAATAAGTACTGTGATTGGCCATTTGGTAGCCCTTATGTGTATTGTCAATATACATTGAGGCTCTGTTTGGCAGTACACCTGGTTTTATACAGCACAACTTGCCTCCAAGCCTGGAATTCAAAAATAAATACCTGCTTTGAGGCCACTGCGAGAAACATCCAAGTGGTTGGAGAGCAACATGTTGCTCATGAGCTACTGGTTAGGGATCAGTGCTCTAAAGAAACGTGTTCCAGTGTCCCAGGCACTCCCTGTCCACTCTATGGTCAAGTGCATGTGTGGTATAGAATTTTGTCACCAAGTTCTGAACTTGACTTACACCCAGTTTCAATAGTTGCAAGGGTTGCCTGGGGCACCGTAACAATATGGTGGCATGATGATCAGAGGAAAAGTACTCCAGGCTGATGCATTTGCTGTACAGTGCTTTGTCCTCAATGAGAGCTTTACTGATAAAAATATACATGCATACAAGGTTGCTTTTTGTGTTTGTCCTTTTTTTTTTTTTTAAGATTTAATATTAATCTTTCCTTTGTTTTCCTACTTTTGGTGTTTAACCCTTTACTATCCATACATTTTTTTAAATGTTAAATTGCTAATGTCGCTTCAGGAAAAGCATGTTGTTAGTCAGTGTCAGTTTTTTTACCCACAGCATAAACCCTGAAACATAATTGTGTTGTCTGTAGGCTTGACATTTTGTTTGTTCATAGCAAGTATGTTGTTGGCAGGAAAAGGGTTAAAACAAGCAGCTCACTAAGACCATTTGCTGCAGCAGTTGATACATTTGTCAGCCTTATCCAGGAGGGTTTGCAACAAAAGTATCTGACTTAAAGGGGAACTCCGGCTTCCAAACCAAAATTTGACAAAGACGCCCAAATAACACAGAAACCCCTAATATACCCATCACAGTTACCTGTTTATTGAAAAAGTATGAATAAATGCAATGAAATGCTGAAATCCAGCTGCTTAACAGTTCTCTTTCTATCATTTGAAATCCTGGCAGGGAAGGAGGGCCTAAACACTGATGTTACAAATTGTAACAACTTCTCCACAGCTTACAGACAGTATGCAAGAACTACATAACCCACAATGCATTGCACTATGATGTTCCATTTCTTATTGAAATCACATGTGCAGGGAATTGTGGGGTTTGAAGGATACAGGTTAAGGACAGATGGCTGCTGTAGTCAGACAAATCAGCAGGGGGCTAAGCTTACGGAACTTTTCCAAACCATTAAAAATCATGTAAAGTATGCATATTTGGGGGGGGCGTGGCTGGCCAGGCAGCGGCGTGGACGCGTTTTGGGGAGCTCCTCGACTCTAGACAGAGTTCTTCTGGTTCCCTCTTGCCCCACTCTAGATAGACTGTCACGGGGGTTGCTTGGGCGGCAGGGAGGCAGACCGCTGACGGATTTCGGCAGAACCCGGTCTATTATCACCGACCGGACCTGGAACGCAGTGCGGCCTAGCTGCGCGACGGAACGGCCTAAAGTGAGTGTGGTTCCCCGCACACGGCCGACCTGAAGCAAGCTCCTCACTGGAGTTAATCCTGGAGCCTAGTGTCAGCAGGCTTTGAGCTGTATCCAAGGGTGAGCGACTTTGGAGCCCTAGGGCTCTTCACGTGACACATTGTCTGCACATACTACTCCCCAGCACTAGCACTTCCAGAGCACTAGCTACAAACAACGTCCAGCTCAGCTACTGCATCACCTTATACAAGTGTTTGCCAGGTACTTCTGCAATCGATAGATCCCGTTCTCAACCCCCAGTAGCAGTACCTTTGATTTATTACCTGGAGCCTGTACCTCCTATACTTGACTGCATGTACCATCAGATCAGCAGTTAAGGTGGTCTCTGGACTGTTAGGAGTTGCGCAGACAACTAACAGCAAGAACACTGTTACGCTCCTTGTAACAGGCGACTGCTACATTGCACTCACGATTTCCTTTGCTGACCCAAGCAGATTATGGAGCACTGCTTGGTGTGCAGACCACAACACTGAATTTGGTAACATGATAATTTGATCTTCACCTCTAGTAGCGACCCATGCACCATCAGACATCCTTTCTGTGATCCTTCCTCTGACTTAGCCTTGCTGAAGTCTCGTACAACTGCTGCGGAGCACCTTATTGTGTACAGTGTACTATAAAAATGGGAAAGCACTCTCAAAAACAAAAATTTGATACAGCTGCGAAGCTGGAACGCTTTGCAAGAACAGCGTCTCCAGGTCCTCCACAGGGATCAGACAGCATCTCACCTCCATCATCACCAGCTTCTCCCCCTATGGACCAAGAGGCGAGAGAACCTACCACATCAGAGCTGCTGGCTGCAATCATGGAAAGCCGAACAGCAACAACGACACAATTAGAAGACATAAAGGTTGATCTCTCACATTTAAGGCATGACCTCCAGAATATTAGAGAACGCACTACTGAACTGGAGACGAGTCTCCACTCTGGAAGACACAGTTACCCCTCTTCCAAATGACATCTCGGGGATCAAGCAGCAACTAAAGGCAGCGCTCGACAAAACAGATGACTTAGAGAACCGCCTGCGCAGGAATAATGTGCGCATTATAGGACTGCCGGAGAAGTCTGAGGGCCAACACCCGGAACTATTTGTCGAAAACTGGCTTAAGGAACTACTGGGTGAAGGAACTTTTTCCAGCATGTTTGTGGTCGAACGGGCGCATAGAGTACCGACCAGACCTTTGCCACTGGGAGCTCCGCCTCGACCATTTCTTCTCCGTATGTTAAATTACAGGGACCGAGATGCAGCGTTGCGGGCAGCCAGACTAAAAGGACCTCTCTCCTTTAATGGAACCGCTGTGTCGCTATACCCGGACTACTCCCCGGTTATACAAAAACAAAGATCCACTTATATTGCAGTGAAAAAGAGGCTCAGAGATGCCAAGATTCCATACAGTATGATCTATCCGGCAAAGTTACGGGTGCAGGATGGGGACCGAGTCCAAATCTTCAACTCCTCTGCAGAAGCCGATGAATGGCTCACCCGGGAACCAACCCAGGAGATCACCACCACGCAACTAAGAGGAAGGGGATTTTTACAGTCCGGAATCTTTGCATTTATTAAGTCCTATCCTTGTGACCTGAGCTCACTACAGTGTTGTAATGTTGGTGGATTGCCACTTTAACGATCCCTGCCAGTCAGTCATATTATTCTCCATACTCGCTTTGGTGGCTCATTCGAGGTGGCTGATAACGGACCAGCGAGGAGCTGTCTCTTAACTAATCACTTTAGTAATAGGCTACAGCTCTCACCCAAGAACTACAGCCATGGTAAGGC
Organism: Xenopus laevis; assembly: GCF_017654675.1. NCBI lineage: Eukaryota > Metazoa > Chordata > Amphibia > Anura > Pipidae > Xenopus > Xenopus laevis. The sequence continues at coordinate 64,680,188 of NC_054373.1, forward strand.
TCATCCCATATTTAACTTTAGTAGTACCTAAGGACACTGACGAACCCCCCCTTACTGCCATATAACCATGATAATTTGGGCTGGAACTATTGCACGGCTCCTGGGTAAGGGACTGCTCATTTCTTAAGTTTATGTCTGGACTTAGCACTCGTCACAAACTATACCGGTCTACAATATGGGTGCATGGGAAACCACAGTTTACAGTAATCCATTCACATTTTTTGGATAGTTTTCTTGATTGTATTTCTTGTTGCCTTTTTCTTTTGTTGTATGCTACAATTGTGTAACAAGGTTATATGCCGACAAGGAGTGCTGCTTAGGCCGCCACAGTAACACTCCCCATGTCAGGTAACAGTTATGGGTACAGGCTCACCCAGGTTTGGGGGGTGGGCAGGGGGGTTAGGGTGGGGTTTTTATTTCAGTTATTATACTGGTACTTGCTTTATCGTACTTCACTGAATTGTCTAGACTACTGGGGTGACTCCCTTGGAGTCACATATTATGAATCTGCTGTGGTTGTCCTACTAATATACAATGTAATCACCAATGGGGATAGTTAAATTATTGTCCTGGAATGTTAGGGGACTTAACTCCAAGTTTAAGAGGGCTCTAATTCTCAACCATGTCCATAAATTTAAACCTGATATTGTACTGCTTCAGGAGACCCACTTAACGGGACAGAAGCTATTAGCCTTAAAGAAATTCTGGGTTGGTCATGTATATCATGCACCGTTCTCATGCTACTCCAGAGGGGTGTCTGTTTTGGTTAAGAAATCATTGATATTTGAATTGATACAGGTCCATATTGACTTTTATGGCCGCTATGTAATACTGCATTGCCTCATCAATAATCAAGCAATAATTTGTCAATGTCTATATCCCACCTCCATTCTCTATAGAAGTTTTACACGCCATATTTCAAAAGATAGCTGCACTCCCCCCTGATCCATTGTGCATGATGGGGGACTTTAACGCCACTACCAATCCTACAATGGATAGAACCTCATCAGTAGATCCAGCAGCCCCTCAGCTTGTTAGATGGATGGAGGCGGTAGGCCTTTCTGACATGTGGAGAGAGAGGCACCCCCAGGAGAAACAATTCTCTTGCTATTCTTCCGGTCATGCCACACTGTCCAGAATTGACCTAGCATTAGGCTCGGCTGACCTGGCTCATTTGGTTCAAAATATTTCCTATCTCCCCAGGACGCACTCTGATCACTCCCCAATGTGGGTGGAACTTCAGTTTGGTTTACCCCCTGGCCGGAGGCTCTGGCGCCTCTCTCCGTTATGGCTTACAGACCAAGCAGTAGCAGAAGCCTGTGTGAAGGAATTTGGGAATTACTGGGAAATTAATCAAAATACAGCCTCACCATTAGTAGTTTGGGATGCAGCCAAGGCAGTGTCTAGGGGTACATTAATTGCTACTATCCATACAACAAGGGAGGCAAAAAAGGCAGCTATCAAAGCAGCAGAAAGAACACTACAGGAGGTAGAACAACTTTATGGTCATACCAAATCCAAAGAAAATCATATTACCCTCTCCAGGGCCCAAAGAGAATTAGATCTCCTGGTATCAGATAACACAAGGAAAAAATTGTTATATTCTAGGCAACGGGGGTTTGACCTTGGGGACAAAAACAGTAAAACTCTGGCATATATGGCAAAACTAACTGACCAGATTACAGTTATACCTGGGATTAGGAACCATAGGGGGGACCTAGTTACGGAACCGTTGGCTATGGCCAACATGTTTGCGGAATACTTTAAACAGATTTATTCTCCCCAACCCAGTAACCAAGACATAAATGTTGAACAGTTCTGGGAGGGCATCGATCTACCGAAACTCTCAGCAGATGAAAGGCAATTTCTTGATAACCCACTAACAAAGACAGATATTGCCTCGGCGATCTCAGATCTTCCAGCGAATAAAACCCTGGGCCCAGATGGCCTACCGGCTGCCTGGTAAAGACTACTTCACAACCAAATATCCCCCCGACTATTAGATACACTCACCCATGCAACTCAGAAAGGGGAACTTCCCTCCTCGTGTTACGGGGCAATAATAGCTCTGATACTTAAGGAGGGAAAGGACCCATATTCCTGCGAATCGTACCGGCCAATATCGTTGATCAATACAGACGCCAAAATACTGGCAAAAATACTGGCTAACAGACAAGTAAAAGTCATTACCTCTCTTATACATTCTGACCAGACAGGCTTTATGCCCAATAAAACAACTTCCATTAACCTGAGACGCCTGCACACACACATTCAACTGGCTAGGCAGTATCAAAGCTCTGGGGTAGTGGCATCATTGGATATAACCAAAGCTTTTGATTCAGTCAACTGGTCCTATCTGTGGCAGATCCTAGAGAAATTTGGTTGTGGTCCCAACTTCATTGCCTGGATCAAACTTCTGTATAAGGAACCTACTGCTCAAGTCCGGGTTAATAATACTCTATCTGTAGCCTTTGCACTGGGGAAGGGGACCAGACAGGGCTGCCCTTTATCACCCCTCCTATTTGCTTTGGCAATCGAGCCACTGGCAGCAAAGTTCAGACAGACACCATTAGTCAAAGGAATCACACTGGACAATATTGAAGAGAAGGTAGCATTGTATGCGGATGATGTTCTACTTTTCTTAGAAGATGCAGGTCCATCACTCCGTGCCGCATTAGATATACTGGAGAAATTCGGAAGGCATAGCGGCCTTATGATCAATAAAACTAAATCGGTATTATTTCCTTTAGGTATTACGAACCTAGCGGAAAGGGCCCTCACTCTTACTCCGGTGACCAAATTTCGCTATCTTGGCATAATAATTGGTACAGACCCAACAACATTTGTAGCTGAGAATCTAGACCCAATCCTTGTAAAGTTTAAAAACGCAACCTCACATTGGGTTAAACTCCCTCTGACATTATGGGGTAGAGTCAACCTCTTTAAAATGCTTTATCTCCCGAAGTTTCTTTATCCGCTCTGGAATGCACTGGTTTACATAAACATCCCATTCTTCAAGAAAGTAAACAGTGAGTTGCTTTCATTTGTCTGGGCCAACAAAGCACCTAGACTGTCTTGGCTCACTCTTACTGCATCTAGGGATAAGGGGGGGGCTTGCCCTCCCTCATCTGCAAAATTATTATTATGCTTCCCAGCTATCTTATACATAATTGGTTTAACCCAGAAGATAGCAACTCATTAACGAATCTACATGCCACAATCATGGGTTCTCTGGAAGCTATACGTAATGCCCCGTATAGAAGGGGGGGGGGACTTTCCTTCATTGCCAGGGGTAATCACCACTCCCATCATAGTGTGGGCAAAAATGCAGCCTAAAGGTGATACTTCCTACCCTAAATTATCAGGGAAAACACCTCTGTGGAGAAATTAGAATCTGCCACACTTGATACAACTTGCGGATTTTCATTATTGGCCGCTTCTAGGGATCAGACACTTGGAAGACCTCTTAGTGGACGGATCCTTCCCCTCCCTGGAACAGCTAAAAACCAAACTTAACCGGCAAAACATACAACTGTTTTGATACTTTCAATTGAGACATGCATTCTATGCCCAATTCCAATCATACCAGCTTTTACCAACGCAGCAGGCGTGGGAGGCCAGACTTTGGGATCCAGCCCCAGCTAAATTACTATCACAATTATATAGTATAATCCAGACCTCAGTCTGTACCATTTGAAAAAGCCCAAAGGAAATGGTTGATAACCCTTCCCTCACTTGATGAGGAGCATTGGGAGGAGGCTATAGATAACTTATATGTCTTTCTAATCTCCTTAAGGGATAAAATGATCCAATTTAAGATGATTCACCAAATATACATCACACCCCAGAGGCTCAAGGTTATGGGTAGACTAGAAGGAGCTAAATGTGCAAAATGTGGTACTGAAGAGGCGGGTTTTCTACTCTTAATCTGGAACTGTCCCAAGGTAATATCATATTGGAGGAAGTCACTCGATATAGTAATGAATATTTGTCTCTCCCTGGAATTTGTACACCTGAAGTCTGTTTATTAGGCATAATAGATGAAGTGGTGCCCTTACAAAGAACAAGAACATTATTACGCTCTATAGTGTTTTATGCCAAAAAACTAGTCATTATGAAATGGATGAGTCCTAATGCTCCCACACTCCAGCAGTGGATTGATCTAATAAATGCCACCCTTCCCCTAATCAAGATGACCTACAATGCCCGGGGAGCTCCTGACAAGTTTGGGAAAATATGGACCCCATGGCTGGATGTTAACCCCCCAGTATTGTTATCAGATAGCTAAACTCTAACTGAAAGTTGTAATATAACGGGTTTGCTTGAGACCCTGGGCATCTTGATGTGACGCGACAATCACTGATTTTATGCAAACGTTTGTACCCAGCTTATTCTGCAAATGTCAAGTACGATTGTGTATATATAATTTCTTGTTAATTTTATTGCTTTTCTTCCTTTTTTTTTTTTTTTTGTTTAAAATGCAAAATAAAAACCTTTAAAAAAAAAAAGTATGCATATTTTTTTAATTGATGTATATTGCAAAGTTGCTTGAAATTATGTTTACTTTTCAAAAAGCTTAAGTTATGTTTGTGTGGGGTACCCATCACCGAAAATTGCTTCCCCCCCTCCCTCCAAAAGAGCCTGCACTCTGGATGCTGTATTTAACGTATAATAGTATTTTTCTACAACAAGCCTCCTGTCAAGCGCTCAGGCCTCAAGGGCAAGCCTCCTATCGAGCACTGATAGTATGTGCTGATTGATCTATGCTACACATAGTTACATAGTAGTTACATAGTTAAATTGGGTTGAAAAAGGATAAAGTCCATCAAGTTCAACCCCTCCAAATGAAAACCTAGCATCCATACACACACCTCCATACTTTCACATTAATTATATATACCCATACCTATACTAACTATAGAGTTAATATCACAATAGCCTTTGATATGTTGTCTGTCCAAAAAATCATCCAAGCCATTCTTAAAGGCATTAACTGAATCAGCCATCACAACATCACCCGGTAGTGCATTCCACAACCTCACTGTCCTGACTGAAGAACCACCTATGTTGCTTCAAATTAAATTTCTTTTCTTCTAGTCTAAAGGGATGGCCTCTGGTACGTTCATCCTCTTTATGGGTAAAAAGGTCCCCTGCTATTTGTCTATAATGTCCTCTATTTTACTTGTAAATTGTAATCATGTCCCCTCACAAGTGCCTTTTTTCCAGAGAAAACAACCCCAACCTTGACAGTCTACCCTCATAATTTGTCTTCCATCCCTCTAACCAGTTTAGTTGCACATCTCTGCACTCTCCAGCTCATTTATATCCCTCTTAAGGACTGGAGTCCAAAACTGCACTGCATACTCCAGATATGGCCTCACCAGGGACCAATAAAGAGGCATAATTATGTTTTCATCCCTTAAATTAATGCCCTTTTTTATGCAAGACCGAACTTTATTTGCTTTAGTAGCCACAGAATGACATTGCCCAGAATTAGACAACATGTTATCTACAAAACCCCTAGATCCTTCTTATTTAAGGAAACTCCCAACACACTGCCATTTAGTGTATAACTTGCTTTTATATTATTTTTGCCAAAGTGCATAACCTTGCATTTATCAACATTGAACCTCATTTTCCAATTTGCTGCCCAGTTGCCCAACTTTGACAAATCACTCTGCAAAGTGGCAGCATCCTGCATGGAACCTATAGTCCTGCACAATATTGTATCATCTGCAAAAATAGAAACGGTACTTTCAATGCCCACCTCCAGGTCATAAATAAACAAGTTGAAAAGCAAGGGACCTAGTACAGAGCCCTGCGGTACTCCACTAACAACACTAGTCCAATTAGAACATGTTCCATTTACCACCACACAACATCCACTGCCATCCCAGAATCGAGGTCCCTGCTTACCGTCTCATAAAAAGAAATGAAGTTAGTCTGGCAAGATCTATTACGCATAAAACCATGCTGGTCGCTCACCTCTCCCTCGCCTTGTCTCTGTTATGGCACATGTACACGGGGGGTGAGTGGTAGCCGGTCGGGTTGCCTAGGGCACCAAGTCGGCTTGGCCCAGCCTTGGTAGTAATAGATGCCCTTTAAGAAAAATATTCAATAATGTATCAAAATTTAAGAAAGTTGGCAACCCTCCCCCTTCCTAATGAGCTGCTTCTGGGAAACATGAGCGGGTGAAACATGAATGGTTAAAAAAAAAAAAAAAAAAGCGAAGTCTATGGGTAGGCACACCATGCTCTTCTCTGAGGAACAATGGTACAAAGATGCAATCTCTGCCCCTTGTAAAAGAATAAATAAATTGTTCCAAGAATCTGTCCTGCCTTTATCCAAGTTTTTGGGAGATCAGGAGGTGAGCATCACTGAAAAAGTATAACACTTAGATTTGTATGGCAGGTAATACAGTTTTGCATGAAGTTTAGCTTTGGTTCTGTCTGTATGCAACTATCTTCAGCCAAAGCAACCCAAAATGTTTACAGTTCTGTGACTTTAATGGCAGTGGCCGATGGGGAGATTTGTCGCCAGCGATTATTTATGCACCACTGCGAGTGACAAATCTCCCAAAAATGCATCTCCACTGGAAATAACCAAACATATCAAAGAGCCTCTGGAGGAAACTTTGGTAGACTTAGCAATATGTTGGTTTTACCGCCACCGATTTATTTCCAAGTCGCGCATAAATAATCACGGATGCTAAATCTCCCCAGACGGCCACTGCCCTTAAGCCCTGCACAACTTAATGGCACTGGTGGCACTTTATTTTATTTTTCACATATCTTCATATGCACATTCCGGGTCTAGTTTTGGCCAAATCTTTGGATATGGTGCATGCCTTTTTGAATTGCAGAAATTGCCTCTTATTTTTTTTTTTCCATATTTAGCTTAAAATGTTTACAGTACACCACATTTATTTTTCCTTATGGCATGCAGGGAGATTTGTTGCCCACATTTAAATTTTTTCTACTGCTGGTGACAAATCTCCCCAAAATGCTTTCCCACCAGAAATACAGTATCCTCTCTATCCTTCGTATCCTTCGTGGTAATCCTTCCTTTATTTTATTGATTTGTATCAGTTGTGTTCAGAAACTTTAATACTAGACACATTATACATAACTGTGAATCTAATTATAACTGGTCCATAATCTTTGTAGCTTCTCAGTGTAGCCCATGAACTGACCATTTAATAAAATGGAGTCTTAATCATATATTTCCTTTGTTATTGCAGTTGGCGTCAGTAATTCTTAAGCAGTATGTAGAGAATCATTGGTATTCTCTTTCTGAGAAGTTCAGATTGCCAGAAACAACAGAACGGGTTGGTGATCTCTCAAAAGTTTAATATAACAGCACTGTCTAAGACATGTCTATTGTATTAATTTTTATTTATTTTTATTCACAGGCCAAAACTGCAATTCGCCAGCTACTCCCTACAGGGCTGCGAGAGTCTATCAGTAAGGTGCGCTCTAGTGTTGCTTATGCTGTGTCTGCCATTGCACACTGGGACTGGCCTGAGGCATGGCCTCAGTTGTTCAACTTGCTTATGGAGATGCTGGTGAGCGGGGAAGTCAATGCAGTGCATGGAGCAATGAGAGTGTTGACAGGTACGTAAGAAGCCTTTTGGTTTAAGGACCCTTTTTAAGTTGGCAGAATCTGGCTGATATTTAGCACTCAGAATAGCGAACTTGCACCTATATCAGTTGTACAAAAAAGTGTGTTTGCTCCCTACCTTTAAGCATCCAGCCCCTGAGAGGGGATTTCTTATTTCTATACAGTGTGTTCAGCTGTCCTCAGGTATAAATGCATATACTGGTATGGAATCCATTATCCGGAAAGTACTGAAATAACAGGAAGCCCCCCCATAGAGTTCATTTTATATTATATATTTTTTTATAATTTATTTTTCTGCTGTGGTAATAAGAAAATACGATGTGCTTTATTATTATTTATACAGTGCTATTGTCTCTTTCAGTGCATGGATACAAATACAAGACATAACATTTTATATATACAGACAAACAACACCTTAACGCCCTCCCCCCTACTGATTCCTAACAATATTCAAAATTAACTGTGCATCTATTTTGGTGTTAAATCTTCTTGATGGTAGCTAAACTGCATAAATCCATATTAGTGGCAAAATAATGCCTTTTTGCATTTTTTTTGTTTGTTTTTTAGTAGTTTTAAGGAATGGGGATCCAAATTATGGAAACCCCCCTTATCTTAAGCATTCTTCATTATTTATACTATTACATAGTAAGACTAAGTAAGTAAGGTTGAAAAAAGACACATGTCCATCGAGTTCAACCTTTTTTTTTTTTTTTTTTTGTTTATTAACTACCTATCTGCCAGTTGATCCAGAGGAAGGCAAAAAACCCATCTGAAGCCTCTCCAATTTGCCTTAGAGGGGGAAAAATTCCTTCCTGACTCCAAAATGGCAATCGGACTAGTCCCTGGATCAACTTGGACTATGAGCTATTTCCCATAACCCTGTATTCCCTTACTTGCTAAAAAGCCATCCAACCCCTTCTTAAAGCTATCTAATGTATCAGCCTGTACAACTGATTCAGGGAGAGAATTCCACATCTTCACAGCTCTCACTGTAAAAAACCCCTTCCGAATATTTAGGCGGAACCTCTTTTATTCTAATCGGAATGGTTGACCTCGTGTCAGCTGGAAAGACCTACTGGTAAATAAAGCATTAGAGAGATTGTTATATGATCCCCTTATATATTTATACATAGTCATCATATCACCCCTTAAGCGCCTCTTCTCCAGCGTGAACATCTCCAATTTGGCCAGTCTTTCCTCATAGCTAAGATTTTCAATACCTTTTACCAGCTTAGTTGCCCTTCTCTGTACCCTCTCTAATACAATAATGTCCTGTTTGAGTGATGGAGACCAAAACTGTACGGCATATTCTAGATGGGGCCTTACAAGTGCTCTATACAGTGGAAGAATGACCCCCTCCTCCCGTGACTCTATGCCCCTTTTAATACAGCTCAAGACCTTATTTGCCCTTGATGCTGCTGACTGGCATTGCTTGCTACAGCCAAGTTTATCATCTACAAGGACTCCAAGGTCGTTTTCCATAATGGATTTGCCTAGTGCAGTCCCATTAAGGGTATAAGTGGCTTGGATATTTTTACATCCCAGGTGCATGACTTTACATTTATCAACATTGAATCTCATTTGCCACTTAGCTGCCCAGATTGCCAGTTTGTCAAGATCCTGTTGCAAGGATGCCACATCCTGGATGGAATTAATTGGGCTGGATAATTTTGTGTCATCTGCAAACACTGATACATTACTTACAACACCCTCCCCTAAGTCATTAATGAACAAGTTAAATAAAAGTGGACCCAATACTGAGCCCTGGGGGACCCCACTAAGAACCTTACTCCAAGTAGAGAATGTCCCATTAACAACCACCCTCTGTACCCGATCCTGTAGCCAGTTTCCTATCCACGTGCAAACGACTTCATTAAGCCCAACAGACCTTAGTTTAGAAAGCAGTCGTTTGTGGGGCACAGTATCAAACGCTTTGGCAAAATCCAAATAGATCACATCTACTGCCCCCCCACTATCCAGAATCTTACTTACCACATCATAAAATGCAATCAAATTCCTCTGACATGACCTATCCTTCATAAAGCCATGCTGATTGTTGCTCATAATGCCATTCATTAGGACAAAATTTTGAATGTGATCCCTTAACAAGCCTTCAAATAATTTGCCCACCACAGATGTCAAGCTTACTGGCCTATAATTGCCAGGCTGAGATCGTAATCCCTTTTTAAATATTGGAATAACATCAGCTTTTCTCCAATCCATAGGCACCATACCAGATGACAGTGAATCTGAGAAAATCAGAAATAAGGGCTGGTCTAAAACTGAACTAAGCTCTCTTAGAACCCGGGGGTGTATGCCATCAGGCCCTGGAGCCTTGTTTACATTAATTTGTATTAAAGCTTTTTGAATCATATCCTGAGTCAGCCACTGACTAGATTGAGCTGAACCATTCGTGCAGTTATTAAGTGAGCCTGTGAACCCAGACTCCTCTATTGTATTATTCTGTATATGATCGATATATTTATTTACATTAAATCTTATGACTTTTGTTACTTTTGAAATTTTATTTAATACTCCCAATTTTTTCTTTCTGTTCTTATATTGTGCCTATTAATATTTGCTGTGAACAACATTGTCGTTACCAGCTATCTTTAATTTTAAATATATTCTACAACAGGCAGATTTATTTTGTTCAATGTGCTCGCCAAGTATAAAAGGGGCTGTTCACCTTCAATACATTTTTCAGTTATAGATCACCAGAAAGAACTTTTTTTTCCCTCACGTCCCTTGGCAGCACTTACGGTACTTCAGAGAGACCTCCTCCCATCGGTAGTAAAAATGTCGCCCCTTACTAGTAGTCAGTGTTTTTTCCTACAGGTTAGGATCCCCATGTGAATCACTGTAAGTGAGAACAAAAATCTGGCTGGTGCTTTCATATTGCAATGTAGCAAGTTTGGGCACCATTCATATGATTGTGTCCCCAAAGATTATGGTGAAGCATCTAATTTCATTGTGCCGTGCAAATGTCTGAGTTCTCTGTGCATTTTAAAATGCTGGTTGTGTTTGTGCTTTTCAGTATGGCTGATACTGCACCTGAGAAAGCTGAGGCTAAAGGGAAGGTAAAGGAGAAAGTAAAAAATAAGAAATCTGCTGAATCTCCCAAAGATAAGAAAGAGGCTAGCAGAGACTCTAAGGGTGGTGGCATACATGGAGATTAGTCACCCAGCGACAAATCTTCTCTACTGCGAGCGACTAATCTCCCCGAAATGCCTCACGAGGAAACTTCAGGCGATTTCCGAAATCCGAAGCGATTCGTATGCCATCCCAACGGCAATTCGTATTCTTGCCAATGGGGGAGATTAGTCATCCGCAGTAGAGAAGATTTGTCCCTTTGATGATATTGACTCCTTGATCCTGGCTGTAAGAGAGACAATGGGTCTGAACGATGCTGCACAGCCACCTAAAAAATCCAGCAAATTATTTGTTGATATTAATATGCGAAAAACCTGATTTCCAGTGGATATAATAATAAATCTTGGACAGAAAGTTGATCTAATTGATTCTGAAGTCTGGGACAATGCTCCTAAATTAGATCCCCCAGTGGCTCAGACAATCAAAAGAACCATGCTTCCCTTGGAAGATAGTACAGGCCTCGGAGACCCAGTGGCTAGAAAAGCTGATGGAGGAAAAATTTCATAATCCAAACAGACCACATTACAGTCTCATATTACTTGAATCATCAAGGGGGCTCAAGAAGTCAAGATCTCATTCTGAGAACCAAAAAAAATCCAAGTATGCAGAAGAAAATCTAAAAAGCCTTTTGGCTCGACTTATTTCAGGAATCTCGAACTGCAGAGCAGACTTTTTAAGCCGCAGAGAACTTTTACAAGGAGAATGGAGTCTGAGCCATGAAGTGTAAGACCAAATATGCGATGGATGGGGTCTTCCTGGAATAATGGCTCAAAATACAATACAGATTTTTTTTTTTCAACTATCGAGTTGCCAATGAGAAAAAGCAGTAGATGCCTTAGCCTAGTCTTTGAACTTCAGTCAAGCTTACACTTTTCCTTCTTTTCCTCTGGTAGGCAGGGTAATCAAGAAAGTAAGACAAAGTACAGCAGAAATAATATTGATAGTTCCAGCATGGCCAAGGAGAAGTTGGAGCTAATCCAGATGTCAATCAGTTCACAGTGGCTTTTACCAGGGAGGAAGGACCCTACTCAGGTCCAATCCAATTCCCAGACCTTGCTCAACTTCAACTTACAGCATGGAGACTGAAAGGGATGCCATAAAGGTACAAGGTATTTCCTCAGCAGTGATTGATACCCTCATGGAGAGCAGAAAAACAGTCACTAATAACATCTATCGGAGAACCTGGACTTTGTTTAAAAAATGGTGTCTTCAAAGGCAACAGTCTCCAGAGTTGGCACCTATCCAGATGATTCTGGACTTTTTACACAGATTTCAAATTGCCTCTCTTGGAGCATTTAGAAACTTGGCTTTCGTGGAACAGCCCCTGGTAAAAAGACTTGTAAAAGCTATGCAAAATATTAAGCCAAGAAAGAAGGGTTTGACACCTGTCTGGAATCTTAACATTGTTCTGAAAGCTGTTCCTTTTGAAGCACATCTTTCTTTTATATTACTATTTAAAATTGTGTTCCTGGTAGCTATTTGTTCAGCAAGAAGGATTGGCGAATTGCAAGAAACCTTATTTTCAGGTTCTTCAGGACAGACTTATTCTTAAGACAGACCCTTCTTTCAGATCACAAGCTTTCATACATAATTTTATGGGCATGGGCAGAAAGTGGGGCATTTCTGTGGACCAAATTTGTAGAGCGGCGTTCTGGTCGAACTTCAAAACTTTCTCAAACTATTACAGACTCAATGTAAGCACACCCATGGAAGTAGCATTTGCAAGAGCAGTTCTTAATTCTGTGTCTAAATAACACTCCCCTTTTATATACTTATAAACCCTCTGAAGTAAGAGCTGCCAAGGCACCTTAGGGGAACAATTAATTTAATATATAAGATGAGAAGGTGAAAAATTAAACTTTAAACTTCAATATTAGAAAAATGGTCACAAATAGTACATACTGTAAATTCCTTTTCCCTCAGTCCTGAAGGCAGCACATTTATTCCTCCCTTTGATTAAAATCTTTTTTGCATTTGTTAAGGGTGTGCTTCTGCGTTTAAATCGCTTATGACTACTTGTAAGGGGTGGCCTTTATAGGGGAGGGAGAGGAGGGGTTTTAAAAAAGGAGTTCATGTTTTTCCTAGCAATGGAAAGAGGTCTCTCTGAATAAGTGCTGTCTTCGGGACTGAGGGAAAGGAATTAACGGTATGTCTTAAATAAATAATTTTTTTCATTTACTTTCTATCTATTTGTGACCATTTCTCTAATATTGATGTTTAAAATTTCATTTTTCACCTCATGCCTTTCAAGCTGATTTGTGAATGGGGTCACCGACTGTAACTGTTCTAAGTTGATACATAAAATTCTTTGGCCCTGCTGAGCAGATTTCCTGAGTTTCATTAAAGGCAGCTGTTGTAATTGATACAATAGTTGCTAAAATTCCAGAGATGCTGCTGAAATATGGATCAACTAGTGTTGCAAATTGTAACAGTTCGGAATCTGCGCATGGATTACGGAGTTGCCAGATTGAAATACCAGAGAGCCTTTATTTCTGGTGACCGGAGAACAACTGAACTGAAAAACATGTTTGGAAGGTCAAAAACCCCTTTAAATAAAAGACATAGATGAAATAGAATGAAAATAAAGTCCATTTCAACCAAAAAGGATATGATGCAACATAACCCAAAATAATAGTACCAATCAATACTCCCTACTGGCTGTCCAGTATCTTGACTGTAATCCCAATTCTTTCAGAGTTCACAAGAGAAGTGACAGACACACAAATGCCTCTGGTTGCCCCTGTTATTCTTCCAGAAATGTACAAGATATTTACCATGTCAGAGGTATGTCCGATTTGTACTTCAGCTGAGTCAAAGCAATGTTTATTACATGTACATGTACATATATATTCATGTCTGTATAAGGCTGATAACTATTGCTTTATTGGTAATCCAGGTTTATGGAATTCGAACTCGCTCTCGTGCAGTTGAGATCTTTACCACATGTGCCCATGTGATTTATACCATGGAAGAGCTTGAGAAGGTTAGTAAAGAAAACATGTACTTTATAGTGTGTCAGCTGTACTACCACAATGTTTTTTCCCCTCTTCCTCTATTAAAAACTGCCAGAGATTCATTATCATGTCTGTGCCTTTTTTTATAAGTTTGAGTCACTAGATTTTAAGTGTGCAAATCCATCTCATACACAGGCTAATAATGGCTGCTGACACTGCTTTATTACTGAGTTGTTGCCTCATTGGCCTGTATTGTATTGGACCCACGGGAAGGCCTACCAAACTGATGTCTGTTGAAATGCCTGTATTTGGCGAGGATTGTATTGGCGCATCAGTGTGGTGCTTTCCCTACAGATCTGTACAGGTATAAAGGTGTGGGACAAATCCAGGGCAGCAACTGGACTGCAAAAGTTCTTTATTGGGGAGTAGAGATACACAACATGTTTCAGGCTGCTCTCTTTGTCAAGGTGTGGATTTGTCCCACACCTTTATACCTTTACAGATTGACTTAATTGGGATATCAGACACAGAATACCCTGTGGGAAAAACCTACAAATACATTCGGTGAGCTTCACTTGCTTTCCCTACTGATCTCTTGGCCCACAGTATGATCCAATTGTTGGCCTCTGCCATATGGATGGATGAATTGGGAAAACATCAGCTTGTTTGGCAAGTGAAGTTTTAAGTGTATGCCAGCCTAATACTTTTATTAGTACATGTTACGAAATTCTATCATTTGTATTGTCTTTCAGTACAGGTACTATCATGTTAACACTTGTGTAATATGTGATATTGTACATTGCTTTTTTCTCAATACAACAAATTTTGCACAAGAAGCCTTTCTTGTGAGAGTGTACAATCTATTCTGTACATTTAGTTTTCTGCATACTTGAGACTTGTGAAGAGCAAGTGAACATCATAGTATGTCTCTCTAACTCAATAGGGTGTTGCCCATGCACTGATCTTCCCAGTTGTGCAACAGTTTACAGAAGCATTTGTACAGGCACTACAGATGCCTGATGGTCCAACTTCTGACAGTGGCTTAAAGATGGAGGTGTTAAAGGTACAGTGTTTCTGAATATTATTATTAAGCACATAGAAGCCTATACAAAGCTGGATTCTAACGTACATTTCTACAGGCGGTGACTGCTCTCGTGAAGAATTTCCCTAAACACATGGTGTCCTCAATGCAGCAGATCTTGCCTATTGTGTGGAATACTCTAACAGAGAGTGCAGCATTATATCCTTTCTGTGCTGTTTTAAAGGGCCCCATAAATTAAACTTTCCTAAAGAATTTATTTGATTCAAAGAAATATGTCAGGCATTTAGAACTTGACAACTAGAATTGTTTCTGCTATTTTTAAACATGAAGTGGTCAGTTAAGAGTGATGACACACTGTGAAATAATGACATGAAGATCACAACTCAAAATTGCTCACTTGTGTGAGTTTATCCCCCTGTCACAGGTTTATGATTATCAAAGTTGAGCGCCATCAGTCTAAAGGACCTGTTCAGTAACCTTAGATCCAGGGCATACACAAAGTATTTTTTTTTTTTTTTTTTTTTTTTTTTTTTTAAAGAAGATAATTATGGTATATTTTAACCAGACAGCCGAGCCAGTGATGCATTCATAAAAGCTAGGTTGTGGGAAATAAAAAATATACATTTCCAGTTTTTCAATTAGTCAGATGTGCAGAAAAGTTGTGAAAATCTTGGCAGGGTATTATGATAATTTTGGCTTTTTTTTCCCCATATCGAGTTTTTAAAATGGGATTTTCCTTAGCGTTTGTACCTATGTTAGGACAGAAGTAAATGACACAGAAGATATTGAAGATCCTGTTGATTCAGATGGTAAGACATTTAATTGCTTACATATTTGAACACCAGAGTACTTACGTATATAAATTAACTTTCATTGTATTGTATACAGTAGCACTATGTGCTTTCTCTTTTCCGCCCTTCATAAATACAACGCCACCAAATGCATGCAACATCTATTTTGCTTTTCCAGCTTCAGTGAACACAGCCCTTCTCCACATTTGCTCTCTCATTGAGCATACTGGGAGAGTTATACAGGTATGGGACCTGTTATCCAGAATGCTCGGGACCTGGAGTTTTCCGGATAATGGATCTTTCCTTATTTGGATCTTCATGCCTTGCATCTACTAGAAAATCATGTAAACATTAAATTAACCCAATAAGCTGATTTTTCATCCAATAAGGATTAATTATATCTTAGTTTGGATCAAGTGCAAGATACTATTTTATTATTGCAGAGAAAAAGGAAATAATTTTTAAAAATTTGGATTATTTGATTATAATGGAGTCTATGGGAGACTGCTTTTCCATAATTCCATAATTCGGATAATTGTTTTCCAGATAATGAATCCCATACCTGTACCTTACCTTTAGATGCTAAACCTATGCCACAATGTATAATATATACAGACATCTGCTACTCTCTACATGAACTATGCAGTCTGGAGGAAGAAAAAAACCTTGTATATGTGGATTTGCAAACTGTTTTGTGTTTTTAATGGTTCTAGTGCAGTCTTCTGGATAAGTTCAACCAGGAATAAATTAGAAATTTTAAACCTTTACAACAGTTTTTGGTCTTTACAGGACTATGTAATAAAAATGTATATAAAATAGTATATTTGTTGCCAAGAAATGGGTTATTTGTAGATGTAACCTATACCAACTTTAAATGTCAAAAAACTTCTGACCTTTCCCAGACTACCTTCTGTAAGGTTCAGCCGTCAGATTTTATTCTATTGCTCATTTCTGTGTAAGGGACAGCTGGCAAAGGTAAAAAAGATGGAGGCGAGATGCTGCATTTATTTTTGACTTTGGCTGGTGCATGTTTTTCTTAAAAGGGCAGCGCCGCGCCGCTAATGAGGCGAGTTGAGAGACTAGCCTCAGGCGGCATCGCCCCCCCTAGGTGCAGGGGCAGCAAAAATGCAACTCCTTTTAACTTTGAAAGCCGAATTCCGTTTTTCAACCCAAAAATTTGACTCTTCGAGTGCAATTGCGCTCTCTGCACTAGAGACATGGACCCCGACCCCCTCCTGCGCTGAAAAGGGGGGTGCCATGGGGAGTGGGGGGGCGGCAAAACGAAGGGCGCCTCGGGTGGCAAAATAGGCAGGATCGTCCCTGTAAAAGGGGCACACTCAGTTTTATAGAGATGAGTGGGGGATTCAAAGTTTCTTTTTTTTTTTTTAAATTTCACTTTAACAGCTTGATATATCATATCCAGAATATGCATACCTATTTCCAGACAATGCTTAGTACTACACTTATTCTTGAGCTTAACATTTTGGTTCATTTGATACAAACATCAGGAAAAAAACCAAACATTTTTTCCCCCTAATTGGCGGATGGGCTTCCCTCTTCCCTTCTCAATCTCAAACTCTCTCTCTCTTGTCCCCTTTTTCCTCTTTTCCCTTTAAACATGTAATGCTAATGTCAATAGGGCATCCTTTTCATAAATCAGCCAAGGCATCCAGATTTTATCATATGCTCCCATATCATTCTGCAACATGTTCATTCAAAGTTTCTTACTTAAATGTTTATTAATATTCTAATCCTAACTAGGAGGATAAACCTCATCTATACAGAAAGCCTGACTTCTGGCAGAGAATATGCAGGGGGTTGGCCGATATGTGATTGCAGATATCCTTGCAGATATGTTTTAAAACTTGCAGATATGTTTTAAAACTATCTCTGTAAACATACCAGGAAGTTTTATGTATGCATGTGTTTCTTGTTTTCTACAGGAGAGGTTTTAGGTTTTGAGAACCTAGTTTTTAGTATCTTCGAATTTGTGCATACGTTACTTGACAGCAAGTTTAAAGGGACGCTCAAGAAAGCACTTCCAGAGTTAATTTATTACATTATCCTGTACATGCAGATAACAGAGGAACAGGTGAGTATGCTGATACAAACATGTATGACTCTGCTTTTTGTGGCATGGGCATTGTTCTCTTCAACAGTCCCCCTCTCCCATTTTCCATCAATCTTTTCTGGAGCACACTGATAAAACAGATATTGCTTTATTATCCTTTATATAACTGTGGTATATTCATTAGCATTATACATTATTTCCTTGTCCAGAGTTTGCAATCTAGGAATGTAGTGGAAATCGGCTGAAATTAATCACAGATTCACATGGCCCCATGTTTTTGTCCAGTCATTGTCATCTCCCAATTACATGATCAGTTGGTTCTGTACGGTTGAGAATACACCTGATGTGCTGCCAGCTTTGCATTGTTTGGGCGCGGGGGGGGGGGGGGGTTAACAGGCTTTGAGGGCAGATATTTTACAAACAATGGTCTATAATACCATTTTAGACTTTGCTATTTTAGTATACTTTTATATAGCTTATCTGTATAACAATGTACTCCGTTAAATAATGGGGTTTTTTTTTCTATCAGATAAAAGTTTGGACAGCAAATCCTCAACAATTTGTTGAGGATGAAGATGATGATACTTTTTCATATACTGTCCGTATTGCAGCTCAGGATCTGCTGCTAGTAAGTGAATTTTGAAGTTTGTTTTCATCTGAATTTTTCTCAGTGCTGCAGCCATTAGTCATATGAACACATAAAGAGATACTGCCACACAAGTTTGAAATAATATTGGTCTGGACTCATTGCCAAGATGGGAAACTGGCAAAGTAATGTAGGGCATATTGGTGCATTTATTTAGTGCCTTCAGGCACAAAAACTTTAAATACAAGCATTGAAAATATCAGATTTAAGAGCTTCTTTTAAGGAGGATATGACAGAAGCACTTCTGTTTCTAAGGACAATACTTTAATTGTGGATTGTATTTTACAGCTATATGCCAGGTTCAATTAATATATTTTGTTTAAGGTTTTCCAATCGTTTTTGGTTTATGTAACTACAATAAAATGCCTTGTATGCTGTGTACTTTACTTCTTTCAATCAACATTGAAAATACATTTGTATATTAAATAAGCATTAACACCAAAAAATTTAAACTTTTTAAAGTAATCAAAAAATAATATACTGTTCGCATGCACTGATAAAAGCGTTTTGTTTGCTTCAGAAACTACTATAGTTTATATAAACAAGCTGCTTTTTTCCAGCTTGAATGGCTGGCAATTTTTCCTCCCAAGGTGTGCGTGCAGCTCACACTTTTTTGGTGAAAAAACAAAATTTTGTATTCTGACTAAAAACTGGATGGCTGCACATGGCTATACAGCAGCTTGTTTTATATAAACTATAGTAGTCTTTCTGAAGCAAACACGCCAGTTTTACCAGTGCAGAGCAACAAGAAAAAAACTATTTTAAAAAAAAGATCATATTTGTTTGTTTTTTTCCCCTTGGTTGTATTACATAAAATCTCAAATTTTAAAATTGGTAAATAGGCCTCTTTCTATAGTACAGTAAAATCCAGAAATTTTCCATGCAAGGCTTTTGAGTATTACTGCCTCTTAAGTGTAGCCTCTTTTTTTTTTTTTAACTTTAAGGCAGTTTCCAGTGAATTTCAAAATGAGAGTGCTGTGGCTCTGGCAGCTTCAGCCACACGTCATCTTCAGGAGGCTGAGCAATTCAAGGCTCAAGGAGGAGAACATTGGTAAGTGTTAATTGCTAATGTTACCTGAAAATATGGCCCTGTAGTCTTTTCTTTTTTCGCTTATTTTGGAGTTTAGAGGGGATAGCAAATAAACACATTTAAACATCTTGTTATTCTTTGTTTCTTTGACAATGTATGCCTACAGTCATGAGCAAAAGCTACTAAATAAGTTATATGTAAACTGTAATAGGGTAGTAGTGGTATGCACACTGTCTAAAGAATCCGTATCAGAATCGCAATCTGACTGGATTTTTTAACCTGCCCGATCAAGATCTGGCCAACTTTCGGCCTGATGTTGATCGGGAAAACCCGTTGGATGGCCCCACACACGGGCCAATAAGCTGCACCTTTTATCAGCCCGTCTATGGGGGCCTTAAGGGGAAGCATCGGCAAATCTTACGGTAATCTTAAGTGTGCATAATAAGCAAGCAGCGGCACTCGGCTTGCACATGCATGTTCCCCCAGCATGGCTGCCCGCACCAGGTGCTCCCTTCCAAGGTCAGATATTTTTTAGATGGAGGCAGTTGTTATTAAAAACACTTTCTATCTTAATATTTTGAGATTCAGAAAACCAATTTTCTAGTGGGGGTTTAAAGAGCTCTTTTAACCAGATTATGTCCCAGGCAGAAATGTGCTGTTAAAATGTTGTTCTGAAATACCAGGAACAGTACACCGGAAAAAAAAATGTGAAATTACTTTTCTGAGCACTTTTTCATGATATTGGCAGTTTTACACTGCTAGCACCTAATTTTTTATAGCGCATCTCTGAATTGTGAAGGTTAAATGGCTGATACAAGCTTGTCTCTTGATGCTATTCTGCTCTCCCTCATTGTCAATTGGTTTATAATTCAGGGTGACTTTTGACAAGGAGGAAGAAAACTGTGCAGAGTAGCATACACAGGTGTAGCTATGAAAACACTTGCAAAACTATGAAAAACTTTTGTGTGTGTGGTGTAAATAAACACTTCAGAGTATGACGAGAGAAAGAAATCTTCCAAGTTTAAGTTGTGTTTGGGACACCTTTAGCAGAAATTCCCTGGTTAGCTGTATTTACCTGGGCTAGTGTAAGGGCAGTTGCAGTCAATATCATTTATTATCTCTTGACCCTTAGATTACCTAAGAAAGTAACAGGGTTGGAGAAAAGTAGACAAGCTAAAATGCTCATGAGGCTACCAATGCAGCAATACCCAGAGCCTTGAGAGTTGCGACTATGCCTAACCATTGTCTAATTTATTTCTAACTGGGCTCACCTTCAAATAATGGTCATTAACTTCCTGATATAACATTTATGCATGTTGAATACTAGCTGGCTGAAATTTGATCTGTTTTCATTATCTGGATGATTAATTGTTGGTTGTTTACTTCATTGTGCTTTTTCCTCTGCAAGATCTTTCGTTATCAAATGCTATTCTGCCCCTGGTGGTCAAGAGAATACATCATAGTGGAATTGTCAAAGTGAATAAAAAGATGGAAAAATTGGTTTGTTGTTAGGAAGCATGCTTACTGGTTATGTTCTTCTAAGTCATCACCTGAGAGGCATATTTCAAAGATGGTGAAGCTTGAGTTCAATTTATGTTCTCCACTTATGTTCTTCAAAGACCCTAATCCTTTACTATACTAAATGTACTACTGACAGGAGACTTTCTATTAAAATTGTGAGCCAAATGGTGTGCTTAAAGGGGACCTGTCACCCAGGCATAAGAACCGGTTTAATACGTCTATTTCAAATTAAGCACAAACCCCAATAATATATTTTTTGCCAAAAGTGATTTATTTTTTTAGGAATTCTTAACCTGGGGAAATGTGTGTACGGCAAAACAAACCTTTAAAATATTGGACAGCAACCGGTTATTTACAAAATACTTGTAACAGTGGATTACAAGTGACAATGGAGGAAATCTATGGGGAAGACTGCATAATCAGAGAGAGAACACATGAGAGAACAGTGTATGTAGGGTACAGTTAGGTGGGAAAGTCAAAGTCGAAATATCAAAGTTATGGTTTATATAGAAGACCATTCCTATTTACTTGCTTTCCTGTTTACATAGGTGGAAGATACATGAGGCCTGTATGCTGGCTCTTGGGTCCGTAAAGTCTGTGATCATAGAAGGCGTTCAGAGTGGACGGGTTCAGTTTGATATGCATGGATTCCTAACTGGTGTCATTCTTTCAGATCTCAACCTTTCAGGTGTGCAAGTGGGTTTGCGGAGCACTGTGAATTAGAGCAGTGGTTAACAGCTGGCAGATCTAATGCACCTTTGCATTACAGAGTGGTAAAAACAATAGAATTAAACCCATTTTGGTGGGTGACTTTGTGATTTACAAAGTTTATTTATGCATAGATATGATTGTGAAGTATATTGTTCACTTTAATTGTAACATAGCCAATATTCTCCATCAGTATCCCCATTCCTTCTGGGACGTTCTCTCTGGGCTGCAAGTCGCTTTACAGCAGCAATGTCTCCTGAACTGATACAGCAATTCCTTCAGGCAACAGTTAGTGGAATGCATGATAACCAGCCACCATCTGTACGCATTTCTGCTGTCAGAGCCATTTGGGGGTAAGAGTCCGTTCTCTTAACACTTTTTTATATTTTTTATTTTTTTTTGTCTGTTTTTGTTGCCTTCATTGTTTTTTTACTTTCTTCCAGGTACTGTGATCAGCTTAAAATCTCAGAGAGTACCCACGTGTTGCAGCCATTTCTACCAAGTGTTCTTGATGGTTTGATACATCTTGCAGCTCAGTTTACATCTGAAGTGCTGAATCTGGTAATGGAGACGTTATGTATTGTATGCAGTGTAGATCCAGCTTTCACTGCCAGTGCAGAGGCCAAGATCTGCCCCTTCACCATCGCCATATTCCTGAAGTACAGCAATGGTGCGACTCAGCGGGAAAGGGCAGATGTTTTTTGATGGGAGGAGGGAAAGTTGACTGGTGGCAAATATTTAAAGGTCATTGTTTTTCTTTAGTCTGACACCTGTTGGGGATATATATCAAGCAATGGCTGTCTGTGATCTTTCTCTCTGGCCCTTCTCAGATCATGTGGTGGCATCTTTAGCTCAGGACATTTTCAAGGAGCTGGCTCAAATACCCCAATGCCAAAATCCCATGCAGATGAGGCTTATACCGACTTTGGTTAGCATTATGCAAGCACCTGCTGAAAAGATACCATCTGGACTCTGCGCAGTAAGTAGTACTTTGACTTTACAGTCAAAAATATGACTTATTCAAGAAGATTTTAACTTGGAAACACATCCTTTGTAATATTTGTGTTTATATTTTTGTGTTTATATTTTCTCTCTAGACTGCAATTGATATTTTAACTACAGTGGTGAGGAACACTAAACCACCACTTTCTGAGCTGCTAATCTGTCAGGCCTTACCTGCTGTGGCCCAGTGCACCCTTCGAGCAGAGGATAATACAATCATGCAGGTAAGGGTTTTTTCTTTTCTTTTTTTTTACCTGTGGCATTTCATCTTGTTTTCGTGTTGTTGTATTTTTAACAATCTTTGCATCTAAGCATACCAAGGTGTAATTTTCCCTTTTGAAGCCTGCTGCATATAGATAAAAAGTTTTGATTCTACATAAAGAATGGCATGAGTACATTTAATTTCAATGCAGTACATATCAGACACTAACTAAATTAAATTATGCAGTACAGAACTAGAGAAACAATATAAAATCTAGTTTATACTGAGTTGTGTTTAAAACCTTAAAGTTAAACAGAATATATTTGTCGCTTTGTCAAAAAGTGAAATATTATGTTGCATTGATGGGATCCCAAGACCTAGGTCCAGCCTCAGTTACACCTGGGGAGTACTGGAAAACTATAGTGGTGATGAAAGGAGGTCCGGTATTTCTTGGGACTAGGTTCAAACTAGACTTTTGAAATATATTTTGAATGATAGGTAGCAAAAGAGTGGAGTAACTATTGCCTGACGAGGTGTATAAATATGATCCGATGTGTTGGGAATTGCTTAGAACTTTTTGCTAAGTGGAAGACTTCTGAAAATTGTGTGTGCTAGGTGGGATGTGATAGGACCATGAACAAGCAGCTATTCTAAGCATCTGAATGTGAGGCTCAATTAAAAAGGACTCCTGAGAGCTGAGCAAAAAATGGGCAACTTGGAAGATTTGAATCTTAAATTATTTTTTACTTTTAATTCACTTTGTGAATTCCACCATATATCTTAATTTTCCATAGTCTGCATGTCCTATGCTCCCTGTGTGTTTCATACTCTGCTTGTCCTGTGCTCCCTGTGTGTGTCATACTCTGCCTGTCCTATGCTACCTGTTCAACATGAGCCTAGTAGGGTTTAGCATTTGGAAATTGTTGTTAGGGGCCCTAAGGTGTTTAATCATGTGCTGCGTTATTCACAGGGGAGGAGGCATATGGATTCAATCCTAATGTTAAAAAAAACCCTACCCCCTACCCTATATAGACCCCCTCCCTCCTCCCAGCCTAAGTGTTATCCCGGACAAACGCCCCTAACGTTTTACTTACCCTCGTGCAGATTCAGGCATCGGAGTTCACGGGCGCTATCTTTGGAGTGAGACCGGCATGGCAATGCATGCGCAGTTGGAGCAATTTTCTGTTTCGCACCAACTGAGCATGTACTGAAACTCATGAAAATTGCTGAAGCACCGTTCTCATTCCGAAGATTACCATTGCGGCTAAAGATGACGCCCATGAACTCCGATGCCTGAATCTGCACTGATGGGTAAGTAAAATGTTGGGCATTTGCCTGGGGTAACACTTATGCTGGAGGGAGGAGGGTCTGTGTAGGGTAGGGCGGTAGGGTTTTTTTTTACTTTATGGTTTAGTTCACCTTTAAGGGTATGTTTTAATATGACCTACATTTTCACATATCCCTGCAGTGAGCACCAACTATTTGGTTTTTTGGTGTGCTACCTTTAAAGTGGACATGATCTTAAAAGCTATTGAGGGAACATGGATGTGGTTTAAATTGGGTGTGGTTTAAAAGCACGGAGTGGTCAATACTGGCTTCCATTATCGGCCCTCCGGCCTCCACCATGTAGGTCAGAATAATTTCGGCCCTTGGTACCACAGAAGTTGGACAGCACTGGATTAGTATATTCATTGAATAACACCAGACCAATCATACACCTACCCTCATATTCACTCACTGATCACACACTTCCATTCACCCTATATTAGCAACCCAAAAGGCCAGGTAGTGTCAGCTTGCTCAGTATGCTCCTTCAAAGGAATTTGAGTGCATCACTCGAATATTAGTCATGGATAGTCACAGTGACAGATTATAACAGTCAGTTAGATCCAATTTCACAGACAAGTACAGTCTTTCCATAAAAGAAAAAACTAGCATTAAATGGGAAAAAAAGATTTTTGAATCATCAGAGTTGCTGTTTTAAGCAGGAGTCGTATATAATTGCCATTGTATCACTCCATGTATTGTCACTTGTATAGATGTTTTACCTTACCTTTTATATGCATCTTTGACCCTGTTATGTAACTCTGTGCAGAATGGTGGGGAGTGCCTTCGCGCTTACGTGTCTGTGGCTCTTGAGCAAGTTGCTCAGTGGCGTGATGAACAAGGACACACTGGGCTTTGGTATGTGATGCAGGTAGTCAGTCAGCTGCTGGATCCTCGTACATCAGAATTTACAGCAGCTTTTGTTGGACGTCTTGTATCTACACTCATCTCCAAAGCTGGTCGTGAGCTGGGAGAAAATCTGGACCAGATCCTAAGAGCAATCCTTAGCAAGATGCAGCAGGCAGAGACACTCAGCGTTATGCAGGTAATGGGAGGGGCAAATTAACTGGTTACATCTTGCATTTAACTAAATTATTCCTAGGCTGGCATATAGACAAAGTAACATAACATTGACCGTGCAACCTAAACTTCTTTTATTTTTAATTTATCAATCTCTGGGCTTGTTCAGGAGGAACAATATGCACAGGAATAATAATGAGAATGTGTGCACTGTTCAATTGAGCAATCTCCCCAAGTTAAATTAATCCTTTTTTAGGAGTTATTTTTCTGACCTTTGTATGTTTCTTGACACTGGTATTCTGCTTGTATGAAGGAATGGCTTGTCGCAAATGAGGATATTTGAAGTTCTAAAAAACAAAGGGACTGCAAGAGTGAATGTGTCATTAACACTGTTTAGATATTGCTATGCAGTTACCGTATATACTCGCGTATAAGCCGAGTTTTTCAGCACCCAAAATGTGCTGAAAAACTCAACCTCGGCTTATACGCGGGTCATACCTTAGATACGCTCCTTCCGCGGCCCCAGCAGGACTGTCTGTGACTGACTGTCACGATCGCCGCCCGGAGCAGGTCCAGGAGCTCCGGGCGGCGCGGCGCGGCCATGGGCGCCGCCATTTTGGGAGCGAACGCCGGCAGGGAAGGACGCGCCGCCCGGAGCTCCTGGACCTGCTCCGGGCGGCGATCGTGACAGTCAGTCACAGACAGTCCTGCTGGGGCCGCGGAAGGAGCGTATAGCCGAGAAGGAATAAGAGGGAACATTAGGTGGGCCCCCAGGGCCTCGTCAGCCCAGATCCACTCCTGCGGCTGGCAGAGCTGCTTCTTGCCTTCACTCCTTCCTGACCTCCCCCACTCAATAGCAGCTGTAATACACATGAAGAAGGTAAGCACTGGGGGAGAAGGGGGGACAGAGGGGAATTTGTGGCTGGGGGCCCCGTGCGGGTGGTGGGGAGGTAGTGTGCAGCCTCTGATTCCATAGTTTTCTGTTCCATAGTTTTTGTTACTCCTTTTTCTCAAAATTGTCTACAAACTTCTCAATATGATTTTATCTGTTAAATCATTTCTTTTAAATGTAAAAATGAGCTGACTTTTATGTCTCGATATTCACATTTTGAAATCTGACATGGGGCCCCTAGGCTTATACACGAGTCAATACATTTTTCCAGTTTTCTTAGGTAAATTAGGTACCTCGGCTTATACACGGGTCGGCTTATACACGAGTATATACGGTACAACCTAAAGCACACACCTATAAATGTATTTAACCTGGCTATGGCAATATTTTTCCATTGTAGACAGTTAACTGAAAAATCTTCTTAGAATGCCTATTGATTATTTATATTTTTATTTCCCCAGTCTTTGATCATGGTATTTGCACATCTTGTACACTCACAGTTGGAACCTCTACTTGAGTTTCTATGCAGTCTTCCTGGCCCAACTGGAAAACCAGCTCTTGAGTTTGTAATGTCTGAGTGGATGAGTCGGCAGCATTTGTTTTATGGGCAATATGAAGGCAAAGTCAGGTGAGGATCGTTGAAGCGTCTAAATACTAAGATGTTCATTTGGTATACTCTATTATTTTGTAGTAGAAGTGTATAACACACTATGAATTAAGCTGGCCATAGACTTGCAGTTTTTTGCCTCTTATCCGATGAAAGATCACACTTTGCAATCTTCCCATCTGCAACAAAACATTCAGATTGAATACAGTAGTAAAATAACAAATCAGACTATGTTCTGGCCATGGCGGCAATCGTACGAAAGTTAGGTCCAACAAATAGTAGTGACAGTCAACCATTGATATTGTCAGATAGGCAATACGTGCAGAGATATTATCGTTAGCCGACAGAAATCTTCTAGCCTGTCTGATCAACTAAACAACCAACTGCCATGGTACAAAAAATGTCCAAAAATCGTATTTTCGTGCAATTTAATCTTTGCGTCTATGGCCAGCTTTAGCCATTAAGGAAAAATATCCTTTTTAGTGAATGGAATTAATACACCATTATATGAACTCTGAATATAGAAGCAGAAATAACATTAATATTCAATAATGCAGTCTTATCTCTGTTCATGCACTTATCAGCGCTGCGGCTCTGTGTAAGATCCTCCAGTACGGAATAACTGTTGATGACAAGAGGCTACAAGACATTAAAGTCAAAGGAGATGAAATATTCAACATGGAGGAGGGAATTCGCACGAGATCAAAGACTTCCAGAAGTAAGTATAAACTGCTCATGCAAGAAGTAGTCATAACCATAATGTTAGACTGCAGTGCCAAGTTCTATATATAGGAGAGACTGGGCAAAGTCTAAGAGAGAAATACACCACTGATTCATTATAACCAATAAAAAAACATCAATAGGAAATCCTTTCAATAGCCCTCATCACTCCATTAAGGATTTAAGAATTTTGGTTCTTAAAGGAGAAGGAAAGCTATGGAGGCATTTTATTGCCAATAGATAAGCTGCAATAGTGCAAGCTAGAATGCTATATTTATTCTGTAGAATGTTTTACCATACCTGAGTAAAAAGCTCTAGAAACTCTGTTTGTTTAGGATAGGAGCTGCAGTATTAACGTGGTGTGACATCACTTCCTGCCTGAGTCTCTCCCTCCTCTGGGCTCAGATTACAGTAGAGAAGGGAGGGGCGGGGGGAAGAGGAGCAAACTGAGCATGCTCTTGCCCAGGGCAATGAGGTTAAAGCTGAAGGCAGGAAGTCTGATACAGAAGCCCATGTGTACACAATAGAAGGAAAGAAATGCAGTGTTTCTTTTGACAGGGGACTCAGAGCAGCATTACTTTGGGGGTTTACTGATATATTTAGATGGATCTTTCTGATAAGCCTTACTTAGTTTAAACCTTTCCTTCTCCTTTAAGGGCAATTTTAAAGAGAGAGAAAAGTGTGGGAATACAAATTAATGGAAACTTTCAATCCTCTGAAAAATGGATTAAAACCTGGGCCTTGGTTTAATGGCTAATAATGTGGGCTAAGAAAGGACTGCACCAGGTCAGAAATACCAGCATGTCTGGATATGGACTAAGAGATCATATGGAATTCCTTTGATTCTACACTCCATTCAGCTCCATTCACTCCATTCTACACTCCAATTCAGCCCTAAGTTATACTTGACCTCTTTGACCCACATTATCTTGTACCTTATCTGCTTGGCTCTTGCAGATCCCCTCGTAAATTACTTTTGACACCTTACACATAGATTGATATTTCTTTTCGTTGGTCATTTGACCTATGAGCTGAATGTTGTGTATATATACCAGAGAACACCACAGCATCATTGTAATCAGCTTGAAAAAGGAACTAAAATGTTCTGAAAGCTTGCTATGATTATATTAGTTAGCCAAAAAATGTATCACCTTTATACCACTTTTTGTTATTTTTTTTTATATTTATTTCAAGAGGGTTGCCCTGTAACATTATACAGATAATGGAAATCCAATGTGGTTTTTGATATTCTCAGGGGATAAAATTTGTAAATATAATACTCAAATTTCAGTTATGTGACACAAATGAAAACCATAAACACCAGTTATTAATGATGATATCTCTAGGCATTCATTATAACAGGGCTGTCCAACATGAGGCCCCCTTGTGTGGCCCTCCACATGAAAGTCTGCCTGCTGTGTCTGTTTACCATGTGTTAACTTTAAACGGTATCACTACAGAGTTTATCTGGCCCCTACATTGTTTAAACCTCAAATTCAGACTGTAATCCCCTGTATTGTTTGCACATGTAATCCCCCTGCATTGTTCACACCTGTGACACCTCTATTGTTCACATCCTAAAGCCCTGTACTGTTCACACCTGAGACCCAGACTGAAGCTGCCCACATTGTTCACCTGTTTACACTTTATACAAAATGCTAATAGGGCACCAGCACTGTCACTGTATGTAGTACACTTTAGTGGTTCTGATGGGTTTCCCTGTCTCCTGCTCTGCCTGCCCTATGCTCCCTGTGTGTGCCATGCTCTGCCTGCCCTATGCTCCCTGTGTGTGCCATGCTCTGCCTGCCCTATGCTCCCTGTGTGTGCCACGCTCCGCCTGCCCTATGCTCCCTGTGTGTGCCATGCTCTGCCTGCCCTATGCTCCCTGTGTGTGCCATGTTCTGCCTGCCCTATACTCCCTGTGTGTGCCATGCTCTGCCTGCCCTATGCTCCCTGTGTGTGCCATGCTCTGCCTGCCCTATGCTCCCTGTCTGTGCCATGCTCTGCCTGCCCTATGCTCCCTGTGTGCCATGCTCTGCCTGCCCTATGCCCCCTGGGTGTGCCATGCTCTGCCTGCCCTATGCCCCCTGGGTGTGCCATGCTCTGCCTGCCCTATGCTCCCTGTCTGTGGGATTATGCTTGAAATCATAATCGTTACTCTTCTTGGGTTACTCTTTAATTGCCCCTTTGTTCAGATATAATGTAGATTATGATCTTTATTCCACCATCCCCACAAAACCAGCTTTTCTCCAAGTCATCTTGGGGGACACAGGGACAGTGGGGTATAGCTAGTACAACTAGGAGGCAGGACACAACTACAAAAAAGGCAACAGACGCCTCCCCTACTGGCTAAACCCCCAGCAGGCGGAGCTTAGGTCAGTTTTAGTTTTGTCCTCAGGAGGTTAGAAGTTTTTTTTCTCCAGTCAGCTTTGCTGACACCAGGGGCTGTTTTGAACCTTTACACTGCGTAAAGGAGCTCATCAACATCCCCCTACGTGGGACTGTTGCCAGGGTCCTAGGTGCTGTGCACAGACCACCCAGCCATATTCACTCTCCATTCCATTGCAGGAGGAGACCAGGCTGGCTGACAAGGGAGAGTGGTTATCCAGGGCAGGTTAGTCTTATTGGGAGCTCTCCCTCTGCTCACCCTTCCCTGCTCCCTCCTTATCCCAAACAGTAGGGCAGCATTGGGACAAGCTGTATGCCTGCTAGAGGAACGGCGGCAACACTTGTGGCAGCATATCCCTCTTCCTCCCTCACTCACCGCTCCCTTGTGGCAGCCTACGAGGAAAAATCAATTCAAACCGGGATGGAAGAGCGGCTCCGCTATTGGCATTGGTGCTGAAGCGTAGTCTGTGCCTTGTCTCGCAGCACCGTTATATCTGCCAGCGTAACTGCACATATCGCGCACTCTTGCGCGTCCTTACCTGGTGGCCGCCATTTTGTTTTCACATTGGCGCCATTCAGGACTCGCGGACCGTCACTCTCATCTGAGTTACAGCGCGCCCCTTAGAGTGCTGGCCGCCATTTTAAACTCCTGTCGGAAACGTCTTTCCTTCTGGTGGCTGCACAGAGGACAGTTGGGCTGCACATCCACAACCACCGCTCTTCAGTTAAGGGTGCAAGGAGGATCAGGGCACCACACAAGACCCACAACTCCTCCTCACTTCCTGCCTTCTCCCAGATAAGTATCAGGCTATTCCCCACATAGGGTTTTACCTTTCAAATCCTACATTGGCATTTACCTTCACTGCTACCATGTCTGAACCCAGTGATAACCTTTTTCCAGGGCGCCTCCTGTGGCACTAGTCAATTACCTGGCCTGTGCCAAATGCCGCAAACGTTTGCCCGCTGGGCACAGCCACTATTCTCCAAATGCAATCCGAAACAAGAAGCTGAACTCGCAGAACCTACTCCATCTCTGGTGAAGCAGGCCACTCAGGGTGATCCTTTAGTGCCTAGCAGAGAGGTTTCTCCACACAGGGAACCCCCCACTCCCGAGTGGGCATCCAAATTGGCTACTGGCATACTGAAGCTGGCACAGTCACTAGATAGGCTGCTCTCTCACCTAGACAACCCTAAACCAAGACCCTCCATATGCAGGGCCCCCTCTCCATCTGAGGACGAGAGTGACACTCCTCCCAGGCAATCTTCACCCATCCTACCAGACTCTGAGGAAGAGCAAGGTCGTTCTGAGGGCAAACTGTCATCAGACTCAGACCAAGATGACACAGATTCTCCAAGACTCTCATCAGAAACCGTAGATTCCCTGATCTCCTCAGTTCTGGAGACCCTCCACTTTCAGGAACCGGAGGCCAAAGCTTAGTCTTCTAAGGCCCTTTTCAAACGGCACAACAAGACATCACCTGTTTTTCCTTCACAACAAGACATCACCTGTTTTTCCTTCTCACTCTCAACTAGATCAAATCATTCAACAAGAATGGGACAAACCAGAGAGATGGTTCCAAACTAACTGTCAGTTCTTAAAACTATATCCATTCCCGAATGAACTTATAGAAAAGTGGGCGTCTCCTCCATCAGTAGATGCTCCTGTATCCCGACTTTCCAAAAATACAGCATTGCCAATCCCTGACGCATATTCCTTCAAGGACTCTATGGACAAGAAATTGGAGAGTCTACTACGCTCCGCATTCTCTGCATCTGGCTCATCGCTTCGCCCAGTCCTAGCTATGGCATGGGTTAGCCGAGCTGTCCAGTCCTGGTCTGGTACTGTCATCAATGCCATTGCGGAAGGAGCACCAAGCCATGAACTTTCTCAATGGGCTTCCCAAATTAAGGAAGCAAATGACTACATCTGTGAAGCTTCTCTAGACGCAATCAGCAGGTCATCTGCCCTCACAGTGGCGGCCCGCAGGTCCCTATGGATGAAGTTATCATCGGCTGACCTTTCCTCTAAAAAGTCTCTGACTTCCATTCCCTTCAAAGGGAAACTTCTCTTTGGTCCAGACCTTGACAAAATCATGTCAGGCTACAGGTGGTAAGAGCACGCTACTTCCTCAACCAAAGGTACAATCTTCCTTTCGTAGGGGCAAGTTTTTTCGTGGCTCCCACACCAAGAGCTCTCCTCCGAGGCAATCCTTCACAAACAAGGGGCGTTTCGGTAACAGACAAAGAACACCTTGGCAAAACCGAAATCACACTTCAAAACCTGCAGACAAGAACACCTCAGCGTGACCCCATTCCTCTGGGTCCAGCATTGATAGGGGGGAGATTAAACAAATTTGTCAACGTATGGACCACACTCAGTCCAGACACCTGGATTCACGAGGTCGTCACTCGAGGCTACCACCTAGAGTTCTCGTCTCTCCCCCCGCACTCTCTTGGGGGGAGTCATGTCAAGACTCCCCCCCAAGAACCCACCAAATGCACAGCTTTTCAAGGAGTAATTTCCAATCTTCGTCTTGCAGAGGTAATGCTCCCGTCTCCCTCGGGGAGTGCTTCAAAGGATACTATTCAAACCTCTTCGTAGTTCCCAAGAGAGGCGGATCAGTTCGCCCCATTCTAGACCTAAAAGAATTGAACAAATTCATTCGCCCACGAAAATTCAAGATGGAATGCCTTCGGTCTGTCATCGCAGCGATGTCACCAGGGCAATTCCTTATGTCTCTCGACATAAAGGACCCTTACCTAAATGTTGCTATTTTCCCTCCGCATCAGAAGTATTTGTGTTTTGCGTTCCAAAATCACCATTATCAATTCACAAGCCTTCCATTCGGCCTCACATCGACTCCCCAAGTCTTTAAAAAAATCATGGCAGCTGCCACAGCAATGATTCGCAGTGAAGGAGTTTCCATCACTCCCTATCTGGATGATTTGTTGATCAAGGCGTCATTCCTCCAGGAGGCCCAACAGTCTCTTCAGGTATCCATTTTTGGGGTCCTAAAATCTAGACAAGTCCTCTCTGGCCCCCAGTCAAGCCATGAAATTCCTAGGCATGAGTTTCAATACACAGACTCAGAGGATATCCCTCCCTCAAGAGAAAGTAATACATCTTCAAACGCTAGTGAGAATGCTACTTCAGAAGCAACGACACACAGTAAGATTCTGCATGAAAGTACTTGGGGTCATGGTCTCGACTATAGAAGCAGTACCATTCGCCCAATTCCACCTCAGGGATCTACAGTGGAACATACTCGGAGACGCAAATCCTTGCTACAAGAGATCCAGCTGTCCCGACAAACTCGGGTCTCCCTTCTGTGGTGGTTACAGCCCACTCATCTCACCATGGGAAAATGTCTAGGGGAACCCCACTGGCGCATCTTGACAACGGATCCGAGTCTATTCGGCTGGGGCAGTCTACGAGGGCGGTTCCGCACAGGGGAAATGGAATCTGAATGAAAAGAACTTACAGATCAACCTGCTCGAAATCCGAGCAATTTGCCT
Source organism: Xenopus laevis (assembly GCF_017654675.1). Lineage (NCBI taxonomy): Eukaryota > Metazoa > Chordata > Amphibia > Anura > Pipidae > Xenopus > Xenopus laevis. The sequence goes on from NC_054373.1 coordinate 64,713,397, forward strand.
AGGTCTACTTCACTGGGAGCAAGACCTGGCGGGTCAAGCAGTAAAGATACAGTCGCACAACTCCACTGCGGTGGCCTACATCAACCACCAAGGCGGTACATGAAGCAGGGGAGCACTCAACGAGATAAAACTCATCTTCCACTGGGATGAAACACTGCGAGTCCAACTGTCAGCCATTTACATTCCAGGGATGTTAAACTGGGAAGCAGACTTCCTCAGCCGACAGTCCCTAGACCCAGGTGAGTGGTCACTGAAGAACGAAAACTTTCAAAAGATAACTCAGAGGTGGGGAACTCCAGAGGTAGACCTGATGGCAACCAGGCACAACAGAACAGTACCAGCCTTCCTTGGCAGATAGAGATCCAATGGCCATAAAGACCACCTGGCCCTTCAGGTTGGCGTATGCCTTCCCTCCCCTACCTCTCATCCCCAGAACCATCAGAAAGTTACAATGGGAAAAGACCACCCTCATTGTCCCTAGGTTCCCTCAAGTCGCAAACTTCAGCGTTATCAGTACTCTTCCAGAAATGGCTAGCCTTGCTTCCTGATGTCAAGACATTCATGCAAGGAGTAGCTCACGTGGTTCTTCCAGTAAGGGCTCCTCCCCCTCTCTGGTACCTCACTCTGGTTCTACGTGCACTTCAACATCCGCCCTTCGAACCACTATGCTCTGTGTCTCTGCACTTTCTCACTTGGAAAACCATTTTTCTACTAGCAATCGCTATTGCGAGACGGGTCTCAGAGCTCAGCGCTCTCTCCTGCAATTCACCTTACCTTGTCTTCCATCATGACAGGGCAACCCTTCGTACTATTCCATCCTTCCTACCGAAGGTGGTTTCAGAGTTTCATCTAAATCAAGATATTGTTGTCCCTTCCTTCTGTCCCTCTCCAGCGAACCAGAAAGAAATTGACTTGCATACCCTAGACCTAGTAAGGGCTCTAAAGTTCTACCTGCACAGAGTTCAAGACATACGAAAAGCTGACTCTCTACTGGTCATTCCCTCAGGACCACGGCAGGGTGCACCGGCTACTAAACAGTCCATATCCCGCTGGATCAAGCAAGCCATTCAGAAAGCATACACAGCAAGGGGCCGAACCCCACCAAGTCCCCACTGTCCCTGTGTCCCCCAAGATGACTTTGAGAAAAGGTGATTTTGTGTACTCACCATTAAATCTTTCTCTTCAGTCTCTTGGGGGACACAGGGCTTCCCTCCCTTGATTGAGGCTCTCACTGCCATGATACTGTTATGAGTTATATTTACTTACATTTACCTATATTATCTCCTGTTGACTTTGGTACAGACTGACCTGCTGGGGGTATAGCCAGTAGGGGAGGAGTCAGTTGTCTTTTTTTGTAGTTGTGTCCTGCCTCCTAGTTGTACTAGCTATACCCCACTGTCCCTGTGTCCCCCCAAGAAACTGAAGAGAAAGAGATTTAACGGTGAGTACACAAAATCTCCTTTTCTCAAGGGGGAAAAATGCACAATTGTTTCTTGTAGTTTATACCTTTACATTATTAGGTTGTTGCTACTTTATTATATTATTCTTTTAGTATGTTAGAAATGTGTAATTATGTAACTATGAATTTTCACTTAGATCCTGAATGTTGGACAACTATACCCCTGCTTGTGAAGATATACAAATTAATAATTAATGAATTGTCCACTGTGATGGAGGCGAATGCTACTCGTAATACAGAAGAAGAGTGGATTCAGGGGAATGGTGGTAGGTGTTGCGCAGGCAATTGGATCACCAAGGTTCTTTCTGAGTGGATCATAGTAATTTCAGCCTAAAACTGCATGCCAAAAAAACTGAATGCATGCCAAAAATACTGAATGCTTTATGGATTTGGAGACCTTCAAAGTTGAACTCGGTAACATCCAGAAAGAATATTCTGTTGGAACTTTTGATATTCATTTCCTTTTAAGTGTGACCTACATTTTTACTAATTAGCAGATGACGCTAATGATATGTGGGAAGATGAAGATGCGGAAGATGAAGGTCTGGCAGGGCAACTCCTTTCTGATATCCTCTCCAGCAATAAATATGGTAATGATGCTACTACATTCTCTGATTTAACTGCAGGATTATGAACTGAATTTTTAATTTAATGTGTCTGATCATGGGCTGTAAAAACATTAGAACCCTCAGATAACTTTTCTCACCAGAACTTTTCTCACCATCAGACCAGCCCTCCTTCTTTCACCTGACAACTTCCTTGACTACTTACTTCATGGATGGAATTTGACCAGAGGGTGACACTGTTGTAATAAAATTCAACCATATTAACAGTACATGCATCCCTTAAAGGAAGGGGTTGTTCACCTTTCAATGAACTTTTTAGTAGTTCCCCGGTTTGCAATTTCATTACTCTGATTTCTAGGGCCCAAAAGACCCTAGCAACCATGCATTGATTTAAATGAGTGAAATCTGAATAGGAGAGGGCAGAATAGAAAGATGAGTAGTACAAATTAGATATAACTACATTTTTAGCCTTGCTGAGCATTTGTTTTTAGATGGCATCATTGACCCCCATTTGAAAGCTGGAAAGAATAAGAAGGCAAATGAATCTAAAAAAAATAAAATAAAGGCCAATTGAAAAGTTGCTTAAAATTAGGCATTCTATTACACACTAAAAGTATGAAACACCCTTTTAATATCTTGAAATAAATAATGAATGCTAGTTGGAAACATGCTTAGATTAACACTCTCATCGATTTTACATTTACTTATTTTGAAAGTTTACTTAAAATCTTTCTGGTGGAGGGCCTGGCATGCACTTGTTACGCCCCTGACACTGGGTATGGCCATGTGTTATTGCATGCATGAGAAAGTGATTGGAAGAATGGAATTTTGTTTATATAGTGCATATTTATGGTTTTCACTATTCAGCATGAAATGCAACTACATATGTTTGGGCCATAACATTTTAAAACCGAACAGTATTTAATATATGTTTTTCCATAGATGATGATTATTATGAAGATGATGAAGAGGATGATCCTGATGTCCTGAAGGATCCTCTATATCAGATTGATTTACAGGTAGATCATACTAAAGAACTGCTATAATAGCAAGTAAAATTGATGCGCTTTTTGTGTTTCTTATGTATTCTATATTATTTCCCTCTCATAGACCTACCTGACAGATTTTCTGAGGCAGTTTGCTCAGCAACCATGTTTTTCTGCATTCTCTCAACATCTCACTGACAATGAGCGACGAACCCTCCAGTCAATTGCTATCTGAATTCCCCAGCTATGGAATGATGCCCGGTGCCATCCCAATGATATTAAAAGGGCTGCCTGGCAATATGACGTGGACTAATGACGGCCTTTCCTGAGACACCCTCTCGATGCTCTGAAGTGAATTTGTCATAAGTTTGTCCTTTAAAAGCCTCACTTGGGAATCTTCTCACTCCATTATCATTCCCGGACAAGTAAATGAAGCAGGTGCAAAGAGGTGGCTGCAAAGCACTTGGCAAAGTTTCTCTGGGTGCAGTTCCCCCTCAGGAAGTGTTACAGATGCTGCAGTGTCAAAACAAGACTGATTATTTTCTTCAGATGAACCACACAATCACATCACCATCTTTTCAGCCTACTTTGTGTCTGTGCACTCTTAATACTTGTGGAATATCAGTGTTACCTTCCCTTTCTCCTTTAAATTATAACATAGTGCCTTGTGATAATGCAGGGTAAACACATTATAAATGCTCTATTCCACATAGACCAATGATCTGTATGTGTGTGTATAGCACTGGTTTGCGAAAACCCAATTTCTGTCTGCTAAACCCCTTTAGAATAGGTATATTTCATGTCAAGAAGTGAGAACATTGGCTGTACATGTAGCAGTGGTGCTCCTTCTGAAGACAGAATGCCATTTGGGAAGTCGACACCAACCTTCCGACTAAAATGTACTTCACCTCATCTTTGTAGACTACTTTCTGTTGCTTTTTTTTTTAATTTACACAGACTGGATTCTTCAGATTAACCCATTTTGCACAAATCCTAAGGGGTTCGTGAACCATTCAAGGCACCTTTACACTCAGATTCAGGTGTAAACTGATGTTTTTTTGCCTTTTTCCAATCTGCGGTTTAACAACAAACAATTTTAGAACAGGTGGCACTTGTAGCAACTGCTTTATAACAATGACTGAGAAGTTGCAGTTTTTAACTAATCAGGTCAAATATATCAATCCAGAACTGCGATCTAAACGCAGAGCCCTTTTTAAAGTGCTAAAAATACCGTAAAAGTCTACAACATCAGTTTCACAGTAACAATATTTATCTACAGGGTGAAAAAATGCAGTGATGACAGTTATGAATTACATTTCATGAGGTAAAGTCAATGCATAAGACTTTACTGGTTTTGCCAGTGTGAGATCTTTATGGCATTAGAGAATGCTGAGGCTCAGCTATATCGCTTTTACAATGAAAGCGTTTTAAAACATTTAATGGGTTGTGATCATGTCCATGTTAACAAGCTGACATGAGAACCGAGGTAAAATAAAATAAAAAGGTTGATGTTTTATGATTATTTTTTGTTTGTTTTTATCCAAAAGTGTTCACTGTAGTGTTCTCCCCAGAAAAAAAAATGTCCTCGCAGAGGAGAAAAAAAGGTGGGTGAGGATAATTCTAAGATAGATAGATAGATAGATAGAGAGATAGAGAGATAGAGAGATAGAGAGATAGAGAGATAGAGAGAGAGAGAGAGAGAGATATGTAGAAGGGCTGTGGCACACACTTACTGAAGCAAAAACCCAGGTGCTAGTCAGAAAAAAAACATATATTCATGTAGAAAGCTGACGCACACTGGGATTTATCAAAATAAAACTTAAAACGTCGATCCAATAAAATAAGTTTTATTTTGATAAATCCCAGTGTGCGTCAGCTTTCTACATGAATATAAATATATATATATATATATTCATGTAGAAAGCTGACGCACACTGGGATTTATCAAAATAAAACTTATTTTATTGGATCGACGTTATAAGTTTTATTTTGATAAATCCCAGTGTGCGTCAGCTTTCTACATGAATATAAATATATATATATATATTCATGTAGAAAGCTGACGCACACTGGGATTTATCAAAATAAAACTTATTTTATTGGATCGACGTTATAAGTTTTATTTTGATAAATCCCAGTGTGCGTCAGCTTTCTACATGAATATAAATAAATATATATATATATATATATATATATATTTTTTTTTTTTTTTTTTACTCACTGCATTTGCTGTACTAAAATAGATTTCACAGAAGCTGGTAGGACATTGTGCTTCTGCACATACACCACACGTTCCTAGTAGCTATTGTTATGAGTTTTCTTATAGAGAGAGTAGGGCTGGCACAAAAGAAGGCAAAATTCCCTGGGAAGAACACTGCACTGTACACTTTTTAAGGTCTTTGAATCATGAAGACTGAGGGGCAGAAGCTCGAGTGAATAATTCGAATAAAAAAATATTTGAATTTTGAAGTAATTTTTTGGGTACTTCGACCATCGAATTGGTCAAATTTGATCGAATCGAATGATTCGAAGTAAAAATCGTTCGACCATTCGATAATCGAAGTACTGTCTCTTTAAAAAAAAAACGTTGATTTCATACTTTAAACCTACCGAAGTCCAATGTTAGCCTATGGGGACCTTCCCCAGCACTTTTCTAAGCTTTTTTTGATCGAATAAAAATCCTTGGATCGGTCGCTTAAAATTGTTCAATCGTTCGATTAGCATTTGCGCTAAAATCCTTCGAATTCGATATTTGAATTCGAAGGATTTTACTTCGAGGGTCAAACTCGAAGGTTTATTAACCCTCGAAATTCGACCCTTGATAAATCTGTCCCTGTGTGTTGGTAGAGGAAATCAAGGCAGCACCGAAAAGTAGTATTTAAAGTAATGTTTGACTGTCTTTTGCCATAGTGTCATGCTGAATTGCTGAACTGCTGAATGTCTGGAATACCTTGCAATAGGCTTTGTTTTTATCCAGAAGTTAGTATTTTCACAACTCAAACCTGTCTGTAAAAGTCCAGAATTTCTGGCTTTGCTAATCCAATAGCTGTATTTTTGAAATTAGCCATTCCTCTTAGTTTGTAAAAGAGTGAACAGACAATGCTGCTGTTCTTGGGGCAAGATAATTTTTAAACAGCCAATTTGGGTCTTTCAGATTGGCCCCCCTGATTTAGAATTCTCTTTTCAAGAATAAGTAAAAGGGACCTCATTAGTTAAATACGGAATATAATTCTAGAAAGGAGACCAGACAGAGTTGAAGCTCGTGATCAGAAACAAAATTGTTCGACTATGATTTGAACGAGAAGCAGCATTTTGGGTAAATGTCTACATATGGACTTTTTAATTTTGTTATGATTATTATTCGTATACAAGCACTACAGGTATGGGACCTGTAATCCAGAATGCTCGGGACCTGGCATATTCTGGATAACAGAACTTTCAGTAATTTGGATCTTCAATAATTTGGATCTTCATACCTGAAGTACTAAAAAATTATGTGAACATTAAATAAACCTAATAGGCTGCTTTTGCTTTCAATAAGGATGAATTATATCTTAGTTTGGATCAAGTACAAGCTACTGTTTTGTTATTACTGAGAAAAAGGAAATATTTTTAAAAAATTTGGATGAAATGGCACAGGTACATAAATACTTGGGGGCAATAGGATGTGATCAGATTTATTTTTGGCTGCTGCTGGCACAGGTAAAGATTGGGGGCAATATGATTGCTGCTGGAGGGCTGTATGATGGATGGCTGCTGGGCTTGCTGGTTACAGGTACAGGGGGCAGTAATATAAATGAAAAAGTGTTGTACATTTTCTTGCTTTCTTTATTTAAAAACCATCATGATAAGGAGGTAAATGGTAATGCAGGACAGGGGGGCGCTGATTGAAGCTCTTGCCTAGAGCGCCAAACTACCTTGGCCCGGCACCGGCATGGATGCCACTCATATGTGGAAAAAGTTGTCATATTAAGACATACCCTTAATTCCATATGCCTCCTCCTCCCCTGTGTATAATACAGTACCCCAGCATATGATTAAACCCCTTAGGGACCCATAACATTAATTTCCAAATGCTAACAAACTCCCAGAACAAATACCAGGATTATGTTCCATAGGTATCATAGGTCAGGCAGAGTATGGCAAACATAGGTTGCAAAGAGCAGGCAAAGTATGACACACACAGGGAGCATAGGGAAAACAGAACAGAGCAGGAGACGAAAAGCTATCATTTTAATGTGTACTACGTACAGTGACACAGTGCTGCTGCCTCATTAGCCTTTTGAATAAGGTGTGAACAATGTGGGCAGTTTCAGTCTGGGTCTCAGATGTGAACAGTACAGGCTTTAGGATATAAACAATAGAGGTGTCACAGGTGTGAGAAATGCAGGTGGGATTACATGTGTGAACAATACAGGGGATTATAGTCTGAATTTGAGGTTTAAACTATGTTAATCTCTGTAGTGATACCTTTTGAATTTTACACATGGTAGGCAGACTTTGATGTGGAGGACCACATAAGGGGGGTCGCTGGCCGCCAGTTGGTCTAAATTATTCTGGTGGGCATCCCAGTCTGACACCGATTGTTACTACACTGTCGTTCCCATAATCAGCCATGCTCAAGCCTGGAAAAAGTTGTAAAGGAAGAATATATCTGCCTGAGGAAAAAAATGCTTCTCATAAATAGGATTAGGTTCATAACATGTAGTATTGGAGCAGTCACATTTTTGCTCTTCAAAACACAGTTCATTATTGCTTGCTATCATATTGATGTCTGTGGTATTATCCTGAAAAAAATGCAGAAGCAAAAAAAGCTAACATGGAGGTGTGAATCACATGAAAATGTTCATTGACTAACAATGGCAGATGCTTATGGGCTTTTTGAAGTTGCAACAAGCCTAAGGGTCAGGGCACACAGGCAGATTCGGGGAGATTAGTCGCCTGGAGATAAATCTCTTCTTCGGGGTGACTAATCTCCCCAAACTGCCTTCCAGCTAAAATGAAAATCACAGGCGGGATGGCACTTGGAGCGATTTGTTTTCCCGAATTCACCCAAAGTTTCCATCTTGCCGGCGATTACATTTTAGCAGACGGGAAGGCAGGAGATGCAGTTCGGGGAGATTAATCGCCCTGAAGAAGAGATTTGTCGCCAAGGGCAACTAATCTCCCCGAATCTGCCTGTGTGCCCTGACCCTAAGGGGCATATTTATCAAGGGTCGAATTTCGAATTGAAAAAACTTCGAAATTTCAAAATCAAAAAGACCAACCGAACTTAAGACGGGGGGTTTTTGGTTGAATAGGGTAGTTTCCGATCGAATAGTTCCGTGTTCGGTGAATTTGAATAAAACTTAAATTCACCAATTGACTCCAAATAGGTTATATGAGGTCCCCCATAGGCTAAAACAACAATTCACCATGTTTTAGATGGCGAATGGTCAAAGTCGAATTTTTAAAGAGAGTACATGATAAATTTCCAATTTTTGAATTTTTTTCAAATTCAAATCGAATTTGGACTAGTCGAAAGTACACAAAAAAATAGCTTAAAAATTCTAATTTTTTTCATTCGAAAATTCACCTCGACCTTTGATAAATCTGCCCCTAAGGGTTATTACTGCTGCTGCACTTCAAACAGAAGTAATATAGTTCAGTTACAGGAAGGGGCAATTCTAGCCCCAAAACCAGCTTAGGCTGCTTTCACAACGCGCTGCCCCCTCGTGCTGCCACCTCCGGTGAGGGGCTCACCTTGCCTCATGGCAGAAACGCCCCTAGTTAAAGGTGGAGTGTTCTCAGTTTTCATTCTACTATTTCACTTACACATTGCTGGTAGTGAGACCTTAGCAACCAGATCAGTCAATTCTAAAGTGGAGAGCAGCTAATTAAACATTAAGCAATACAAATAGAAACCAATTTCATACTGTTCTACCATAATGTCATTATACAGAGATCATCTGACAGTACGGAGTCAGGAGAACATGATGAGAGAGACACAAAACTGAACCACTGACTGCACAAACTCTTTCTTCGCTACAATGCGGCCTTTCCTTCCTCGTTGACTCAACCGACTCCCTCCCTTCGCTCACATCATTTGAAGGGGGAGCTAGAAGATGGCACCGCAGGTTCTGGGCGCCGCCTGAATCCTGTTCTGTATCTGGCTGTCACCGCTGAGTGAGTAGAAAAAACATTCTAGGCGCAGTCTCTGGTTCACAGCTGGCGAATTAGGAGCGCGTACTCTCAAGTTCAGTCCCAGTGTGTGTGTGTGTGTGTGTGTAGCAAGAAGTGTGTGCCATTCCCCTCCCAAACTGTGCTTTTTTATTTAATTTGTACATTAGCTAAACGTTCGCACACAAGGTCCAGAGTGGGTATAAAAAGCAATAGGTAACAAATGCGGTAATGGCGGAGCTCACCCAGCGCTTTCCAATCCCCTGGCCGACCGCTGCTCTCGCGATACGCCAGTCACCTCCAACCGGCTCCAACATGCAGACAAGAGCTCGCTGCTGATGAAGTGCCAAGGATGTAGGCACGAAACGCGTTAGAGAGATTCACATACCCCTTCGTTCCATGTAATTTTAAACTTTGTAATAAAGCCGGATTGATATTATACCGTCTCCTGGATTATTCCGATCAGCGCTCCGTAGTGAGCTCTTGTCTGCATGGGTATAAAAAGCATCCCTTTCTAAAAGAAAAAATCACAACAGCCCACATTTAAATAGGCGACATAGGTGGTGAGCCCCCCCCCCAATAAAAAAAAAAAAAAATTGGGTGGCCAGGGTCCCCAAATAAAAGTTAAAAAAAATGGTGACTTTGCCACAAATCCGGGCCTGGTGCTCACCCCCATAGCTGCATTGACAGACACATTGTCAGCCTGCGTGGAGCTACACGGAGTGGACATGCAAAAGTATGTGTTTTCAATATGCCCTTGTCCTTAAGGTTGATCACTGATTACTAAAGCTACATTCAAGACAGTGCAGTATGACACACAGTTAGCTATGAAATATAAAGAATTACACTTTGTATGTGATTTAATGAAATCTTGCTGCTAATATTTTCTGTGTTTTTCTATAATAACGGGGATTAAGTAAAACATATTATAACAACTGTATGAACTGTATCAACTCTAAATTTGATGATGAAGCAATTCTGAAATTTTATTCATTCTATAGTTTATGGTTCCAGTTCATCCCTTTAAAACAAACCTATTTAACGAACCTATTAAAAAAAAAGATGACAAGATCTTCCCATTATCTTAAAAAGCTTTTAAGAAAACGTATCCTGGATGCACAACCATTAATAACAGAACCAGAACATCCTTTTAACTGGGCATAGAGACAGAATAGATGTCATTCATATATCATTCTATGATTCATACTGCTGCTGTAGTGGTGTATAATGGTTCTTGTAGAAGTACAGAGAACTATTGCATCCATTGTATTATTTGAATCACACACTCCTACACAATCCACAATAACCTACAAAAACAAACAACACAGTATACTGGGGCTCATTTATCAACACAATCCACAAAAACCTACAACAACAAACAACACACTATACTGGGGCTCATTTATCAACACTGGGCAAATTTGCCCCATAGGCAGTTACCTATGGCAACCAATCAGTGATTAGCTTTAATAAAGCCAGCTGCAAGAAGAACAATGAATGCAACAATCTGATTGGTTGCCATGGGTTACAGCCCATGGGCAAATTTGCCCAGTGTTGATAAATGACCCCCAATGTCATTATGCATAGCTAACATGCAGCCAGATTCAAACGGAATTATACTCTGCCAATGTGACATTTGGAGAAAATAAAAGTGGATCACAGAATGCTTACAATGAAACCTTGCAAGGGTGAATGCTTTTCTGTATAAGCAAACTACTTATAACGTTGCTCACAGTTTGTGCTCTACCTTTGATCATGCTGTACGTTAATCACCATTTATTTTGTGCTGGCCAATGTAAAATGTGTTTTTGTCTTTTTCTTGCTTTGGTTTAAAGCAGGCATGTCCAAAGTGCGGCCCGCGGGCCAATTGTGGCCCTTTATCAAATTTACACTGGCCCTCAGCCTCCATCATGAAATTAATAATAATGTGACCCGCCAGCATAGTTCGATCAGGAATCACGTATTTAGCAGTAATATTTGGGCACATTAGTGAAATGATCTGACACTTGGTCTACAATGCTGCCTGTGTGCTGATGGTGTTAGCAATAGACACGTACTCGCATACTTCTTTTCTTTACTGTACTGGCACCTTACTACTTCTATTGCACCTTCAGCGCTAAGGAAGTATGCGAGAACGGCGCGTCACTACGTGCCAGTACGTGTCTATTGCTAACACCTTCAGCACACAGGCAGCAGTATAGACCAAGTGGCAGATCATTTCACTAATGTGCCCAAATATAACCGCTTATTTAAATGAGTTAAATGGTGTTAATGGTTCAAAGAATGTTGGGCTAAATGGTCGGGCCCCCACATATTTTCACCTAACCAAATCTGGTCCTCTTTGCAAAAAGTTTGGACACCCCTGGCTTAAAGTTATGGGTTTGTGCATGCTAATCGGAAGAATCATTATGAAAACTGAGGCGTGCAAATGATAATGATTGTTATTCTGCTGCTACACTTGAACCAGGCGACATGCGCACTGACAGCTTTGAAGCCCTTGAGGAAGTCGGTAGACGAAACGCGTCGGGCAGTGACGTCATCCATACGCGCACTGGGACACACGAGGCGGTCGAGACGCCGGCAAGTAACAACCATACCGGCTGCCTGAGTGACCCCTACAGATGGCGGACTGGTGACTTGTATTTTAAATGCGATATTTTAACAGCAATATTGTGAGTGTGATTTTATTGATATTATTGAGATTAAAAAAGTGACGGTTTTACACTATGTCAGCGCATTGTTTTCAAGCCACAGAGCCTGGAGAAAATTGAGGGGATGAACATCTAACTATATTTCTAAACGCCTAAACTTCGTTTAAACGTTCGTGAGTATACTCACATGAGTCTCACCTCAGTGTGTAAATTCTAAGCACGGCAAATAGTATAATCTGGAGGAGGCACCTTTTTAGAAAAAATCTAATTTCACAAGGGGTGTAACCCATCTATGAAAAAATTACTACACTATATGAGAATAAATTTCTTGCTCCCTTTTGTTTTGCCTATACCTCGCGCTGGATGAGCGCTGGTTTCAATTTGCAGCTTTGAATTGGACACTTGAACCAGGGTAAAGGGGCCCAGGATGAAATAGTGAAAAGAAGTCGTCACCTTTACAGGGTCAGTATTGTTTGCAGGGTGCCTACCTTGTTTCTTTACAGAAGCAGCCAAGTGGACATAGGCAGACAATAATTACAATTTTGCAGCAGTGTTTAAGCATCTGTGCAAATATTGTACAGCAGGCTCTTGTTACAGTCTTCAGCTTTCCTTTATAAATTATTCATAGGTACAGTTTAGATGTGTGAAATCTATACAACTGTAGTGACCGATAGGGTTAATATGCCCCTGTGGCTTTAATTCCCTACACTTCCTGATCTCTCTAGTTGCTGGGCAGATGCCCATGTAGCTAGATGTAATTTGCATATCCAAGCTATTGGCCAGGAGTCGCTGTGACCACACCCTGTCACACTTTGGTATAGTGAGAGAGAAGGGGTGGATCTTCCTGCAACACGGCCCAGTAAAGCCATGTGCCCTAAAGGGACCAGACCAGTACCTCTATAGAGCGATAAGTTGGGGAGCTGGAACCCTGTGAATGAAGCTATCTAGAGATAGGATACTACCTGTAATAGTACTATCTAGGAGAGTAAGACAGGCTGGTTAAGTAGCAAGAGCAGTTTGGCTCCAACTAGGAGGGATCTGTAGGAGAAGAGTAGTCAGCACATCGATTCTCAGTTTTCTTTAGAGATGGTGCACATTCTACAATGGCCACTTCCCATTGGCAAACTGTGTAGTAGAAGATTGAACAGCACCACCAACTCTTCAAATAGTTAAAAAGTCTTTATTTATGCTTTTGTGGGCATCACCGCCCACAAAAGCATAAATAAAGGCTTTTTAACTATTTGAAGAGTTAGTGGTGCTGTTCAATCTTCTACTCCCACTAGGAGGGATAGCAAGGAGGTAGCTCTCCCCTCAGGCAAGACTGGCCTGTAGTGTAGGGACACAGTCTAATGGGAATTAGGGCTAGTAAGTTCCCTGATCCAACATGTGGGATCCAGGTCACGGTGTTACGATCCTGAGGTTGTATCTATCCTGGTGTGACGATATCGCCTCCGGGAGTTCCGCTGTGCTGTCTCTAAGGGTCATGTTGTAACCATGTCATGATTTTCTGCTGGCTTTGTAAGTACAACCTTGTGGATCATTTGTCTCTGACAAATAAAAGTTCTGTTTGACTGCAAGAACCTCCTGGCACCAATCCTTTTCCTGTTTTATTGCACAGTAGCCTGTGGGAGTTGTATTTACACTAAACCACACCTTTAATCTTCCATGTAGCGAAGGCCCTAGCCTGAAATGTTAGAGTCACGTGTAACCCATGCTCTTGTGCACTAGCTGGTGATTAATCCCATTGGCCTGTATAGCCCAAGATAGTGTTACACAACTATTGTTGTTAATGTCACCATTTCAGAGTTACAGTTGAAAGAGTTCTTGCTGATACTCAGTGTTCTGATTGCCTTGCTATGTAGCATATTTGCCAGCCTGGGGAAAACTGTGTTGCTTGCTCTTCAAAGTGACAGATTGTGGAGAGTTTGTTATACTGTTCACTTGGCTTGATAAAGGGCTGGAGTAGCCTGAAACGTCGCTTTGCAGAGAGGAACACAGCTGTGCACCCGACGCTTCAACAAGCGATATATAGTGTAAGTGTGGCACTATTATTGACTTTATTGTGGAGAGTGAGATACTGAAAACATACTTGATTATTTCTTAACCCTTTCCCTGCCAGCCGTTTTGTCCTAGATGCGAACATCTACTGCCAAGCAGTTTTTAGATATTTTGCACTCTTTCACTTTTAGGCCCCTTCCTGGGGCGGTCTTTTAGTTTACCCAGGAAAACAATATATTGTTTTTTTCAGGACAACCTGAACTTTCAAAATATGCAAGAATTTTGGTGTAATTGTACTTCTGTAAAAAAATATAGGCTTCTAAGTGTCCAATAAAATGAAAAAAATCATGTTTCACAAAGAACAATCACATATATCAGAAACATTATTTACTTTATGTATGAGAACACAGCTGATTTGGAAAGGTCTATGTCTCCTGAACGCGGCAATACCAAATGTATATAGTTTTATGGAGATTTCTCACTTGTATAGATCAAAATCTAAAAGCAGTACACTAGCAAATGTCCAAAGCACCGCTCCCCAAACGGCATACTTCTGATTTCAAGGCCAAACATTCCACTAACAGTAGGTTTACCCTAGAAAACTACCCATTATTAGAAAGAACAGATTCTGGTGAATCAAAAATGGGTAAACATATCGTTGTACTCCAAACTACCAAGTTGCAATTGTTTCCTAAAGTTATAATGTTTTATAGAAATTGGTGAATTTTTTGAAAAATGACCTCAAAGCTTCCACTCTACAGAATCGTATCTCCCACACATCATTAGGTATCAATGTAAAACACCCCAAATATGAAAGCCTGGGGTCCACTGAACAGTTTGATGCGAAATATGTATAGGTGTACCCAAGCACGTGACATATAGGGGCCCTAAAATGTAGACACCTCATTTGAGCTATCAGTTCTGTAATTCCAGATACTGCAAAATCAACACATTTGCATTGTTTTGGGGTGGGGTAAAAGTAAAAAAAAATAAGTTCATCCCAGAAAACCATATATTTTCGGAAAGTACACATTCCCACGAATCTAAATTGGGTATGCATGTCTTTGTACTACAAAGTACCAAGCCGCAAACGATTCCTAAATTTGGTGATTTTGGCGACATTTCCAAAAATCACCTCAAAATTTCTACCCTGCAGCATCGTATTACCCACATACTTTTAGGTATCAAGAGAAATCCCCCAAATATGAAAGCCTAGGGTCCTCTGAACAGTTTGATGCCCAATATGTATAGGTGTACCCAAGCACGTGGCATACAGGGGCCCCAAAAGGAAGACCCCCATATGGTCTGTCATTTCAGGTACTGCAAAATCAACACATATACATCGTTTTGGGGGGGTCAAAAGTTGAAAAAAGTGGGTTCACCCCAGAAAACCATATATTTTCGGAAATTACACATTCCCACGAATCTAAATTGGGTATGCATGTCTTTGTACTACAAAGTACCAAGCCGCAAACGATTCCTAAATTTGGTGATTTTGGCGACATTTCCAAAAATCACCTCAAAATTTCTACCCTGCAGCATCGTATTACCCACATACTTTTAGGTATCAAGAGAAATCACCCCAAATATGAAAGCCTAGGGTCCTCTGAACAGTTTGATGCCCAATATGTATAGGTGTACCCAAGCACGTGGCATACAGGGGCCCCAAAAGGAAGACCCCCATATGGTCTGTCATTTCAGGTACTGCAAAATCAACACATATACATCGTTTTGGGGGGGTCAAAAGTTGAAAAAAGTGGGTTCACCCCAGAAAACCATATATTTTCGGAAAGTACACAATCCCACGAATCTAAATTGGGTATGCATGTGTTTGTACTACAAAGTACCAAGCCGCAAACCATTCCTAAATTTGGTGATTTTGGTGACATTTCCAAAAATCACCTCAAAATTTCTACCCTGCAGCATCGTATTACCCACATACTTTTAGGTATCAAGAGAAATCACCCCAAATATGAAAGCCTAGGGTCCTCTGAACAGTTTGATGCCCAATATGTATAGGTGTACCCAAGTACGTGGCATACAGGGGCCCCAAAAGGAAGGCCCCCATATGGTCTGTCATTTCAGGTACTGCAAAATCAACACATTTACATCGTTTTGGGGGGGTCAAAAGTAGAAAAAAGTGGGTTCACCCCAGAAAACCATATATTTTCGGAAAGTACACATTCCCATGAATCTAAATTGGGTATGCATGTGTTTGTACTCCAAAGTACCAAGCCGCAAATCATTCCTAAATTTGGTGATTTTGGTGATACTTCCAAAAATCACCTCAAAATTTCTACCCTGCAGAATCGTATTACCCACATACTTTTAGGTATCAAGCAAAATCACCCCAAATATGAAAGCCTAGGGTCCTCTGAACAGTTTGATGCCCAATATGTATAGGTGTACCCAAGCATGTGGCATACAGGGGCCCCAAAAGGAAGACCCCCATATGGTCTGTCATTTCAGGTACAGCAAAATCAACACATTTACATCGTTTTGGGGGGGTCAAAAGTAGAAAAAAGTAAGTTCACCCCAGAAAACCATATATTTTCAGAAAGTACACATTCACACGAATCTAAATTGGGTATGCATGTCTTTGTACTACAAAGTACCAAGCCGCAAACCATTCCTAAATTTGGTGATTTTGGTGACATTTCCAAAAATCACCTCAAAATTTCTACCCTGCAGCATCGTATTACCCACATACTTTTAGGTATCAAGAGAAATCACCCCAAATATGAAAGCCTAGGGTCCTCTGAACAGTTTGATGCCCAATATGTATAGGTGTACCCAAGCACGTGGCATACAGGGGCCCCAAAAGGAAGGCCCCCATATGGTCTGTCATTTCAGGTACTGCAAAATCAACACATTTACATCGTTTTGTGGGGGTCAAAAGTAGAAAAAAGTGGGTTCACCCCAGAAAACCATATATTTTCGGAAAGTACACATTCACATGAATCTAAATTGGGTATGCATGTGTTTGTACTCCAAAGTACCAAGCCGCAAATCATTCCTAAATTTGGTGATTTTGGTGATACTTCCAAAAATCACCTCAAAATTTCTACCCTGCAGCATCGTATTACCCACATACTTTTAGGTATCAAGCAAAATCACCCCAAATATGAAAGCCTAGGGTCATCTGAACAGTTTGATGCCCAATATGTATAGGTGTACCCAAGCATGTGGCATACAGGGGCCCCAAAAGGAAGACCCCCATTTGGTCTGTCATTTCAGATACTGCAAAATCAACACATTTACATTGTTTGGGGGGGGGGACAAAGGTAGAAAAAAGTACGTTCACCCCAGAAAACCATATATTTTCGTAAAGTACACATTCCCCTGAATCCAAATTGGGTATGCATGTCTTTCTACTCCAAAGTACCAAGCCACAAACCATTCCTAAATGTGGTGATTTTGGTGACATTTCCAAAAATCACCTCAAAATTTCCACCCTGCAGCATCGTATTACCCACATACTTTTAGGTATCAAGACAAATCACCCCAAATATGAAAGCCTAGGGTCCTCTGAACAGTTTTATGCCAAACATGTATAGGTGTACCCAAGCACGTGGCATATAGGGGCCCTAAAATGAAGACCCCCCCATATGGTCTGTCATTTCAGGTACTGCAAAATCAACACATTTACATCGTTTTGGGGGGGGCAAAAGTAGAAAAAAGTAAGTTCACCCCAGAAAACCATATATTTTCGGAAAGTACACATTCCCACGAATCTAAATAGGGTATGCATGTCTTTGTACTCCAAAGTACAATGCCGCAAATCATTCCTAAATTTGGTGATTTTGGTGACATTTCCAAAAATCACCTAAAAATTTCCAACCTGCAGCATCATATTTCCCACATACTTTTAGGAATCAAGATAAATCACCCCAAATATGAAAGCCCAGGGTCCTCTGAACAGTTTGATGCCCAATATGTATAGGTGTACCCAAGCACGTGGCATATAGGGGCCCCAAAAGGAAGACCCCCATATGGTCTGTCGATTCAGATACTGCAAAATCAACACATTTACATCGTTTTGAGGGGGGCAAATGTAGGAAAAATTAAGTTCACTCCAGAAAACCATATATTTTCAGAAAGTACACATTCCCACGAATCTAAATTGGGTATGCATGTCTTTGTACTACAAAGTACGAAGCCGAAAACCATTCCTAAATTTGGTGATTTTGGTGACATTTCCAAAAATCACCTCAAAATTTCTACCCTGCAGCATCGTATTACCCACATACTTTTAGGTATCAAGAGAAATCACCCCAAATATGAAAGCCTAGGGTCCTCTGAACAGTTTGATGCACAATATGTATAGGTGTACCCAAGCACGTGGCATATAGAGGCCCGAAAAGGAAGAACCCCATATGGTCTTTCATTTTAGGTACTGCAAAATCAACACATTTACATCGTTTTGGGCGGGGCAAAGGTAGAAAAAAGTATGTTCGCCCCAGAAAACCATATATTTTTGGAAATTACACATTCCCGCGAATCCAAATTGGGTATGCATGTCTTTGTACTCCAAAGTACCAAGTCGCAAGCCTTTCCTAAATTTGGCGATAAAAGCAACGGTTTTTACATTTCTGAAAATCGCCTAAAAATATTGCAATTGGCCGCATTTATCTCACCCAACTTCTTACATACAATTGTAAAACACCATAAATACTGATGCCAAGGGTCTACTGAACAGTTTTATGCCCAATATGCATTGATATACCAAGGCAGCTGGCATGTGCGGACCCCAAATGTAAATAGTGAATATGAGTTTTCTCTGCTGCCGATTCGCCTTCTGTAAACATAGACCATTGACTTCATATTATGTGCCTCAAGACCCTCCTAACAGCAAAGACCCCCCAAAACCATATGTTTTTGGAAAGTACACATTCTGACGAAAACAACCAAGATAAAGACGTCTTTCTACAGCAAAGTACCAAACTGCAAAACTTTTATAAACATAGAGATTTTTACATTTCTGAAAATCGCCTAAAAATGTTGAAGTATGCCACATTTATCTCACACAATATTTTACGTACAAAGAAAAATCACCCCAAATATGGACATCAGAGGTCTACTGAATAGTTTGATGCCCAATATGCATAGATTTACCAAAGTATATGGTGTGTACGGCCCCAAATGAAAAATGTGCATATGAATTTTCACACTGGCCAACTAAGCTGCTGAAAAGAGAACCCCAACTGTGCGTTATGTGCCGTAAGACCCCCAATCTGTAAAAAGACCCCAGAAAACCATATATTTTTGGAAAGCATATATTCTGACGGATCAATCTAAGTAAAATAATATACCAAAACACCAAACAGCAAAACTATACTAAAGATACATAAGGAACAATAATCCAGGGATAAAATTGCAATAAAACCACAAAAATTGTGCAAATCAATGAAATAACAAAATAACTGCACCGACAGCGTAATTAGTGGCTGAAATCGATTATCCAATAGTCATGCTGCTGAAATAAACAGTTTTTATGGGTAAAAAAAACACAAATTGGTGAAATGAAAAAGTAAAAAAAATAAAATGTGTATACATGTGTGTACACTTCCAAGAATTGTGTGACAGTGTATAAGTGTGTATATAAGTCCATATAAGTGTATATAAATGCATATAAGTGCATATAAGTGGAAAATTAAAAATTAAAAAAAACGTTTTTTTTTTGTTTTTTTTTTACTACTAAAATATGTGTGTATGTGTGTATAATGTAGGTAGGTGTATGCAAGTGTGTAAAATAAAGGGCACTTACCGTTTTTGGCTGATCTAAGAGCTGGAGAAGAGAGATCTGCAGAGTTACTGCAAGCAGGAAGTGTGTGGGCGTCGCTGGAACACAGCAGGAGGAAGCAGTGCAGCAAGGCAGACACGCGATTTGCTGTGTCTGCCTCTTTTAGGTCGGCCCTGCGACAATCCAGTCGCAGGACCGACATGACAGCCCCCCAGCCTCGTTGCCCAGGGGGCTGTCAATGCTGCTAAACCTCTGCAGAGGCGGCTAAAGCCGCTGATGCAGAGTACAGCATGTAAAACTGCAAGAACGTACAATGTACGTGCTTGGCAGTTAAAGCCCTTGCCTGCCAGAACGTACGGTGTACGTGCTTGGCAGGCAAAGGGTTAAACAGTACAGCATATTTCATTGATTGTATTTAGAAAGTGTTTTATTTCAGTGAGATGAAGCTTATATTAAATTTTCATTTTTACGATACATCCTCTTTAAGAGCTGATTATACCCCAAGCAAAACCACTTAAGCAGTGTAGTTTATAAAACAGCTATACCCCATTACAATTACTACAGGGTTTCCAGCATAGGCTGCCCTCCCCAACTCTACAGCCAGTCTCTTGTTCTTGGTCTCCAAGCACAATATCAACTTTTTATGTTTTATCAGTATTCATGACCAAACTGGCTACCTGGGTACTCTGGCAAGTTGGGGCTGCTCTATGCACTGTACACTGGTTCTTATATATATAACAGGAGAAACAGTCCACACTCACAGGTCTTATTTTACAAACAATTTATAGTTTTTACACACTAACAATCAAATTTCAAATTTTTCCACAAATCTCTAAAAAAAAATATTGTTTTCTAATATTTTTTTAAAAAAGCTCTAAAAATTCAAGGTTTATGAAGTGTAAAAACCACGAAAACCACTAATTCAGAACTTCGCCAGGTAAAAGTTGTTAAGGTCCTATAGAAGTGTCAGGATCAGCCCGGGACTCGAACTTGTAAGGGCTTACCCTGGTGGTCTAGTGGGGGGACGGCAGGGATGCCTGGCGCCCCCTCGGCGGGCCTCTGCTGTTTAAATTGGCACATGCGCGATGGCGTGAAATTTGAAAATTTAAAGGGCCATTATACAGATTCTCATTGCCCGTTATAGGTTTGTTCCTGGTGCCTTTAGGTTTTGCTATTTTGATTCTGAGCTTGATTCTGATTATCTGTTGTGACCCCTGCCTGTTCCTGACGATTCTGACCTCTGTATCCTGATCCATTGCCTGAATTTCGACTACCTCTTCTGCTATATCTTTCTGATTGATCTCCCGGTTTTGACCCTTGCCTGCCTGACCTCGCTTTGAACTCTGCCTGCCCAGACCCGGCCTGATTTGTTTACGCTCACTTTCTGCCTGCCTCGACCTGGCCAGTTCCGACTACGATTCCGTTTAACACCTTGTACCACAACCTTCTGCCCAAAGACGTTGCTAACAGTCGTGCCCCTCTGCTTATCCAGAACCTCTAGCCTTGCACCTCTCGTTTAAGTCCTGGTGGCATCCAAGTAGCTGAGGGCTCCTCCCGAGGCCAACGGCGGTCACACTACAGGTGAAGCACGAGCCTTCACCAGGGTGCTTGGCATTTGTTCTGATGTTGGGTGCCGAACGTGACAGAACTCTTGTTTATGCTGTTCTGGACACTTCTGCATTTACCTTGTGAGCCACTGGGGGCTCTTGAGCTGATCCTGAACTCTTCTTTGATGTTCCTGAATTTGCCTGTTCCCAGTTTGTCTCCTTCCCTCATGGGAGGGGTACAGGCTCGAGTTAGCCTCTCATCCGAAACCTAGGTTTCTTTGCACAAGAGTTCCCAGAGATTCTCAGGGGAGTTCCCAGAGACTCTCAGGGGAGTTCCCAGAGACTCTCAGGGGAGTTCCCAGAGACTCTCAGGGGAGTTCCCAGAGTCTCTCAGGGGAGTTCCCAGAGTCTCTCAGGGGAGTTCCCAGAGTCTCTCAGGGGAGTTCCCAGAGTCTCTCAGGGGAGTTCCCAGAGTCTCTCAGGGGAGTTCCCAGAGTCTCTCAGGGGAGTTCCCAGAGTCTCTCAGGGGAGTTCCCAGAGACTCTCAGGGGAGTTCCCAAAGACTCTCAGGGGAGTTCAGGAATTTGTGCAGTCCTGAGTTTTGGTCCCTGTTTCTCAAGAGGGAATTTATTCTTCAGTTTTTTTAGTCCCCAAACAGTCAGGCAAATTTCAGATGATAATCAATCTAGTTTATCTGAATACTTTCATGAAGAAGATTCATTTCAGGATGGAAGGGGTAAGATCCGCAATTTTGATCTTGCAAGAAGGAGATTTCATGGCAACAATCGATCTTCAGGACACCTACCTCCATATTCCAATATGGCAGGGACATCAACAGTTCTTGAGAATTGCTGTCAGAGATCAGCACAAGACAAGTCATTATCAATTTGCAGCTCTGCCCTTCGTCTGTCTTCATCCCCTCGCATTTTCACCAAAGTCTTGGTGGTGGTAGTAGCTTTTTATAGAACCCATGGTGTCCCGATTGTGGCTTATCTGGATGACTGGCTATTGAAAGCGTCTTCCCAAAGTCTGCTTTTCAGTCATCTATGGAGGACGATTTCCTGTCTAGAGACATTAGGATGGAAGATCAATTATCAGAAATCAAATATTGTTTCATTGCAGATGAAGCAGTTCTTGGGGGTCCTGCTGGACTTGGAACAAAGCAGTACCTACCTTCCTCAGCTGAGAAAGGTCAGCCTGTGCAGGACCTTGATAAGTCTCTTTCAGCCTGTACCTGTGAATAGATTTGTTTTTAAATACAGTCAAAACATAATATGATAAGGAGGTAGAATTATCTTGAGGTAGTACCTCCATGTGTTTCTGTTTATTCCTTTGAATATGTCAACTGCAGACTGAACCATTTTATCTTTCACAGCCCAAAGACAATATTTGGTGTTGGATTTGCTGTTCTTCTTTTTCTTGTGGTGATTATTACACTGATCGATTGAGTTTAAAAATAAAATAGTAAAAAATTAAGTGAGGTCTGTTATGCAGCAAAGATATTTTAGCTCTAATAACCTTTGTATTTTTAATTATGTACTATAACAATAGGGCTTCGTCCACAAGTTAAGTCCACAAGGGCTATGAGCAAAATACAATATCGAGCACAATCTCCATGTTTTTTTCCCAAAATTGCAGAGTAATTACAGGCACAATGGGGAGATTTGCTTGGTGTAACTGTGCTGTGCCTACTGCAGTTGTGGAAGATTTGTCAAAATAAGTACAATTGCACGGTTACATAGTTACATACTTAAATCAGATTGAAAAAAAGTAGGTGCAGCACCTGATTTGGACTGATCAGCACCCAGCACTACTGTATGTAAGTGCGAAGAGCAAAAGCCTTTTATAAAAGTGGTTTTACCTGCAACTCACTTGAGGAACAAGTGCATTTTCATCACCGCACTTTTGGCCCTAAATGAGCCCTAATGTCTCCTAAGGCTACAACCTGCGTTTCCCCACCAGTTGCTAAACTACAGTAGGGTTGTCACAGAGCTGCATCAGTATTGGAACAAAGGAGGGCTGAATCATAGAGTAGGCATTGGTTTTAAGATCTTACATGACCCAATTACAGGGAAATTTTCACTCATACATAAAAAGCTGTATAATAAAAGTGCCATTTTTTATTAAAGCATCCATACACGTTTTATAGTGATTTGAAAATCTCAGCTGTCAATCAAATATTGCCTTCACCATCTCCTTCCCCCAGATGCAGCAATCACTTTAATTTTTGCATTTCCTAAATCACTACCCTCCCCATATGCCCTCTCTCATTATCTATAATGTAGCCTGTGTATGGTTATGAGCATCAGATCCTCGTGTCTGGCACCTTTTTGCCTGCATAACAGTTTCCACAAAATAGCACCTGCCTTTTTGCTCTAATTCCATTCCAAAAGAATGAAGCAAACAAGATTAAAACAATTTATATAGTGCAAGTAACATGTATTGTGCTTGAATAACACAATAAAATATGATTTGAGATTATTCTTAGGTTGACGGTGCCCTTGAACAGCCATTAAAGCTAAGAATTTTATCCATACAGTTTGATACAAAAAACTGTACATGCTTGTAATCATAAAAATGATTGTGACTCTATAGATATCCTCCAGTTTTAATTCATGCAGTGCAAGTAAACGGGATACTAGTGACATGCACTCTGTTCTATTAGTCAGATGTCTCCATACAAGTAGCATTGTTAGCAGAAGACAGCTTTGTGTGTCCAGATAGAAGATTTCAGTAAACATTTAACAAAAAGTAAAGGAGATATATTGTGTTAAAAGATGATTGCAACTATTACGGCTTACATACAATTGTTACACCATAGCTCATGTTAAATAGCTTACAGCAGTGCTGTCCAACTTCTGTGGTACAGAGGGCCGAAAGGCAGAATACAGCAGGAGACAGTGAAACCTATGAGGACTACTCTTAAGTAGTTTTACTGTGCTACATACAGTGACACAATGCTGGTGCCCCACCAGCAGTTAATATGAGATGTGAACAGGTGAACAATGTGGGTCTTTCAGTCTGGGGTGTGAACAGTACAGAGCAGTGGCGGAACTAGATATTACTGGGCCTCATAGCAAATAATTTTTCAGGCTCCCAAAATGTTTAGAGGTTGACTTGTTTTACCAATATTTATTGAAACTGTATATGAATTAGGACCTTATGGGGCCCCTATACCTCCTGGGCCCCTACTGCAGCCGCAGGGTCTGCTTCCTCTAGAGGTGTTATAGGCATGAACAATGCAGGAGTTTACAGTCTGGATTTGAGGTATAAACAATGCATGGGCCAGTTAATCTCAGTGCGGATACCTTTTAAGTCTTACACAAGGTAAGCAGTCACAGCAGGCAGACTTTCATGTGGAGGACCACACAAGGGGGGGGGGGGTCGCAGGATTTGGCCTGTGGGTCACCAGTTTTATTATCATATTGCTCTATATTTTTCTTTTATCAAAGATCATTGGTTTGTTTTTCTTTTTTTTTTAACCCAAGAGATATATATGTCTGGAATCCCTCAACAGCAGCACCACCACCATATCCGAAACAACCTCCATGCCCTCCATATGCAGTGCATTTTCTCGCCCCAAACAGGATATGGACTTGTGCCAGTGTTCCAAGCAACTGGTCCCAATCCCCAGTATCCAATGTACCCTACAGCTTCACGACCCTACAATCCCAATGGTAAGGAAAAACTTCTTCCACACTTCTTGTTAGCACCTGATTTATTTCCTGTTGTGTGACTGAGGAATCACACTGAATATCACAAAATTGTGGCTCAAGGTAAAATATATAAAGTGACAATATTTACTGATATATATATATTTCAATTTTGTAAGATTCTTTAAAAGATCACTTGTTATGATATAAATTCTGAGTATTCATTCTGAAGGCATAGTTTTCCCCTTAATACTCTAAATTCTAAGAAGCTTGATGATGTCTTTGAGATATGGACATGCCAGCAGCTTTGAAAACAATAGTTACCTAGATGTTTGCTCCCTCCCCAGTTTCTGGTGTAAAAAGTTACAATCTTTTAATCTAGGTTTAGAAAATGTTTAAATTGTTGAGATAAAATGACCAAAACCACCAAAAATGATTCTTCTCAAGGGGGCAGGCATTGGAGGATACCGGCCTCTGGGCACTCTGAAGATAAATCCAACCCTGACAAGTCCCCTGTGGGTAAAAACTGTGGGTGTATGATGCTTTTCTGGACATAATGGAGATTTTGTTTAAATTAAGTAATTGAGATTCAGGAGAATAGCCACTGTGATGTCTTGGACTCAACTGTCCCCTACAGAGGCCACGTATAAATTTATGAACTATTAAATACAGCTCTCAGTTTGCCAGATGCAAATGTCACAGCGATCTATTCATTTGTATAGTGCATATAGGGTGAACTCTCACTTTCTTCCATTAATAAATATGCCCCTAAAAATCCAATCGAAATGAAAAGAGAGCTGTGAACTTTCCTTCTGACAAACTGTGATGAGCTTTATCTTAACCTTTTGATAAATGTACCCCATTGTCTCCCAATTCTGGAAACTTGGGAGAGTCTTAAGTCTTATCTGAGATATGGGGCAAATTTAATAAACTTTTGCCTCGGAAGGCTTCACCACACTTTGCACAACTTCGTCAGACGTTAATTCACAGCGCATATGCTCATTCATCAAAATGTGAAGTTACGACATGGTAGGCAAACACTGGCAACGTTTCACCAGTGAAAAATTTGTGAGAATTTAAGCGAGCTTTTGTAAGTGAACTTTGGCTATGGTTACTTTCTTCCTATCAAAACTTCGTTAACACATTGTTTTGTCTTTTTTATGACTTTTCAACATGCAGGATTTGATGTCACTGACCTAAGATTGTTGAGGATGTTGCTTCATCTGGCGAAGCAACATTTTCTCGCCCCAAACAGGATATGGACTTGTGCCAGTGTTCCAAGCAACTGGTCCCAATCCCCAGTATCCAATGTACCCTACAGCTTCACGACCCTACAATCCCAATGGTAAGGAAAAACTTCTTCCACACTTCTTGTTAGCACCTGCTTCAGTTAGCATCTGATTTATTTCCTGTTGTGTGACTGAGGAATCACACTGAATATCACAAAATTGTGGCTCAAGGTAAAATATATAAAGTGACAATATTTACTGATATATATATATATTCCAATTTGGTAAGATTCTTTAAAAGGTCACTTGTTATGATATAAATTCTGAGTATTCATTCTGAAGGTATAGTTTTCCCCTTAATACTCTAAATTCTAAGAAGCTTGATGATGTCTTTGAGATATGGACATGCCAGCAGCTTTGAAAACAATAGTTACCTAGATGTTTGCTCCCTCCCCAGTTTCTGGTATATAAAGTTACAATCTTTTAATCTAGGTTTAGAAAATGTTTAAATTGTTGAGATAAAATTACCAAAACCACCAAAAATGATTCTTCTCAAGTGGACAGGCATTGGAGGATACCGGCCTCTGGGCACTCTGAAGATAAATTCAGCCCTGACAAGTCCCCTGTGGGAAAAACTGTGGGTGTATGATGCTTTTCTGGACATAATGGAAATTTTGTTTAAATTAAGTAATTGAGATTTGGGAGAATAGCCACTGTGATGTCTTGGACTCAACTGTCCCCAACAGAGGCCACATATAAATTTATGAACTATTAAATACAGCTCTCAGTTTGCCAGATGCAAATGTCACAGCGATCTATTCATTTGTATAGTGCATATAGGGTGAACTCTCACTTTCTTCCATTAATAAATATGTCCCTAAAAATCCAATCGAAATTAAAAGAGAGCTGTGAACTTTCCTTCTGACAAACTGTGATGAGCTTTATCTTAACTTTTGATAAATGTACCCCATTGTCTTCCAATTCTGGAAACTTGGGTTGATGATTACTCATTAAGGGGCCGATTCACTAACTTTGAGTGAAGAATTCGAAGTAAAAAAAACTTCGAATTTCGAAGTGTTTTTTGGGCTACTACGACTACGACTTCGAATCGAACTATTCGAACTAAAAATCGTTCGACCATTCGACCATTCGTACTGTCTCTTTAAGAAAAAACTTCGACCCCCTAGTTCGCCATCTAAAAGCTACCGAACTCAATGTTAGCCTATGGGGAAGGTCCCAATAGGCTTTCCTAAGTTTTTTTGATTGAAGGATATTCCTTCGATCGTTGGATTAAAATTCTTCGATTCGAAGGATTTTAACGTTCGATGGAAGGAATGATCGTTCGATCGCACTATTTGCTCTAAAATCCTTCGACTTCGATATTCGAAGTCGAAGGATTTTAATTCCCAGTCGAATATCGAGGGTTAATTAACCCTCGATATTCGACCCTTTGTGAATCGGCCCCTAAGTCTTATCTGAGATATGGGGCAAATTTAATACATTTTTGCCTCGGAAGGCTTCCCCACACTTTGCACAACTTCGTCAGACGTTAATTCACAACACAAGCTACGACATGGTAGGCGAACACTGGCAACGTTTCACCACTGAAAAATTTGTGAGAATTTGAGCGAGCTTTTGTAAGTGAACTTTGGCTATGGTTACTTTCTTCCTATCAAAACTTCGTTAACACATTGTTTTGTCTTTTTTATGACTTTTCAGCATGCAGGATTTGATGTCACTGACCTAAGATTGTTGAGGATGTTGCTTCATTTGGCGAAGCTGACTCTGGCAAATTGGGTGACATAGTGGAAACTTCGCATTTTGATGAATTTGTGGAGTAACAATATTTTTAAAATGTGCCTGGCAAAAGGCTGATCTCTTTCGTTAACGAATTGTCCTCTACACCTTGTAGTAAATTGGCGATGCCGCTGCGGTGTCATTTTGGCAAATTTTCGCTAGCGACAGCCACTTTGCCCTTTACTAAATCTGTCCCATTGTTTTTAGTCTTCATCTTTTTCTTATGGACACTGGTGTCTGCAGTGATCTCCTATTGAATGAAGGATCCTCTGAAAGTCAAGAATATATACAGTATAATTCCCCCCCCCCAAAATAATATTACACATAATGAAGCAAATGGTAAGCAGATTAGATGTTAGGTCAGCTGTAAAAATAAATAAATTAAAATAAACTAGATTGGTCAAAAAGTATAATAGATAATAGTGTAACAGCCTGAAAAGCAGACAAAATTAACTTTGGCTGAAGAAAACACAGAACAGCTCATCCTCCCAAAACAAATAGCCAGCATCCACTCTGCCTCAAATTACGAAGTACACCCTAAGCAGGTGTCTTGCTACAAGCTTTCCTTGGCAGACTTATCACACACAAAATGTCTTGCCGAGCTTCCCTCAGCAGACATCAAATACAGGGATAGAAATAAAACTCACACACACATTGATTAAGATTAGATAAGAATAATATATTGTAAGAAAATGAATACATCACCGATGGAACACAACGCAACGTCTAGCCAAGCTTCCCTGGGCAGACTTTTGAGAGGAACATCAGCAGGGGGACCCCGGGCCAAATACAGCGAACTCTCAAAGCCAGATCAATCGGGCAAGGTTCTACACAACACGTCTGCTTGTAGATGAAGTCCCGAAGCCCCCTCTGCTGAGTTCTCTTTTTATACTAGTGTAACAATAAAATAATCAATCATGACAGAATTTGGTCATTATCCTAATTGTGGACATATACCAAAATAATGGCCATATGCCCAGAATTGTGACCATGAGAATGAAAATAATTGCTGTATACCTAAAACTATAACCATGTGAATAAGATAAAAGAAGGAATTATTATATTGAAATAATAACAAAGTAATGGATGGCTACACGCCCAGAACCATGACCATGAGAATGGCCATGTTTATATGTTAACAAGTTAATTAACTACTGCTGTTCTCTTATTCCAACTAATGCTAATACATTCATATAACAACTAAGGAGTCATATTGGATACACTTGATCACACTCTCATTCATACATACATACATGTCACATTTGTATCACATTAGGTGACATCACATAGACAAACATAATGTGGCCTAGCATCAGATGTACAGACAGAGCTACTGACACAGAAGTCAGTTACACAGTAAATGAAGTGTATGTGTTGTACATCTCCATTTGCTGTAATTGTCCAACAGAGAATTAATTAGGTTAAAATACACCACAACTCAAAGACTGATTTTTAGCATAATAAAATGAAATGTAATTCTAAGGAACTTTCCAATATACATTCATGAACTTGAACATTTTTAGTGGTTTTGTTAATGATAGCAGTTTCAGTTAGTTTATCCCTTTCTGTCCTCTGGGTCTGACCCTTATAACAATGTAAAAGAATTAAGGACTCATCCAGTTCTTTTAAGAATCTTTAATCTGCTAGTTTGCAACATTGTTAAGAGTCAGGATTACATAGAGTACAAACAGCAAGGCAGATTCTGTTTCAATAGCAATTATTGTTATTGTTATAATTACATTTACAAATAACTTCAAAACTACTGAAAATGTATGGAATAAATGTAAGCACTTTACAAGAATAATTCACAGTAATTCCTGCACAGGAGAATTAGCAATTGTACTGAATTAGTATCAAAATGGTAAAATAGCTGGAAAATGTGGTGACTTGCAATAATTTTCATGAAAGGTTTATACTAAATCTAATATATGTAGAAAATCTTGGTTGTTGTGCGTTGCATCAATGGCTTAATTTCACTTTTTCAAAAAAAAAAATATCCTTTTGAAATTCAGGTTAATACCTATTAAATGGTAATTGTTACACTTTTTTTCCCCTCAGGTCCCCCTCCATATGTACCTTACCCTAACCCAGCACATCCCGGAATGTGAGATCTTCATTGAGTCAAATATAGGGAGATGGCAACATATAAGGGAATATTTATAGACTCCTTGAACTTTTGACTGTGTGGAATAGCTGATCCCTGTTGATCATCTGCTTGTAACAAAAAGGCACTGAGATGCACATTCATACACACAAACACACCCGCACATTGGTTGTGTCACTATAAAGTTGTTATCATGTCACCAAGTGCTGTGGAATCAATGCATCAATGTGAGGTTACTGACAGACAGCACTGATAATGTTCATTCATTCATAATGTTACATTACATAAGCATGTTTGTATATTACTACTTCTTATTTGTATATTTACATCTATTTATAACTGCACTGAAATTTTGAATGGACGGCTGTTAACAAAGAATGGCAAGTATATATGGCAAGCAGGAGATCTGTGGGTTGTGGAAAATGTAAGATGCCATAGACAGTCACTATTTATTGGGCTGGTGGGGGGCTGTTTGGGCCTCTGTGTACCTGAAATGCCAGGGCCTATGTAGACTCTCAATCCAGACCTGATAGCAAGTAGCTGCACTCATTTTAAAGTTAACTGGCCTACGTGCATTTTGCCTATTATTAGGTGAAATCAAGGGGCATACAGGTTTTCTTAAAGTGAAACAATAAAATGATTTATTTTTAAGAAGCCCTGTAAGTGCCTTGCTTTCATATAATTGTATATAATCTACAGACCAGCCAATTCCCTATGGGCCAGACTGTAAATTATATCCTTATAAACGGTGCGTTCTGGCGTCAGAACGCGCCGTTTATATTCTTAAAGAGACAGCAATTGCAGCTGCTGCTCTATCCTCTACCGTTGCTTCACATCAGTTTAGCTTTCAATCACCACATAATCATTTTCTTACTTCCCACACACGAAACACGCTCCGCCTGTTCCAGTCCCTCCCACATATTTGCTTATCTTTCGCTCGCGTCTCACATCTCGTGCAGCTGCCTCCCTGTCACAGGATTCCTCTCTGCTCGCTCCCCCTCCCATCCACCATCGCATTTGCAAGTCTCGCTCCCTCCTCCCATCCACTATCTCAAATCTCGCTCATTCCTCTCAGCCACCATCTCAAATCTTGCTCCCCCCTCCCATCCACCAGCTCAAGTTTCACACTCCCCTCCTTCCCTTGCCTCCGCTTGTTCATCTCAGCTGAATGACGTTACATAGAGCAGGCTCCTGAAGAACGCAAAAGTAATAAAGGTACTGGTATAAAGGGCTGCAGGGGAAAAAAATCAACAAGGAGTGACAACAGTAAAGAAAAAAGTATTGCATTTTGTAAAAAGCAAAGACAGGAATTAAAAAGTAAACTCATAAACTGTAGATTATAATCAATAATGTACCCCCTACTTAAAATTTATAAAGATATTATTAGCACCTCGGAGTTATGTGACCTGTATAAAAGCACTCGGCCTTCGGCCTCGTGCTTTTATATGGTCACGTAACTCCTCGGTGACTGATAATATCTTTATAAATTACAGTAGGGGGTACATTATTCACTATATATGTGTGCATATATATACAGTGAATAAAGTATCCCCTGTTGTAAAATATAAGGATATTAAAAGTTACCGAGGAGTTCCTTGACCACATAAAAACATGAAGGCCGAGTGTTTTTATACAGGTCATGAAACTCCGAGGGGACTTATAATATTCTCGTATTTTGCAACAGAGGGTACTTTATTTATTATATACCGTAATACACAAGTTTCAGTTAGTCATGTGACAGAAATGACATCATTAAGCTCTGATTATAACCGATGGCATCAATAAGCACCATTTATAAGGATATCATTTACAGAATATTCATGGCTCTTTTGTATTTTATATACAAAAAGGACTAATAATAGCTACATTTTTAAATTTTTGCCTTTGAGCACTTATAATAAACAAAAATGGAAAAAACATTAAGATAACAATTTTTTTAATATTTTATTTTTACACCAAGAAATAAAAAACTCAATAAAATTGAGTTTTCGGAACAAAAACTCTATAGAATCGAGTTTTCAGAACATAAAATGTAAAATACTAATTGATGCTCGATTTTGTTCTGACGTTTTGTCGCTACGATTTTTTCTAGAAAAATTATTAATAAATGAGTTCAAATTGAGGAAGGGAGTTAGGAAGGATTTGTTTTCAGAAAAAAATTAGATACATTTGAGTATTAGTAAATTACTAGCAGTTTTTTCCCCCCCTATGACTAACCACTGTGTGGAGACCTTTGTTCAGGCTGTAGAAAGGGATGTTATTAAGCTTAAATGGCCCACTAAACAGAACAGAGTACAAAACCTTTCTAGAGCAGAAAGGGATGCACTCGGTGATTTGAAAATGGATGCTTCCATCACCATTAAGCCTGCGGATAAAGGTGGGGCAATAGTGGTGATGGACACTGACTATTATAGGGAGGAAGCTTCTTCCCAACTGTGTAATGCTTTGCATTACAGGTTGCTGGATGGTGATCCCACGAAGTACTTGAAGCAGTTAATAGATCAGGTTTTGGAAACTAGTAAAGAGGAAGGAATTATCACAGAACGGCTTATAAAATGTTTACGAGTTGGTTTTCCAATTGTTCCTGTATTCTATCTTTTTCCCAAGATACACAAAGATATACAAAGACCACCTGGGATACCCATTGTGGCGGGAATGTCATCCATATTTCAACCAATGGCTACACTACATTGTAAAATATACCACTGACTTTATCAATAAATTGAACGCAATAGATATAGTCCCACAGGATGCATTCCTATGCACAATGGATGTCTCCTCGTTATATACCTCTATCCCACATGACCAGGGTATTGAGACCATAGCTATAGCTATTCGAGAATTACAACTACCACATGGGGTAGCTGGATTATTAATACAACTTCTCAAATGGGTTCTGACTAAGAATTATTTTTTGTTTGAAGGGAAATACTATGAGCAAAGCCAAGGAACATCAATGGGGTCAAATGTAGCTCCTGCGTAAGCTAATTTATACATGGCACGTTTTGAGGATGATTTTGTATATGAAAAACAGGAGTTTTGGCCCCATATTGTAACTTGGTTGCGCTACATAGACAATCTATTCTTTATCTGGCAGGGACCCGAAGAACATCTACACCATTTTAAGGAGTACCTCAATTTAAGAATTCCAAATATTAAGTTCACCTTAGAATATGATCTTCATCAGGTACACTTTTTGGATGTGACTGTAGAATTACAAGGAGGGAGACTTGTGACAGATATTTATAGGAAACCTACAGATAGAATTACTTATCTAGATCCCCGCAGTTTTCATCCACCTGCAACTACAAACGGTCTACCCTATAGTCCGCTACTACGTGTAAGACGGATTGTGAGTACGGATGCCAAATTTGATGAGAGAGCAGGAGAAATGTTGACCCACTTTAGAAGTAGGGGATACGATACCGGTGTCCTATTGGATGCCAAACAGAAGGCTAGAGAGATATCAAGATCAACCCTATTGACAAAGAAATAAAAAGGCAGACAGATTACCTTTTGTCACCACATATTCCACTAAATCGGGGCAGGTGAAAAATATAATAAATCATCATTGGCATTTGTTACAGATGGACCACAGGTTACGACCTTGGGTGGCTGATCCTCCAATGATGGCGTATAAGACAGCGACAAACTTGCGGGACCAGCTAGTCCATGCATTGAGTGAACCTCCCAAAAAACAAGGTACTTGGTTGAGTGGCACTATGGGTATGTTTAAATGTGGGAGATGTGTTAACTGCAACTTTGTAGTCCGTACTGACAAATTTTATCATCCAATGAGTGGTAGAAGTTATGAGATGAGAGACTATATCAATTGTCAGTCGGACTACGTCATATACATGGTGAAATGTCCTTGTGGAAAGATATATGTGGGAGAGACGACTAGATCTTTGACAGTGAGGCTTGGCAAGAGTTCGTCCCTGATACCTAGGCATTTCATGCAGGCACAGCATCAGGTGAACCAGTTACGTTTTATGAGAATAGAACAGATGAAAAGGCCTACTCGAGGTGGAGACAGGGAATTACTTCTCAAACAAATGGTATTGACATGGATATACAAATTGAATTGCCTCTCTCCCAATGGTCTCAATGAAGGTAGGGAACTTTCCTTATTCTTCTAATTTTGTGTGATAGTTTTTTTCTATCTATGACCTCAGTCTGTGTAGAAAATGGGTTTTATTATTTTTTCTGATGTTTATGTATAATAATTTTTTATATTTGAGTTTTTAATCTTATAAATACCATAATTCTTTCAGACTTCATAGGACATTGGCGATAAATTTGAATTTGTGCTATGTAACCCTACATATAAGTGGCACGATCGTTTTTAAATTGGCAGGATGGGCTTCACATCGGTATTTGAAATGGATTTTATGAAGATGTATAACTTTTATGATTAACATTCACTGGATATCATACTTGCACTTTTTTGTAGATATATTTTGAATATATGTCCTTTTTTTATTGATATGTCATTATCTATTTATTTATTTATTCCCATAGGTCATAAATGAAATATAATGCACTTGCACTTGAGTTTGATGTTATGAACTAATTTTTTTGTATAAATGTATATATTTGAGTCACTTTAAGCTTACTTATTCTGAAGTCATACTGTTATAATGGGGCCAATATGTTGTCACAATAAGAGAATCATTGTATTATGAACTCATTTTTTTCTTTTGGTATATATATTTAATTGCACTGTCACTTTAAACTTATTTGTACTGTTATAGTGGGGTTAATATGCTGCTTTAATAAGAGACTCATCGTCCAATCTCCAACTTAGTGAAAGAACGCTGGGGTTGCTAGGTTACGGCTTGATTGCCAGAGTGGATTCTATGACGTAGGTTTAATGCGCCCATGCGTTCCACTTTCTCTTCTCGCGCTGTTTACCCTGAGGCATTTTGCGTGTAGGGAGCCGTGTCCGTATGCTGGATGAGTCATCCGCGGAAGTGACGTAGGCACATGTGACGTCACAGATCCGGAAGTTCGGGTAGCGCGTGGAAATCAAGAATAGACGCATAATTGAAGAGGGTATTTATTTAATCGGTGATCCCCTTAAACATTAGAATCCCATTGACAAAGGCTGTGTGCCGAAACGTTGGGGCCATTCTCATTTGGCAGGTGTATCCGCTTCTTGTTGTTCTTTTTCTGCCTTGTGTGTACCGAAGGGTGGTGTGTATATTACAATTATGTGGAGTTGTCTTTGTAAACATTGTGCTACTGTTAAATTGTTCTTTTTAAACAGTAAAGTATTTTCTATCATACCACCTGAGTCCAGGCCCGGGCTGGCAATCTGTCACTTCGGGCAAATTCCCGAGGGGCTGCTCTATTCTTTTTACAAATGGGCCGGAGCTGTGATAACGGCTATCACAAACGGCTGGGCAATGTGAGGTGAGTAGCGTATTTTCACTTAATGTGAGCCTTGTTCCGGAGCTGCCTGCTTCTGAGACAGAGGGAGAGAGGTCGGGCTGAAGGCAGACGGAGGAAGGGAGGGGGCAGCAAAGGAGCAGAGAGAGAGCCATGCACGCCGCTCCTGCAAATACCTAACTCCAGTCCCTCCCTGTTGTCTGAACTTGTGGGGGAATCACCCCGACCCTCACTGCCTGGGACTCAAGTTACGCTGTGCAAGGAAACTACAGTGCGCTGCTGCCTCCTGCTCCTGAACTGCCAGCTGCAACAGCCCCACCTCCCACTCTCTCCTGCTCCGTCTCCTGTCCCACTCGGCACTATCTCCTGTCTCCCGGCCCAACTGCCCATGTAACCAACTGACATTTACTGGGAGAAGCCTGAGCTGAGCCATAGACATGCTCTGCCACTGCCGCTGCGAAGGTCGTGTGATTTATGGGAGAGTCTACATTTGCAGTATAGTTTGCAAACATTCACAAGGGCTCTCTGTGACATACACTGCAACATTTGGTGTGTGTGTATATATATATATATATATATATATATATATATATATATATATATATATATATATATATATATATATATATATATATTATTTTTATATATATATATATATATATATATATATATGCATTCTATGTAGAGTACTAGAAGAGTCTGTCTGTGTATCATATAGTACCTCTGCTCAAAGCCAGAATCTTCAGCATGTGAAACGAGCCAGACCCGAAAAGGCCTTTTATAATAAACGCGTTAGCCTATTACTGCCTAACATTTTGCACCATTATGCAAATAGGCAGAACGCTATCGGCAATTTTAACCCTTTAAGTGCCAGCAGAATTTCACATTTTGGTTACGCGAAATGCCAGCCGTTTTTAAGCATTTTGTGCTCTCTCACTTTAGGGGCATTTTCTGAGGGGAAACCTATAGTTTACCTAGGAAAACTATACATTGTTTTTTTCGGTAGAAACTGAGCTTTCTAAATCTGCCTGAGTTTTCATGTATTTCCACCTGTGCAAAAAAATTTATAGTGCTAAATAACAAAAAAAAATGAAAAATTACCATTTTTCATTGTATATCAATTTATACCAGAAAAATATTTCATTTTACAGATGAAAATCCAACTGATTTGGAAAGCCTTATGTCTCTCGAACGTGCCAATACCAGATATGTATAGTTTTAGGGAGATTTAGGATTTCTGTACAGCAAAAACTCCCGGCAGTATATTACTGAATTTTGAAAGCACTAAGGCAGAAAACGGCATGCTTTAGATTCCAAGGCAAAAATCCTGAAACCATAGGTTTACCCCAGAAAACCATACATTTTTGAAAAGTACACATTCTGCCGATTACAAAATGGGTAACTATGTCTCTCTACTCCCAACTACCAAACAGAAAAGCTTGTCTGAACATAGCGGTTTTTCAAAATAAAATTCAAAATTTTGAAAAATCATTTCAAAGGTTTTATTTTGCTGCTCCGCATATCCCAAACTATATTACGTACCAAGAAAAAGCACCTGAAATATGATTGCCAGGGGTCCACTGAACAGTTTGATATCCATTATGCATAGGTTTACCAAAGTATCTGGCATTTAGAGACACAAATATGAAGTTAGCGCATCCAAATTGTTCAGGACTTTACTTCAGCTACTGAGAAATCAACACATTGACTGCATTTTTTGTGGGGTAAAAACACAGAAATATATGTTTACCCCCCAAACCCATATATTTTTGGAAAGAACACATTCTACAGAATCTAAAATGGGTACCCATGCCTTTCTGCTCCAAACTACTGAGTCGCAAGGCTTTCCCAAAATTGTCGGTTTTGGTGAAATATCTGAAAATTGCCTCAAAACTTCAACTTCCCAGCACCATATCACCCATGTATCATTACGTACTAAGAAAAAGCACCCTAAATATGATTGCCAGGGTTCCTCTGAACATTTTGGTGGCCATTGTTCATAAGTTTACCAAAGTATCTGGCATTTAGAGGCCCCAAAATGAAGTTAGCGCATACAAACAGTCCCGTGAGTAACTTCA
Organism: Xenopus laevis; assembly: GCF_017654675.1. NCBI lineage: Eukaryota > Metazoa > Chordata > Amphibia > Anura > Pipidae > Xenopus > Xenopus laevis. The sequence goes on from NC_054373.1 coordinate 64,750,758, forward strand.
TCTAATGAGAAATCAACACATTGACTGCATTTTTGTGGGGTAAAAACACAGAAATATATGTTTACCCCCCAAAACCCATATATTTTTGGAAAGTACACATTCTACAGAATCTAAAATGGGTACCCATGCCTTTCTGCTCCAAACTACTGAGTCGCAAGGCCTTCCCACAATTGTCGGTTTTGGTGAAATATCTGAAAATTGCCTCAAAGCTTCAACTTCTCAGCACCATATCACCCATGTATCATTACGTACTAAGAAAAAGCACCCTAAATATGATTGCCAGGGTTCCTCTGAACATTTTGGTGGCCATTGTTCATAAGTTTACCAAAGTATCTGGCATTTAGAGGCCCCAAAATGAAGTTAGCGCATACAAACAGTCCCGTGGGTAACTTCAGCTAATGAAAAATCAACACATTGACTGCATTTTTGTGGGGTAAAAACACAGAAATATATGTTTACCCCCCAAAACCCATATATTTTTGGAAAGTTCACATTCTACAGAATCTAAAATGGGTACCCATGCCTTTCTGTTCCAAACTACTGAGTCGCAAGGCTTTCCCACAATTGTCGGTTTTGGTGAAATATCTGAAAATTGCCTCAAAGCTTCAACTTCTCAGCACCATATCACCCATGTATCGTTACGCACCAAGAAAAAACACCCTAAATATGATTGCCAGGGTTCCTCCAAACAGTTTGGTGGCCATTGTTCATAGGTTTACCAAAGTATCTGGCAGTTAGAGGCCTCAAAATGAAGTTAGCGCATACAAATAGTCCTGTGGGTAACTTCATCTAATGAAAAATCAACACATTGACTGCATTTTTGTGGGGTAAAAACACAGAAATATATGTTTACCCCCCAAACCCATATATTTTTGGAAAGTACACATTCTACCGAATCTAAAATGGGTACCCATGCCTTTCTGCTCCAAACTACTGAGTCGCAAGGCTTTCCCACAATTGTCGGTTTTGGTGAAATATCTGAAAATTTCCTCAAAGCTTCAACTTCTCAGCACCATATCACCCATGTATCGTTACGCACCAAAAAAAAACACCCTAAATATGATTGCCAGGGGTCCTCCAAACAGTTTGGTGCCCACTGTGCATAGGTTTACCAAAGTATATGGCAGTTAGAGGCCCCAAAATGAAGTTAGCGCATACAAATAGTCCTGTGGGTAACTTCAGCTAATGAAAAATCAACACATTGACTGCATTTTTGTGGGGTAAAAACACAGAAATATATGTTTACCCCCCAAACCCATATATTTTTGGAAAGTACACATTCTACCGAATCTAAAATGGGTACCCATGCCTTTCTGCTCCAAACTACTGAGTCGCAAGGCTTTCCCACAATTGTCGGTTTTGGTGAAATATCTGAAAATTGCCTCAAAGCTTCAACTTCTCAGCACCATATCACCCATGTATCGTTACGCACCAAAAAAAAAAACACCCTAAATATGATTGCCAGGGGTCCTCCAAACAGTTTGGTGCCCACTGTGCATAGGTTTACCAAAGTATATGGCAGTTAGAGGCCCCAAAATGAAGTTAGCGCATACAAATAGTCCTGTGGGTAACTTCAGCTAATGAAAAATCAACACATTGACTGCATTTTTGTGGGGTAAAAACACAGAAATATATGTTTACCCCCCAAACCCATATATTTTTGGAAAGTACACATTCTACCGAATCTAAAATGGGTACCCATGCCTTTCTGCTCCAAACTACTGAGTCGCAAGGCTTTCCCACAATTGTCGGTTTTGGTGAAATATCTGAAAATTGCCTCAAAGCTTCAACTTCTCAGCACCATATCACCCATGTATCGTTACGCACCAAAAAAAAACACCCTAAATATGATTGCCAGGGGTCCTCCAAACAGTTTGGTGCCCACTGTGCATAGGTTTACCAAAGTATATGGCAGTTAGAGGCCCCAAAATGAAGTTAGCGCATACAAATAGTCCTGTGGGTAACTTCAGCTAATGAAAAATCAACACATTGACTGCATTTTTGTGGGGTAAAAACACAGAAATATATGTTTACCCCCCAAACCCATATATTTTTGGAAAGTACACATTCTACCGAATCTAAAATGGGTACCCATGCCTTTCTGCTCCAAACTACTGAGTCGCAAGGCTTTCCCACAATTGTCGGTTTTGGTGAAATATCTGAAAATTGCCTCAAAGCTTCAACTTCTCAGCACCATATCACCCACGTATCGTTACGCACCAAAAAAAAACACCCTAAATATGATTGCCAGGGGTCTTCCAAACAGTTTGGTGCCCACTGTGCATAGGTTTACCAAAGTATATGGCAGTTAGAGGCCCCAAAATGAAGTTAGCGCATACAAATAGTCCTGTGGGTAACTTCAGCTAATGAAAAATCAACACATTGACTGCATTTTTGTGGGGTAAAAACACAGAAATATATGTTTACCCCCCAAACCCATATATTTTTGGAAAGTACACATTATACAGAATCTAAAATGGGTACCCATGCCTTTCTGCCCCAAACTACTGAGTCGCAAGGCTTTGCCAAATTTGGCGGTTTTGGTAAAATATTTTGAAAATTGCCTCAAAGCTTCAACTTTCCAGCATCGTATTGTCCATGTATCATTACCAGCATAAAGCATCCTAAATATAAACATAGGGGTCTACTAAACAGTTTGATGCCCAATGTGCATAGATATACCAAACTATGTGGGGCACAGAGACCCCCAAATGACAATATGTATAGACATTTTCACGGCTGACGCGCTGGCTGCTGCAATATAACCACCCGGTGTGTGTATTATGCGACATTAGACCACCTAACAGTACAGAGACCCCAGAAAACCATATATTTTCAGAAAGTACACATTCTGACGAATCCAATATGGGTAAATATGTGTTCCTACTGCAAACTGTCAAACTGCAAAGCAATGCTGAACGTAACGGTTTTTATCAAATTTCTGAAAATCGTCACAAAGCTTGAATTTTACCCCATTATATGCCCCACATTTCGTAACTTATCAGCATAAAACATCCTGAATATGAACGCCAGGGGTCTACTGAACACTTTGATGCCCAATATGCATAGATATACCAAACTATGTGGCGCACAGAGACCCCCAAATGACAATAGTGTATATACATTTTCACGGCTGACGCACGCTGGCTGCTGCAATATAAGCACCCGGTGTGTGTAATATGCGACATTAGACCCCCCTAACAGTACAGAGACCCCAGAAAACCATATATTTTCAGAAAGTACACATTCTGACGAATCCAAAATGGGTAAATATGTGTTCCTACTGCAAACTGTCAAACTGCAAAGCAATGCTGAACGTAACAGTTTTTATCAAATTTCTGAAAATCGTCACAAAGCTTGAAATTTATCCCATTATATGCCCCACATTTCGTAACTTATCAGCATAAAACATCCTAAATATGAGCGCCAGGGGTCTACTGAACACTTTGATGCCCAAAATGCATAGATATACCAAACTATGTGGCGCACAGAGACCCACAAATGACAATATGTATAGACATTTTCACGGCTGACACGCTGGCTGCAGCAATATAACCACCCGGTGTGTGTGTATTATGCGACATTAGACCACCTAACAGTACAGAGACCCCAGAAAACCATATATTTTCAGAAAGTACACATTCTGATGAATCCAATATGGGTAAATAAGTGTTTCTACTGCAAACTGCCAAACTGCAAAGCAATGCTGAACATAACGGTTTTTATCAAATTTCTGAAAATCGTCACAAAGCTTGAATTTTACCCCATTATATGCCCCACATTTCGTAACTTATCAGCATAAAACATCCTGAATATGAACGCCAGGGGTCTACTGAACACTTTGATGCCCAATATGCATAGATATACCAAACTATGTGGCGCACAGAGACCCCCAAATGACAATAGTGTATACATTTTCACGGCTGACGCGCGCTGGCTGCTGCAATATAAGCACCCGGTGTGTCTAATATGCGACATTAGACCCCCCTAACAGTACAGAGACCCCAGAAAACCATATATTTTCGGAAAGTACACATTCTGACGAATCCAATATGGGTAAATATGTGTTCCTACTGCATACTGTCAAACTGCAAAGCAATGCTGAACGTAACGGTTTTTATCAAATTTCTGAAAATCGTCACAAAGCTTGAATTTTACCCCATTATATGCCCCACATTTCGTAACTTATCAGCATAAAACATCCTGAATATGAACGCCAGGGGTCTACTAAACACTTTGATGCCCAATATGCATAGATATACCAAACTATGTGGCGCACAGAGACCCCCAAATGACAATAGTGTATACATTTTCACGGCTGATGCGCGCTGGCTGCTGCAATACAAGCACCTGGTGTGTGTAATATGCGACATTAGACCCCCCTAACAGTACAGAGACCCCAGAAAACCATATATTTTCAGAAAGTACACATTTTGACGAATCCAATATGGGTAAATATGTGTTCCTACTGCAAACTGTCAAACTGCAAAGCAATGCTGAACGTAACGGTTTTTATCAAATTTCTGAACATCGTCACAAAGCTTGAATTTTACCCCATTATATGCCCCACATTTCGTAACTTATCAGCATAAAACATCCTAAATATGAGCGCATGGGGTCTACTGAACACTTTGATGCCCAATATGCATAGATATACCAAACTATGTGGCGCACAGAGACCCCCAAATGACAATATGTATAGACATTTTCACGGCTGACGCGCTGGCTGCTGCAATATAACCACCCAGTGTGTGTATTATGCGACATTAGACCACCTAACAGCACAGAGACCCCAGAAAACCATATATTTTCAGAAAGTACACATTTTGACGAATCCAATATGGGTAAATAAGTGTTTCTACTGCAAACTGCCAAACTGCAAAGCAATGCTGAACATAACGGTTTTTATCAAATTTCTGAAAATCGTCACAAAGCTTGAATTCTACCCCATTATATGCCCCACATTTCGTAGCTTATCAGCATAAAACATCCTAAATATGAGCGCCAGGGGTCTACTGAACACTTTGATGCCCAATATGCATAGATATACCAAACTATGTTGCGCACAGAGACCCCCAAATGACAATATGTATAGACATTTTCACAGCTGACGCGCTGGCTGCTGCAATATAAGCACCTGGTGTGTGTATTATGCGACATTAGACCCCCCTAACAGTACAGAGACCCCAGAAAACCATATATTTTCAGAAAGTACACATTCTGACGAATCCAAAATGGGTAAATAAGTGTTTCTACAGCAAACTGCCAAACTGCAAAGCAATGCTGAACATAACGGTTTTTATCAAATTTCTGAAAATCGTCACAAAGCTTGAATTTTACCCCATTATGTGCCCCACATTTCGTAACGTATCAGCATAAAACATCCTAAATATGAATGACAGGGGTCTACTGAACACTTTGATGCCCAATATGCATAGATATACCAAACTATGTGGCGCACAGAGACCCCCAAATGGATATATAGTAGATAAAATTTACATAGGCAAAACAAAATAACACAGAACAGTGTGAAATGCAAATAAATCACCAAAAACTAATAAAACCACAAAAATCAATGCTTTTTTTTTTCACACTAGTGTAATCGGCCACCAGAATTACCGTTTGAATATTTTAGCTGGGCCAAATCGATTATACGGGCAGAAACAAGTGAACAACACAAATGCAGAGCTGAAAATGCAATAAAATGGCTAAAAATTCAATAAAATGGCTAAAAATGCACCAAAATACCCAAAATTGCAATATAACCACCAAAATAACATACAAAAGCTATTGCACAGTACGGTTAGCGAATACGCTATTCGGAACGGCAATAAAACATTTTTTTTAGCCCAAAAAGAGACGATGCGATAAGAAAAAAAAAAAAAAAAGCCACAAAGCCATATATGTACATATGCGTGTGCACAACGGGTAAATTGCATGTTATTTGCGCATGTGCGCGTGTGCAAGTGTACATGGGTGCTGTGAGTGTGTGTGACCCCCCCAATCCCCAAAAATCTATGTGTGAGTGTGTGTAAGTGTGAATGTAAGTGTATATTACTGTAATAAGTGTGTGTTGGTGTGTTTGTGTGTTTTTGTGTGTGTAAATGTTACACTTACCTGGGGTAGATGCTGCAGATCGATCAGAAAGGGTCCCACGCAGCAGATCTCCAGCTCCAACGATCATCAGCCATGTGGGGGCGGAGCTGGGCGGAAGTGCGGCGCAGGCAGCAGCAGGACGCATAGGAAACGCGTCCCTGCTGCTGCTTTGGGGCCCCTGGGCGATCGCGCCCCAGGGGCCACACGATCCCCTGCTCTGCTCGTTGTCTAGGGGCAGGGGATCGTGAAGGAGCGGAGCGAGCGGCTCTAACAGCCGCTCCTCCGCTCGCAAACCCGGAAGTGCTGCAGAACGTAGAATCTACGATCTGTGGCACTTTGGTCCTTTGATCCACAGAACGTAGATTCTACGTTCTGTGGCACTTAAAGGGTTAAACATCACAACTATCGGCTCTTCTCTCTCTTAAAGAAAGTATAATGGCGCTGTTTTTGGTGCGCATTAGTGGAAAAGCTGGTCACACTGCAGTTAAGTGAAGGGCACCTCCTTAGTTCCAATGCCTATGATTGTCTGTGACCTGAGTACTCCATGCAAGGAATTTCGGGATAGCATGAATGGATAACTTAAGGAGAAGTTGCAAGCTTCCTTAACCCTGAGCTGCCCTCTGTGCGCATATATATATATACATTTATAATACACAAAAGCCATGAATATCTTGTAAATTATATCCTTATAAACGGTGAGTTCTGATGTCATTTCCGTCACATGACTCACTGAAATTTGTGTATTATAATAAATAAAGTACCCCCAGTTGTAAAATATGAGGATATTATAAGTTACCTCGGAGTTCCATGACCTGTATAAAAACACTCGGCCTTCGGCATCGTGTTTTTATATGGTCATGAAACTCCTCGGTAACTTATAATATCCTTATATTTTACAAGAGGGGGTACTTTATTCACTATATACACAGTAGAACCCCCATTTTATGTTTTTCAGGGGACCAGAAAAAAATGGTGTAAAATCAGGGAAATATATTATGCATAATCTATAGGTGGGACCACAAAACAACAATGTAAAATGAGGGAAAACTTAAAATCAGGAGATATATATATATAATCATTTATATATATGTGTGTGTGTATGCATAGAGCCTCACCCTAAGTTGTCACTGACTTCCAGTGGTCTAACTACTCGCCAGTGGGCCCTATATATACACATATACACCTAGGTATAACCTTGGGGTAACTAATAATAATAGTTAATTAATAACTGTAATATTTTACATAGATTATTATTATTATTAACATGTATTTATATAGCGCCAACATATTGCGTAGCACTGTAAAGTAAATGTGATTATACAACGAAATCACATGAATTATATACATAGAACATATGGAGTTACGTACAACACAATCAATACGTACAAATCAATACGTACAAAAGCGAGAAAGGCAGCTCTTTATGCACATCATTTTTGCAGTTTTATGCCAATATATGTGTGGATGAGTCTAAAACCATCGCGTGTTTACATGTGGGCTGCTTCGATTTTTTTGCCATGGCTGCTTTTTACTCCCAGTCCGGCTCTGCCTGAGTCTATAAGTTTTTTGTGAGTGTGCAGATCTGATATTTGACATGTTACATTTGGTTGCTCTGTAGGGGTGACTTTAGGTTTTTTGCACCTCCTATCGCATTTTGTTTCTTTATTTTTTTAAATGAGTGTGCCCTCCATTTACCTATATTTTTGTATTAGTAAATTAGCCCCTCAATGTGTGGGAATAAGCAGCCCATAACTTTTGAAAGGAGGGGTCAACTTACTTGCCTATATATGTAACACTTGGGACTGGCTGCCAGACCAATATTTGATCAATCAAGCAGGAAATAAAATCACTTAGGATGCGGACCACTCGTTGATGCTATACTTAACTGACAGGACCCATTACTCCTACAGTATGATCCAATGATATTTTCTGCCCAATTTGACCCAGCACACAGGTGGCCTCTTAGCCAAACAAACTAATCTCCACATGAATGGCCAGTTTTACTCAACATATGGTGTAACTCAAAGCCCCTGAGGGTTATACTTATACTTTTGGTCCTTTGATTTTTTTCACAAAATATGGTGTATTTCTATTTATTTACTGTTTATGGAGTAATACAGTATGCAGGCATTCAAGTTTTGAGTATGGCTATAGACAGAAGGAACCGTATAACATTTTTGCTTACACTTTTTTAGAAAGCTAGGATCTCTTTCCTCTGCAGTATGGGATAAGAAAAAAAGAATATATAAATGAATGGAAGAGTGGAGAGGCACAACATACAGAATCACCCCGATGCAGGCCAATTTTAGCCTCTATGCGGGCAATAGTCTCCTCTTCCTTTTGCATCTGGAACCATTGTGTTGGCTCCAACATGAACACTTGGCTGATTTTGACGTGAAATGCAAAGTCTTGCATTGTTTTACCAAAATCAGCTGAGTGTGTCCGTGTCGGAGCCGACACATGGATTCCATATGCGAAAGGAAGAGGAGGCTACTGCCCCCATAGGGACTGAAATCAACCTGCATATTTCAGCAGGCTGTTTTTAACCCCTGTGTGGCACTAGCCTTATCTGTGCACTGGTGATCTAAACCAGGGGTCCCTAGGGTTGCCACCTTTTGCTAGATTTTTTACCGGCTGGTGGGGGGGCCGGTACAAAAAGGGGCGGGTGTGACGTCAAAGGGGGCTGGGTTGTGCTTAAAAGGGGCCGGGCCATGGCGCGGCCAGGACAAAAACGGAGGAAAAAGATAAGTTTATAGGGGATTGGGGGCAGGCCGAGGGGTCTTTTTAAGGGTATTACAAATTTACCGGCAGCTACATTGCCGGTAAATTTGTAATACCGGCCTCGGTAAAATACCGGCCGGGTGGCAACCTTAGGGGTCCCCAACCACCAGGCCGCGGACAGTCCTGAACTGGGCCTCCAAACAATCTGACGCCAGTGTGCCCAAATTGGACGCCGACCCCTCTGACAACCTCCCCAACCCCCTCTGACCCCCTACAACTGACCCCCTCCAACCCCTCCTCACCCCCGGGCCAAAAAAGGTTGGGGACCCCTGATTAAAAAAATAGGGAAAAGTATGTTCAGCAGAAGTCCCTTTTATTGAAGTCACATTGAAAAAGCGGCCTGCTGCAGAGCACTTCTCTCTGCAGAGCACCGAGGTCAGCAGATGACAATGAAAGTCACCCACAGTAGCTTTTAAAGTCTTTTTAGAGCACATAATGAATAATATATAAATAATATAATATATATACTATACTATATTATATACCCTATAATAATAGCCTAATATTCTTTTTATATTTTAGCAATTCTCTTTAATAATAGCTGAGAGTGCACTTCCCATAAATATCAGTGCAGTCTATTCAAGACAGAGCATAATCTCATTGCAGCATATGGAGAATGTATTGGCCAAATCAAGCAACATGGCAATTCACATATACATTTACAAATGCATTTATACAGAGTAGGACCTTTACAAGAACAATGAGCCCTGACCTGATTTTCCCACAATCTGCAGTACACTCTATATCAACTGATATTTTAAAGCTTCAGATGCTGTTTTCTAGCTGAGGCTGCTGGGAGTGGATGTTCATGTCCACCGAGCAGCTGAGCATTTAGTCCCTTGCTCTATATCTTCTCCTTTCAGCTCTTATTTTGTAAGTTAATTAAATTCTTTACTCTTACCCACCAAACTTCCCCCCGCTTTCTCTCTCCCCTCACTTGCCCAGAGATTAAACAAGTTGCTGAAATTCCCAAATAAGGAAAACTGGAGCAGAAAGATACAACAAACCTGTTCCCAGTCAGCTGTGCCAGAAGGCAGCTCCCATGAACTGTCAGAACTTCAGAGCAATTAATTATGTTTATTGAGCTCTTGAAACTGTGAGCTCTTGAAATTTTGTACAACAAAATTACAACACATAAAATATATTCTGGTCTGTGCAAATTTAAGTTCTCTGAGCAGAGATACATAGTATCCATCATACACCTTCACCCACAATAGAAAGGAAAGGACGTGGGGACCATGTGAGGGAAAAGTGTTCACTTTGGATTGCTTTTTTTCTTTTTTGGTTATTACTTTAGAAAAAACTCTGCCAGTCCTTAAATTCATCTGGTGAATTGCATAGCTAAAATAGCTTCTATGAAAGGATTAATGATGAATTAATGAACTGTCTTTCACAGTGTGTCAGTGTCAAGGATAAACTCATGATCCCAAATAATGACAATGACATTTTGGATAAATAAGACCTCATGTACAGTTGAGAAAGTGCTGCTGCAGTAAGCCAGGGTTGGAAGATAATAACCAAAGTAAACATGGTGATCTCTTTCCTTTAAGGCATTGATAAGAAATGGATCACTCATCTATCAATGTCCAAAGTACTGCCTCAATATGCCAGGATTTATTAAGCCAGCAATCTAAGATCCATGGTGTGGTGAGGCACAGGATGATGCTTTTTACTTCAACCATTTAGGCACTTCCACCTAGAAGAGATTAAAACAAAGTTATTGGTTTGTGATCAGAAAGGCAGGAAGGTGTCCTCTCAGACAGCCACACCTCCCACTTAGAAGTACCTGCCTCTGATTAGCATATATGAGTTCTTATTATCATCTCAAAATTCCTACAGATGATACTAAAGATTTTCCTCAGCTTCGCTACAGTGAAGAAGATAATAGGGTCAACAAAGACGATGTTACAGGATTCTCTCATATAAATAAATCTGGAATTCCATCTATGAAGTATGACTATGTGAGAGAACATTAGACTTTCTTTTACATCATTTAATAAAACTGGACTAATTTGCAGCAGTGCAGAAACTCATTGCAAACATTGCTCCGCTGCAGTAAATTAATTTATTGCTTATTAGTTGCTGTTGGATACTGCATGGTACAAATCTGTGTTATTAAATTAGCCCCAGTCACTATAATGTTCTTAAAGGTAATTTTTCAGGAAGATACATTAAGAAACCATTAATAAAACAAAGCACATTTGTCTACCTAGTAACATTTCAGTCTCTTAGGGTTGTGGCACAAGCCACATTTTCTCTGCTAGTGTAGAGAATGCTAATGTATGCATTTTCATGCCAAAATACTTGCATACCAACAGATCAATGCTGTGCCTGTCAGTTCATTTATAGACATGGCCATAGGGCAGTGGATCACATTTGCCACAAGCGAGTGCCATTAGCCTAAAAAAGCCCACACATACAAGGGGTGGAAAGCAGCTGATCAGCTTTTCTATGCATCTTAGCCACTAAATCATAAGATCATTGAATAGCTGAGTAGGACCTTCAAACTAGTTTACTTTTCTTTTTGATTTTTCAAAATGAAAAACAATAATCATGCCATCAGAACCAAAAAGTGTGTCTGTAGCCAGATTCCATACTATCTCTAAATATGCTACTGTGAATAGTTGTAACACATTACTTATTATCCTAGCCCCCCTCCCCAGCCCCTCTCCTACCTTTGCCGAAAACTAGAGGCACGAGACCCTGGCATTTCAGGTACACAGAAGCCCAATCAGCCCACACAGAGGCCCAAATAGCCTCCACCAGCCCGCTAAATACTGACTTTCTATGGCAGCCTTATAGCAGCCCCTCAGGCATTTGCCAGAACCCACAGATTGCCAGTCCGGGCCTGCACGACACAAGCATGTAGTGAGCAGGCCTGGAGGTGGACAGGGGAGGAGGGACTGTTTGCATTGGTCCCCTCTAAAGATTATTAGGTGCGCCAATCTGAAGCTTTCAAGGTATGCTACTGTACGTGGCTAATAATCTTAATAACCTCTGTTAGTGACAAAAAGGACCAATTTCATTTCATTCTGCCTTGTCATATACCAATGAATTGGTGAATGCAAAACACAGATTCTTGTATCAACTTGATGTTTATACTAATAATGAGTCTTTAGAACAGGGCTGTCCAACTGGCGGCCCGCGGGCTGACCCCCCCTTCTTTGGCCCCCCAGATGCTTTGTCTTCTTACCATATGTAAGATTTAAAAGGTATCACTGTAGAGATAAACTGCACCCTACATTGTTTAAACCTCAAATTCAGACTCTAATCCCCTGTATCACCGCTGTGATCCCCCTGTATTGTTCACATTTGTGACACCTCTATTGTTTATATCCTAAAGGCCTGTACTGTTCAAACCTGAGACCCAGACTAAAACTGCCCACATTGTTCACCTGTTCACACCTTATTCAAAATGCTAATGGGGCACCAGCACTGATAGCTTTCCCTGTCTCCTGCTCTGTTCTGCCTTCCCTCCCTGCAGGGCTGGAACTAGGGGCAGGCAGAGTAGACGCCCACCTAGGGCGCAATCATGGGCGGGGCACACTTTTAAGGGGAATTTCCTTTCTTTCTTTTTTAAACCCTGATTTGCTTGGCCTTTAATAGTTTTTCAACTTTATAAACCCCCTGTTCCAGACAGAATCATTCCCCAGCTCCCTTTTGGCAGCTGCTGGCACAGGTACATATTTGTGGGCAATATCTTGGCTGCTACTTCCACAGGTAAACAGATGATATGATGGATATTTGGCTGCTGCTGGCACAAGTACATATATGGAGGCAATAGTGTGTATTTTTGGCTGATGCTGGCACAGGTACAGATTGGGGGCAATATAAGGGATTGGCTGCTGCTGGCTCAGGTACATGGGGCAATATGGTGGCTGCTGGCACAGGTACACAGATGTTTGAGGGCAATATGATGGATTTTTGGCTACTGCTGGAACAGATGCAAATTGGGGCAATATGATGGATTATTTTGGTTGCCGCTGGCATAGGTACAGATTGGGAGTAAAAATATGATGGATGTTTTGTCTTATGCTGGCACAGGTACAGATTGGGGCCTGGCAACCTGAGGGATTGACTGCCATTGGTATAGGTACAAATGGAGGCAATATGATAGGTGCTGGTACAGGTACAGGGGGCTATATGACTGGTAAGGTGGGAAATGGTAATGCAGGACTGGGTGGGGGGGCACTGATTGAAGCCTTTGCCTAGGGTGCAAAAATACCTTGGCCCGGCCCTGCCTCCCCGTGTGTGCCATTCTTTGCTTGCCCAGTGCTGCTTGCCCTACCCTACCTGTGGAACGTAAGCCTGTTAGGGGTTTGTTCTTGGGGTTTGTTAGCATTTGGAAATTGTTGTTAAGGGCCCTTTAATCATGTGTTGGGGGGTTGTTGTATTATCCGCAGGGGAGGATGAGGCTTATGGATTTAAGGGTATGTTTTTAACATGACTTCAATTTTTCACATATGAGTGATGAGGGATTTCCCTGCAGTGAGCACCAACCATTTGGTTTTTTGTTGTACTACCACCGTTAATGTGGATACAATCTTAAAAGTTCTTGTGGTAATATGGGTGTGGTTTACAGTGGGTGTGGCTTAAAAGGGGGAGTGGCCAACACTGACTTCCATTATCAGCCCTCCTCCACATAGGCCAGTAAAATTTTGGCCCTCGGTACCACAGAAGTTGGACAGCACTGCTTTAAAAGATAAAAAAAACAAGTAATAAATAGCTGCATAACTGCAACATAGATGCATGTTACATAAATGGGGTAACAATAATATAATGCAATTCAGGAAGAATACAAGAAGCACTAATGTAAACTGTAAGCATGATGCCTTCAGAAACATGTTCACTCAAAAGTAACTACAAACATTATATGGTCTGATCATGTTGAGGACCAGGTGTTGCCTAGGCCTAGTTAGATAAAACTTCCTTACTTTCTTAAGCTGTTTGATATTGCTGGATCTGATGGACTCCAAGAGCTGATCCCTAGAGTTTTTCTCTGAAGGTTCTGTTTTCTCCACTATTCTTCTTTGGGAGGCAGGAGAGAGTGAATTTCTAATATTCTCAAGAGGTGGTGCAAGAGGTGCAGGAGGAGCAAGGGGCGGGGGTGGTGGAGGGGGAGCAGGCACCTCATTTTTTTTGGAAGTTCTTTTCAGAGAGTTCATAGGAGAGGACTGTGGTGAGTACTTTGGGCTAGTTTTCTGAGTCATGTTGATCTTTGGCACTTCAAGGCAATTTGTCATTTTTTTATCTGCTGCCTGAGCGGCTCGTTCTGCTTGCCTGCGCTGCCTCTGTTTGTCCACATTGCGGCTCAGCAAATTTGTGACAGTCATACGGGGCCCTGCAAGCTCAAAGTGGTACCCTAGCTTTAACAGTGTGGTATTTTCTTTAAGCAACTTAGCAATCTCCATCTCGGTTTTCCCCCCACAGATGTGCCGTTGATTGTGGAAGCGCAACTCTATCAGTGTGTCATTGTGCTGAAGGGCTCTGAAGATGGCCAAGATACCTTTGCCTGTGATGTGATTGGAATCCAGATTGATACTTGTGATGATCTTATTCGACTTTAGCATGTTAGCAATGGCCAAAGCTATGTGATCATCAGCCCGGGTATTGGCCAAAGAGAAAATCTTAACCACTGTGTTAAACTCAAGGGCCTCTGTAAAGCTCACTAGTGTCTCAATAGTGATGCAGTCAGAGTTATTAAGGTTTAATTCTGTCGTTTCTGGATCATTATTTTTAACCTTTTCCATAAGCTCTTCAAAAATACTGGATGACTCATCTTCTTTATTCTCTTCGGACTGGTTCTGTGTTCCATTTTCAGGCTTCTTGACAGGCTGTTCCTGCTGAAAACTTTTCTTGTTTTCCTCATTTGGCAGGTTCTTCCCTGTTACTTTTTTATCATTTGACAGACCCTCAACTTTCTCTGTCTTTTTTGAAGACTTTTCTGGCACCTGACATTTTTCTGGAGGCTTTTCTTCTGCCTCTTTCTTTTTCTCTTCTCTCTCTTTTTTTTCTCTGACCTGTCTCTCAGCTTTTAACTCTGTGTTTTCTTTCTCTGTGGTTTTTATGACTTTCTCTTGACTGGGTTTTTTAGATAACATTTTTTCAGGCTTTTCTTTGCCCATTGTGCTGTCTTGTCTGAATCTCTCTCTCATCTTGGAAACACGATCATCTTTTGGTCTCTGTGTTTCTTTTTTGAGGTCGTTCTTCTGGGTTTTTGTGTCTTTTGGCTCTTCCAGTTTTTTTGTCCTGTTTTGGTCGTTGGTACGAGACTCTTTGCTCTCTTCTTGAATTTTTTTATCCTTAACCTTCTCTGTAGTTTTTTCCTTCTGAAAGAAGAATCAAATATTGAGTAAGGAAATCTTCCCATATTATCCAATTAATATAACTTTATCCATAACCTGCACATCAGTAATGTGCAAGTTTACAAAGAGCTTACTCTCACCAGACCTTAACCCACTCTCTCTCCCAACCCTGACCCAACCCGGCCTTCACATTTCAACCTCTTTTGTGTGGTGTAGACAGTAGATTTTTAAGAACATTTGGGGGGTGTCTTTATATTTTATTTAAATATATTTTAATAAACTATGTTTTTGCTCTGTGGACATCAGACTTGGAATTTCAACTTCTATTTTTTTTTTGTTTATGTCTCTTTTACCCTAGCAAAATAGCCAGTGGCTTGATTGTCAGCATGGGATATAACAAGGTTTGCTTGGTTGGTAGAATCAGTTCCTAATTCTTTACACCTGGGGGTCCTGGTGCGCGTACTTTGAATGGCCACTCTCCAATCCTCTTACATGAGACTCTTGAAGTACAACACCACAACTCTTACTTGAATAAAAATGCCGGATAATTGAGGTTTCAGGCTACTGAGCTTGATAAAAGGCTGTTTGTAGCCTGTTGAAACGTCGCTTATCCTGGTCCTGCCAAGTGTTCCAAATAAAGGCATTTTTATTCAAGTATGATTTGTGGTGCTGTACTTCAAGAGCCTCAGATAACTGGGAAGGAGCCTGAACCCATAGATAATATTAAAATCTGTCTTTAAGTCTACTGCCACAGGGGGGTGATATCAGTCTACGGAAAAGCACAGGCTGGCATTAGCCAGGGCCGGAACTAGTGGTAGGCAGAAGAGGCATGTGCCTGGGGAGCAACGATGAAGGGGTGTCAAGCACGTACCTCTTTTTCCTGGCTGCCCCTAGTTCCTAGCTCCTGAAGTGAAGACGTCATTCTGCTCTCCTGTCTCTGACACCTGTTGCAGGTAACCAGGGGACCAGCCATGTACTTTACAGTACACTTTGCTCTCCTGCCTCGGACAGCTGTTCCTGCCTCTGACACACGGGAGTGAGTGTATGCAGATGTGTGCACAGACATGGGGCGGGGTGATGAGTGCACCCTGTCTTGGGCACTTCAGTAACTTGGCCCGACCCTAGCATCGGCTTCAATTCAACAGGGCATGAAGGGTGGCCCGGCAGTGGTGCAGTTTTGAAAAGAGCCTGAAGTCACAAAAGGAGGCGAAGTTCTAAACCAATGTGGGTTTTTTTTTGTTTTTTTAATCCCCTGGCCACCAATGTATTATTTTAATATTCTATAGGCCCCTGCCACCAATGTTTTTTTAAAAAAAAAATTTGGGGGGCCCCAATTTTTTTTTATCTAATAAGGGGGCCCTGGCGGCAATGTTTTTTTTAAAAAAAATATTTTTTGGGGCCCCAATTTTTTTTAAATTGTAAGGGGGGCCCTGCCGCCACAGTTTTTTTTTTTGTTTTTTTTTTAATTTTTTTGGCCCCTCAATTTTTTTTAACTTGTAAGGGGGGCCCTGGTACCAATGTTTTTTTAAAAAATATTTTTTTGGCCCCTCAATTTATTTTTAACTTGCAAGGGGGTCCCTGGCGCCAATGTTTTTTTTAAAAATATTTTTGGGGCTCCGATATTTTTTAACTTGTAAGGGGGGCCGTGGCACCAATGTTTTTTTTTTTTAATTTTTGGGGCCCCGATTTTTTTTAACTTGTAAGGGAGGCCCTGGCACCAATGTTTTTTTTTTAATTATAAGGGGTCCCTGACCATCAATAGCTTTTTATAACTTTTGTATGGGGGGGTTACTTTTTTAGCGCTGATGTCTGTGTGGTATTTGGGCGGGATGGAGTGGTGCTTGGGTGGAGTGGGTGGGATCTGGGATGGGGCTTGGGTGCTAGAGTGGGCAGGGCCCAGGGGGCCCCGAAAATTTTGTTGTATGGGGCCCTGTGATTTCTAATGGCAGCACTACCGGCACATGTGGCAGATTTTGGCGGCAAAAAGCAAACTTGAGCATTTCTGCAATGAAATTTGCTGTGTGTGCCTGCACCCAGGCTGATACAATGGTTGCGGGTACAGGCAAAGAAGAAATATAATGCCAGGGTTGAGGCTGATTCTCGACCTGCACTTTTCCACAGGCTGAGATCAGCCCCACGTGTGACATTAGCCTTCATGGACAGGGCCAGTGGTGCCCAACCTCCATATAGCATTTTTCATTTGCAGGCAAGAAAGAAGCAAAACTGGAAGGGCAATAATTGAAAAATTATACAAAATATAAATGATGAAAAGTTTCTTAGAATAGGTCTATTTGCTGATCAGTAAAGGTTATTTAAGACAAATGTAGTGATGCATGATGGGCAACTGCCCATCCGATTCCTGACATGAGGCTGAGAAAAGATTTAAGAACCTAAAACTGACACACTTCATCTGACCACATGAAAAGAGAAGAGATCCAAGGATATACCTTCCAGTCTGGCAGATTTGGGCAAACCCCACTATTATTAGCCAAATAGGGCCTTTAAAAGGCCCTGGAAATTTTTAAAAATATAATTTACGCTGGAGTAATGATATATGCAGAAACAGAAAACAAAATATTAAGGTGTACAACAGGTACAGAAATACAAGTAAGAACCTAACACCTGGGGCGTGGCCAAGATGGCGATCTGAACGGTCGTGTTTAAAGCAGCTCTCTAACGACCCAGTTATCCTGATTGCCACAGCAGCTGGAACGGCGAGTAATTTATGCTGTTACTGCTCGATAACAACCATGGGAAAGTATGGACAGAGGGGGAAGTCTGAACAGTCGCAGAAACTGGACAAATACCTGCAGACGTCACATCCTGAGCGGGACCACAAGGATGGTTTGGCCTCGCGGCCTGTGTCTCCCCCTCCGCCTGCCTCTAGTCAGGATCTGCCTGCCAGTGAGCCCTCGAATGCTGAACTACTGGAGGCAATTACCAGCTCGCACTCCAGCACCACGGCGCAGCTTGAAGCGATTAAAGTAGACACGTCTCTCCTACGCCAAGATTTACAAAATCTGCGAGAACGGACCGTTGCAGCAGAGACTCGTATTTCTACGCTGGAAGATACTGTAGCCCCTTATCCCAGAATGCTAACAACTTTACAGCAACAAGTAGCGGCAATAACCAGCATTTGGTGGGCCTTCCGGAGGGCAGTGAAGGCGATTCCCCTGAAGCCTTTGTAGAGGCCTGGCTGAAGCGGACATTGGGTGAGAACACTTTTTCTGATATTTTCGTTGTTGAAAGGGCACACCGTGTCCCCACGCGCCCCCTGCCACCGGGCGCTCCTCCTAGGCCCCTGATAATGCGGCTCCTAAATTATAGAGACCGTGACGCAGCTATGGCGGCTGCACGAAAAACAGGCCAACTGACTTTTAATGGCACGAACATTTCACTGTACCCCGACTACTCCCAGGCCGTGCAGAAGCTGCGGGCCTCTTACCAAGGGGTGAAGCGGAGACTCAGAGGTGCTGGCATTATGTACTTGATGATGTACCCAGCTAAATTGCGAGTCATTAAAGGGAATCGCACACATTTTTTTCAAACAGCAGGAGAAGCTGATCAGTGGCTAGACACACTGCGTTTAGCTCCCCGACATGACCTACAACGGGAGGGTGAAGATCCTGGTGATGGGGCTCCGTTGTGAACCACCATTGTTTTTTGGGCCGACACTGCTCTTATTCAACAACACATCACGCATCGCATCTACAGTTGCATCATCGACTCAAGTTACTCCTGGATGACAGATGGGGACTGCAGGGAAGTGACCGCAAGTTTGGAAGTACTCCACCCTACTACCTACACCTAAGCCGCTCTTCCATCAGTCCGGATGCATTATGGTAGTGGACAGCCCTACACCTGATGGCCACTATACACATTCATCGATGAGCTGAGTAGATACCTGTACTGGTAAGCTAACGGTGCTCCCCCCCCATGGCATTTGCTGCACAGGCCTGGGGCAGTGCCCGCCATATCCCCTCTGCAAGGAGACTTTCTGTTTTTTGTTCAATGTTAACTATTGCATATTGTGGTTCCAGTTCTATTTCTATGGAGGAGAAGCAGGGCGTGCGCAACGGCACGGTGAAATTGGAACTTAACTCTTCGCCTTCCAGGCCTATACGACTATAGGTTGTTGAGTAGCTGGTTTGCTAATTGGACATCATCCTCAGCAAGTTAACAGTTCTTGGTATAGGCCCACCCAGGTTTGGGGGGTGGGCAGGGTGGGGGGGTCTCAAGTCCATGGACAGTCTCACAAGGAGACGTATTACGCTGATCTGTACATCAAGTTGGGGTTTTGTATGTCGTGTTTTTTGTTGTGTGTACTCACAGTCTATGCATTGTTGGCTATCTGACAGGCTACGACAGGGCATCTGGCTCTGGTGGTAACCCATTTTATTTTTCTTATCATGGCGAATGTGACACTTGTAACGTGGAATGTTAGAGGACTCAATTCCAAATTCAAAAGAGCGCTCGTCCTTAACCAGATTCATAAACGGCGCCCAGAGGTGGTCCTACTCCAGGAGACCCACCTGACTGGCCAAAAACTGTTAGCCCTCAAACGCCACTGGGTGGGACATGCATATCATGCGCCATTCTCAACCTACTCCAGAGGAGTCTCTATACTGATTAAAAAAGGGGTCCCGTTTGAACTCCTCACCCTCCATACTGATTTCTTTGGTAGATTTATAATTTTACATTGCAAGATTCACAATCAGCCATTGATCCTTGTAAACGTATACATGCCTCCTCCGTTCTCCCTTACACTATTAGAACAAATATCCCAAAAGGTATTGGCCCTTCCTGCTGATCCTATCTGTTACTTAGGTGATTTTAACAGCACGGTGAACCCAGAAGCTGACAGACTTTCAGGTGTGGAAGCATCTGCCGCCCATCTCAGGGGATGGATGGCAGCTCTAGGGCTCCTCGATTTATGGCGTACTAAATATCCAGCAGAAACGCAATTCTCATGTCACTCTAAATCCCACAGCACGCTGTCACGCATTGATTTAGCATTAGGCACAGTAACCTTTGCACAATTTCTCCAGGGGATCCAATATCTACCAAGGGCACACTCAGACCATTCCCCACTTGAGCTTACACTTTCTCTGGGTATAGCTTCCAAACATGCATTACGGCGTCTCTCCCCACTGTGGTTAACTAACGAATCAATCGCATCCAGATGTGTTCAAGATTATGACCAATATTGGGAGGCTAATGTCGACACTGCAAGTACTAATATAACTTGGGATGCCTCTAAAGCAGTGTCAAGGGGGTCTCTTATTACTGCTATAAAAAGTGCCAGGGAAGATGCTAGGGAAGTCTTGAAACAAAAAGAGGCAGACTTGCAAGAGGCCCAAGCCATATTTGCCATGGGGAAAACGGAGGAACAACATGCCCAGTTAGTAAAGGCCCAAAAGGAATTAGACATGCAACTAATAAATATGACTAGGAAGAAACTACTGTACCAGAGCCAAAAAGTGTTTGAATCAAGGGACAAAAATGGTAAGGTCTTGGCCCATCTTTCTAAAACTAAGGAGGATATTGCGGTAATCTCAACTGTTACAGACAATGTCGGCAGTCCTCATACAAACCCTCAACAAATAGCCAATGTGTTTGCTTCGTACTTTAGTGACATTTATGCAGAACAGCACCCTAATGACGGACCCAATTTAGAGAACTATTTAGACAGCATTCCCATTCCCAAGATGTCTGTTGAGCAAAGTAGTTTCTTAGATAATCTCATCTCTCCTCAGGAAGTTGCTGAGGCAATCCGTGCTTTACCTTCCAACAAAACCCCTGCCCGGAACGGTCTGCCGGCTGCCTGGTATAGACTCCTCTGCAAACAACTAGCTCCCCACTTAGCTAAGGTCCTCAATGAATCTTTAGAATCCCATATGCTCCCTGACTCATTCTACGAGGCGGTGATCATACTAATTCTTAAACCCGGGAAGGATGCGACCCGTTGTGACTCTTACAGGCCTATCTCCCTGCTCAATACGGACGCCAAAATTTTGGCAAAAACACTAACAAATAGGCATGTTCAATATTCCAAAAGTGACACACTCTGAGGGCCTACTGGCGTCCCTTGATATCACAAAAGCATTTGATTCAGTTAGCTGGACCTTCCTATGGGCAGTGTTAAAAAGGTACGGGTTCGGCCCTCGGTTTATTGCTTGGGTGCAGTTGTTATACCAAAGACCCACTGCACGTATTCGTGTTAATACCATCCTATCTGACAAAATTGATTTGGGCAGAGGGACTAGGCAGGGCTGCCCGTTGTCCCCCCTCCTGTTTGCCTTGGTGGTCAAGCCCCTTGCCATAGCGATACGTCTTAATGCAGGGATTCGAGGCCTTAGGGTCAACAAGACGGAAGACAAAATAGCCTTATATGCGGATGACATAATCCTATTTCTGAATGATGATGGTAACTCCCTTACCCAAGCCTTAACCACGGTAGAAATCTTTGGCGACTACAGTGGGCTTCGGATAAATAGACAAAAGAGCAACCTATTTTCTCTGGCGGACTCAAGAGTGGGGGATACTTGCAATGGTCTCAAATGGGTTTCCCAATTCAGATACCTAGGCATAGAAATTACTAGAGATACATCCAAATTCTGCGAAACCAATCTAGATCCAATTGTTGCCAAATTTAAGAATGATGCTCTGCACTGGATTAAACTCCCGTTAACGGTTTGGGGCAGAATCAACCTTTTTAAAATGATCTACCTCCCGAAATTCCTCTACCCGCTCCAAAATGCTCCGGTAATGCTGGCAAACCGGTTCTTTACTAGACTTAATAGTGAAATGAGGTCCTTTATTTGGGCGAATAAATCCCCACGAGTCGGTTGGGACACTCTAATGGCCTCGTATCACACAGGAGGCCTGGCCTTACCTCATATGCAGCACTATTTTTTTGCAGGACAACTAACTTATGTACATAATTGGTTCAATCCAGATCCTGATAACCCCTTAACAGTCTTGCACGGAAATATTATGGGTTCACTAGAGGCCCTGCGTAATGCCCCATACAGGTCCCTTAAAGACTCACCAGATATACCTGAAGTTCTTATCACCCCTATCAGAGTATGGGATAAGGTAATGAGACAAAAGTCAAGGGTCAGCAATGGTACCTCCCCACATGTGCCCATTTGGGAAATCACAGTCTACAATTTTTTAGATATCTGCAGTTACGCCATGTCTTTCAGTCACAATTTAGTTCTCTCAAACCGACTTTGGGCACAACCGTATGGGAGGATAGACTCTGGGAACCCAACGCAGATAAGTTACTCTCACAAATATACAAATTGTTGCCGCCAGCCACACCTACCCCCTTTGCCAAAGCACAACTTAAATGGACTAAGGTAATTCCTGCGCTTGACGAGGAACAATGGGCAGAAGCAACTGATCATATATATGACTTCCTCATTGCCACAAGAGATAGATTTATACCAGGTATATATCACTCCACTTAGGTTGAAAATTATGGGGAAATCACTTAATGCCGAGTGCCCAAAATGCCAAGTTGTGAATGCGGGCTTTGAGCATATGGTATGGGAATGTGTACACATTAGCAGATATTGGTCTGAGGTGATGGGTTATATAGATGAACATCTGGCTTTGCCTAGGGTTAAGTCTCCAGAGGTGTGTCTCCTAGGAGTAGTGGAGGACCTCCTCCCTCGGGCTGACTCCAGGAAACTGATGAGAGCGGTCTTGTTTTATGCAAAGAAACTAATTGCCATTAAGTGGATGAGTTCTGAATCACCGAAACTGCTAGACTGGGTTACACTAGTGAACAAAACTCTACCACTTATAAAACTAACATATGCAGCTCGAGGCTCTCCTACTAAATTCAATAATATTTGGGCCTCTTGGTTAGATGCTAACCCAACACTTGAGCTTCCAGAGGCACCTCCTGCCTAGATACTCTTGGTGGTCGTGCACAGACCATTTATCAGGGATTTGACCTGTATTGCTACCTTCTCCTTTCCTTGTACTGTATAAGCATTGTTATTGCTCTGTCAGTAAATAATGCTGTGAGGTTTATTCTGAATTGTACATGGACTGTGACTGTCTAGTTTGTGTGTCGTTAAAAACAAAAAAAAATAAAAACCTTTTAAAAAAAAAAAGAACCTAACACCTAAGATAACATAACCAGCTCTGTCTGAGGGCCAGAGTAACAATGTTATGCAAAGGCTGTCTGTGGTTGCTTTTGTATATCATTTAGCAGTAGACCCTGCTGCAGAGGTGTACAGAAGGTACCACACGATCTACCGTACTGGTGACCAGTAGCTGAAAACAGCCCAGCTTATCCACAAATGAGATACAAATAACATTGCTTGGCAAATTGGTAATATTTGTTAAAAGTTAAAATATGTGTTTTCTTTCAGTGTAAAACATCAAGGTTAATGTTTCTGTGGCACTGGAACAAATAAGGTAGTAGATCCTAATGCTATAACTTGGCTCAAAGTAGATCCAATGTCATCAGTAAAGTCTGGTCATCTTTGATAGGAACTATTCATTGGCTGGTGCAATAAATATATTTTGGCGCTCAAAAAATCCTCAAGATTTATAGCAGAAAATTGAGCTGTCCTATTCTGGCTCCAACAAAATTGCCACTCACCAAAATGTAAGCTGAGCAAAGCTCTTATGTTTGCGTAATGGGAGTTTAGACTGTTTCAAAGGAGAAGGAAAAATCTTTTTACTTGGGGGTGCCAAAAGTTCGGCACCCCCAAGTGATCACATGTACTTACCTGAAACCCTGGGCCGGTGCACCTGTTAGGAAAAAACTGCAATGGCCCGGGATTCTTCCAGCGAGCACCACGGAGCGATCGTCTTCTGGCTTCTTCTATCTTCAAAAATTGATATTAATCATACCGGACTCCAGAATGTTTTGACCAGCGATCCGTAGAGGTAAAAGTGATTGTCGTAGCAGCCGGTTGGAAGGGACCGACACATCGCGAGAGCTGCGGTCGAACAGGAGCTGGCGTGTATGGGATAAGCTCTGCCATTAACACATCGCTAATCGTGTCCCAAGGAAAAATACCTTTCCTTCTCCTTTAATACACTTTAGCAAATGAATGCCTATGAATCAAACTTTCATGGTGACAACTATCCTCACTATACAAGGTATATATAAAATTTGGAGAAGGGAGAGTCATCTCCAGGCCCGGACTGGCAATCTGTGAGTTCTGAAAATGCTAGAGGGCAGGGTCGGACTGGGCCTGGGGGGGTTCCCGGAAAAAAACCCGGTGGGCCCCGGCTCTCATGGGCCCCAATGGCCCAGACCTGCTCCTTGCCCTTGCTGCCCCGATCTCTGTCTCCAGACCCCTATCATGTAAAAAAAAAAGGTACGCATGCACGAACCATGGGCCCCCCAGTCCGACCCTGCCATAGGGGCTGCTGTAAGATGCCCTAAATCACAGTCACTGTGGTCTGTGGAGTGGGCTGGTGGGGGACTGGTTAGGCCAGGGGTGTCCAAACCTTTTGCAATGAGGGCCAAATTTGGTAAGGTGAAAATGTGTGGGGGCCGACAATTCAGCCTGACATCCATTCCGAGATAGTTAGCTTGCAATCAGGATCATTCACTCGTGGACATGGACACATACACGGCATTTAGGAAGTGAAGTGGAGTCTGTTTGATTGCACTGTGCTGACGGGCCACATTATTATTATTTTCTGAGGGCCAGTGTAAATGTGAAAACGAGCCGCAATTGGCCTGCGGGCGGTACTTTGGGCATGCCTGGGTTAGGCCACTGTGTACTAGAAATGCCAGGGCCTGTTTTGACTCCCAGACCAGACCTGGTCATCTCCCTAAAGTTTAGGGCCACACAGCTGGGTCAGTTACACCACCTGCTCCCAAAACACAGTTCAAATTCTATCCACTATAATAATTCAGAGCTTTAGTCTAAAAGGCTAGTTAGTGAAGATGAATTTCTAATGCTAACACCACCCCTCACCCATTGTATAGGAAATGTGCTTGTTCTTCTGCATAACAAATATCTTCAGACTGCCCCTCCACATACCACTGAACCCACTGACTGCCCAGCAGATTCTATCTGTTTTGGGTTTTACACCAGGGCAATAGTTACATAGCGACACATGCCACTTACTTCACTTGTTGCTTGCCTTTGGGCCAACTTCTTGTTCTCCCTTTCTCTCACCGCTTCCCGTTGGCAGGATACCCTCTCTGTTTGATCGCGCCTCAGCTCCGCCGAGACTCCTGCATCTGGGTCCCCCGAGTCGAGCTCTTTCTGCAGCTGCTCCATCTCATTCGGGGACAAAGTAGACAACAAATTGTCAATGTCCGGGTCTTCGCTCACCTGGCACTGGTACTTTGCCGCTCGTGACATGATTGCGGCTGACTGGGCAAATGCAGGTTCAATGGGACAGTCCAGCTAAAAGCAAGGAAGAGCAAATAAGCAGAGAGTACTTTTCCTGGCAAGAAGAACTGTGCTAGAGACACGATCGGTGTGGGTAAAAAAACTGAAACAATTTCCCAGGTAAAAAGCGATTCCCGGGGGTAGCTGAAGTGTTCTTACTGTGAGGACAGGGATGCCCGCGGGTGCCAGCCCTCACCCAGAGGATTGTGCGCACTAGTAGGAAACACAGAGCATCTTTGCCGTCTCTTTGAGCCTAAATTAATCCTGGGGCGGGCCACACTGTTCCCTCTTTCCCCGGAGCTCTGGTTCAGGACATTCATTTCAAGGTTCAGCTCATGCCCAAATTTAGAACAAGAAATCAAAGCTTTTTATGGAAATCGGGGAGAGAATCACAGAAACTGCGAAATACGTCAGGGATATCTGGGCACAGCTGGAATGCGCTCTATGTACGTCTGGATAAAGCATTTGGCTGTGTGTTTAACGTGCTTTCCTTTATTATATAGTGATTAAAGTACACCCTCTTGTAAAATATAAGGATATTATAAGTTAGGAGTTTCATGACCATATAAAAACAGGAGGCTGAAGGCCCAGTGTTTTTATACAGGTCATGGAACTCCGAGGTAACTTTTAATATCCTCATATTTTACAACTGGGGGTAATTTATTTATTATAATACGCAAATTTCAGTAAGTCACCTGACAGAAATGACATCAGAACTCACCGTTTATAACTGATGACATCAGAACTCACCATTTATAAGGATATAATTTACAAGATATTCATGGCTTTTGTGTATTATATATATATATATATATAACAGTGTCAGACTGGGATGCCTGGGGCCCACCAGAAAACCTAAACAAGCCTTAGACCGTGGGCCTGCTTTCCAAACCATTATTCCTCCTCTCCTCACTCAACCTTTTTTATTTTCCTAGTCTTTTATATCTACTTTCTATATTCTAATATTTTTTCCCATGAAGAAATAGGGAATGACCATGAAATAGGCCAAATGGTTAGAAGCAAGAGGCCCACTGACACCTGGGCCCACCGCGAGTTTTCCTGGTATCCAGGTGGGCCAGTCCGACACTGTATATAAACACAAGCAGGGGTGTAACAACAGCGGAAGCAGACCCCAGGAGGCATAGGGGGCCCCATAAGGACCAAATAATGGGCAATTTCAAAATATATTGGTAAAATAGGGCAACCTTTGCATATGTTGGGTGCCCTTTAATATAATTTTCTGTGGGGCCCAGTAACATCTAGTTACACCACTGTATACAAGCTGAGAAATTAATAAGTTGGAATGTTAGAGGCCTTAACTGTCCGATAAAAAGGAGGTTGGTAATGGATTTCCTCAAGCAAAAGCATGCCTCAATTGCCTTCCTCCAGGAAACGCATTTAGTAGGGAGCAGAACATTGGCCCTGAAAAGGCCATGGGTTGGGTGGGCCTACCACTCCACGTATACGACCCACTCCTCGGGTGTAACAATATTGATTCACAAGAAAGTTCCATTTGTGCTGGGTGCAGTTAAATCAGACACTAAGGGCAGATATATTTTTATACATTGTCATATTAACAATATGGAACTAATTCTAGCAAGTATTTACATTCCACCACCCTACAGGAGGGACTGTATGGTAGAGCTGGCACAGTTTATGGCGCAACACCCATTTGCTCATACCATAGCCATGGGGGATCTCAACACACTGATGGAACCAGCTCTGGACAAATGGGTTAGGTCGGGTTAGCCCCTTCACGCACAAACCTCTGATTTACAGCAATTGGTGGTTGAACTCGGGATGGTGGAAGTTTGGAGGTACCTGAATCCCATGGCTAGGCAATATTCCTGCTTTTCCCAATCACATCTTTCGCTATCTAGGATTGACTATGCACTTATTGATAAGCCCCTACTGCCTAAAATAATCTCTGTTCAATATCTCCCCAGGGGGATTTCGGACCATTCTCCCTTAGAACTGGCTATCCAAGTACAACAGAAGGAAAAAGTGTTAAGATGGTCCCTAAATCCGGTTTGGCTGCACATACTTGACAACAAAGTCTCTCTAGAGGCAGCTATGCAGGAGTTCTTTTCCCATAATAGGGGTACTGCGGACCCACTAGTGGTCTGGGATGCCTTTAAGGCTTACCTCAGAGGGCAGTTAGGGGCTGATATAGCGGCATTTAAAAAAGCAGCATATGCACAGCAGGAGAGCCTTGAAAAAGAGGTGGTAGAGGCGGAACAGTTGGTGGCCCTCCAACCAACTGGGGATAATTTGAATTCACTTAAACTAAAACAACAGGACTATAATATATTTATGACACAGAAAGCCCAGAGAAGTTTGCTTTTTACTAAGGCAAAAGTATATGAGCAAGGGGAGAGAGGTGGTAAGATGCTCGCGCAGCTGGCAAAACAGCACTCTACCCCTCCCACAATAGGGGCCATACAGAACCGAGAGGGGGTCACCCTAAGGGATGCTGAAGGAATCAATCGCACACTAACTCAATTCTATACTGACCTCTACTCTTCTAAATTGATCATGAGAATAAAGGTCAGAGAGCTATAGCTGCCCTGGACATAGCAAAGGCCTTCGACACAGTCGAGTGGCCTTATCTTTGGAAAGTGTTAACACATTTTGGTATAGGACCAGTATTTCAGGGGCTAGTTAAATTGTTATATCACTCCCCGAGGGCCTCATTGAGGATTAACTCTGAGCTAACCACTCCTTTCTGCTTGGCACGGGGCACCAGACAGGGGTGCCCCCTGTCCCCCCTATTGTTTGCGCTGGCAATCGAACCATTTGCACAGGCAGTCCGGCAGTCGAAAGACATCATTGGGTTTACAATACGGGGCATTGAAGAATAAATTCAACTCTATGCCGACGACACCCTAGTGTACTTGGGGGACAGGGGCCCCTCTCTGAAGCGCCTTCTTGAAGTCACGGCAAAATTCGGGGAATTATCAGGTCTACAAGTGAGCCCGACCAAATCAGTGCTGTTTCCACTTGATCCGCAGGGGCCTATAGCGGAGGGGGAAGTGGGGGGGATGCCCATAAGGTAGCCTTTATTTTTAATCACATATATACTATATCTAATATATGCCTGTATACCACTTTAAGCTAAGTCTCTTTCTTGAATAATATTCTATAATATTCTAGGTCAGCATGACATGAGTAGAAAGTCCCCAAACTTTCATCAGGCTATTAGCAAACATCCCCTAGTTAATTATACCTCAATCAAGGACTAAACCCATGAGACAGAACTAGGTGAACGGTCATGTCATATTTGTTATTTCTGTATCTAAATACTCTTCTCTAATTGGTTATGGTGGGAAACCACCCTAACCCACCTTAAAGCATAATCATTAACTAATTCTGTATGTACTCCACCTATAAATAAACGGTCTGTCCACCAATATGGTAGAACAGAACAAATAAGACTCCTGGGGGCATGTTTACTAACATTGGAGATAAATATCTGGAGAGATTTCTGGAGATGTTGCCCATGGCAACCAATCAGCAATTAGATTTAAACAGCCACAGCCAAGTTAGAAAACAAAAGCAAAGATCTGATTGGTTGCTATGGGCAACATCTCCAGAAATCTCTCCAGATATTTATCTCCAATGTTAGTAAACATGCCCCCTGGTCTGCGTCTGTTCTCTTGCATGCAATCATCCTGCAGCTGACATCCCTTCTTGTACTTATGGATGACCCTAACAGATGGCACCCCAGATGGGACTGGACGTGATCCAAGAGACAACCACAAGTGACTGTGACCCTAGCAATGAAACCTCCAAAGCCGGCAGGTGAGCCCATTGATGCTTGCCCAAAAGAGATTTCCTTGAAAGGTGTTAAAATGTCACACGAGTGGTCTTGAACATCACAAGCTCCAGACCACGGACCTCAGCTGCAGGAATTAAGTATACGTATACCTAAATGTGTTTGTTTTGCTTTATGTTTCATGCTATGATCATAGAGTGTTAAACATTGAATGATATTTTACTGTACAGTTTATATAAGTAATTAAGTCGCTGTGTAAGATTTAATGGTGCCAGGAGGTACAAGCTAGAACGTGTTACAACTGAAAATATATTGTGCCTTAGAAGTTACCACTGTATTCTATATTTAAGTGATTCTCTGTCTCTCTGTTTTTCTAAATCACTCATATCTCTCTCTTGCCCGTACTATATTTACATAGTGTTATCTCTTATTGATTAGACGTGTTTACTCTGAACTTTGGTTTTAAGCTAGGCTGCTTTTCTGAATCAAAGTTTGTACGCAGGACCTGGTATTTACAGCTCCTGAAAAATAATCACAAGTATAAGATAAAGTTTAACAAACAAATAAACAGTGATCGTTAAGAAAACTGTAAGTTTCCACCTTACACTACACTATCTTAATAGAGAGTTACTAGCCCTCTATCTACATTTTCAATCTTCAATCAGTGGTAACAGTATATGCGTAGAATAAGATTGTTTGGGGAACGTGAAACAGTGAAAGCACATAGTACAGATTTGAAAAAGGAGTTACTGTTGTCTTAAGGAAATACGACCCAGTGTTCTGATAACCGTTCCAAAAGGGAACAACGTCCAGAAGGGTCGTAAGGAGATACGACCCAGTGTTCTGATAACCGTTCCAAAAGGGAACAACGTCCAGAAGGGTCGTAGGGGGATCGTTAGGAAATTGGTCGGCCGGCCTAGTTTAGATGGGCAATTGGTTGCCTCATCGGGGACACCCCATTCCGGAGGTGGTGTCTGATCCCCCTGGGCATACAGCAATAGAATGGATGGAGCAGAATCATGGGAATTGGGTTATGGTGCCCTTTAAGGACATCTATAAAAGAACAGGATTACCCGAGACAGGCAGATTAGATACGGACCTTTGGGAGACTCTAATCAGCACCCATGATCAGTGGCTCAAGAAAAAGGGTTTAGAAAGTCAGGCAAAAACATGGTTAACAGAAAGTAGGAAAAAGCAAAAAAGGATTGTTGAATGTTTTTATAACAGCACATATAGATATGCTAGTAAGGGAAAGCTTCCTGCCTCCTGGCCAGATGGAAGCATATTAGATGATACTGATGCTGATAACGGAATTGCTCTAACTGCTCTATTTTCTAATTTAGAAGAACAAAAGAAAGCCACCCTAACAGGTGATGAGCAGCGAGGGGCACAGGCAGCATTACAAATAGATAAGTTAAAACATGACATTAAGGAGTACATGGAAAAATATCCTAGTCTTAAAAAGTTTATTTCTGTATGGACCCAGGAATATAATCAAGTAAGTAAGGATTCACAGCTCTTGTTAGCTGATAAAGTGGGAGCAAGTACTAAGGGGTCCAAGGAGTATCAAAAATGGTATTATATTTATAAGAAGATATTGGCACACATTAAATTGTTTGATAAGTCAGGAATTGACACAAATACACCAATACAAGCACATACTTGAAGGGTTAACATGCCTACGTGCCGACCCTTGTAAGCATCTGTACTTGTTTTTCTGTACGACCCTGTACTGTCTCTTCTTAGACAACCTTGCATAAGTATCATCATGTACTAAAAACAATATTATCAGCTTGCCTCAGACAAAATATCTTAGCTAACACGCATGCACATATTTGTCTCTTTTCTATCTTGTCGATCCTGAAGGATATACCTATTACAGACATATACTTTGCTAATAACTATGCTGATACGTCACTATATTGGGACGTCTTTACTTATAACCTATATAAGCCTATGTTTGACCTACAATAAACGGAACTTGTTATTCTGACCCACTCGTTGGTGTTTCTTTGTGCAAGTTCCCCGGATCCGGAATACGAGGCATTGTTGGACAGCTAGAATCCAAAGTTCCAGTGGCAGTCGGTTCGTTGTCCCCTTCAATACTATGTCTCTTTACCCCTCTCTCACTAATATAGGTAAAGACACGTTACCCTCTGCCCCTTCAATGGATGTGGTAAGTACATATCCATTACGTACCCAAGCTGTGTTTGAAGGGGAAAGTACATCACCCAAATATAGTGTTACCTGGTACCAGCCTTTTCCTCGCTCTGAGCAATTGGCACTTCTAGAAGGTGTACCCGACCCTGACGTTAACCCAGCAGGGTTGGTAAAAAAGTTAAAAGCCATACAGACAATTTACACGGCAACACGCAGGGATATAGAACAAATCATGAAATTAGGATTTGGTCCAAGAGTGTTGCCAATTTTAGAACTCTGTAAGGCACATACGCAAGCAAAAGGAAGATTCCTGCCTCCTGGCCACATGGCAACATATTAGCTAATCAAGATAATCCTGATAATGAAGTTGCTTTAACTATTTTGTTCTCTATGTTAAAAGGTGACAAACAACCCAAAACTGGAGAGGAAATTCGAACTGACCAGTTAAGGGATGAAATTAAAAAGTGTATAGATGAGTATAAAGACTTGAATGGGCATCTAAACAGAATGTGATGAAGCAAATACAGAAGTTAAGAACCTAATGCATAATAACAATGTGGGGCTGGGTGGTGAACACGTAAAAATGAAAGAAACTAAACTAATATCTATCTGTAAGAGTGGGTGGGCAATTAGAACTTGTAACATCTTTGTTGGTTTCTGATACTGTGCCTGTAAATCTTTTGGGGGCAGACATACTGTCACAAATAAATGCATGTAAATAATTTACTGAAAATGGAGTGCACCCCACAAGCCCCCTAGCTGACAATGTTGTTGCTGCCATTTTTTTGTTAGTAATTTCCAAGCAGACAATTGAAGATATTGAACATAAACTAAAAGAGGTGCCTGAGTCCCTGTGGGAAACAGGCAAATATGATGTAGGAACATTAAATGTTCCCCCTGTGCACATAAAACTAAAAGAGGGAGCTGTATTGCCCAAACTGCCTCAATACCCTCTAAATGCACAGCAAATTGAAGGAATAAGAGCACAAATTGAGGAATATGAAAAAGTTGGGGTGCTCATAAAAAAATTAGGTAACCAGTTATTTGAAAATTGGTCCCTTAATCTATAATAAAAATCTAAATTGTGTACAAAGTAAACATTTTTTAGTAGCAAGACTAACAAAGTATGAAGTAGCTTTACTAACACCATCAAATCTAACGATCAAAAGATGTAATGTCCTCAACCCTGCCAAACTAATACCTGAAAAAGGGGGGGATGATATGTTGACATACATGACTGTTTTGAAATGAAGCAAAGTGAGGTTACAAGGGTTTGATAATGTAAAAGATGAACCTGTGTTAAATCCTGATTGTGAATTGTTTTTTGATGGATCTCGCTACTGTACTGAGGATGCTAAATATCTTATGATGTTGTAACATTTGTCTGATGTTTTAGTTCAGCAGAGTCTACCTCCACATATGTCAGCTCAAGAAGCTGAGCTACAAGCACTCATCACATCATTCATGCACACTAGCGGAAGGTCAAAGGGTGAACATCTTTTCTGATAGCAGGTACTGTATTGGTATTTGTCTCGACTATCTTCCGATTTGGAGGGCCAGAAATTTTGACGTCATCAGGTAAACCAATTAAGAATGCAGATTTAGTAAAACAGCTATTGTTAGCATTACAGCTTCCAACTGAGGTAGCCATTCTTAAAGTAGAAGCGCACACAAAGCTTCAAACTCCAGAAGCTAAAAGGAAATGCAAAAGCTGACGAGAGAGCCAAGTCAGCTGCCCTCTTGCCTATAATGACAGTAAGTTACATCCAGAAAGACCACAAAGGGCCGTTGCACATGGATATCCTGGCTACAATACAGGACTAGGCCCCTGAGATGGAAAAAGGAATGTGGTCAAAACTGGGAGCTTCCAAGGATGACAAAGGTCTCCGGAGAAATGGCCTATTATACTGTCTACCGAAAGCACTGTATGCTATGATGGCACACCTAACTCACAGACTTGCGCACTCAGGTAAGAATGCAATGGCTGCTTCAGTACAGAAAAGTTGGATAGTACCTGGGTTTCCAGCATTTGCTACGAAATATGTTTTTTTCTTGTGTTACCTGTTTATGTCATAATCCTGGTCAGATAGTCAAATCTCCGAGACAGCACTTTGCTAAACCAGAATAACCCTTCCAGTGATTACAAATAGACTACAGCCAACTGCCTAAAGTAGGTACATATGAATATGTACTAGTATGTATTGACATGTTCTCAGGATGGCCTGAGGCATGGTCAGTTGCTAAGGCTACGACAAAGGCAACTGCTAAGAAACTTTTAAATGAAGTAATCTGTAGGTATTCTTTACCAACCTACATTGAAAGTAACAGGGGTACACATTTTACAGGGCAAATAATGTCTGAAATGCTGTCTGCTCTAAAAAAAATAATAACCCTATGGAATTCAAGGATGGGATTGTATTTCCCTCAACAGCTACAAGAAATGACTGATTATGTAGCTGTTGTACAGAAATGTATAAATGAAATACACAAATATGTTTTTGATTCTTTTCCAGATCCAATACTGGTTCACACTATCTTAAACCAGGTGACTGGGTAGTGATTAAAAAGCATGTAAGGAAAAGCTTGGACCCAAGGATTGAAGGTCCTTTCTAAGTGCAATCAGTAACACCTAGTTCAGTAAAATGACAAAAATGTATAGATACATGTTTCCAATTGTAGAAGAGCAAGTGTACCCGAAGTGCATGTATTTGTATTTTGAGTACTACTGGTTTTTGGTTTCGTTCATATGTGCTTTAGCAAAAGTAATTTTTATGAACAACCAAATCATTACATAACTTTACAAAAAAAAGAATAACTAAGGAAGCAAATAGAACTAATTGTTGGGTGTATGGCATTAGGCCAAATGATTCGTAGGGACTACCCATGGTAGCTTTCCCAATTTCTGCTAATAAGTTAGTTTATCAATAACATAATTAATTTAGCATCAAGCAGAGGATGGTATTTGTAAAACAACTTTTAATTTGACAGATACTAACTTTAAGAAAAGTATAGATTGTTGGAACCTATTCTATTCTAAAATAGAATTAGCTATTTATGGATTAATTACATAGAAATCTACCTACTACTTTATATGTGGTACATGGCCTTATGTTTGGTTAACAGAGAATAGCTATGGTACCTGTACTATTGCTACTTTAGCTCCTGCCATAGCAATTGTAGATTAGGATGATGTAACAGCAAATATTTATTTATTTATTATTTTATGTCACGCCACAATCCTTTTAAGAGAATTGTTTACCAAAGTAAAGTTGAATAATTTTTGGGGAATTGTAAATAAGATTAAAGAGTTACAATATGAAGCAAGGGTAAGTAGGCATAAGGGGGTGGAACCCTTATTAATATATTTAGTTCTATTGGAAGTTTACATAAGCAAACGAGTGTTTTGTTGTTCATGGTTTTAATTATATGTCATTTTATGCCCTTTTGCAAACTTACTGTGTTTATAATTTCTCGAAGTACTAAACCTAATGATAAACATATCTACCGTGTCAGGATTCAAGATCCTGACTCTGAAATTCTTTATAAAAGTAGTTTCTAACATTATAATTTGTTTACTTCTATAGATAAACAACTGAGCATGTGGAAGATTTTGGCAATCGTTTTTATTGCATCATGTTTGTATGATTATGATGATTTTAAATGAACACTCTTTATTGATAATTTGAAATCTGTGATAGATGGGAACCATTCCTATTTCACAGTTCCTTTTAATTACGGACGTCTTTTCCATGTCTCTTTCCAAAGCACTTTAAAGAAAGTGTTTGCTGACACCAGTCTCTACAAGAACACCACTATATAATGGAGATGGAGATGCACGTATCCTAAGTTCCTGTCACTAGGATTCATCACTTCTAAGAACTATACTTGGGACAATACCTTTGCAGATGCCTTTACTTTGAATAAGTTGGAACCATCTTTTCTAAACATCACTAGAACATGGATAAAGAGACCTATGTTTATTGACCGCAATATTTCTAAATACATGGCATGTAATCTTTTGGCTGTTGGTAGAATTAGATATGTAATACTTCATGTTACATCTTTTCAACTGAAGTAGTTTGTGTAATTAGGCAAATAACAAGATTGGGATGGATTAGGAATTCTCCAGCATGTAGTTGTGTTAATTCTGCTGGTCAAGAATGAGTTCTTGGTTTTGAAGACAGGCCTAGCCCCTCTTCAGAGCATAGTAGTCTCAATACGGTTATTTGCATTTAGGTGATTAAGGTTTTAGTTCAGTATTAGTTTTGGTCATGGGTGTGACCAAAAGGGGGGATTGATAAGGTAGCCTTTATTTTTAATCACATATATACTATATCTAATATATGCCTGTATACCACTTTAAGCTAAGTCTCTTTCTTGAATAATATTCTATAATATTCTAGGTCAGCATGACATGAGTAGAAAGTCCCCAAACTTTCATCAGGCTATTAGCAAACATCCCCTAGTTAATTATACCTCAATCAAGGACTAAACCCATGAGACAGAACTAGGTGAACGGTCATGTCATATTTGTTATTTCTGTATCTAAATACTCTTCTCTAATTGGTTATGGTGGGAAACCACCCTAACCCACCTTAAAGCATAATCATTAACTAATTCTGTATGTACTCCACCTATAAATAAACGGTCTGTCCACCAATATGGTAGAACAGAACAAATAAGACTCCTGGTCTGCGTCTGTTCTCTTGCATGCAATCATCCTGCAGCTGACATCCCTTCTTGTACTTATGGACGACCCTAACAGGACCATTCTCCCTTAGAACTGGCTATCCAAGTACAACAGAAGGAAAAAGTGTTAAGATGGTCCCTAAATCCGGTTTGGCTGCACATACTTGACAACAAAGTCTCTCTAGAGGCAGCTATGCAGGAGTTCTTCTCCCATAATAGGGGTACTGCGGACCCACTAGTGGTCTGGGATGCCTTTAAGGCTTACCTCAGAGGGCAGTTAGGGGCTGATATAGCGGCATTTAAAAAAGCAGCATATGCACAGCAGGAGAGCCTTGAAAAAGAGGTGGTAGAGGCGGAACAGTTGGTGGCCCTCCAACCAACTGGGGATAATTTGAATTCACTTAAACTAAAACAACAGGACTATAATATATTTATGACACAGAAAGCCCAGAGAAGTTTGCTTTTTACTAAGGCAAAAGTATATGAGCAAGGGGAGAGAGGTGGTAAGATGCTCGCGCAGCTGGCAAAACAGCACTCTACCCCTCCCACAATAGGGGCCATACAGAACCGAGAGAGGGTCACCCTAAGGGATGCTGAAGGAATCAATCGCACACTAACTCAATTCTATACTGACCTCTACTCTTCTAAATTGACCAAACCCCTAGAGGACATAGACGAATTCCTGGAAGGCCTAGACATGCCTATACTCATCCCCCAATACCGGGACTTCCTTGAAAACAGAGTTACTAAGGAAGAAGTTGTAGAGGCTATAGAATCTTTCCCAAACGGAAAAGCTCCTGGCGCTGATGGGCTACCGATTGAGCTCTATAAGCGACATGTGCTGGTCCTAGCTCCATTATTGTTGGAGACATATAATGCGGCCCTAGCTCGGGGTAGTTTACCAGATTCCATGTACGAGGCAGCAATTGCCCTGCTGCCAAAACCAAGCAAAGATCTCCTGCTCTGCGAATCCTATAGACCCATATCCCTCCTTACGGCGGATGTAAAGGTATTAGCTAAAATACTCGCTAAACGCCTTGGGAAAGTTGTTGCAATGCTGGTCAACCCTGACCAAACAGGCTTTATTGCTGGGAAAACAGCTGTTCTGAACACTAACCGGCTATTTTTGAACCTTACTCTTGATCATGAGAATAAAGGTCAGAGAGCTATAGCTGCCCTGGACATAGCAAAGGCCTTCGACACAGTCGAGTGGCCTTATCTTTGGAAAGTGTTAACACATTTTGGTATAGGACCAGTATTTCAGGGGCTAGTTAAATTGTTATATCACTCCCCGAGGGCCTCATTGAGGATTAACTCTGAGCTAACCACTCCTTTCTGCTTGGCACGGGGCACCAGACAGGGGTGCCCCCTGTCCCCCCTATTGTTTGCGCTGGCAATCGAACCATCTGCACAGGCAGTCCGGCAGTCGAAAGACATCATTGGGTTTACAATACGGGGCATTGAAGAAAAAATTCAACTCTATGCCGACGACACCCTAGTGTACTTGGGGGACAGGGGCCCCTCTCTGAAGCGCCTTCTTGAAGTCACGGCAAAATTCGGGGAATTATCAGGTCTACAAGTGAGCCCGACCAAATCAGTGCTGTTTCCACTTGATCCGCAGGGGCCTGTAGCGGAGGGGGAAGTGGGGGGGATGCCCATGGTGGAGAAATTCACCTACCTAGGACTAGAAATAACCCGTGACCTACATCTATACCCCAAGAACAATAGTGATAAAGTGATAAATTGGTTTGATGAGAAAGCTAAGGTGTGGGAACAACTGCCCTTAGGACCAGTAGGGAGAATACAACTGGTTAAAATGGTGGTCATGCCTAAATTGCTGTATCCGCTCTGGCACTCTCCAGTGTGGGTGCCCAAAGCAAAATTTGATGACATTAATAAGAAGCTCAGAAGGTTTATCTGGGGCAAATCTAGGCACAGGCTTGGGCTGTCCACCCTTATGAGACCAATGGGGGAGGGTGGCCTTTCACTCCCCAACATGTATAATTATT
This sequence comes from Xenopus laevis, assembly GCF_017654675.1. Lineage (NCBI taxonomy): Eukaryota > Metazoa > Chordata > Amphibia > Anura > Pipidae > Xenopus > Xenopus laevis. The sequence continues at coordinate 64,788,955 of NC_054373.1, forward strand.
TCCTGGCAGCACAACTTACGCATCTCCTAACACCTCTACAACTGCACTACCACCCACCTCTGCATAGATTATGGGGAGCTGTAGCCACGTCAACATCGTTCCCGTGGAACGTTATCTTTGGTACCAAAGAGGGGTTAAAAAATGTTATTTGCTGTGTACAGGTCAGAGCCTTACAAAAGGTTAATGAGCTGCTTAATATTGTGAACATAGACCCCCGCACCCCACTTTGGGGAAATCCACAGTTTCAATACCTGTCCCATGTAACCCCTCCACCGTGTTGGACCACCAAAGGGATTACGTCAATAGCAGATGTTTGGGAGGCGGATACTTTGCTGCCCTTTGCAGAACTAAGGCGTAGATATGGTCTGCCGTGTGGGCAGTGGTTAGTGTACCAACAAATGGGTAGCGCACTCTGTAGACAATCCAGAAACAAACCAATCTGCTTAGAAACATCACCATTACTCGAAATGCTCCTACAACCACATCAAAAGGGTACTCTTTCCAAGATCTACCGGAAAATAATGTCAGCTCATGTCAAGGCCACCCCAATCCGCAGCTGTGATGCTTGGGATAATGATTTTCATCTCTTAACAGATGACCAGTGGGGAGAGGCACTCAAGGCCCCTCGATACGTGTCCTACAACTATAACGACAGGTTGCTCTAGACATACATGGTGCATAGAACTTATTATACCAGGTCCAAACTCCATCTGCTGTACCCTAATGTGTCTCCCACATGCCTTAGATGCAAAGCCCCTCAAGCCACCCTTCTGCATACCATGTGGGAATGTACAGGCCTTGCAGCATACTGGGAGGGGGTGCTAAAACACTTGTCATTGGTACTTGGGGTGGTCCTGCCTGCTGACCCGGCCCTTTGTCTATTAGGCATTGGAATTAAAGTGTTGGTTTCCCCTATGTATAGACAACTGATATCTAGAGCTCTGTTCCATGCAAGGCGGCAAATCACTATGCAATGGAAAGGTAGATCACCGCCAACAGCACAGGCCTGGCACTTAGCTGTGTCCTCGGTATGTAATAAAGAGAGAATTATTCTTACCCGGCAGGGGCAACTTACGGGCAAATGGCCAAGCTGGCAAAAATGGCAGGATACACCCTTAAACTGTGATTAAAAGGTTTAGTGTTCTCATGCCTAATACTATTGGTGGGTGATTGAATTTGATATGTAGTCCATGTCTGCTGTCTCTGTAACATCTACTGTACAGATGTGACTGCCTCTGTGAATTATTTATGCAAAATGAACATGTCATTTCTCTGTATGTAAACTGCTTATCCCCTAATAAACTTGTCTTGAGCAAAAAAAAAAAAATATAAAATATGTGTGATAAAATGTACCACATTTGAATTCCAATAGTATTGTCCTGGGTCCAGTGGTACCTTAAATGGCCCCAGGCTAAAAATCACTAAAATTCTTTACATGATAGTACCATGTGGTACAATATTTTTACACTAGTGTGACTAAACGTACACACCATTGTGTGTATGTTTCAGTGTGTGAGGCACAGTGAATGCTAAAACTAGGAAATATTGCAGGCTTCCCTTAACAAGAGACCGGTGACGACCCCTGATCTGTTCCATTTTCCTATAATACATTTTATAACCTGGCAGCTGGGAATTGCAGCTGCTATAAGCACCTTCTCCTCACATAGCCTTTAGCCATGACGTCAGTTACAATTAGGATAGCTATACAGTTGATGATGTTAGTAGTAAATATTGGCTTCTCAGAAAGAGAATGTTCATGGAAAATTTGAGGAATGTGGATGGTGCTTTTAAATTTCACTGGAGGAGGCACATATTTAGAAATTAGAAGATGCTGGAGTACTGAGACATGGGACGACTTCATATATTGTGCTGTCAAAGTGGCTGAGTGAGGCAGAGCTTGTGTCACCATTATTAACAAATCCTTATTTGGTAAAGATAAAAACAGAATGTTTACAGTTTCCTTGGCTCTGGAATCATCCAGGGCTCTGCACATTTCTGACTGCATATCTGAAGAATGTAATTGGATCTGCAGAACACAGTGATGGAGCAGCCAATGAATACCATTTGGTATTGGATTTGTCGTATGAGTAGGAACAGGGGGGGGCTGGGAATCTGTGGCCCCTTAAAATGTACTCCCTTAAAGGAGAATGAAAGGTTAAAACTAAATACGTTTTATCAGAAAAGTCTATATGAATACATTAGTAAACCCTCAAAGTAATGCTGCTCTGAGTCCTCTGTCAAAATAAACACCTTATCCTTTCCTTCTATTGTGTACCCATGGACTTCTGTATCAGACCTGTTTTCAGCTTAAACCTCCAGAGCTTGGGCTTGAGTATGCTCAGGTTGCTCCTCTCCCCCTCCTTCCTCCACTCCCTGCAGTAGAGCTATGCGTGAGCAGGGAGAGACTCAGACAGGAAGTGATGTCCCAGCAAGTTAATATGGCAACTGCTATCCTAAACAAATAGAGACAGTGTCTAGAGCTTCAATCATGGGTATGGAAATCAGAGGCAAACAGCAGAATACCTGCTAATCAGTGCTTTATTGTGCGTCCACACAACATGTTTCGGGCAGCAAAAAGGCCCTTTTTCAAGTGTGTACAAGTCACAGTGAAAAGTTGCTTTAAAGAGCCACACAGGAAGTCCCACCTCTTAATTAATCAATCAATATATCACATTTAACCCTTAAAACAATTTTTTACAATTGGCTCTTAACAATGTTACCAATGCTTATCTAGATATATAACATATAAAAAATGTTATAAAATCCATAGAAAAAGTTAAACGTTAAAAGATCATATAATTGTGAAGAATACATATAAATATAATAGCCTCCAAGTCCATCCATCGTGTCGCAATGGTGTTAAAAAATTGTGCATTGTGTTCCAGGCAATTCCCAGTGATGTGATAAAAACAACCTGTATATACAATAAAAACAGTAAAAATAAACACCTGAAGGAATTGCTCACAAAAGAGCCTACCTATAGAGTACCTTGTTATAACTACCCTTTTCATATTACATTGTTTCAAGTTGCTGAAATTTACCAATAAGTCTTACCCTTTAGATATTTCCTAAAGTTGCTGCTCGCTACTATGTATTCTAAGTCAGGGCAGTAATCAGTATCTGTGAAAGAAAGAGGTACATGTATCAATCATTTAGTTACAAAAAGGGAGATAAGCTCCAATAGTCATTCAAGCCCAAAGGGGCCATTGTATTCATTTTTTTAATCCAGTATGCCTCTCGTTGTCCCAGTATTTTTTTCCTATCCCCTCCTCTTTTTGGCTGGACTATATTTTCAAGAACCAGCCATCTGAGTTGGCTTAAATTGTGGCCTTGGTTATGGAAATGTCTGGAGACGGGTGTGTCAGTAGCTGTATCCATTTTAAAGTTTCTGATGTTATTCCTATGCTCTTTAATTCGCATCTTCACTGATCTAATAGTTTGTCCTATATATGCCATGCCGCATGGACATTTTAACATATACACAACATATTTGGTATCGCAGGTAGAGAAGTCGTTTAACTTAAATGGGGTACCTTTAGTAGGATGGTTAACTATATTGCCTTTAATGACCGAAGAGCAGCAAATGCAATTGAGACATGGAAAGGTGCCTTTTTTGGGTTTTCCTAGATACTTAGTGGGTTTACTAAGACAGTCAGAGGGACATACCATGTCTCTTATTGATCGCCCTTTAGTATAGCAAAAAAGGGGGGGTTGTTTATATAAACACCCATATTGGGGGTCTTGTCCCAAAATTGGCCAGTATTGTTTGATAATTTTTTCAATTTGTTTACTTTGTTTTCCAAATCTAGTAACAAAAGGCACTCTTTCCAAATCACCTCTTTCTTTCTTTTTAGTCCGTAAAAGCTCATTTCGATCTATTTGGCTAACCTCCTCCATCAGCGGTGCTAATCTCTTCATTTTATACCCTCTAGTGAGGAATTTCTTAGTCAAATTTCGCATGGAAGACTGAAAACGACCATTGTCTGAGGAAATTCGTCTCGCCCTTATATACTGACCTTTGGGGATCGCATTTACAATGCTAGGGTTATGAAAGCTATCATATGAAAGCAGCGTGTTGCGGTCTGTGGGTTTAGAAAACATTTGCGTAACAATCTGCTGATCACAAATACTTATGTTTACATCAAGAAAATTGATGGAGGACGCAGAGATCTCACTAGTGAACTTAATTGTGGGATGCTTTTGGTTGGCTTCATCAATCATTTGGTGGAACTCCATCTCCGTTCCCTTCCAAATGACCAAAACATCATCCACAAACCTCCAATACTTGATGATGTGACTGTTATGTGGTCCTTTTATGAATAATTTTTGTTCCAGATTATAAACAAAAATATTTGCAAATGAAGGGGCGACCGCCGCCCCCATCGATGTACCCTGGCGCTGCCAGAAGTATTGTTCTTCAAATCTGAAATAATTTTTTTGTAAGACCAATGTTAAACAGTCCAGCAAAAAGTATATAAGATGATGTGATAAGTTGGTTTCCAGAAAGGCTTCCTCAATACAATCAATACCCTCTTTTTGTGGTATGGACGTGTATAGACTTTGGATGTCTATACTACATAAATACACTCCCCCTTGTGGCAGTATAGTATCCTGCAATTTGTTCAATAGATCTGTTGTATCCTTTAAACAAGTGGGTATTTTTAACACTAGGGGTTGTAGGTACTGATCAACAAACCTCGATAAGGGTTCAAGAACTGAGCCAATGCCTGAAATAATAGGCCTTCCCGGCGGATTCTTAAGTGCCTTATGTACCTTGGGAAGTAGATACAAAATTGGGGTACGGGGGTGTTCTGTGCATAAGAATTCTTGCTCGTGTTTAGTAATTACCCCATTAAGCATTGCATCATTAATTAAGCAGTCTATTTCCCTTTTAATCTCAAACACTGGATCCTGCCCAATCTTCTCATAGTGGTCATAAACACGAGCAAGAATTCTTATGCACAGAACACCCCCGTACCCCAATTTTGTATCTACTTCCCAAGGTACATAAGGCACTTAAGAATCCGCCGGGAAGGCCTATTATTTCAGGCATTGGCTCAGTTCTTGAACCCTTATCGAAGTTTGTTGATCAGTACCTACAACCCCTAGTGTTAAAAATACCCACTTGTTTAAAGGATACAACAGATCTATTGAACAAATTGCAGGATACTATACTGCCACAAGGGGGAGTGTATTTATGTAGTATAGACATCCAAAGTCTATACACGTCCATACCACAAAAAGAGGGTATTGATTGTATTGAGGAAGCCTTTCTGGAAACCAACTTATCACATCATCTTATATACTTTTTGCTGGACTGTTTAACATTGGTCTTACAAAAAAATTATTTCAGATTTGAAGAACAATACTTCTGGCAGCGCCAGGGTACATCGATGGGGGCGGCGGTCGCCCCTTCATTTGCAAATATTTTTGTTTATAATCTGGAACAAAAATTATTCATAAAAGGACCACATAACAGTCACATCATCAAGTATTGGAGGTTTGTGGATGATGTTTTGGTCATTTGGAAGGGAACGGAGATGGAGTTCCACCAAATGATTGATGAAGCCAACCAAAAGCATCCCACAATTAAGTTCACTAGTGAGATCTCTGCGTCCTCCATCAATTTTCTTGATGTAAACATAAGTATTTGTGATCAGCAGATTGTTACGCAAATGTTTTCTAAACCCACAGACCGCCAACACGCTGCTTTCATATGATAGCTTTCATAACCCTAGCATTGTAAATGCGATCCCCAAAGGTCAGTATATAAGGGCGAGACGAATTTCCTCAGACAATGGTCGTTTTCAGTCTTCCATGCGAAATTTGACTAAGAAATTCCTCACTAGAGGGTATAAAATGAAGAGATTAGCACCGCTGATGGAGGAGGTTAGCCAAATAGATCGAAATGAGCTTTTACGGACTAAAAAGAAAGAAAGAGGTGATTTGGAAAGAGTGCCTTTTGTTACTAGATTTGGAAAACAAAGTAAACAAATTGAAAAAATTATCAAACAATACTGGCCAATTTTGGGACAAGACCCCCAATATGGGTGTTTATATAAACAACCCCCCCTTTTTTGCTATACTAAAGGGCGATCAATAAGAGACATGGTATGTCCCTCTGACTGTCTTAGTAAACCCACTAAGTATCTAGGAAAACCCAAAAAAGGCACCTTTCCATGTCTCAATTGCATTTGCTGCTCTTCGGTCATTAAAGGCAATATAGTTAACCATCCTACTAAAGGTACCCCATTTAAGTTAAACGACTTCTCTACCTGCGATACCAAATATGTTGTGTATATGTTAAAATGTCCATGCGGCATGGCATATATAGGACAAACTATTAGATCAGTGAAGATGCGAATTAAAGAGCATAGGAATAACATCAGAAACTTTAAAATGGATACAGCTACTGACACACCCGTCTCCAGACATTTCCATAACCAAGGCCACAATTTAAGCCAACTCAGATGGCTGGTTCTTGAAAATATAGTCCAGCCAAAAAGAGGAGGGGATAGGAAAAAAATACTGGGACAACGAGAGGCATACTGGATTAAAAAAATGAATACAATGGCCCCTTTGGGCTTGAATGACTATTGGAGCTTATCTCCCTTTTTGTAACTAAATGATTGATACATGTACCTCTTTCTTTCACAGATACTGATTACTGCCCTGACTTAGAATACATAGTAGCGAGCAGCAACTTTAGGAAATATCTAAAGGGTAAGACTTATTGGTAAATTTCAGCAACTTGAAACAATGTAATATGAAAAGGGTAGTTATAACAAGGTACTCTATAGGTAGGCTCTTTTGTGAGCAATTCCTTCAGGTGTTTATTTTTACTGTTTTTATTGTATATACAGGTTGTTTTTATCACATCACTGGGAATTGCCTGGAACACAATGCACAATTTTTTAACACCATTGCGACACGATGGATGGACTTGGAGGCTATTATATTTATATGTATTCTTCACAATTATATGATCTTTTAACGTTTAACTTTTTCTATGGATTTTATAACATTTTTTATATGTTATATATCTAGATAAGCATTGGTAACATTGTTAAGAGCCAATTGTAAAAAATTGTTTTAAGGGTTAAATGTGATATATTGATTGATTAATTAAGAGGTGGGACTTCCTGTGTGGCTCTTTAAAGCAACTTTTCACTGTGACTTGTACACACTTGAAAAAGGGCCTTTTTGCTGCCCGAAACATGTTGTGTGGACGCACAATAAAGCACTGATTAGCAGGTATTCTGCTGTTTGCCTCTGATTTCCATACCCATGATTGAAGTACTTTTGTGGTGACTTGACGGAACACCAGAGGGAATCAAGGCTTGCAAATAATGCTGGGCGATTTGTGTGTTACCCTGTGAGTGTCTAGAGCTATTTACTCAGGTAGGGAAAAGCATTCTAAAGAATAAAAATGCCTTGGTAGCCTTCCTTCTCCTTTAATTTAGCGCATAGTCTCAAATTAATAATGACAGGCTAACAAGGTTCATCCATAGTCCATTCACATCAAATGAAATATAGCAACGAGATCTAGGTTATAGATATAGAATCTATTATCTGAAATGCTTGGGACCTGGGGTTTTCTAGATAATCTTGATGTAATTTGGATCATCATACCTTAAGTCTGCTAAAAATAAGTTAAACCTTTTTTCACCAATAGGGATATTTGAAGCTTAGTTAGGATCTTTTGTCATTAGGCACACTGCATTGTGCAAGTGCATTGTACTGATCCTAACTAAGCTAGATGAATCCATATTGTCAACCAGCACTTGTCCCTAACCCACCCTCTACCCAGTGAGCATTTGTTCCTTATATACCTGTGCTCAGCTCATCTGTGATGCTACTGGAGGGGGCAGGGCAGGCAGAATTAGCTAAATGAGTAATATTAGCTGAGCAGAAGAGGATTAGATGTGCAGTGACCCACTAGTAGATTGGGACCCACTAGTAGATTGGTCAAAACAAAGTAAAACAAATAGTTCTGCAGGGACAAGGAAAATCCCTATATGGCTGTTTGTTCCCTGTGCAAAGCCATAAAGACAGATGGGCAGAAGAAGAATTACATTCTCATCATCCATTTTCTGCAGTGATCTCACTAGCATGTCTGGGGTTCATGTAGTTTGATATCACTTCCTCTACTCCTGGCTTTTTTTTTTTTAAACGTTGCAAAAATCAGTTCTCCTCTAGCAAATACAGGTCTGTTATTCAGCTGCTTCTGGCAAAGAAATTGCTCTGCAGCATTTTTCTGGCAACAAATAAACACAGATTAATCACCATTTTCAGAGTGCGGCAGCGCAATTTCTTTGGCAATATCCAGTTCCCTTGGCAGTGGGAGAGCAGCTTGCACCCAACGCTACAAAAAGCGAAAGTATAGTGGAAGCATCTTCATTTAGACTCATTTAGCTGCTTCTGTTACATTGTTTCAGGAGTCAGGGCCACAAGGGCAGAGAGTGGTGTTCCTGTAGATGTCACTGTGCTCAGACTTATACTGTGCATACTTCCTGACAGCTTAAAAGTGAAAGTTACTGTTGTGTAATGGCTGATGAGAGACTGATAATAAAGCACTGTTATACTCTACACATCCTCCGCTACACAAAACACAACAATTGGCAATGAGGATGGGATCTCTTTGCTACATTAAACCTACAATTAGTTGATGGTCTCATTACTACAGCATCATTGCCTGCCACATAGCCAGTGTCTATGTCACCACAAAGCAACACTTCACTGGGCTGTGCAAAGTTAAGTTCAGACCAGATGTAAAACCAGTACCATTCCCTGATTCAGCATGGGAAAAACTTGCTATTGATATTGTCGGTCCTTTTGTAATCCAAAGGAGTTAATATCAGACAATGGACCACAGTTTGTCTCATATAAGTTTGAATCATTTCTGAGAGAGAGGAATATTGTGCATAGGAAATCTTTAGTGTATTACCCACAAGCAAATGGAGAAATAGAGCGATTCAACAGAAGTCTGAAAGAAGCACTACAGACAGCAAATGTTACTGGGAAATCTTGGAAAGTATTTACAACAGAGTTCCTACATAACTACAGAACAACGCGCCATGCAACAACCCAATCATCTCCAGCTGAATGATTACATGGCAGACAGATGCACACTAAGTTACATGTTGCAGACATCAAACTTCCACAAAATACTGTGCCTACAAAATCAGCTACTGCTGACATTGTGAAACATCAACAAGCCAAATGCAAGGCTTATACTGACAGAAATCGTGGTGCCAGAGAAGTACACTTTCAGCCTGGATCTTTAGTCAGAATTAAGAAACCAGGAATACTGAAACAAGGACAATCTAAATTTACTACACCACTTGAAGTGAGACGCCAGCGAGGACCATACACATATGAACTGTCTGATGGACACATATGGAATGCAAGTCATCTTGATTCTGTTAGATATGACTTTGGAGAAGCTCTATTTGATGAAGGACATTTTCCTACTCCTGAAATCAACTGCAATAGGCCTGAAGAAAGTGAACCTATAAGGTGTACTGAGAGAATCAGAAAACTACCTGCATGGAGCAAGGACTATGATGTGATGTGAATAATGTATAATATTGCTTTAAGATGCATTGTTGTTGTTTATTATTTAATGCTTTCCTACTATTGGGGGAATATGTGGTGTTTATACAAATGGCCTGTAGATGTCACTGTGCTCAGATGTCACTGTGCTGAGACTTATACTGTGCTTACTTCCTGACAGCTTAAAAGTGAAAGTAAAAGTAATTGATGTGTAATGGCTGCTTGAGAGCCTGCTAATAAAGCACTGTTATACTCTACACATCCTCGGCTACCCAAAACATAACAAGTGGCACATTGTTTTTAAAGCCCAAAGACCAGGTGATCACTGTAAGGGGTCTGTCTGTAGGTCCCCATAGCATTATAATCACCAAAAAAGGGGGGGGGGCAATATCTACTGGAGAACTATGGAGTGACCAGTTCCCACCCCTTTCTTTTTTTGGTGAATATAAATAGCCAGACAGATACTACTTCAATAGCTATTACATTATAAATACAGTCATAGATAAGTCCACTGATTTTATGTTTACCAGGATTTTTTACCAGTCCTTTCATGTTCTAATACATTTCAGTGAGGGTATTTCCTTGATTTTAAGTCCATTTTTTCAGTATAATGTTGGCCCATTTTCATCTTAAAACCATCTTATGGGGTTGACAGTTCTGTTCTTGTCAGCATTTGGAAATATGGACACTTTGCATGGGTCCATTGCTCACAGGCGAACAAAGTACATCATACTATGCTTCTCTTACTTAAGTAACATGTTAGTGTTCATACTTATAGTTAGCTGAACAATAGCCAAACCTTTTCAGTGATTTTATAGGGATACGGACACCTCTTGAAAAAAGTTTTGGAATGTCATTCCCAAGACTTGTTATTCAGGGATTACATGCAGTGTGGAAATTCAAGTAAGTCGGGCCTCAGGTTTTCCACCTATACAAACTGACAGGTACCTGATTTCCTAAGCATCATCAGGCGTTTGTTATTTGGATGAATTTTTGTGGAGGACCTGGCTGAATCGAAATATTATGAATTTGTGCAGACAAAACCATTGTTTTGCACTGGGGCCCAGTTATGTCTTGTTTAGCCACTTGCAATCTGGAACATAGGCTGATTGGACTGAAGGGAGGGGGTTGAGGTGTCCCTAATTTTCAGGGACAGTTCTTGGTGACTTACATCCATGTACATTTTTATGCCTCCGAATATCCCTAGTTCTAAAAACTGCATAGAAGCATTTTCTTCTTTCTTTTGAAAAATGGGTTATTAAACCCAACGCCATTATGTCGGCATAATTCTGAAAAGTACATGGTTGGTGAGGCACATTATATCTTTAAAAAGCTGATCTTCATTTTAGTTTAGTAAAAAGTCATTAAGTGTGAACACGTTGTAGCACCCTCATGAGAATTTATATGGAACGATGTGGATCTGTTTTAAAATGTTAATTTATGTTTTACTAAATCCTGGACTGGACTATTACAACCATAATGGCGTTATCTGACGTGATGTCTCTGGAGACAACCAACAACATGGATACGTGCCCCTAGTCGACGACACCTTATGACAAATACCAGTATCCATAGCTACAGTGTAAGGTCGCGGCGCATCTAATGCGTCATAGCCTGTCGCGACGAATGGGCGGTGTGAAGCGACAATCACGTGTTTTATCCTCTTCCTGCTTCGCCTCCTTTCGACCTTCGCCGGTGTTATGGAGGAATACACACGGGAGCCGTGGTAAGTTAGCGATTCGCCCTTCTCAGCGAAAGCAAAGCAACAGGTAGCCACTATATCATTTATTACGCCCCCAACCCAGCGCTTTTACTGTTTACGCTGTGTTCTCCAAGTCGCCTTCAGGGTAAAGACCAAGAATAACCTGCCAGGCAGTCACATTGCAGTTCAGCAGTAACCTAGCCGTATTATTTGGTAGCCTGAGTGGCATATTTCTTGAGCCACGGACAGGCTAATACAGAAGGCTGCATGATGAAAGGGAGTGCCTTTTTCTTTTAAGTCGATTTGTTTAGGCTGAACAACTGATTGGCACGATTTAAACACCTGCTTGTGGCTGGGAAATCTTACCTGCGAGCCACACACACACATTTGCACTGACCTCACACTGCAAATTGTCTTAGGATGCATGTCTCTCTACATTATACTAAAAGTTAATTTAAAGGAGAACAATCTCTGTATTTATAGTTATTTATTGTATTTCTTATAATACTTTTCCTCCCTGTGTGCACTTCTGTATATTGTAAGTTTGTACAGTGCTGTGCATCTTTATTATACTTTATAAATAAATAAAACTTGTGTACATGATTGCTATGAATAGAATAAGGGAACACTAGGTAGTGTTGGCTTAGAGTGCGCTCAGTGGTACTGAGTATGTTCCCTTTTTCCAATATTTACATTCATGTTATCTAAGTTTTATTTCTTTTTTTTGCAGTCCATGGAGGATTGTAGATGACTGTGGAGGGGCGTTCACTATGGGAATGATTGGAGGTGGCATATTTCAGGCTATCAAAGGATTCAGGAACGCTCCACAGGTAAAGTGTATTAATCTTGATTTTATACAATCTTAAAAATGTATTTGTAAGGGCTGTGGTACAGTCTTTTTGCTTACTGACACACAAATCAAAACACTGTGGGGCAGATTTATCAACGGTCAATTTTTTTTACGGTCAAAACTGTCAAATTCTACCAGAGAGTTATCAAAATTCGATTACAGTTTTTTAAAAAATTCTAATTAGATTTTCGAGATTTATCATACTCTGGCCCTTTAAAAATTGCTGTTTAAGTCAATGGGAGATTTGGAGCTGTTTGCAGCCTTCCTGACATTCAAGGTTTTTTTTTGGACAAATAACTGAAATCGATTTTGATCGAATTTTCGGGTCGTTTCAATTCGTTTGAGTTGGTAAAATTAGATTTTAATAATAAAGTTAGATTGGTCAAGTTTATGGTAGTTTGGTGGAGTTTTAAAAAAAACTCCCATGAATTCAAAATGCGACCTTTGATAAATCGCCCGGCGACTAATTGCCTCTTCTTCGGGGCGACAATCTCCCCAATCTGCCTTCCCCTAACTTCCCGCCGGCTATAATGAAAAATCGCCACGGGATGGCACTCAAAACGAAGGGCCGCGAGTGCCATCCCGCTGGCGATTTTTCATTATAGCCGGCGGGAAGGTAGTTCGGGGATATTGTCGCCTCAAAGAAGAGGCGATTAGTCGCCGGGTGACTCAATCTCCCTGAATTTCCCAGTGTGACCTTACCCTTAAATACAGGGGGAAAAAAGCATGTTTCGTTGATATAAACTGTAGTCCAGGTAGGAGGGAATGCTGCCTGTTGGTTTTTCCATGTTGCTGGGAAGTAGAAAAAGCAAATTACCAGTTCACAGATAAGCTCTCTTTATAATGAGCTGCCCTTTATGTAAACTCCTAACAAAGGCTTCAATTTAGGGTTTATTCAGAGCTCCTTATCTTCCTTTCTGCAAATGACCCTGATTATAAGGGACTGAGTTCAGTAAAACACAAACCAATTTTCCATTAGTAAATTATAATGGAAAATTTTGAAAAATATGGATTTTTTTTTAAAGCTAAAAAAGACGACACTTATTGTGGTAATATTTTAGTGTCTACTGCCACTTTAAAACGAGAAAACGATAAATCATGTGTGACTATTACTGTCCTTTATTGATGTAGCACAAAGACATTTTGTGTTGTACAGAGCTTGGTTATTATTCGCATCTGTCCCTTTCCTAATATTCATACAACATGTACTATGGGGTTGGTTTAAATTAACATACCAGTATGCATTTATGAGCCCTGGCTAGGACTGAGTTGGCTAACATGAGAGACTAAAATAAAGAATAATTTCCTCTAAATTTGCAGTTATTTGGCCATATATATTATACTAAAAATGAAGAAATTCTGGTGGTAAAGTAATTTCATACTTGCCAGTTATTTATATCTTGAAAGTAATTTGCCCAGTGGCCTCACATATTGGTCATAATGCAGTTAGGGTGACAACATTATGATCCCCGATCTGGGTTTGTCAATGGGCAATATATTTCTCTTAGATTCTTTTTGGTTGGGTGAGCTCTTTCTGCTAAGAGTCTGGGCACCTTAGAAATAAAGTTGGCAACCTCTGTTCCTACACTAATTTATCACTGCATAGTTTTTAGTGTTTACTTGTCCTGCTACATGGAATATATGTGGGCATATCATTTAAAGAGATCTTCCAGTGATCTTAATTATCCTTAATTTTTTTTTTATAACTTCTTTATTGATATCAGTCATAGATGTTGAAAACAACACAGAATGTAATATTATACAGACATTGTACCTTTCACACCATAAACAAGGTCACCATAGTAGCTAAACGAAGCATTCTGTTAAACAGCAGTAACAGGAATAAACATGTGCAATTACACATATCCGAAATACAGCCAAACTGTAAGTATGAGAAAGAAACAAAAAAAAAAACCAAACATACGGAAGGTTTCCCAAAAAAAAAAAAAAAGGGGGGGAAAGGGAAAAGGATCAGTCACACCAGGTAGTGGGACCTGTTTCAATTCTAAGTTAGAGTCTCGTTTTGATGCAAGTTAGTAGATGAGAGAAAGGGCCAAAAAAAAGCAAGTAGAAAAGTGTCCAGATTGTGGATCCTCCAGGCCTATCGAGTATTTTTTCCTCTGTAAGTTATCCACGGCTGCCAAATGGCATCATAAGTGGGGAGTCGGTTCTCATTATGCGCCGCCATTAGTTCCATATCCGCTCGTACATCCATTGCTGATAAAATGTGGTCAATTGAAATTGGTCCTCCAGGTTTCCAAAATTTGGCAATCAAGCTAGTGGTAGTGTTAAAGAGGTGAAAAAGTAGCTTTTTCGTATACTTAGGCACGTAGTCCGGGAACATCAATAGCAATGCCACTTGTGGGTCGTAGGGGATGTCTAATTCAAGACCAACCGTTATAATAGTAAACACAGATTTCCAAATGTGCTGTGATAGTGGGCAGTCCCACCACATATGAAGCAGAGTTCCAGACTGACCACAATTTCTCCAACAAAGTGGGGAATGGGATCGTGAAATTTTATGCAAAGTTGCCGGTGTAAGATGCCACCTATAAATCAGTTTCTTGTGGATCCTTAATTTTTAACTGTAAAATGAATTTTTTGATAATTGAAAGATGCTTTGGTTATTATACATTGCTTGTTTTACAGTTGAGATGTTCGTGATATCTTTTACAGTTAACATCATATGGGGGCAACACAAATGGAACTACAGTAATTTTGTTAAAAATTAGATTTAAAAATATCTATTAATGAAATGAAAGATAAGCACATATAAACAAGATAAACCATCTATAGTTGTTTTTTTTAACCAACCTTTTTTATTTCAGGGAATAAAGCATCGCTTTAAGGGTAGTCTTATTTCAATCCGAACACGAGCTCCACAGCTTGGAGGTTAGTGTCGGTTTGTGTCATTTGTGTGAGAGAAAGCATATTTAAGAATAAACTTTTTCGCATTCTGTCTTATGTTTTATATTGTGATGCTTGTTTTTGACTGACAAATAGTCAATAGTAATAGTTTGCCCTTAAATGTACCTGCATGCTTTTGATAAGCTGTTAAGATAAACTTGCTGACTGTGTAGCCAGATGTGTGATGAAGATTCTTAAAAAGCTGGTTTAGGAAGTAAAACCTGTATATTTCATGTCTGATATAGGTGGGGTCAAGGGAATGTCACTTTGCTCAACTGAAGGTCCAATATAGAAGTTTGTTGTTTGGGGCCTAATTACATGTTATTTTTTGTAATGTTGATGGAATGAAAACCATTGTACTTATGCAGAGCTTTTGTATTTCCAGCCTAACTAGCAGGTTGGGAAAATGTTGTTCTGTAGCATGCTTAGTTTACAGGATTGTTGATGGGTTGGTGTTTTTTTGTTTGTTTTTTTTCCTACAAAGTGTTATGATATAGCAACCTATCCTCGTTGTTTTTTCAGGGAGCTTTGCAGTGTGGGGTGGCCTGTTTTCCATGATTGACTGCAGCATGGTAAAGATGCGTGGGAAAGAGGACCCATGGAATTCCATTACTAGCGGGGCTTTAACAGGAGCTATTCTGGCTGCCCGAAGTAAGTACTGGTTTATTAAATATGTAGGGTTCATCAAAAGCATTGTACACTCCTCATAAACCCAGAAGTCCTAAAGTTTTGGCAGGGACAGTAGAAATACAATTCTAATGGAAGCACATATCAGAAGACATGGCAGGATTAACTTTTTTTTTTGTCTGAGAGACTGGTTAAGGTTTTCTCCATATCTTAAAGTGATGCTGACACTAAAAAAACTACTTTTTAAAATATGAATGTACATTAAAAGTTACCTATAGGTTATGTTGATCGGTGTTATCCGAGAGGTTTGTTTTTGTAAGTAATTGTTAGTTGGCGTTTCTAAACCTGTTTTGCCAACTTCACTGTCCCATCTCAGCCTGTCAATTTTCTAATGTTAACTGACTCCTGCTGCACAAATATGGCAGCCCTTCATAGACGAGCACGAGGAGTCAGACAGGTAATGTAAAAGCATTGGGCAAATACTTTATGGCAAAGTTATAAGTAGCTTTCAAAGGCAATATTATGATTGATGTAAAAAAGTTTAATTTCTGGTGTCAGTATCTCTTTAAAACGTACAAAATAAAAAATAAATGGTACTATAACAGGAAGAGTTGGGTAAAGAATATTCCAACTTTACGTTAGCTTATAGTATACAGTATTATAGAATGCTCTATTTTGATTTTGTTTGTCTTTTTTTATATAGTTTTTAAATTATTTGTCACAATCTTGTGCCTCTTTCAGATGGGGGAGTCACTGACCTTAGACAGCCAAAAAAACCTCTTGTATCTTGCTATAACTATCTACATAATATGCTCAATTTAAGCATGAAGTTCTCTTTTAAAGTGTAATAGTATAGAGAAAGGCAGGGTAGATGTTGCATAAAACCCAGGCCAATTGTAAATGGCTTTAGAATATCAGTGACTACATCACACAATTCATTCTAAGACAACCTCTCCCTTTAATATCACCTTTTTAAGAAAGCACAGTGAGTGAAAATGTGAGCATCTGTTTTCTCTAGACTAAGCTGAGTTGTGTTTTCAGATGGTGCAGTTGCTATGGTGGGATCTGCTGCAATGGGAGGAATACTTTTAGCCTTGATAGAAGGTGCTGGTATTTGTATAACTCGATTCGCCTCTTCACAGTTCACAAATGGTAAGGACACTTTCTGTGCAGCCACTTGGTAAGGTGTACAGTATGTGTGTGTGTATATCCGTAATTTGGATCTTCATACCTTGTCTACTAGAAAATCATGTAAACATTAAATAAACCCAATAGGCTGGCTTTGTTTTTAATAAGGATTATTAATATCTTAGTTTGGATCAAGTACAATGTACTGTTTTATTAGCACAGAAAAAAATGAAATAATTTTAAAAAAATTTGGATTATTTGGATACAATTGAGTCTATGGGAGATGGCCTTTCCCTAATTCGAAGCTTTTTGGGAACGGATCCCATACCTGTAGTACATTGTTGAGATACATACATTGAGAGACAAAGGGTAATTTAGGAATTCTGTGTGGCCTTAAAAGTAGTAGCTGATTGAGAATCAATATGCATAAGGATACGGCCACATAATATATTTTGTGTCATTTTGTAATTTTTTTTCCAGGGTTTAATGTTTTGGGTATATGGAATCATATTAACAGAGTATTGCCTGGTGTAACAAGTGTCATCACTTGTATAATTACATTGCTGTTTTGTTCGAGAGTTATCAGTACCATAAAATGTCCCATGTTCCCATTACCTTACAATAGTACAGGGTTGTAGTTAGAAATCATTTACTAATCCATTGTCATTTAAAGTAACAGTTCAGTATAAAAACTGGGTAAATAGGCTGTGCAAAATAGAAAATGTTTTCATTATAGTTAGTTAGCCAAAAATGTAATGTATAAAGACTGGAGTGACTGGATGTCTAATATAATAGCCAAAACACTATTTTCTGCTTTGCAGCTTTTTTGATTTCAATTTATTGGTTATTAGGCAGTAACCAATCAGTTCCTTGGGGGTGGGGGCACCTGGCTCATAACTGTTTCCATTGA
This sequence comes from Xenopus laevis, assembly GCF_017654675.1. NCBI lineage: Eukaryota > Metazoa > Chordata > Amphibia > Anura > Pipidae > Xenopus > Xenopus laevis. The sequence goes on from NC_054373.1 coordinate 64,806,634, forward strand.
ATCTGACCTGCATGCTAAGGATCAATTGCAAACTCACTGAACAGTTTATGTCCCATGTAGCCCCCCTTCAAGTCGCTGACTAACTTGGGGGCAGATTTATCAAAATCCTAGTTTGTGAAAGCGGAAAAAAGTGTAAAAAAGTTGGATGCCCGTGAGAATCTCTTTGTCCCATTCATTTTCAATGAGGCTGAAGATCTCAAATGTTTTAATACACTGGGAAAATAAATAAATAAGGTTGTTAGAGAACAATCCCATTGACTTCTATACTACCTCGCAGGTTTTATTTAAGTTTTTTTGGGCGACTTTGCATGGTTTTTGCCTTTAATAAATTCTGTCTATTCAAGGTTTCAGAATATACGTTTTTTCCGCGTCTGTTTTTTTTTCTCTGCGGTTTCCTTGAAACGAGAAAAAATGGCAACTAGATTTTTTTTTTTTTGTAAATCAGCCCCTTAGTTAGAGAGCTAAAAAGCAGGATCTGTTCTGTTATGTTAGATATTCCGTCAGTCACTCCAGCCTTTATAGATTACATTTTTGACTAACTATATTAGAAATTTTTTTTATATTGCAAGGCCTCTCCATTTACCCAGTTTTTTTTACACTGAACAGTTCCTTTATTAAGGATTCACAGGCAGATACAGAAGGATATAAAACTGATTTAAACAAACTGAGCCAATAAATGTCATAAGCTTAAAGTAGGCAATTTATATTCTGCTAAAATGATCCAAGATAGCTATTCACATGACTCACTGAAACTTCTATATTATAATACATAAAGTACCCCCTGTTGCAAAATATGAGGATATTAGAAGTCACCTGGGAGTTCCATGACCTGTATAAAAACATGGTTATGGAACTCCTGGGTAACTTATAATATCCTTATATTTTACAATAGGGGGTACTTTATAAACCCCAACATTGGTAAGACATTACAACATCCTTTAATGTACAATGTATACATATGATATTACCTCACTAAGAAAAGATAAGTATTATAAAAGTAAACTGGAAAATACATGTTTACATTTATAGTTGCACCGATCCCAGAGGATGGATCCCAGATGCCTCCTGGCTCCCCATTTGGTGGCTATCCGCAGTACCAGTAATACGTTGGTAATTCTTCACAAGTATTTTAAACGCCACATCATGACCTGCCTGAACTTTCCTGGACTTCCTGTACATTTCTGGACCTGGGTATCCAGATGTTACTGTGCGCTCATCCTTTGGATATGACTCTTGCTATTCATGCATGGACAATAAGCTGGTACACAGAATTCATGGGCGTGTAAAGCTTGGAAAAAAAAAAAAAAATATATATATATATATATATATATATATATATATATATATATGAAATTCTCCATTACCTGCGTTATTTTTTTTTATTTGATTATATATAGTTCTCACATATTCTTCTAGCCAAGCACAGTTGTTCTTGTGTGCAACATAATATATTGAAACAAAGTTTATCCATCTTGTAAACTAAAGGCCCAATGGATGTCCAGACTGGTCTCAAATGTTTAAAAGCCTTTAATCTCTTCAGCAATTAGCGAACCGCTAATAAACCCATCCTAGTTGGAAAACTGTGGCCTAATAATATATATATATATATATATATATATATATATATATATATATATATATATATATATATATATATATATATATATATATATATATATATATATATATATATATATATATATATATTTATATTCGTATCTGAAGGAATATGTTGCTGTGTTTGGTTAAAGGGATACTGTCATGGGAAAAAAATTCAAAATGAATCTGTTAATAGTGTTATTCCAGCAGAATTCTGCGCTGAAATCCATTTCTCAAAAGAGCAAACTGATTTTTTTATATTCAATTTTAAAATCTGACATGGGGATAGACATTTTGTCAATTTCCCAGCTGCCCCAAGTCATGTGACGTGTGCCTGCACTTCAGGAGAGAAATGCTTTCTGGCAGGCTGCTGTTTTTCCTTCTCAATGTAACTGAATGTGTCTCAGTGGGACATGGGTTTTTACTTTTGAGTGCTGTTCTTAGATCTACCAGGCAGCTGTTATCTTGTGTTAGGGAGCTGTTATCTGGTTACCTTCCCATTGTTCTTTTGTTTGGCTATCAGAGCACAAGTCACATGACTTGGGGCAGCTGGGAAATTGACAATATGTCTATCCCCATGTCAGATTTCAAAACTGAATATAAAAAAATCTGTTTGCTCTTTTGAGAAATGGATTTCAGTGCAGAATTCTGCTGGAGAAGCACTATCAACTGATTCATTTTGAAAATGTTTTTTTCCCATGACAGTATCCCTTTAATGTTGATTAAATTAAGGTTTTATTTTTATTTCAATCTGATATTGTTTTTCTCTGGTCAGCTGTGACCACTTTCAATTTTCATTGATTTTTGTCCTTCAGTTATTTGGTCCAGCATTTCTGTACTTTTCACAAAAAATTTTTTTTTAAAAGAAATGTCGCCATCCAATACAAATTATTATATTTTCTGTTAAACTTGAGTAAAAGAGATGGACATACAAACATAGATATAACTCCTTCATCTTTGACTGTAAGCAGATACCTGTTGATTATGTTAAAGGGGTGGTTTACCTTTTAAAGGGCATGTAAAGTCTAAAATAGAATAAGGCTAGAAATGCTGTATTTTGTATACTAAACATAAACATGAACTTACTGCACCACAAACCTAATCAAACAAATAATTTATGCTTTCAAAGTTGGCTATAGGGGGTCATCATCTTGTAACTTTGTCAAACATGTTTGCAAGACTAAGACTGTGCACATGCTCAGTGTGGTCTGGACTACTTAGGGATCGTCATAAACAAAGTTGCTTGAGTTCTGCATGGCTGGGAAGTAAGGTGGGGGCTTACCCTGCTGTTCATAAGTATGATTGTTTCCCTGCTCAGCAGTTAGGGACTGTCTGACAATTCCTATCCACAGCAGTAAATGGAGAATTTCACTGCATACAGTCGGGTTTCTTATAAAAACAGTACACATTTTTTAATTAAAGTATATTGGAGATATGTTTCTTTTTCATCAAAGAAAGTAGAAATGGGATTTTATTTGCCTTTACATGCCCTTTAAGCTAACTTTTAGTATGCTATAGAATGGCTAATTCAAAGCATCTTTTCAATTGGCCTTCATTTTATTATAGTTTTTGTATTATTTGCCGCCTTCTTTTTCTGACTCTTTGCAGCTTTCAAAGGGGGGGTCACTGACTTCATGTAAAAACAGATGCACTGTAAGGCTACACATTTTAGCCCCAATGCTGCAAAAAGCCTGAATCCAAATTGCTAACATTGCAAACCTAAACCTTGCATTAAGCAAGTATTCTTTAGCAAGAAAATTACTTCTGATACTAAACCATAGAACATTTGTGTAGTGTATAGGCAAGGGCTTGATTGCCATATCAGATTTGTTTTCATTTGGTAAGTCATCTTTGGAGGATATTATTAAAAGACCAACACCAGATTAGTTTGTAAGTGCCTATTGTATGCATAAAAATGCTTCTATAAAACAATTGGCCTTCCTCCCTGAAAAACTCAAGTTTGGGATTTTTCTTGGAGAATTTATATTTTCATGTAAATATAATCATGCTGATATTGTTCCCTTTTTAGTTTAATGTTCTCATAAATATTTTTGAGGCCAAATCTGTCCTAATCTGGGCCTTCTGGACTCCATTGATCTTTTACTGCCTGTGGGTCAAAAAAACCTTAACTTTATTGTAAGGGCTTCCTGAAGAATCCTATTGTTAGGTGTTTGGTAGAAAATTAACTCTTATACTAACAAGTTATGTTTAACACCTAACTATAGCAAACGGTGAACCCATAATATTTTTTAAAATAAGTATATTCAATAATTTTGGTTACAAAGTTTAAAATGACAGTCCACAAGTGCAAAAAAGAACCAGGTCTTACGGGAAAGGATAGAGGGTTTTGGTAGATCAGAAGTGTATGTGTATGGATATACATACATTGGAACTGATGATCTTGGAAGTAAAATAAATCCTACACCAACAAGATAATTTTACATGAAAGGCTATATATATATAAAACAAGATAAATCGTAGGGCAATATTGTTCAGTTTGTCCCAGCCTACTATGTTTAATTTTTTATTCATTATTTAAGGAACATGTATGCTTTATGCAAGGGGGCATATTTATATTAGTGCTGCTAGGCTAAGGATGGTTTAGGGGATTTTTGGTCAGTAAAAAATATTGCAGTACTTTATTACATATAAGGGTAGGACTACACGGCCGTTTTACGACGTGTTGCGACAAAACGCTGGGGACAAATTGTATGCGACGGTAATAAGGTAAGTGAATGCATTGTCTGATGAAGTCGCAGCGTTGATCTTACACGACTGTAGGTTGCAGATGCTGTGCGTATAGTCTACATTCGATGGTCGCGTCGGATCAACGCTGTGACTTCATCCAACAATGCATTCACTTACCTTATTTTCGTCGTTTACAATTTGTCGCAGCACATCAGATTGCACCAAAAACACCTGTGTAGTCCTACCCTAAAGCTGACACTTTCGTATTGATAAGAGAAAAATTTCCGTATCACTATTGTTATGCCAAAACAGGATGCACCATTGTTTCAGTATTCAGCCAGGATTCGCCGGAAAAAACTGTTTTAACCACATGCTGGTCACGTGGTTATCTTTATACTTTTCCGACCATGATGTGCATATGTTAATTTGGATTCTGTTGAGTATTTGGCCAAATCTTTCACAAAGGATTTGGGGGTTCAGGCGAATCCTAAAATTCGATGCATCCCTATATTTAGCTGTTGGAGGCTGTAACATACTCTCAACAATAAAGTGTAAGCAATAGGCAGCGGGTTCCCCATCTGCACAGGCAGAACACTTCTCTTGGATGGTAAGAATCCACAGGTACTATTCTGTCTAAAACCACTGCAATGTCAGAATGCCAGATGTTACATAGACCAAAGAACTTACATTTCAAGAGCTCACAACAATAATCTGTAGGACAGTGCCAACAAAAGTGCACTCCTTTGGTGGAAATATGAAAGGGTTGATGGTTATTAAACTAGGTTGAGGCCACTAGAAGTTCCTCTAGTGCTCTGGCAGGCCCATCCAACCTTGTTTCAAACATATAAAGTTACATAGTTAAATTGGGTTGAAAAAAGACAAAGTCCATCAAGTTCAACCCCTCCAAATGAAAACCCAGCACCCATACACTCACCCCTCCCTACTTTTAATTAAATTCTATATACCCATATCTATACTAACTATAGAGCTTAGTATCACAATAGCCTTTGATATTATGTCTGTCCAAAAAATCATCCAAGCCATTCTTAAAGGCATTAACTGAATCAGCCATCAGAACATCACCCGGCAGTGCATTCCACAACCTGACTGTGAAGAACCCCCTACGTTGCTTCAAATGAAAGTTCTTTTCTTCTAGTCTAAAGGGGTGGCCTCTGGTAAGGTGATCCACTTTATGGTTAAAAAGGTCCCCTGCTATTTGTCTATAATGTCCTCTAATATACTTGTAAAGTGTAATCATGTCCCCTCGCAAGCGCCTTTTTTCCAGAGAAAACAACCCCAACCTTGACAGTCTACCCTCATAATTTAAGTCTTCCATCCCTCTAACCAATTTAGTTGCACGTCTCTGCACTCTCTCCAGCTCATTTATATCCCTCTTAAGGACTGGAGTCCAAAACTGCACTGCATACTCCGGATGAGGCCTTACCAGGGACCTATAAAGAGGCATAATTATGTTTTCATCCCTTGAGTTAATGCCCTTTTTTTATTTGCTTTAGTAGCCACAGAATGACACTGCCCAGAATTAGACAACGTGTTATCTACAAAGACCCCTAGATCCTTCTCATTTAAGGAAACACAACACACTGCCATTTAGTGTATAACTTGCATATTATTTATTATTTTTGCCAAAGTGCATAACCTTGCATTTATCAACATTGAACCTCATTTTCCAGTTTGCTGCCCAGTTTTCCAATTTAGACAAATCACTCTGCATAGTGGCAGCATCCTGCATGGAACCTTTAGTTCTGCACAATTTAGTATCATCTGCAAAAATAGAAACAGTACTTTCAATGCCCACCTCCAGGTCATTAATAAACAAGTTAAAAAGAAAGGGACCTAGTACAGAGCCCTGCGGTACTCCACTAACAACACTGGTCCAATTAGAAAATGTTCCATTTACCACCACTCTTTGTAGTCTATCTTTTAGCCAGTTCTCTATCCAGGTACAAATACTATGTTCCAGGCCAACATTCCTTAATTTAACCAGTAACCTTTTGTGTGGCACTGTATCAAATGCTTTAGCAAATTCTTAAGTAAATCACATCCACTGCCATCCCAGAATTGAGGTCTCTACTTACCTTCTCATAAAAAGAAATTAAGTTAGTCTGGCAAGATCTATTACGCATAAAACCATGCTGGCACAAACTCATAGTATTATGATTTGCTATGAAGTCCAGTATCTTATCCTTTATTAACCCTTCGAAAAGCTTTCCTACCACTGACGTCAGACTAACTGGCCTAAAGTTTTGAGGCTGAGAACGGGATCCTTTTTTGAAGAGGCACCACATTAGCAATTCGCCAGTCTCTCGGCACTATGCCAGATCTCAATGAATCCTGAAAAATTAAGTAAAGAGGTTTGGTAATCACAGAGCTAAGCTCGCTAATTACCCTGGGATGAATACCATCTGGCCCCGGACCCTTGTTAATCTTAACATGTTCTAGTCTCTTTTGAATTTCTTCACGTGTGAACCATGCATCATTAGTTGTATTACTAGAATTGGGACTGTTAAGAAGGAAACCTTCACTAACTGGTTCCTCATTTGTGTAAACAGATGAAAAATATGAGTTCAGAATCTGCGCTTTTATTTTGTTTTCATCAACCAGGACCCCCCTCTGATAGTAAGGGTCCCACCCCTTCCTGCTTAATTTTTTTACTATTAACATATTTAAAAAATAATTTTAGATTTTTTTTTTTTACTATATCAATTTTAGCTTGCCTTATAGCTTCTTTGCATGATTTATTGCCCTCCTTGTACCTTATAAATGTTTCGGCTGTACCAGCTAACTTGAAAGCCTTAAAAGCACGTCTATTCTTACCAACCTCAACACCAATGCTTCTATTGAACCAAAAAGGTTTTGCTTTGCAACGACGTTCCTTGCTTACAAGTGGAATATACTGACAAGAAGCAGCATTTTAAAGACTTCCCATTTTTGTTCTGTGTTTAAGCCTGTGAAAAGCATTTCCCACTTAATATGTTGCAGAGAAGCCCTTATACTGTCAAAGTTTGCACGTCTGAAATTTAGTGTATTAGTTACTCCCTTATAGAATTGCTTCTGCAACAGAATCTCAAAGGAGACCATGTTATGATCACTATTCCCTAAATGCTCACCCACACAAATGTTAGAGATGAGTTCAGTATTGTTAGTTATTACAAGGTCCAAAAGAGAGTTATTCCTAGTAGGTTCTTGAACGAGCTGGAATAAAAAGTTGAAAGTGGATTGAAAGCTGTATGCAGCCAGATCTATTTAGTCTAATTCGTTAATATGAAGGCAAAATTAATCTCTCATCACCAGCATTATTTTACTACATTTGTGCCACTGTGTTAAGTTCTTCTAAAGCAATTTACTTAGAGTCTGCATAAGATATTTTGTAAAAGACAATTGGTCGTTCCACTCCATATTAATCATCCTCATTTTGTTTGAATAACCTTTTATTTATTGGTTCTCACATTCCTACACCTCATAAGTTTCTATAAATAACAGTAACATCTTACAAATATGGCAAAATATTATGGAATGTTTATTACAATATACCAAATCTAAAATTGAAAGACATATCTAGAAAAAAAAAATTACATCCTATAAAATACATTTTTACAGAAAAAAATTGACAAAAAATTATATAAGGCTGATAAAATCTTCTTTAAGGCATTTGGAGCATATGCATCTCATGTTCATTTATGAAATACATGTTGTAAAGCATTTCTTCACAGCATCTCTGAGAAGAAAAAACAAAACAAAAAATTACTTAAAACAATGTGTACAGCATGAAATTGAAATCTTAAAGGGGTGGTTCACCTACAAATTAACTTTTAGTATGTTGTAGAATGGTCAGTTCTAAGCTGCTTTTCAATTGGTCTTCATTATTTAAATTTTATCGTTTTCAAATGGTTTGCCTTCTTCTTCTGACTCTTTCCAGCTTTCAAAAAAGCTAGCAACAAACCCCACATAAACCAAGTTCCACCTACTTAACTGCTAGTTTGTGTAGTGCATACAAGAAGTATAGCCAAAAATGTTGGTACTACACTCATGGGTTAATAAGTGACTCCAGACAACGTGTATGGGGCCTCAAAGTTTCTAATGGTGGCCCTGGGAGTAACTAAAAGGAGAGCAGACACCACAGAGGAGGGGCTGGTATGAACCACATCCTGTTATCCCCTCCCTGCATTTACATTGCACATTACAAGGACAGTACAACTAAAGATCTTTATGTAAATAACTCCATTCTACTCCCATCCAATAACACCTATCCTGAACAAATCCTCTATGAAGCTAGCTGGACAAAAAAGTCCAGCTAGGAGATTGGAAAGTGCACCTAAGAGCTGTTAGAATGCATGTCGCCTTTTCTTTTGGAATGCTGCACATAATCGGAAAGGGCATTTATGTGTAAATCAATACAAATAATTTACTTTTTTCCAAGACAGAAGTGTTATTGGATATTTTTACTGTTACTGGTCCTTTAAGACAGAGAAGGAAGCACAAGGTTTCTTTTGATCTGACTACTGTATATTACATCCAGGCATTACCCTACGGACTTTGGGTGCTCGTAGGGCTGAACGTTTGAATTCCACATTCTACTCAATATCAAGGAAACACATACTAGAGATATCTGAGCTGAACCATATGCGCAATATGTTGGCTCTCTAAATATACATGTTAATGATAACTGAACAAAGCACAAAATTAGTTACCTTGCAAATGGGATGAAAGAAATGCTGTACCTGGAAGCACGGAAAAATGCGTTATTATTTTATGTATTCATTTGAGAAGCAACAAATTCAGGTCTTCATTTTGAACAGAGGTAAAAATTATCCCAGAAACATATTTCAGTAAACCCATAACATTAAAGAGCTTCTATAACCTATTGAGAGCAGACTTACCATGCCATTGCAAAAAACTGCAAAATACAGAACAATAATGCAAGTCCTTTGATCTTCCACTACAAAGAAAAATGTAATGGCACATATGTTAGAATAAATAAAGCACTACTTATTGATGTATTGCTAAATATGCTCACATGCCCCACAGAGTGGTTGACCACCACTACTCCTGCAGTTACATTAAATAGTAAAAACAATAGCTTATCTGAAAGCTGTCGCATTGTGAAGTGCTGGCTCCTTCTCAAAGCACATGATCAGGTAAATTGACCTGAGATGGCTGCCTACACACCAATATTACAACTAAAAGAAAGCATTTATTGGTTCAAGCATAACATTTTAAATAGTAAAATAAATAATTTGCAATAGACACAGTGTAATTTAGAAATTTAAAACTACACAATCCCTTTAAAAAAGAAGGAAAGCAACAGAGGCAGTTTATTGCTACAACGCTATATTTATTCTGCAGAATGCTTTACCCTACCTGAGTAAACAGCTCTAGAAGCTCTCTCTGTTTGTTTAGGATAGCAGCTGCCATATTAGCTAGGTGTGACATCACTTCCTGACTGAGTCTCTCCCTGCCTTATCATAGTTCTGGTCTCAGACTACAGCACTACAACGGGAGGAGAGACGGGGGAAAAGGGAGCAAACTGACCATGGTCATGGTGTGCCCTGGAGGTTTATGCTGAAAGAAGGAAGTCTGATACAGAAGCCCATGTGTACACAATAGAAGGAAATGAGGTGTTTCTTTTGACAGAGGACTCAGAGCAGCATTACTTTGAGGGTTTACTGGTGTATTTATTTAAACCTTTCTGATAAAGCTTACTTAATTTAAGGCTTTCCTTTAAGGGCTGTGGCACATGGGCATTTTGTCTATTGCTGCAGACAAATGCACAGTCATCTCATTCTCAAATAAGGAAACCAATATCAACTTGGTGACAACAGACATTAGACAGTAAATAATTTTAGTTATACTTACCCACAGAGCAGCACATAACGTTAATACCAGACAAAGCTGGAAAAAGAAGTTACATGTTAATATAAAACATCTTAAGAAAACGATTGGGCAGGCATGTAGCAATCACAATCTACAATAATGTGGTTAGCAAAGATGTGGGAGAAAACTAAGACAGTGAATGAAGCAAACATTATGCCTATACTGTATGTGCTTGCAAAATAATGCATTGAAGTGGGTTTGCGATTTTGGCAGATCAAAACAGATCATATTAATGAAAATTCCCAAGACTTCATTACAGACTTGAGGAGGTCTTGCCTGATTTCAGTATTGGTTCTCTAAATAACATTTGGCAAAACCCAGGGATATACAGACAATTTTTGACTTCCATGTTTATAGCTGCTAAAGAAAAATTAAGCAGGGCACATCTATTGTGATATAAAAACTAATGGAAAAATCATGAAAACTAGCTGAGCTTTATTTGTAGAATTTACGTTAAATGAGCCATTGTTTGATCTGTTTTTCATTGTATACATACCAACATAACAATTGTGGCGATTAAACGAGTCATCTCAAACATCTTTTTTAATTGCTTCAAAGGGCCCATGAGAAAAAATGTGCTAAAAAAAAGAAAGTAGGAATTTTGAGACCTTTTTGAGACCTTTTTATGTCTTTTGTTATAAGACTGTGTGTTATTATTTAAAGTCATCTTTGTGGTAAATATATTTAAGTCAAAGTCCTTTCAAAGATAAAGATAAAATACTCTATATTTTAACAATATCATGGGCATTCACAGAGAAGGCTTGTGTGGAGCAAGGATGTTCTCCCCTCAAATTAAATACAATGGCATCCTACAAGGTGCATCTGTTTTCTGCTATGTAACTTGGGCCTCAAATGGCTGCCTCATAGCTACATAGCAGTTTGTTTATATAAACTATAGTATTCTTTCTGAAGCAAACATATAATTTTTACCAATGCAAGACAACAGTACATTATGTTTTTATGATTTTAGAACACTTACATTTTTTGGTGTTACTGTTCCTTTTAATTTTTTTTTTTATTGGAGGGTGTGTGGTTCAGACGGGAGAGGAACTGGATGGCCACAAAAAAGTGCGGGGTGACGAACCCAGCAAAAATGCCCTGAGGAGAACACTGCAGCATGTTTGCCAGAGAGGAGGAAGCTATATATTATTAAACCTGCAAAAAGCCTTAATGTAGGCAAAAGTCACTGAGCCCCCCCCCCCCATTGGAGAATCCACACAAAAGAGCTATCTAACCTGGCCAGAAAGCACAGATCCAAAACTGTAAAGTTGATAATGCCCTAAGACTTCTAATTTCAGCAGACACATTACAAGAACTTTTGAAGCTAGGGATGTATCAACTCTATAAATGTGTTTCTTTATAAGAAAGTCTATGTCTAGAAATACTGTATTCAGCCATAGAACTGGATGACGATACAATTTTTGTACAAAAGTAGTAATGTAATGTTACAGAACTGCACCTGACTAAATGTTACTTTAGCAGGGATCTGAAATACACATAAAAGTATGAGGGAGAAAGGATTGAGCTAAGAAGCTGGGGGTCAATAACTATTGTCAACAAATATCAGTTAAAAACATGACCGTCAGTAATTCTGATTGAAGACTGCCTCAGAAGCAAAGACACCCATTCTTAAAGGGTAGAGAGTGTAGATGAAGCACAATAATGGAACCCTTAAAAATACCTTCCAAGAGATGCAACGTTTCCAATAGTATAAAAAATTGCAAATAGAGCCAGTCCTTTCCCTGGAACCCAAAGGAGACAAGTACCCTAAAATAAAGACATAAATGAATGAATGAATTCAAAAGTTAAAAAACACATTGCAGTACATTTAGGAACTATTTTTATTATCTTCATCATCATCATGTATTTACAGACTGCCAACTATATTCAGATTTCATACAAATATTAACTGATAAAGTAGATAAAGATGGCCCTGCTCATTAAAGCTTACAATATAAAAGAAGAAGGGGTTAAGGGACATAAGGTGAAGGGTTGGAATCATACAAAGTCATGAAAATGTAAAACAATGGTCAGACAATCCTAAAAGACATCTTATCTCCTAACGGTGTCCCAGATTTTCACATACACCAATTAAATTTTCTTTGGATAAGCCATGCTTTTCATTCATACATTTTCATTAACCACGAATGCATGAAATTCCTTCCTCTCACTTTGCGGCTGTTTATAGCAACAACAAATCATTAACAATCCATTAAAACTGGCTACTTTTTTTTTATTACAAGTGCATTTATTCACTGAAATTTGCAATATAACAAAGTATTACTCTAGCCAAATATCCAAATGAAATGAAAATGGAATTAAAACTCTGTTTGACAGGGGCAGAACTACCGGGGGTGCGAGCGGGCCAGGGCCCGCACCCCCTCAGGGCCCCCCGGCAGTCCGCGCGCCACTTAGCGGCGCATATTCCCGGGGCAGTTCCGGGTGTACGGAGGGGGGCGGGGGCCCGGCTGCGCCAGGGCCCGTCCCCCTCTAGTTCCGTTTCTGCTGTTTGATATTGTGAAATACAGGAGTAACTTGATTATCTCCCTCTCTGCAGATATATATATATATATATATATATATATAATACACAAAAGCCATGAATATCTTGTAAGGTATATCCTTATAAACAGTGACTACTGATGTCATCAGTTATAAACGGTGAGTAGTGATGTCATTTTTGTCACATGACTCACTAAAACTTGTGTATTATATTAAATAAAGTACCCCTTGTTGGAAAATATGAGGATATCAGAAGTCACCTCAGGGTTCCATGCACTCGGCCTTCATTTTACAATAGTGGGTACTATATATATATATATATATATTCGATACATTGAAGACGGCACGTGTGTTGTTGCCGAAACGTTGAATAAATAAATATTTTTATTTTTCCATTTAACAAGACCTAGGAGTGCGGCTTTTTTGTATCGATTACATTTCCTTTTTGACCTGCACCCAGGTGGTTGGCCATTGGGTTGAGAGTGCACTGGATAGGGGATTCTTAAATATATATATATATATATATATATATATATATATATATATATATATATATATATATATATATATATATATATATATATATATATATATAAAATCACAGGGTTTTAGTGAAAAAACAAAAAATTTTTTATTATTAAGCCTGTTTGTTTGTTTTTCTCCTGACGAAGATCCCTGTGGGGGATCGAAACGTTGAGGATTAATAATAAAACATTTTTTGTTTTTTCACTAAAACCCTGTGAGTGCCGCAATCCTTTTTCACTGCTTATTTCCCATGCTGGCACCCAGGTATTTTGTCTACGGAGTGCACCATTCCTTTTTTTTTTATTTATTTGTATTTACACACATGCACACATAAACAGAGTTAAGGGCTTACCAGAATGGAGCAAGCAACACCAATCACAAAGCAAGCGATAAAGCCTTTGATTCTTGTACCCCAGCTTAGTGAACTTGTTTCTATTACCTGTAAACACAGAGGAAACTTCTTAATTTCTGAAACAGAATAAAGAAGATAAAATATACATATCATAGAAATCCCTATAGCTTTGTTTATTATACACTTCTAATCAGCAATTTAAAGGGATTGTTCACCTTCCAAACACTTTTTTCCATTCAGTTGTTTTCAGATTGTTCACCAGAAATAACTTTTTCAATGCTTTCCATAGCCATTTTTAGTTTTTCCAAAATGTCTCCTGTGCTTCAGCCTGGCAGCTCAGTAATCCAAGTGCAGATTTTAAACTGTTACAATTTGCAATATTTAGCTGATACATTGCTCAGCAGGATCTGCATAATATTAGTAACTATTGTATCAACTCTAACAGCTGCCTTTAAAAAAACTCAGGGATTTTGCTCAGCAGGGCCAAAGATAACAAAAGTATCGACTAATGCAGTGCTGTCCAATTTATATGGTACAGAGGGCCGGAATTTTTCTAATCTACATGGTGGAGGGCCGATAACAGAAGCCAGTGTTAGCCACTCCCTGTTTTTAGACCACACCCACTTTAAACCACACCCATATTACTGCAAGACCATGTCCACATTAATAGCACACCAAAAAAAAAACAGATGGTTGGTGCTCACTGCAGGTATCAGGGCCGGAACTAGGGGTAGGCAGAGTAGGCGGTTTTCTAGGACGCCATCATTGAGGGGCGCTCTTTTAATGTTTTTTTTTAATTTTTTTTCAAGTGTTTATTTAATAATTTGTTTCAGTAATCATGGTCACTCAGTTGGGTTGAATCCCCCTCCTTCACCTTCTCCTCTTGCCAACAAGTAAAAGCTCCTTCTGTGTGGTGTGGCAGTGCAGCGCGACGTGCGTATACGTGTCAATGACGTCACTGATGCAAGTGGGTGGCAGAGAGTTGGCGGCCTACTTGGTGTGGCTCACGCTTGCTGCTCTCAGCCTTGCACAGTTGCACTGAACTGAAGACATTCTTTATATTACTGCGAAAGTGTGAAGCTTCCTGCTGGCACAGCCAGGTACAGATTGGGCTGGGCGCTGGCACAGGTACATAAATACTTGGGGGCAATATGATGTGATCAGATTTTTGGCTGCTGCTGGCACAGGTAAAGATTGGGGGCAATATGATGGCTGCTGGAGGGCTGTATGATGGATGGCTGCTGGCACAGGGGGGCCTGTATTATGGATGTCTGCTGGACTTGCTGGTAAAGGTACAAGGGGCAGTAATATAAATGAAAAGGTGTTGTACATTTTCTTGTTTTCTTTATTTAAAAACCATCATGGTAAGGAGGGAAATGGTAATTCAGGGCAGGGGGGCGCTGATTAAAGCTCTTGCCTAGGGTGCCAAACTACCTTGGCCCGGCACCGGCAGGGATGCCACTCATATGTGAAAAAAGTTAAGTCATATTAAGACATACCCTTAAATCCATATGCCTCCTCCTCCCCTGTGTATAATACAGTACCCCAGCATATGATTAAACACCTTAGGGGCCCCTAACAATAGTTTCAAATGCTAACAACCCCGCAGAACAAATACCAGACTTACATTCCATAGGGATCATAGGTCAGGCAGAGTATGGCAAACACAGGGGCGCAAAGAGCAGGCTAAGTATGGCACACACAGAGAGCATAGGGCAGGCAGAGTATGGCACACACAGGGAGCATAGGGAAGGCAGAACAGAGCAGGAGACAGGAAAATCAGGACCACTCTAATATGTACTACATACAGTGACACAGTGCTGGTGCACCATTAGCATTTTGAATAAAGTGTGAACAGGTGAACAATGTGGGCAGTTTCAGTCTGGGTCTCAGGTGTGAACAGTACAGGGCTTTAGGATATAAACAATAGAGGTGTCACAAGTGTGAACAATACAGTTGGACACCCCTGGACTAATGTATCATTTAGAACAGTTTACAGCTTCGTTGACCCCCATCCAGAGTGGTTTCAGAAAGACACAAGAAAAATAATAATAAGTTCAACAACCAGCTTTTTAAAAAGGATTTTCATACAGTGTCGGAATGGCCCACCAGGATACCAGGAAAACTCCCGGTGGGCCCTCCTCCTTCTAAGCATTTGTTACAATTTCATGTTCTTTCCCTGATTCTTTATGGAAACAAAAAGGCCAAATAGATTGAAAAATAGAGTATATCATGTAAAGAAAAAGTGCTAAGAAAATAGAAAGGTTAAGTGAGAAGTGGAAGAAAATAATATTGGAGAATGGGCCCATGGTCTAGGTTTTCTGGTGGTCTCCAGGCATCCCAGTCCGACACTGTTTTCATACTACTGCTGTACTTTATGGAATGTTTTAATAAATGAAGACAACATTGGGCCATTTGAGCAAAATTCTGTATGCATAATATATGTAAAGCTATCCATATTTCTTTTAAAAAAATAACAGAAACTTGCTATCAAGCAAATTAGTGATGTGCGGGCCGGCCCGATACCCATGGGACCCGCAGGTTCGGGCTGACCTCGCACTCTTTGCGGATGGCGGGCGTCAAATGCCGGCTTCCTCTTTTATAGACGCTGCACTTGCTCGCCCTGCCCCTTTTGTGACATCATCAGCGGGGCGGGCGGCACAGGTCTATAAAAGGAACCTGGAAGTTGGATGCAGGCGGGCGCGGGCTAAGGGAGGGTGGGTTAGGGTCGGGGAAATCCCAATCCGCACATTACTACAAGCAATGTTATTACACACCAGGTCCAGAATGGTGTAAATAATAATGTTATTTTCTGAATTAGGTGCACATTAATTGATCTTAGTATCATTGTAATGGAACTCCGATTGTGATGGACAGTATAAAAGTCAAAAACAGAGCTTTATACAGTAAGTACACCTTTCATTTTATACCAACTTTTACACCTTTATAAATAAGTCTCATTCTCTCATATTGTGACCTCAAATGGGGCAAGGTGATATGGGGAACCGAGCAATCAACCGTTGTCCATTGATGCAAAATATGGTCAAGCACATGGATGACTAAATTGTGAAAGCCTGACAGAATTAAAAACGTTCATTCATTGGTTGGTTTGTTTTGGGGTGTTAGAATTTTAAAAAGTTTTGTTAGGTGTCCCTAAGGTGTTTAATCATGTGCTGGGAGGGGGGGGGTGCTTTGTTATCCACAGGGGAGGATGATGCATATGAATTGAAGGGTATGTTTTAATATGACTTAACTTTTTTTCACATATGAGTAATAAGTGATATCCCTGCAGTGAGCACCAACAATTAGTTGTTTTGGTCTGCTACCACAATTAATGTGGACATGATCTTGTGGTAACATGGGTGTGGTTTAAAACAGGGAGTGGTCACCAATGGCTTCCATTATCAGCCCTCCACCATGTAGGCCAGAAAAATTCTGGCCCTCAGTACCACAGAAGTTGGACAGCACTGCTTTAAGTCATTAGTCTCTATATTCTTAAAAAAAAACTGCCCTGGATTTTAGAAAAGCCATCTGTGTGTATTATTAGGTTTTTGATTCTGATAAGCAAAGCAAAGCATGCTTAAACTCTAAAACTCTAGATTTTACTAAATGATGCCAGAAGACAGAATAGAGCTAAGCAGTGCATGGCAGAAAAGTCCAATGTTGTAATGTTGTGAGATATTAAAATGATGTTGTAACTTACACTGAATCTGTCTCTTTGGTATTTTAGTGGAAAAAATGAGGAAGAGCCAGTTGAAATCTGCAAAGGGAGCAATTGCCCAGGACCCACCACCACAGGGGACTCACAGAACAAATCCCTTAGTTTAATCAGCTGGAAAAGCTTGATAACCCCTGTAAATAACCCTTTTAATACCATTGGCATCTAGTCCAACCCTGCCGAGTATGCATGGTGTCAACTGAAAATAAGAAGTAATTATTAAAACACCACCTCAAAAAGATCAGTAAATATAAAGTTACTGGGTGTGATCCTCCTTAAAGGAACAGTAACATAAAAAAATTAAAGTGTTTTAAAGTAATAAAAATATAATGCAGTGTTGCCCTGCACTGGTAAAACTGGTGTGTTTGCTTCAGATACACTACTATTGTTTATATAAATAAGCTTCTGTGTAGCAATGGGGGCAGCCATTTAAAGGAGAAAATGCTCAAATTACACAGCAGATAATCTCTGTAGAACATAATGGTGTTATCAATTATCCACTATTTAATCCGTGCTATGTAGCCTTTCTTCAATTTCTGCCATTGCTATACAACAGCTTGTTTATATGAACTATAGTAATGTTCTGAAGCAAACAGATTCGTTTTACCAGTGCAGGGTAACAGTACATGATATTTTCATTACTTTAAAACACTTTTAATTTTTTGCTTTTACTGTTCCTTTAAGTACTTTTACATTATATTACAAAGAAAACTCAATTTCCTTTAAGAGCCAACATGTGAAGCATCCCCAGTGAATATAATAGATTGTTTTTTTCCTCTTAGATCAATGCTCCTTTTAGGAAAAAATGCACCAACTTGATGAACTTTGCAGTGCAGCCATTCTTCCTACCTCTCCCAGACAACCCTATAGAAAATGTAAACATTACATTGCATTACAGCAAGAGAAAAGAGTTGGTGACGTGTATAAATGAAGAATAACAATTTTCTCTGTTGTTCCAGAAAGGAAAGAACTTATACAGTAAGTGTTCAGGGATAGCTGGTGGAGGACGAAAGATAATGGAGGACTGATGGCCAAGAAGGGGAGCTGTAGTGTGTGAGGATACATGGAAAGTGTCTGTATGAGGATTGACAAGCTTCCATGTTCATACAGGAGAAGTGTTTTTAGAGGAGGATGTACTAATATTAACAATGTGTTACTTCTAGTGTTTGTGTGTGAGTTTGAGTAGGGAAAGGACAATATTGCCACATTTTTTATGGCATCCATTCCAATGGGATCATAACCCTCAGGGGAAGTTAAAACCAATATTTTGTATGGAACAGGAGGGCCTGGATAGAACACTTGTACTGTAACCCATTGGAAAAAGAGGGTTTCTGATAGGGCACTTTGAATGCCTGCCAATGTGATCTCAGAGTATGGATACCCCAGAATATGATCAACTCCCTGAATAATTTAACCCTTAATCATAAAATGAAGGATGCTGAAGTTGTAGTCCAGCAATATCTAGAGATCCAAGGTAAACAAGCTAAGAGTGATCCTATAACTGCAAGTATTCCAAGCTTGATTCAGACCTGTGACTTCGACGCAGCTGAATATAATGGGCGGCAATGTAGAAAGGAACATCCCCGTAAGATTTCCGCAGGGCTCTGTAATGCACTAGTGATCGGCTGCTGCCCTCATATTAAAGTTCATTGTTGATCTGCCATGTTCACTGCCGTGCCACAATCTGTATTCAACTAAAATTACCTCTTCAAAGCCGTTCCTGTCCTCGTTATCCTGCCCACTTAAGACTTTCTTTAGCTTATCCATGGCGTGTGTTGGCTTAGTCCACCCGGTTCAACAGGGTATTTCCTCCTTTACAGGTGCTACAATTGTTCAGTATCAAT
Source organism: Xenopus laevis (assembly GCF_017654675.1). Classification (NCBI taxonomy): domain Eukaryota; kingdom Metazoa; phylum Chordata; class Amphibia; order Anura; family Pipidae; genus Xenopus; species Xenopus laevis. The sequence continues at coordinate 64,825,754 of NC_054373.1, forward strand.
AGAACAGAGATGTCGTCACCAGGAAGGTTTCCAGCAACACCCACCGCCCAGAACACGGAAGCTCTCGCTCTCTGCCAATGGTCGCGCTGCAATAAAGTTTGTTGTGTGAAGAGGGAAGAACTGAGTGAAGAGGCGGCGGGTTGCAAGAGGGTTGGTACCTGGCGAGGAAGGGGCGGTATGAGGTCGCTCCGAACCAGCAGTCTCTACTGTGCTCTGCAATTTGTAAGTTCACGTGTTTCGGCTTTACATCACTAACTGGAGAGTAGCGGACATGGGTATTGGCAAAACAAGGTTACAACATTCAGTTCTCTATAGTGAAAATAGAAATGGTGGGCTTATGGGTCGGACCAGTTGTTCTTGTGTGGTCTCCAGCTTTCCCTGTGATGCTAACTCGCCATTAGATTCCTCATAGCAAACAAAGCTCAATTACATTTAGTCCTGACTAGTGCCAGCAACGCATTGTGCAAAATGGGCACAGTTGCATGGTTATGTTAGCCATACACCCAAGGAAATGGGCACTTACACTGCATTAAACACAAAAAAAGTGGCAGCACTATGTTGAAGGAAGCGTCAGTCTTTGTGCCTCTGAGTCAAACCTCTGCACTACAACACAACTATAAAGCAATTCCAGCATATTTTCTTCCCTTAAAATCTGTATAATGGGTAGTTTTCCTCCCTGGGGACTAAATACAGAAGAAGCAGACCCTGCAGTTGCAGGAAGGCTTAGTCAAGCACTAATTAATGATCATTTTTAATATATCTTCGTAGAATAGGCCAACATACCAAAAAATATCTTTGCCTGTTTTAATAACTCTTAAGATGGCCATAGACGCACAGATTCGATCATTCGTACGATTTTCCTATTGTGTGTGGAGTGTCCCGACATTTATCTTGCCATGCCGATCGGTCGCGGACAGGTTAGAAAATATTTGTTGGCTGCGGATCATATCTCTGCATGTATTGGCGATTTTCAGTGGGAGACTGTCACCAGCTTGGTCGGACATAAACTTTCGTACAATTGCTGTAGGGTGAGAACAACGGCTGATGTTCTTTTACTGCTTTATTTGGTCTGAATGGTTAGTGGCAGGTCGGGAGATGAAGATGTATGATCGTTTGTCCGATATTGAGGTAAAATCTTTGCGTCTATGGCCAGCTTTACAGGCCTGGTTCATGAGATAACCCTTTTTAAATAATAATTACTTGTGTTATTATCTGTCTCTCAGCATGTTATGACTGTCTTATTTTTTTTTTTTAATGTTTGTCAGTTCCCCCATTTTAGAGTGAGAGAGCGAGACAGAGATGGTTGGTTGTTGATTGGCTGCCAGGGATTGAAAATGTGGCTAATCAGGGACAATGGTGACAAGTGACCCACACTTCAGTACCGAACTTGCACATTAAGGACATACAGTGTGCCGAAAGCTTGTTGCACTGCACATGGCCAATGTTCGAGGCACACAGGGAGGGTGGGCAGCAGGGGCTATCATCAGTAAGAGAGAGAAAGAAAGAGAGAGATTAAAAGACAGATGGAAATAAAGAAATATATGATTGCTGCTGCAGCAGTAAACAAAGGAGTTATGTGTAAACTGGATTTTATGGGTCTTTTGTTTGTATACTAATCAATGGCAGACTTTACTTGTCTCTTAACATGTGCGTGCCAAAGTGTTGGAATTTCAGTAAAAACAACAACCCCCTCTCGCAACTCACAAGTGTTTAGCTACAGTAGGCTGTATTCATGAGGGAATGTAATGTCTGGGTTTGAGTTGAGTGTCTTGATAAATACAAAGATGATTGTCTCTGCTTTGTTAAATTACCTGAAAGGAAGCGAATCGATAGCGTAACTACCAGGGTGCAATCACACCTGGGTCTGCACCCCATTGGTGCCGTTGAAGCTATAATACAGCAATATTGCTGACAGAGCTTAAAGGGGAATTCTTCCCCTCCAACTAATAAAAACCCCTACCCTCCATAGTCCCCCCTCCCTGCTGACCCCCCCGGCACTGGTATTAACACATGTAAATGCCCCTAAGCCTGTAATTACCCCTCGTTGCAGAGTCAGCGGAGCTCACGGTCACCATCTTCAACGCTTCAGTAATCTTCAGTAAGTAATCACCGTATCGGCGCATTCGCAGTTGGAGCAGTCTTCCACTTTGTGATAACTGCGCATGTGCCGAAAGTGACTAAAATTACAAAAGCACTGGAAGAGGACCCGAAGAGTACTGAGGCGCCCGGAAGATGGCGCCCATGAGCTCCGCTGTTCTGAGTCTGCAACAAGGGGTAATTACAGGCTAAGGGGCATTTACAGGTGTTAACACCTGTTGCGGGGGAGGAGGGACTAGGAGGAGGGTAGGTGTTTTTATTAGTTGGGGGTTGAATTCTCCTTTAATGGGACTTAACGATGTAGAGCCCATATTTGCATGTCAAGTATAAAATAAGATACATAGAATGCAATTTTTCTAATAACTAAATTAAATAAACAGGGATCCAAAGTTGTTCATGGCTCTCTTCTTGGCTGTTCCTACTGTGAGATACTATATTTGCTGGTTTTGGGCAAACAAATAACCATACATACGTAAAATAGATTCAGGTTTTGGCGTTACTAGTCCTTTACCAATTTTAATTTGCTTTGATTTGTCTTTTGTACTGTAGTCTTTAAAGTCAATACAAAGGCTCAACGACATTCACTGGAGATAATGTTTAACGCTAGTTTTACTTGTTTTTTATCTCCCTTGTTCAACGTAAGTGAATAGGACTTTCTGCCCTTTTCATACCATTTGCTTTAATCATGAAAAATCTATGATATTTGTTATTTCTTTAGAGGTAGATAATGGGGTTACCAGTACACACTCCCCTCCCATCACCCTTTGTTGTGACTGTTTTGTTAACAGAGGTCTATTATTCAGGGGTATTATCTGTGCACTGGTAAACCTATTATCTAACTCTGAAGGACCAGTAATGGAGTATCTTAAATTTCTCTGTAATCCTTGTTTAGCTAAAAAATAAATCCATGTTGATCTGTGGATTTCATTTAAATGAATTAAATAAATTTTATTATATCTGGTGTGAATTGCTGGACTGTTGTGTAAGTGTGCATGGTACATCCACTATTTAATTCTAGTGAATCTCTGTTTCTTTTTATAGTTTATAATTACATTATGCTTGGTTTTTTTTGTGCCAAGGTATACTTTTAGTATACCTTTAGTATACTTTGACTCCCTTGCAATTCTTGAAATTCAGCCAGTTTCTCTTTCAGCATGAAAATCTCATTGCAGAGTAATGTAGTATTATTGATTTATGCATTTGACTTTGCAAAATTGAAAAGATAGTTCAGTTTCACACTGTATGGATATTTTGGGGAATATTTACTAAAGTGTGAAATGTCAAATTTCACAACTTTTAAAAACCAAAACTTGCCATGACATTGTCAATTTACTAAGAAGCAAGTACAACCTTCAAATTGAGGGCCAGTTACACCACAGCGAAACATATTGAAAAAATGCGACAATTTATCAAACACCCAAAATGTATCAAACACTGTAAAATGTTGGTACATTAAGCTTATTAAGCTTACAATGGCATAAGATTTTAACTGAATATGTGATATCGACATGAATTAGCCTGACATATTGATGTCAAATGTAGCAGAGTTAGACAAGGAGATATAAAAAATTAAACTTTAGCAGATATTCTTAACAGAAACCATTATGTATCAGTCACAATACTAAAGTAGCCCTGTAACATCAATATTTTTTAGTTTTATTTTAAAGGGTTATAGTGTAAATTTTATGCCTGTGTCAGATCTAGATTAGCCCATGGCCTACTATGATACTTTCAGGCCTATATAACCTTTGAACACTGGTTCATCCCTATGCTATTTTCTATCTTTAACTAAGCAAGCACAAACATATATCATGTAACTGTAATCATTTATAAGATGCAGCTTTCAGTTAATGTAACAGTATAAAAGCAGAACCTAAAAGCCAACGCTTAGCTATTTGGTTATTATGAAATCACGTTAGGAACGAAAAAGCAGTAGGCCTAATAAGTCTGGTAAAACTAAAAAAGATGTTTTTTTTTTTTCTTTCTTTGTTTTTTTCTTTTGCTTTCAGCTTGAATATTTTGCTTATGTACGCTTAAAGAAAAACTATTGCACAGGCACATAATGAGTCTCAAGGCTAGTTAGATAAGGTGGACGCTGGTTCTATAAACAATATGTTATGTTATGGTACAGTCTTGAGCTTCAAGGTTAATTAGAATAAGAACTAAAATCATTTTGGAAAAAAGGTAATCACGCCTTTATGCTGAATGTAACCAATCATATATTGCTAATCTTTTCTACACTGATGTAATATTATAAAGATATATGTAACAGTCAGTTTGGGTTAGAGAACGTTCTCCCGAGCACCTGTCTGGTTTTCAGAGCTCGTTAAATTATTATCTCCACATGAGTTTTGGTAGGTCACATGTTCACAACTCCTACTACTGTTGTATAGTAAATGCTTACAAAAACAAAAGTCATCCGAGAAGAAAAACTGTGACATGCTGCTTACACTTTTCAGACTGATAATGCCCACTAAAAATCACCAGTACTGGTGCAGTCATATTTCCTATTTAAGTAAAGGGACAGGGTAGTATTGGTATACACTACTTTTCTGCTGGCTGTACTTTAATGCCACTACCTAGTGGTGTTTTTCAGGATACTGGACAGAACAAAATACAGCCGTAAAGCTTTCTGAACTGTATAATCATTGTAACTGGTCAATTCTTGTAATAAAGGCCTCAGATATACTATAAGTAGTTCCTAGTGTATAGCTCAATAAAATGGCTAAAAGTATTATATTCATGTGCACAATAGCACAACATTATGTAAAAATGCAACATATATAAGTGAAGGCTAAAGTTATTCTATTTTTAATAAATGCATATACAACATAGACTCTTTAGGAACCTATAACCAGCTGTGTAAACCCAAGAAACTCCATGTGGCCCATGATATGTGTACACTTGTGTAAGACCCAGTTATCCACCCCCCCCCCCCCCTGCATTTCCTTACTAGGCAGGGTAGGTAAACCAAAGATACCATTGATCCTTAATAAAATATAATTTCCATATATTCAGTACAGATTTTAGAGGTTTTACAGTTAAAGTAACTGCAATTGACTTATCCTTTCTTTTCTCCGGTACTTTTTAAACATAGAAGTCAGTTCACTTCATGCAAAAGACAGATCAGATAATCAGCTGGCTACTGCTACATTGTTGCAAAAGGCAAAGCCACCTAGCCGGAAAATCACAAAAATAGCATTTTGAGGTTGACATCCCATTTAAGAGAGTGGCACACTACCCACATCTTTCTGCAGGCAGACTACACACCTAGCTTGTCACTTAAAGGAGAAGGAAAGCTACTGAGGCATTTTATTGCCAATAGATTAGCTGCAATAGTGCAAGCTAGAATACTATATTTATTCTGTAGAATGTTTTACCATACCTGAGTAAAAAGCTCTAGAAACTCTCTGTTTGTTTAGGATAGGAGCTGCAGTATTAATGTGGTGTGACATCACTTCCTGCCTGAGTCTCTCCCTGCTCTTGGCTCAGATTACAGTAGAGAAGGGAGGGGTGGGGGGAGAGGAGCAAACTGAGCATGCTCTTGCCCAGGGCAATGAGGTTTAAGCTGAAGGCAGGAAGTCTGATACAGAAGCCCATGTGTACACAATAGAAGGAAAGAAATGCTGTGTTTCTTTTGACAGGGGACTCCGAGCAACATTACTTTGGGGGTTTACTGGTGTATTTATAGAGACCTTTCTGATAAGGCTTACTTAGTTTTAACCTTTCCTTCTCCTTTAAATCTTAACTCCTAGTTGAGAAGATCACTTGCATCCCATAACCTGTACAATAGTTCTTCCATGCAGCTATTCAGTTGCATTTGGAGATGGAAATCCTTCTCTGTTTGTGAGCAGCGATTCTCTGCCATTAGCTTAAACATAAACTCTGCTAATTCAGTTAATTCAGTGTGTTTTTATTTCTCAGTGTGAGAAATAAAAACACACTGAATTTACTGTGGGTCTCCAACGTTTATGTTTAAGCTGATTTACAAGTTTTGTGGCTGGACGGGGCTGCTACTCTGTTGAGGACACCCTAAACATTGAGTGAAGGACCACCAAAAATCTAAAAAGGAATTGTCTGCCATTACTTGTACTGTATCTGTGTTTTCCTTGCTTCTGCATGGGAAGTGGTTGCAAGCAATTACGATTTTAACCATTGCAGTTCTCCCTTTATGTTGGTCAAACTAACTCAAGCCATAGGTGAGGTGGAATGTGTTCAGTGTCTTAGGGGCAGATTTATTAAGGTTCGAGTTGTGTTTTCCATGAAAATTCGAGTTTTTGAGTTGTATTTTTTGGTTCAAACTCACATTTTCGGTTTAAACACAAAACTCTTATTTTTTCAAAATGTATTATTTAGGGATGCACCAAATACAGGATATGGTTCGGGATTTGCCTTTTTCAGCAGGATTTGGATTCGGCCGAATCCTAAAGCTCGGCCGAACCGGATCCTAATTTGCATATGTAAATTAGGGGCGGGATGGGAACAGCGTGACTTTTTGTCAAAAAAACAAGGAAGTAAAAAATGTTTTCCCCTTCCCCAAGCAGGTTCGGTATCCGGCCGAATCTCTTGTGAAGGATTCAGGGGTTCGGCCAAACCCAAAATAGTGGATTTTGGGCGAAAACTCGGATAATAAGAGCAATTCGAGTTTTTGGTTCCTGGGACTCGAACTCGCAGAATCTAATTTTTCCCATTTGTGTTTTATTTTTAAATAAGATTTAAGTTGAGTTCATTCAAAATCATTGGAGGTATTAAAAACTCTAGCACTCGACCTTTGATAAATAACCCCTCTAATGTAAGAACTATCATCTATGGATTTTGAAGTCATAATAAAAATGCAATTTCATTCCGTTGGTAGTGAGCATTCATGATGTACCATTTAAAAAAAATATAGCCTTATAAACAAGAGACATCCAATTCTAAAATATTTATGTATTCAATACTAGTAACCACACAAATAATGCAAGACTCGTTATTGTCAGGGAGCCGGGAGGTCCCTCCAGGGAGGTAGTCAGGATCGAGGAGGAAGCCCTCTTGAGGGAGCAAGGTCGCGGTGTCCAAAGGGTTAATCAAAAGAGTAGTCGGGATCCAGGCAAGAGTTCAAAGGCAGGCAGAATATTAGCAAAGTCCAAAAGTCCAGGCAAGAGGTCAGCAACAAACAGGAACAGGATAAGTCTTCAGCAAAGCAGACAGGAAACCCAGGAAACTTCACAGGAATGAATCCTATACTTGGGCGCCATTCTGGCGTCTTGGTAAGGCTTTTATATTTGAATTTGGGGCCATTCTGACGTCATCGGCGTCCTTGCGTCGACGTCATCGCGCCAGCGCCGCTACCCACGTGGCGGCCGTGGGCGCCACCATTTTGGGAGCGACGTCGGCAGGGAAGGACGCGCCGCCCGGAGCTCCTGGACCTGCTCCGGGCGGCGATCATGACAGTACCCCCCCTCACGGGGGGGCCTCCGGACCACCAGGACCTGGCTTCTGGGGAAATTTGGAGTGGAACTCCCTCACCAGACGAGGAGCATGGACATCAGAGCGTCCTTCCCAGGAGCATTGTTCAGGGCCAAAGCCTTTCCACTTTATGAGGTACTGAAGAGAGCCCCTGGAGATTCTGGAGTCAAGGATCTTCTCCACCTCATATTCTTGTTGACCATCCACAGAGATGGTAGGAGGGGGAGGCTGGACAACGGAAAGCGGTTGGAGGTAGCGGGTTTCACCAAGGAGACATGAAACACGTTGGGAATTCGCATCTCAGGGGGAAGCTGAAGTCTGACAGCCACAGGGTTGATCACCTCCGAGATGGAGAACGGACCTACGAACCTCGGACCCAACTTAGGAGATGGTACCTTCAACCGAATGTTCCTGGAAGACAACCAGACTTTATCACCGACCTTGTAGGGAGGAGAGGGTCTACGTCTACGATCTGCAAACGTCTTATGAACCAGAGCACTCTTCTCCAGGTTTGACTTGGTTGCAGCCCAAATAGCAGACATGTGGGCTGCATGGTCATCAGCGGCCGGAACATCAGACAACACAAAGTCTTGTGGGAAGGCTTGAGGATGTTGACCATACACCGACATAAATGGGGACCTTCCAGTGGAAGTGTGGCAGGCATTGTTATGAGCAAATTCCGCCCAGGGGAGGAGATCAGACCAATCATCTTGACAAAGGGACACGTGGTTCCTCAAGAACTGTTCCAAGGCTTGGTTCACTCGCTCAGCCACTCCATTAGTCTGGGGATGATAAGCTGAGGAGAACTGAAGATTAATACCCAGATCTTTGCACAGAGAACGCCAGAACTTTGCCGTGAATTGGGACCCTCTGTCAGAAACGATCTCAGCCGGGAAGCCATGCAGGCGAAAAATGAACTGGATGAACAACTGTGACAACTCCACTGCAGATGGAAGCTTCCGTAGAGGGATGAAGTGGGCCATCTTGCTGAAGCGGTCAATGAAAACCCAGATCACGGTGTTCCCACTGGAGGGAGGAAGTTCAACAATGAAGTCCATTGCCAAATGTGTCCAAGGACGAGAGGGAACAGGCAACGGCTGTAGTAACCCACTGGGGCGAGAATGGCTGGACTTGGAAGTGGCACAAACAGTACAGGCAGAAACAAAGTCTTTGACATCTTTACGGATTGTCGGCCACCAGACTAGACGCCGTAAAAGTTCAAGAGTTTTAACAGGACCAGGATGTCCCGCTTGTTTGGAACTATGAGTCTGTTGCAGGATAGGCAGACGAAGCTCAGGAGGTACAAAAGCCATTCCGATGGGGGTATCAGGAGGGGCAGAAGATTGACCAGCCAGGATTTGATCAGCAAACTGAGGGTACAATGAAGCGATGATCTTGACAGGAGGAATAATTGGCTCTTGTCTTTCAGGAGAACGATCCACCGGAGAGAAACTTCGCGACAGAGCATCGGCCTTCCGATTCTTGGAGCCAGGGCGAAAAGTCAAGATAAAGTTAAATCGGGAAAAGAAGAGAGCCCACCTTGCCTGCCTGGGGTTCAGCCTCTTGAGAGATTGAATGAATTCGAGATTCTTATGATCGGTGAAGATCGTGACTTGAATCAAGGAACCTTCAAGGAGGTGACGCCACTCTTCTAAGGCGAGCTTGACAGCCAGGAGTTCTCGATTTCCTACATCATAGTTATGTTCAGCAGGAGAGAACTTCTTAGAGAAATATGCACATGGGTGCAGCTTTCCATCAGAGGATGCCTTTGGGACAAGATAGCTCCAGCTCCAACTTCAGAAGCATCCACCTCAATGAAGAAAGGTAACCCCGGATCAGGATGGCCGAAGCGGAAGTGAAGGCATCCTTCAGGGATTGAAAGGCTTCAATGGTAGATGGAGGCCAGGAACTGGGTTTACCCCCTTTTCGGATGAGGGCCAGGATAGGAGCTATACAAGAAGAGAACCCCTTAATGAATTGCCGGTAGTAATTGGCAAAACCAATGAATCTCTGGATCGCCTTGGTGCTCAGCGGAAGGGGCCACTCTTGGATTGCGGACACTTTAACGGGATCCATCTCGAAACCCTCTGGGGAGATGATATAGCCCAGAAAAGGAATCTTGGACACTTTAAATACACATTTCTCCAGCTTGGCAAAGAGAGAGTTCTTCCTCAAACGAGAGAGTACTTCCTTCACCTGGGAGCGATGGCTTGCAAGGTCCTTGGAGAAAATCAGGATGTCGTCTAAGTATACGACCACAAACTTCCCCAAGAGATCCCGGAAAATGTCGTTCACGAATTCCTGAAAGACAGCGGGGGCATTGCAGAGACCAAAGGGCATTACGAGGTACTCATAGTGCCCATCACGAGTGTTGAATGCTGTCTTCCATTCGTCACCTTCCCGGATGCGGATAAGGTTGTACGCCCCACGGAGATCCAACTTAGAGAAGATTTTAGCCCCCTTCAGTTGGTCGAAAAGTTCTGCGATCAGAGGCAAGGGATACCAGTTCTTAACGGTGATTTTTGTTTAGATCCCGGTAGTCAATACAAGGACGTAGGCCTCCATCCTTCTTCTCCACGAAGAAGAATCCAGCCCCTGCAGGAGAAGTGGAAGGGCGAATAAACCCCCGCTGTAGATTTTCTTGAATATATTCTTTCATGGCAGAGGTCTCTGCTGGGGAGAGAGGATAAGTGCAACCTCTAGGAGGCATGGTTCCAGGCAGGAGATCAACTGGACAATCGTAGAGACGATGAGGAGGGAGAAATTCTGCAGACTTTTTACAGAAGACATCAGCGAACTCCTTGTAGAAGGAGGGAAGTGTCTTCAAATCTGACGAAGAAATATTCACCCTCTGGATGGGTTCAGCAGGAAGACAGTGCTGTTGACAGTAAGGACTCCAACGGGAAACCTGCCCCGAGGACCAATCAATAATAGGGTTGTGCAGGCGTAACCAAGGAAGCCCCAAGACGACTGGAACAGAAGGACAGGAAATAATCAGGAACGATAACTTTTCTTTGTGTAAAGTCCCAACCTGTACAGGCAATTCCCCAGTCGTCATAGAGATAAACTCGGATTCAAGGGGTCGATCATCAATGGCGGTTACACAAAGTGGAGGAGTCAATGGAAACAGCGGAACATTCATGTGCTTGAACATCCATGAAATTGCCGGCAGCTCCAGAGTCAATAAAAGCAGAGCCAACAATGGTCTTAGAGGACAGATGGATCTGTAAAGGCAGAAGAAACCTATGAGAGTTATCTTGTGACTTGGGAGTAAAACCCCCTACATGAGTCTTTGCAAGGTTACCTTGAAGAGGGGAACTCTGAGGCTTCACAGGACAGGAGTTGGCAAAGTGGGATTGACCCCCACAGTAGAGACAAAGTCCAGCCGTACGTCTCCGGAGTTTCTCCTGTTCAGAGAGACGAGCTCTTCCGACTTGCATAGGTTCCTCTGGAGGAATAAGAGAAGGCTGCGGGGAGATAGGAGGTAATAGAGGTCTTTGAAAGCGAGGAGCCAACATGGGTTGAAATTTCTTGACTCTGTCCCTATCAGCTTGATGTTCTCTCTGACGAGTGTCCACCTTGACCGACAAAGCAATGAGGTCTTCAACCTGTGTAATTCACGGGAGACCAGGTCATCCTTGAGGCGGATAGAGAGACCATTGTAGAAGGCAGCATGATAGGCATCATTGTTCCAGCAAGTCTCTGCAGCGAGGGTACGGAACTCAATGGCATATTCCGCTACACTGCGATTTCCTTGGCGGATCTAGAACAGACGAGAAGCAGCGGTCGCCACCCGACCGGGAGCATCGAACACCGTCCGGAATTCATGAAGGAAGGCTTTGGAATCGTCAATTAAGGGAGACTCCTTCTCCCAGTGCGGAGATGCCCACTCGAGCGCTTTCCCCGCCAGACGAGTAATTACGAAACCAACCTTTGCTCGTTCAGAGTTAAATTCCGCAGGTTGCAGGGCGAACCGAATCTGGCACTGGTTCACAAAACCACGACAGGCTTGAGGGTCGCCACTGTAGAGAGGCGGTGCAGGAATTCGCGGACCAGAAGGGGAGGATTGTGTAGCCATATCGGCAGCAGCTAGCGTGGGCGTTGTCGGCGTTGGAGTAGTCGGCGTGAGCATGGATAACTTTTCCAAAGATCGCCTCCAGTGTGCGTCCGACGTAATTTTGCCGAGCTTTGTACGCCTCCATACGGGTATGCAGACCTCGAAAGGCCCTGCCGAAATCTGGCTGAGCTTCCTCAGTGGGATCCATGGCCCAAGTATAATGTCAGGGAGCCGGGAGGTCCCTCCAGGGAGGTAGTCAGGATCGAGGAGGAAGCCCTCTTGAGGGAGCAAGGTCGCGGTGTCCAAAGGGTTAATCAAAAGAGTAGTCGGGATCCAGGCAAGAGTTCAAAGGCAGGCAGAATATTAGCAAAGTCCAAAAGTCCAGGCAAGAGGTCAGCAACAAACAGGAACAGGATAAGTCTTCAGCAAAGCAGACAGGAAACCCAGGAAACTTCACAGGAATGAATCCTATACTTGGGCGCCATTCTGGCGTCTTGGTAAGGCTTTTATATTTGAATTTGGCGCCATTCTGACGTCATCGGCGTCCTTGCGTTGACGTCGACGCGCTGACGTCATTGCGCCGGCGCCGCTACCCACGTGGCGGCCATGGGTGCCGCCATTTTGGGAGCGACGCCGGCAGGGAAGGACGCGCCGCCCAGAGCTCCTGGACCTGCTCCGGGCGGCTATCATGACAGTTATCAACCTGGAAGCAATGGTTTTTAAAATATACATTATATATATATATATATATATATATATATATATTTTTATATATATATATATATATATATATATATATATATATATATATATATATATATATATATATATATATATATATATATATATATATACACCCCACCAGTGGCGCGAAAATGTTACAAACCCTCCCACTCTGACGTGTATAACTGTGAAAATACTGTCAGGGTGCTTCCCTACCAAGAAAACCCCAAAGATCTTCAATCATTATTATAATCCCTAATATTCTGCAGATATTTGCACAGATTATACATCATGCCCTGCCCCAGTGTAATGTACAATCTAAGGTCCCTATAGCATCCACTATCATCTATTTTATTAGGAGCCAATAAACCTTCCTGTATGTTTTTTGAGTGTGGAAGGAAACCCATGCAAACACACACAAAACATATAAATCGTGTTCAACTAGGGGTTTCAGGCAGGGCCCACTGGAAATCAGGGGCTCTTCCCCCCCCCCCAACCCCCTTCTAAACTTTGTTTATTTCAACTGTTTAGCTGTTAAACTTGTGGATCTAGACACAACAAATTCCCAGTTACAGAACTTTTAAACATTAAAAAACAGGTCTAATTTACTTCAGCATTCAGTATGAGTGTGCATAATGCAGGATTATGCAAGCCTCTGCCATTGTTGCTGAATGTAGCTAAACTGGATTAACCAGAAACTCAGTCTCATCATTTCCAACATGTTTGTACTGGTGTGTTACTGTTTAACTACAGATACTGCAAGGAAAAACCTTGGCCACTCCTATACTTTCGATTTGAATAGCAGCAGGAGCTCTGAAAATCCAGGAAACTACCACTTTGAATAGCCATCGTCTTTAAAAATGTATTTAGCCCAGATCAGTCACCTGAAATAATTTTTATTTGGCTATATATATTTGTTTTATTTTTGTAAATTTGGATCTTCCTGTGTTTTGACTTTAAAATGTCCAGAAACACTTCAGAGCACATACCTATGGGTCCCTTAAACGGGAATGAGCCAGAAGTGATCCAGCCTTTCCTTGGAACTAGTACGGTAAGATTAAAAAAGGCAGTTTATGTAGTCTTTTGGAGTATGAAGAGGAAGTTACCCTTCTTATAGCAATGATAATTTAAGCTGTACAATTCTTAAATGTTTTGTGTTTGTGATATTCTTTACAATAAGTGATTTAAAAGTAAACTGAACAAAATAATTAATGTTGAAAGTGCCAGTAACATTAAAACAAGCAAAATCTTTATATGGAAAAACAATATATTTTCCATGTATCTATGTTTTTACCAAGTCCCTGCCACTACAATGTTCATTTTTATAATAAAGTATAATTTGTATATTTGACACACTTGTATGGGCATTCGTTCATAAATAGACATGCTATTGGATTTCCATTAGTAGTATGGCTCCCTCTGTCGAAGGCACTCGCATGTGACAGTACTTCTAGCAATTTAAGATACAGCAGATTGATTTTTTTTTTTTAATTATTTTCCATTTAACAGTGACATACAGCAATGCTTATTGCATTCATCTTCCATATTTTTGTTTTAGATTTATACATAAGAGTGAGAGCTGCCACAATATTTGCCTAATGCTTACTTTAAAGCATGCAGTAAATACAAAATGTTTGGATTTGCTTTTGGATACCAGTACATACAAATGTGTTGCTCTCACTCGTATGAGTGTCTTTTATTTGTGCAAATCTTTTTAGCTTGATTTCCCTAATGAACATACATTATCACAAAAAATTAATAAATATAAAGTGCATAACATTTCTGTTTATGCACTTTATTGGACAGATTTATTAACATTATTTTATTTTTTTATGGTCAAAACTCTCAAATTGTACTTGGGAATTATCAAACAAGATTTGAGTTTTTTTAAAATATTCGATTTTCGAGATATATCATACTCTGGCCTTTAAGAATTCAATTAGACTATTCACCACATAAAACCATTCAGTAGTACAGTAGTATGGCAAACATCTAAAAATTGTGTTAAACTTTTCTTATCATTTAATACATACATTGTGAGTGCTCTGTATACATTTTTTTGCTGTGTAATAGTTTCTAATATTATCTGTGGAATAGTTTGTCTATATATTGCAATATATTCATGCTGGCCAACTACAACATCAAGTCAAACTGCATATCTCAAAATGTATTAATGTTCTTGATAATGGGCATGTGCATAGGACCTCTTTAATTTGTCTCTTTGTATCTGTTTTGTGGGCACAGCCTAATTTCACCACTACCTAGTGGTAAGAACAACTTTCCCTTTTTTCTGTAGTTTATACAGGAGCAGTGTTGTATCTCCCATCATTCCCAGCTCCATACCACTTGGAAATTTTAACCTCAAAGGTATGCTGCAGATAAAACTTTGTCCCTTAATGAATTTGATAAAAGTCAGTGTAGGACTGGACAGACTGGGGATGACTTTGACGTAGTTGACTAGTTTGAATATATGGACAAACAATCCCTGTTTTGTTTAAAGGGTATGGGATCGGTTATCACATTTTTAGAAATGATTTCCCTTTCTCTGTAATAATACAGTAGCTTGTACTTGATCCAAACTAAGATGTAATTAATCCTTATTGAAAGCAAAACCAGCCTAATGGGTTTATTTAACATTTAAATGATTTTCTAGTAGATTAAGGGGGTTATGTAATAAAAGGCACTAAGTTTGCACAGGAGCAGTAACCCATAGCAGCCCATCAAAAGGAAGCATTTGCTGATCACCTGTTTAAAAGCAAACATAGCATAGCAGTTGCTATTGATTACTGCTCCTGGGCAAACTTAGTGCCTTTTTTTTATTACATATGCGCTTAAGGTGTAAAGATCCAAATTAAAGAGAGATTTGTTATCTGGAAAACCTCAGGTCCCGAGCATTCTGGATAACAGGTCCCATACCCCGTAGCTTAATGCAGAAAATGGCTTAATATGCTTGATAATGCTGTGAAACTCCACTGTCTAATTGGCAGCCAAGCACAAATTCCCTTTGTTTGCTATTGTGTAGTAGCGTCTGTGTTAACAAATGTTCTGTGATGCCTTAACTGCATATAAAAAAATTATGCAGCTCGAAAAATTGTAAACAAATGTATGCATACATAACTTAAAATTTGACATGATGAGGTGGGCGCAAAATTACAATGCACAGGATGTGGTGGTGTTAAACATAAGTGTTTTTTTTTACTGAAACATGATGCCATCACACATCACAGCTGCTTTCAACATGAGTCTGGATTAGTTTTAGCTGAAAGTAGGGCCTAAGTAAGTGCAATAGAATTGACGAGCTAGCGAAATGAAACCTGGCAAAATATCAAAATAGGAATGTGTAAATACGCAAAGTTTGTTTCGATTTATTGCACTACTTCTCTTAAATTCATTGCCTGAGACATATTGGGGCAAATTTACTAAAGGGCGAAGTGAAAAAATTAACAAGCGTGACGTCATTTCGGTACTTTGTCAATTTACGGTCGCTGGTGTAACTTTGCTAGCGAAGGAGATAGACTCTAGCGGTACTTCGCTCCCTAACGCACGGCGAATTTGCGCTCTGGCGAATGGACGTAGCTGGGCAAATTCACTAGGATGCGATTTTATTGAACGTTACCTCTTACACCAGACTTGTCTTCACCATCTCAAACCAGGAGAAGTGCAATAGAATAGATAAGAGTTCCTCAAAAAATAGTTGAAAATTTTTCTAAGTCCCAAAAAACGCTAGCATCTTTTCCTTCTTTAGGGTGATAGGCTGAAAAATAGTGTAAATTTTTTTTTTTTGGGGGTAACCGGCTTCCCCCCTACATTTCCTAACATATGGGACATAAGCTATACACTGGGCTCATGTGTAGGGCAATATAACAACTCTATTTTATTAAGGTTTCCCGGGCTTGTGTAGTGTAATGTATTTGCTGCAACATATACGTCCATTGAACTTTAACTTCCCGCTGTATGCAAATTGGGCAACGCTAGCGAAACTTCGCCATCGTTCGCTGTCATGGACGCAACTTCGGATTTTAGTGCATTAGCGCTGTCCTGGCGAATCTACGCCTGGCGAAGTGTTGCGCTGTGAGCGAAGCAGTCACTGGCGAATTTTCAGAGGTTAGTGATTTTGCCCCTTATGTCTATAAAAGCTAATAGTGATTACTTGTTCTCTACAATGGCCTTAAACAAATCATTTAAGGTGGCCATACACGCACAGATATAATCGCACAAAAATGAAGTTTCATACAATATTTGTTGCATGTATGGTGGGAGACGAGGCAACCAATATTGGTGAAAGACTTGGATATCAGTCGACACATTGATTGGCCAAGACGGAAAATTTTGCTGAACTTCTGCCAGGGGATACTGCTGTTTCTCCTTGTTCTTCTGATGATTCAGCTCTTAAAGGGGTGGTTCACCTTTAAATTAACTTTTAGTATGCTATAGGATGGCCAATTCTAAGCAACTTTTAAATCGGTCTTAATTATTTATTTTTGTATAGGTTTTTAGTTATTTGCCTTTTTCTTTGGATTCTTTTTAGCTTTCAAATGGGGATCACTGACCCCATCTAAAACCAAATGCTCTGTAAAGCTACACATTTATTGTTATTGCTAATTTTTATTACTCCTCTTTCAAATAAGGTCCTCTCCAATTCAAATCCCAGTCTCTCGTTCAAATCAATGCATGATAGCTAGGTTCATTTTGACCCTAGCAACCAGATTGCTGAAATTGCAAACCGGAGAGCTGCTGAATAAAAAGCTAAATAACTCATAAACCACAAATAATAATAAATGAAAACCAAGTGCAAATTGTCTCAGAATATCATTCTCTACATCATTCTAAAAGTTAATTTGAAGGTGAACAACCCCTTTAATGTTTATGAAAACAAACAATCGTAATTGTTACGTGTATGGCTACCTTTAAGCCTGATCACTGAGCAAAAAGGTCTATGGCAAAGTTGGACTCATTATTGGATGCCAGGAGGCCCGGGCCAGTAATGTCTGCTATATGTTTAAATATTTATTTGAACAATCAGAAAGTATCTGGTTGTACAGGGGTTGATGACTTGTCAGCATGTAGCATATTTCATGTGCATGCTGATAAACTATTGCATTGCTGAGCATAGGTAATATCTGCTGTACAGACTCCATTGTTTCCCTGGTAATCTGTTCTTTAACTCACTATGGATTTGTCAATGTGATTCACCATCCAACATTTGTTTTACAAAACTGGTTGGCATTGATACTGTGGCGTTGATTTTGTGGCAGAAGGAATACCATTTTCTACTTGGGATGCCAAAAGTTAGGCACCCAAGTGCCTAACTTTTTACCTGACAACCTGGGCCAGTGCTCCTATCAGCACAAATCCGTACTGGCCCAGGGTTCTAAACTGGGACATTTAATTGTCCTGTTATAAAAGTCTCAGGAAATTGCAAAAAGGAGATGTCTGGCATAGATGGGAGCCCTGATAAGGAAGGAAATTCAGCCTTGGGTCAGGACATGTGGTGATAAAGCCATAAATCCTCAGTTCCTAGAATATCTTGGAAATCAAATATGTTTTCAACCCAAACTGAATTTCACACAAATGGACACTTCCCTACATCTTTCCATTACTGGCATTCATGTTCAGTGGCCACCTCCCTCCAGAGGGGCCAGCCTTTGCTGTGACCAATCTCCCCGAATGCCTTCCCTCACTCTTGCGCTGGCTAAAATGAAAAATCGCCATCGCTAAAGCACATGTGGCTTTCGTTTTCCAAAGTTGCCTCACAGGCGACTAAATCTCCCCGAATCGCCCAGTGTGACCTTACCCTAAGTAGGAGAAATAACAGCCTGCAAGAAAGCAGTTTCATCCTAAAGTGCAGGCACAAGTCACATGACTGGGGCAGCTGGGAAACTGACAATAGCCCCATGTCGGATTTCAAATTTGAATGTAAAAAAAAATCTGTTTGCACTTTTGAGAAATGGATTACAGTGCAGAATTCTGCTGGAGCAACACTATTAACTGAAGAGACATGGAGAAGGTTTGGCAGATGCAACCTCGTGCAGCTTAATTTTCTCCTGCAAGTGATCCTTGACACTGAGTAGCTGAACTTGAGCAGATCTGGACCTGCCTTCAAGTGTGCATGCTCAGTGTCTGGAATCAATTGGCAATAGAAGATTAGGCAGCTTGAGATGGTGCACACCAACCCCACTTACTTACCTTTTTTAGGTAATAAAACTGGGACTTGGTTGTGTTGGGCACATTGGTGCACACTATGGCTTTCATTCTTCTTTTAAAATGACAATTCTCCACAACATTCCCAAATAAATAGTGGCGATGTCTTAGAGAGAAGTTAGTACAACTTTGATAAAGTTAACTTTCAGTCCATATGTGGGCAGCTTAAAGGTTATTTAAAAAAAATATGCCCTCCTCCATTCATATCAGATAAGGGCCCTGATAGGGTAGGTAGACAAATACATTGGAATAGGACTACATGGGTTATGGGTTGGTAGATATGATCCTGCGCAGCCCCCATGCAATGTATGTTATTATGGAAATTAATATTAATCTGCATATTATATTAACATGAACAGCCTTTTTTAAAATTAAATCTTGTGCATAGTGCCTTTTAAAACAGTGATCTGCAGTTGCCAAGTTATCCTGAAAATGACAGTGCTTATTAGCCATTAGAAAACAAAATTGAAAGAAACCTCTTGCAGGAAGTGGAGTAGGCACTCAATATTTGTAATTGTTTGGTATAAAAATAGAGTCTGAAGCTGTAGTTTATTGTTAGGAAGCTATGTTATTACAAAGAATAAACAGCTCAAGACATGCCCTCTGGGACGTCATTACTGATATCCCGGCAGCACTACGTGTGATTAGTCATGGAAACAAAGTACAGGAGGAAATGAAACAGATGTGCAGCAAAAACAAAGCTTGCAGAGATTATGTCAGGTTGTTGCATGTTTCCACGCTTTAAGGAGGCTGCACTATAGTTATTTATATTCTCTATTCCTTTTTTTTTGCCTCTTTCAAGACTGCAATTTTAAATTCTGTTTGGTATTGGGGTCATGACCAAAACTGATTCTCTGTGAGGTTCCTGTTTTATTATGATTGTTCCTTTTTATTGCTTGTGTTTCTGTAGAGTACTTTCATGTTCTTCTTCCATTCTGGCTTGCCTGGTTGCTAGGATGAATGGTGTCCTACCAAAAGATACAGTCATATGAAAAAGTTTGGGAACCCCTCTTATTTCTTTGGCGTTTTGTTTGAAGTAGCAACTTCCTTTTAATATATAACATGCCTTATGCAAACAGTAGTATTTCAGCAGTGAGCTAAAGTTTATTGGATTAACAGAAAATATGCAATATGCATCATAACAAAATTAGACAGGTGCATACATTTGGGCATCCCAACAGAGATATTACATAAATACTTAGTTGAGCCTCCTTTTGCAAATATGACAGCCTCTAGACGCCTCCTATAGGCTTTGATGAGTGTCTGGATTCTTGATGGTGGTATTTTTGACAATTCATCCATACAAAATCTCTCCAGTTCAGTTACATTTGATGGCTGCCGAGCATGGACAGCCTGCTTCAAATCATCCCATAGATTTTCAATGATATTCAAGTTGGGGGACTGTGACGGCCATTCCAGAATATTGTACTTCTTCCTCTGCATAAATGCTTTTGTAGATTTCGAAGTGTGTTTAGGAATATCCAACCCCTGCGTAACTTTAACTTTGTTATGCTTGAACCTTATCCTGAAGAACTTGTTGATATTGGGTTGAATTTATCTGATCCTCGACTTTAACAAGGGCCCCAGTCCGCATTTCTTGGAATGCGTGTTCTTCTTCCGGCATGCAAAGCGCTGTTTGTTATTGTTGTAAATTTTTGTTTCATCAGTCCAAAGCACTTTGTTCCAAAATGTCTGTGGCTTGTCTAAATGAGCTTTTGCATACAACAAGCAACAACTGTATGTAGCTTGAGTGCAAAGGGCTTCTTTCTTATCACCCTTCCATACAGATGTTCTTTGTGCAAATTGCGCTGAATTGTAGAATGATGTAAAGATAAACCATCTGCAGCAAGATGTTCTTGCAGGTCTTTGGAGGTGATCTTCAGGGCCGGCTTTACATAACGGGCACCCCTAGGGCCGCTGTCGTTTGTAGCCCCCTTCCTTTTAGTCACTCAAATTTTCATCATTGGGACCGGAGAAATGGGGATTGGCACACGGGAAATCTAAAAACTATTGTATATCCTGTGCATCCCCAATGTTTCTGAACCAATGTGGGTATGGTTGGGCAGCATGCCACCCCCTAAAATCCTGCTGCCCTAGGCCCGGGCCTTGGTGGCCTCTCCACAAATTCGGGCCTTGTGATCTTTGGGTTGTCTGTAACCATTCTCGTAATACTCCAAATATGCCCCTCCTGTATTTTTCTTAGCCTGCCAGGCCTGGGTTTTATAGAAACTGTTCCCGTGGCCTTCCATTTCCTGATTACATTCTTAACAGTTGAAACTGACAGTTTACACCTCTGAGAGCTTTTTGTAGCCTTCCCCTAAACCATGATACGGAACAATCTTTGTTTTCAGATCTTTTGAGAGTTGTTTTGAGGATCCCATGCTGTCACTCTTCAGAGGAGAGTCAAACAGAAGCACAACTTGCAATTGGACACCTTAAATACATTTTCTCAGTATTGGACACACCTGCCTATGAAGTTCAAGGCTTAAAGAGCTAATCCAACCAATTTGGTGTTGTCAGTAATTAATATTGAGCAGTTACATGCATTCAAATTAGCAAAATTACAAGGGTACCCTAATTTTTGCACAGCCAGTTTTTCACATTTGATTTAATATCATAAACTGAATACTGCTTCACTAAAAATCTTTGTTCAGAAAACACCCCAGTACTCGGATGTTCCCGGGAAATGAAAGACCTACCACGGTGCAGAGGAAGACCGGCAGGTACTGACAGGATTGGTTCAACAGTTGGCACAGAGACCCCAGGGACCACCTGCAGTAGTTCATAGCAATGTACCCAAAATCAATGTAAGCCGCTTCCTCCAAAAGATGACATCCGAGGATGATCCGGAGGCATATCTCTCTACATTTGAGCGGACCGCCGAAAGAGAGGATTGGTTTAAAGAGCAGTGGGCAGGTCTTTTGGCACCCCTGCTAACCGGTGAATTGCAAAAAGCATATTTTGATCTTGACTCTGTTACTGCCAAGGATTATGAGAAACTGAAAAAAGAGATTCTGGCCTGCATAGGCGTTACCCTGGCGTTTCGTGCCCAACATGTATACAGCTGGGCTTATCACCCGGACAAGCCTCCACGCTCCCAGATGTTTGACCTGATCCACCTGGTGAAAAAATGGTTGCAGCCAGAGTCCTTGACGGGACCTGAGATTATTGAGAGGGTGGTGCTGGATCGCTACCTGAGGTCCCTTCCTGTTGCCCTGCGCAAATGGGTGACCCATGGAGACACTAAAACTGCAGATGACCTTGTGGAGTTAGTGGAAAGGTACTTTGCCGCTGAGAACTTTGGCACCCCTCCCTCATCGTTCCGGGCTCCACACCTGAAAGGGAGGTACACCCTGGCAACGGGTAAGACTGTTCATGGGGACACGGGTGGTGGTAAAAGTAAGTCACCCTTAAAGGGAGAGAATTTTGGCAAAAACTCGGGAGGCTGGCAATCTAAGAATGGAAAGTCTGAGACTCTTAGATTTAATTCCGAGACTGTTAAATGTTTCCATTGCCATGATTTTGGTCATATTGCCCTTTGCTTGATGATCCCATGCAGTGTGATTTTTCTTCCAGGAATAGACACCAGTCCCTGTTTGCTACGGTTGCCTGCACTGCGGTGCCAGTTCAAGAAAAACAAATGTGTAAAGTGAGTGTGAATGGGAAACAGTTGCTTGCATTGCTAGACTCCTGTTACGTTCCAGTCAAAAAGGGTTGGTGTGGTTTGTATTCATGGTGACACACGGGAGTATCCCGTGGCAACACTAAAGTTTAGAACGGGCCTTGGTACAGTGACTCACTCTGCAGGGGTAGTACCACACCTTCTGCATGATGCTATAATTGGGAGGGATTTTCCCCAGTTTTGGGATCTCTGGGATCAATCTGTTTCTCCCTGGTAACAGGTTCAGAGGATCCTCCTCAGGAAACTTCAGTCTTCCCTTTCTCTGTATTAGCGGGAGACTTGGAGGACCCTGAAGATGTTCCAAACCCTAGTGGGGAAACCAGCGAGTCAGTTAATAATGACAATGTTGTGGATTTCTCTGACTTGGAGGTACACAAAGAGAATTTCGGTACAGAACAGTTAAAAGACCCTAGTCTTGTAAAAGCTAGAGAAAATGTGAAAGTAATTGATGGGGAACCCGTTGAGTCAGGCCTCAGGTTGTCCTATCCTCACATGGCTTTAAAAGGGGATTTACTGTACCAAGTATCAAAACAATTTGGTACCCAAACCATACAGAAAAATGATGTTGGACCTTGCCCATGGACATATATTGGGGGGGCATTTAGGTGTTGAAAAGACTACCAAGAGAGTGTTGCAGAGGTTTTTTTGGCCTGGAGTGTATCGGCAGGTAAAGGATTACTGTGAGTCCTGTCGTGTTTGCCAGATTTCTGCTCAAAGACCACACTTTCGTAGTCCCTTAATCCCATTACCAATTATTGAAATACCATTTGAACGAATAGCCATGGATCTGGTGGGCCCTTTGTTAAAATCTGCCCGGGGTCACCAATATATCTTAGAGATCATGGACTATGGCACTTGCTCCCCGGAAGCTATTCCTTTGCGCAACACTTCTGCTAAAACAATTGCCAAAGAATTGCTTCATGTGTTCAGTAGGGTTGGAATCCCTAAAGAAATCCTCACTGATCAGGGTACCCCTTTTATGTCCAAAGTAACTAAGGAACTTTGTAAATTGTTTAAAATTTCACAATTGAGAACCTCGGTATACCACCCTCAGACAGATGGTCTTGTGGAACGTTTCAACAAGACCCTAAAAAGAATGTTGAAAAAGGTAGTGGACAAAGATGGAAAAGGCTGGGACTGCCTTTTACCCTATCTTATGTTTGCTATTAGGGAAGTTCCCCAATCTTCCACGGGTTATTCCCCATTTGAGTTACTTTACGGAAGCCATCCTAGGGGGCTCTTAGACATAGCCAAGGAAACCTGGGAAGGGGAAGTGACACCCCACAGGAGTGTAATCGAACACATATCACAAATGCAAGACAGAATTACTTCAATTATGCCCATTGTAAGAGAAAACTTGGCCCAAGCTCAGGCAGCCCAACAAAGCATATACAACTGTAATGCTAAAAAACGTGTCTTTTCACCTGGAGACAGAGTACTAGTTTTGGTTCTCACAGTGGAAAGTAAGTTCCTTGCAAAATGGCAGGGTCCCTTTGAAGTAATTGAGAGAGTTGGGGAGGTAAATTACAAGGTACACCAAACTGGCAAGAGGAAGCCAGAACAAATTTATCATGTTAATTTACTTAAACTCTGGAAAGACAGGATATCATTGATTGCAGTACCATCCTATGCTGTTTCTAAGGAAACTCGCAAGACCCCTCTGGTCCCTGAGGTTACCACTGCAGAAACTTTGTCCACCTCCCAAAAACAGGAGGTAAAAGAATTCTTAACGAGGAACAGAGATACTTTCTCTGACCTCCCAGGAAAGACTCCCGTTGTTGAGCATGATATTGTCACTGAGCCAGGGGTTCGTGTTAAACTTAAACCCTATAGGATTCCCGAAGCTAGGCGGAAAGCGGTGGCTGATGAAGTGGCAAAAATGCTTGAGTTAGGGGTAATTGAAGAGTCCAATAGTGACTGGTCTAGCCCGATTGTTCTTGTTCCCAAGCCAGATGGTAGCTGGTGGTTCTGTAATGATTTTCGCAAGCTTAATTCGGTATCTAAGTTTGACACTTACCCAATGCCTAGGGTAGACAAGCTCATAGACAGGCTGGGTACTGCTCGTTATCTGACCACATTGGATTTAACAAAAGGGTATTGGCAGATACCATTATCGGAACAGGACAGGGAAAAAACTGCTTTTGTCACTCCAGGCAGTTCTTTCCAGTACAAAGTAATGCCCTTTGGCCTACAAAATGCCCCTGCCACGTTTCAAAGAGCTATGGATAGAATATTAAGACCTCACCAACAGTATGCAGCTGCATATTTAGATGATGTGGTGATACACAGTGCAGATTGGGAGTCTCACCTGCACAGAGTTCAAGCTGTGTTGGATTCCCTCCGTAAAGCAGGCCTTACTGCCAACCCCAAGAAATGTGACATTGGTTTGGAGGAGGCGAAGTATTTAGGTTACAACATTGGCAGAGGTGTGTTAAAACCCCAGTTAAATAAAACAGCAGCCATTCAACAGTGGCCACGCCCTCTTAATAAGAAGCAGGTTCGAGCTTTTCTGGGTATCACTGGTTATTACAGGAGGTTTATTCCTCATTTTGCCACATTGGCTGCTCCCTTAACAGACTTAACAAAGGGAGAAAACTCTGTCATGGTCAAGTGGTCCCCTGAGGCAGAAAAGTCTTTTCAGGCCCTCAAAGATGCGTTATGTGCACAACCAGTCTTATATTCACCAGATTTTTTCGCAGGACTTTGTGGTCCAGACAGACGCATCAGTTGTGGGTTTAGGGGCAGTATTATCCCAGCTTTATAACGGGGAAGAGCATCCAGTGGTGTACTTAAGCAGAAAGCTAAATGATTGTGAGAGGAAGTATGCCACAATTGAAAAGGAGTGTTTGGCCATAAAATGGGCCTTAGACGCCTTAAGGTATTACCTCTTAGGCAGAAAATTTGACCTTATTACTGACCATGCACCTCTAAAATGGATGGCCCAAAAGAAGGAGACCAATAGACGAGTGAATCGTTGGTTTCTCACGCTGCAGGACTACTGTTTCACAGTGAAACATAGGCCCGGGTCAGAAATGGACAATGGTGATGCCCTGTCCCGTGTTCATTCCTGTTGGGCCTCAGTTGTTTCAACCATTGGGTTGAAACAAGGAGGGGGGGGTATGTGGTGAGGTCACTACTAGGATACCTGGGAAGGTCCAGGACGGAGCTTATTTATGCCCCAGGTTCCTAACAGAGTGGTTCCGGGACTGTTTATCCAGCCCGGGTTTTTTGTGTTATCCTGAGGCATCTCGGGTGAATAAATAAATTAAAAAGGCAGCTCAAGCCAGAGTGGGAGAGCTGCAGTCTGAGAAAGAAAGACACAGGGAAGCTGTCTGTGTGAGCACATAGAGATATTGGAATCCCTACAAGGTTGGCACTTTGTTTGTACTACCTTTTCATTTGGTTTGAGGAGACAGGCAGTAGGCCTACTCCTGGTTAGTTAGGAGAATTAAGTGGCAAAGATTTAATTTGAATTGTTTGTTTTGTTTATTCTGCTGCAAGTGCTAATAAACTGCCAAAAAGAGACTATACTCTCACGAGTTGTGCTTGTGCCATGGGCTGTGCTATCCCCAGGAAACTGATCCCAGCTACCTAAACCCTTACATAGGTCATGTGCTTTCAGAAACAGCCAGCACTTCAGAATGGAACTGCTTTCTGGCAGGCTGTTGTTTCTCCTACACAATGTAACTGAAAGTGTTGCAGTGGGATCTGGATTTTACTATTGATGGCTGTTCTTAGATCTACCTTGTGTTAAGGAGCTGCTATCTGCTTACCTGCCCATTGTTCTGTTGTTAGGCTGCTGGGGGAGGGGGTTGATATCACTCCAACTTGCAGTAAAGGGTGACTGAAGTTTATCAGAGCACAAGTCACAGGAAACTGATAATATGTCGAGCCCCATGTCAGATTTCAGAATTAAATATAAAAAAAAAGTTTGCTCTTTTGAAATATGTATTTCGGTGCAGAATTCGCCAGGATCAGCACTATTAACTGATGCATTTTGAAAAAATTAATTCCTATGACAGTATCCCTTTAAACTCTTTGAGGCTGATTTTCCAAGCTTAAAACAGATTTTCATTTGTGTATTGTAACAAGTCCAAATATATACATCTACTTCTATTTTACATATCTGAATCTTTCTGTGCCCTGATATTCTTAGAGCCTAGCACCAACCCCCAATCTAAATCTCCACCACTGCACATGTGGGGAAAAGTAGGTCACGCATACAGCTGCACTATTCATTTTAGTTTGGTGGGCAGAGTAGGGTTGGAACTAGGGGTAGGCAGAAGAAGAACATGCCTAAGGCACAACTGTGGGGGTGCTAGGCACATAACTTTTCTGTCTACCAACCCCTAGTTCAGGGACCTTGCGATTGTTGAATGCTGAAATTTGAAGAGTGGGGGTCTATGGTTCTCGTCACTTGCAGTCAGTCGCCCCCTGTTTTTATCATTCTTCCCTTGTTAGCTTACATGTGGTGGATTGGTGATCGCAGATGGCTTGTCTTTGGCTCTGTTCCACCTTTTCACAGCAATGGGCAGAGTAGTTGCAGAGACCACAGACACTGGGAGTTGAATGTTATGCCTGGCCCCTTTGTGTTTTTTTTTTTTTTTTCTGTTTTTTTAATACATATATTTATTCGTTTTTTATCAGTAAATAAACAAATAGCAAAATAAAAAGAAATGGTGGCATTTGTCTGTATAGAATATAGAACAATAACTGCACCTATTAACAACTAATTAAATAAGTAAAAAAGAAAAATGCACCTGAATTCCATGTGAGATTAATTGGTTCCCCTCAAAGATCATAGCATTCACCTTTAAGAATATCCGTGTCATACCAAGCGGTACATTGGGTGGGGGGGTTTGAATAGGTTTCCTTTTAACTAATGTATGAGAGGGAGCTGAATTAGACCATAGAACCATTGCTGTAAAATGGCTTTCCATGCCGCTGCTGTAAGTCTCTGCAAATGCTCTCTTGGATTTATATATCTTATATATCCTGTCAATTTACTGAAGAAAGCCCATTCTCCTCTTTCCAGAATGTCCAAATAACAGGATAGGTTCAAAAGCAATTATCAGGTGTGCAGAAGGTACTGTACATTGCTTCTCAAGTATTTGTCTGTCTGCAAAATGCCTACTTTATAATGCTTGTATGGAGTTAAATATGGTTATAGAAAATGCATATTGCAGCATCTTTATCCAAAATGAAGCACTTTTATTAAGCAATGCCAAAAATCAGTCAATATATATTTTGTGTATTCTCGTTCTACATTTCTGGGTGTAACGATTTGCTTTCCTTTGGGTTTTTTTAATATTATGTGTTGCATTTCCTATTTATGCCTCTATGGAGAGTGAAGCATACATGTCACTATTTCAGTCTAATATGATGCACACTGTGGCTTCTTTAGTGTTAATATTTTTTTTATTTTTTTCTTTCACAGGAGCAAAAGAAAACAGAATGTATTGGAGAAATATGGAGGAAACTTAAACCGCTCATTATACTTATTGGTATTTTTCTCTCGCTCTGTCTAGTAGTAATAATTAGTCTTGTCGTCTACACAAGTAAGTAAAAATGTATGGCTTTCATATTTTTTTGTGACTCGTGTACCATTTCTATACAAAAACGTTAGAGAAACTTCTGGCCTCACTTGGTACACTATAAAGGTGATGGCTGATTTAATCTCAGAGAATGGCTATATTATTATTAATATTATTATGATCGTCATTCATGTAAGTAAAAATTGAATTAGACAAATGCAATGAAATCTGAACACTAATTTGCATATTCAAATTGCTGAGAAAAAAATGCTTGAGATTTTAACACAAAATTGTTACATTCAGTTATCCACATCTTTTAAGGTACATGATTTTAAGGATTTGGTTGAACACTAAGGGGGTTATTTATTAAAGCTTGAATTTTTCTGGTCTGGCTTTTAAAGGAAAAAACTCAGATTTATCGAGGAAAAAAAACTAAAAATTTGAGATTTATTATAACCCGAAGTTGCTAAAAGTCTGAATCCGAAAATACTCCATCTCAAACCTGTCGAGGTCCTGTAGAAGTCAATGGCAGATGTCCCTTTTCCAATTTGAAGATATTGTGGTCTGTGCTAGGTTTCGTACAATAATCCAAAAAATTAGGGGTTTTTGGGCAAAAAAAATCAAGCAATTCAGGAGTCAAATCTGAAAAATTTGTATGATTCAAGTTTTTTTATGATTTTATCGAGACTTTTCCCAAACCAACTTTTTAGTTATTTTATTAATAAATAAGGTAAAATCGTGGATGGGAGTTGTGAGAAAATTCAAGTTTTAGTAAATAATTCCCTAAAAATACAGTCAAATTCTAGAATTCGAAGCTTCCCTATTAAAACCACTAGAAACAGCGGTGTGCGCCTGCATTTTAGCATGAAACCAGATGTGCAAGGTGCACAAAAACAAATTTCCAAACTGGTGATCAGATTAACTTTGTGTGAATTAAAATAATCCTTTGAAGAATCCAAAGGTTATATTGTAACCTCTGCCGTCTTCTGTGATGCAGTGTTAGATTTGGCCAGGATTCTGCCTTTTTCAGCAGGATCCGGATTCGGCCGAATCCTTCTTCCTGGCCGGAACCAAATCCGAATCCTAATTTGCATATGCAAATTAGGGGTGGGGAGGGAAATCATGTGACTTTGTCACAAAACAAGGAAGTAAAAACTGGTTTCCCCTTCCCACCCCTAATTTGCATATGCAAATTAGGATTCAGTTCAGTATTCGGCCGAATCTTTTGTGAAGGATTCGGGGGTTGGCCGAATCCAAAATAGTGGATTTGGTGCATCCCTAGTGTTTTCACACAATTATCTTTGGAGATCATTTTCAGACATGTGTCAACTACTATCTGGGGCAAGAGATCGAATCACTGGAATCAGCCTAGCTATGGCCATCCACTTAGCACAAGAACACAAGTAAAGGCACATGGAGCAATTTGAGGTGTTTTGCCCATTCTTGCTAAAACCACACTGGCCACTGAAGTTGTCCTAATTATATACACTAAGGGGCAGATTTATCAAGGGTCGAAGTGAATTCGTGGGAATTTTCAAAGTAAAAAAATTCAAAATTCAAAGTAATTTTTTGGATACTTTGACCATCAAATAGGATACTACGACTTCGAATTTACTTTGAATTCGATTCGAAGTAAAATAGTTAGAATATTAGATAATCGAAGTACTGTCTCTTTAAAAAAACTTTGACTTCAATAATTCACCAAATTAAACCCACTGAAGTGCTATGTAAGCCTATGGGGACCTTCTAAAGCATTTTTCTACGTTTTTTGTAGTCAAAGTAAAATAGTACGATAAAATCGTTCGATGGCCAAATTGATTGAAAAAAAGTATTTTAATTTGATGGTCGAATTTCGAAATATTTTTTACTTCGAAATTCGACCCTTGATAAATCTGCCCCAAGTGGATAAATCATTAACCTTAACGTGGAGGCTGATTGTAGGTCTCTTACTCCATGATCATTTAGACAAAGTAATTTTCTCCTCACATAGCATAAATGGATCATACAGGGAATGGATGGGTGGATTAGTAAATGTCATTGCCTTTTAGCAGATGACCTCATTGTCATGATTTTCAGGCCAGAGTGAATGACTGTGACCCAAGTAAATTAGATTTTGCTATATCAGATACGTCACTAAAGATCCGTCAAAAGGAGCGGTGGTCACCCAGTTTAATTGATGAACAAGCTGGCCATCTTGCTTCTTTTCTGGACATCTGATATTGCAAAACCTATATGCAGGTTTCTAGGAGGCAGTAGTATTTACACAAGTAATACTTTGGGCATTCTATCTAGCTAGGTCAGCTAATTGTAGACCCCAATTTAGCAACTCAGAATATTAATGCAAAGGAGTGAGTATCTTAAAATATTTGATGCCTAATAAAAATGAACTCATGAATTTTATTTAGATAACTATGTAGATGAAGATGAATATCAAGATGTAGCGTTAAATATGGAAAAAAGCATGTACACATTCACAGGATCTCTCACCATTAAAGACAATTGTGTGCTGGAACCACTGAGAATAAATGAAACAACTCTCCAACAAAGGGTAAGATATTTATTCATTATAGGAAAAACTGACGTTTTAGTCAGCAATCTTTTGCACAACTGAACTGCAACTCTAATAAGATTTTTAGTTTGTTACACTTTTAGTTACAAAGTTTGTACAAAGTATGCATAAGCTGATGCGCCCCGTCAAGGCAGTGTCCATGCGTCAGTCCTATCTATCTAAGTGAAAAAAGTATTATCTTTGGGGGCAGAAAGACCATACCTGTTTTTCTCTTTATTTAGCATGATCTTTTCCAAAGACACCATTAAGCGGGGGTTGGGAGAGCAGGCATTTAAGGAGAGGGGCACCTCTCCTTAATATATAATTTAAATATATATATATATCCTTTCCCACTTAGTCCGTGGAGGTTTAGCTCGCCTTAATAATCTCGAGGGTCCTAACCTAACCATTAAGCTGTAACGTACAACTGTGTGTCCATCTCAACCTTTTAGTAACTTTATTGTATTATGCTTGGTGACAGCTTGTGCCTTATATCCACTTTTTCTACCTTGTTTGGATTAGTCTGCGTATTTACTTATCTGTATGTATGATTCATGTGTGTTAAAAAAGGAAATAAAACTTACCTTAAAAAAAAATGTGAGGAACTAAAGCCTTTTTTTTAACACAATCACTTAATTTCAGGGGCTCTAAAGTAATCAATGTTTTTTTAACACTTTTATGGGGGGCCCTGGCGCCAATGTTTTTTTCTAACTTGTAAGGGGGCCTTGACCACTAATTTTTTTAAAAAAAAATCTTTTATGGGTTACCCTGGCCGCAAATGTTTTTTTTAAACACTTTTATGGGGGGCCCTGATGCCAATGTGTATTTTTCTAACTGATAGAGGGGCCCTGACCATTGCTGATGTCTGTATGGTCTTTTCACTGTGGTGTGGGCGGGATCTGGGATGGGCGGGGACCACGGGGCCCAGAAAATTTTGCTGTACGGGGCCCCGTGATTTCTAATGGCGGCCCTGACACCCCTCAAATCAACTCCAGGGCTTTTATCTGCATCATTGATAATGACATAATGAAGGAATTGAAATAGTCTTTGAGTCAATTGTCCAATTACTTTTGAGCCCCTGAAATGAAGTGATTGTGTTAAAAAAAGGCTTTAGCTCCCCACATTTTTATGCAATCTTTTTGTTCAACCCACTGAATTAAAGCTGAGAGAGAGAGAGAGAGAGAGAGAGAGAGAGAGAAAATAGTACAGCACTCTCAGAAGAATAAAAAACGATTTATTGTTCAATGTTTCGGCACAAATTAGAGCTTTCTTCAGGTACACCAACATTATATAACAAAGTAAATAATATATTATTTATATTCACTGTTATATGGTGTGGGTGCTCCTGAAGAAGGCTTTAATGTGAGCTGAAATGTTGACCATTAAATCCTTTTTTATTTTTCATTAAGACCTGAGAGTGCCAGACTTGAGAGAGAGATAGATAGAGATATATATATATATATATATATATATATATATATAGAGATATATATATATATATATATATATATATATATATATATATATATATATATATATACAGGGCCGCCATCAGGGGGGACAGGGGGGACAAGCGTACCGGGCCCGGGCATGAAGGGGGGCCCGGCAGCGCTGCATTTTTTTGAAGATCCGGGCTCCCCTTACGAGCGCCCGAGCCGTACGTCTTGCCTCTTCAGTGCCGAATGCGGAAGTGCCGAAAAGCCGAAGCCGATGCGACGAAAAGACCCGAAGTCACGGAAAAAGCCGAAGTCACGAAGCGCCGAAAAGACCCGAAGTCACGAAAACAGCCGAAGCCGAAGTCCTGAAGCAGCGCAAAGACCCGAAGTCACGAAAACAGCCGAAGCCGAAGTCCTGAAGCGGTGAAAAGACCCGAAGTCACGAAAGGAGGCGAAGTTGAAGTACTGAAGCCATGAGTTCAATTCTACTGAACACCAGTTTGTGTTTTTTTTTTTTTTTAATCCCCTGGCCACCAATGTATTATTTTAATATTCTATAGGCCCCTGCCACCAATCTTTTTTTTAAAACTTTTGTTTTTGGGGCCCCAATTTTTTTTTTAACTCGTAAGGGGCCCCTTGCCACCATTGTTTTTTTTGGGTTTTTTTTTTAAAAAAAAAAAAAAATTTTCTTTTTAGTGGCCCCAAATTTTTTTAACTTGTAAGGGGGCCCCTGCCACCAGTTTTTTTTTTATTTAAAAAAAAAATTAATTTTTTTTTAAATTTTTTTTGGGGCCCCAATTTGTTTTTAACTTGTAAGGGGGCCCCTGCCACCATTTTTTTTTTTTTCAAAAAAATTTTTTTTTCTCAATTTTTTTTTTGGGGCCCCAATTTGTTTTTAACTTATAAGGGGGCCCCTGCCGCCAATGTTTTGTTTTTTTTTCAAAAAAAAATTAATTTTTTTTCAAATTTTTTTTTGGGGCCCCAATTTGTTTTTAACTTAGAAGGGGGCCCCTGCCACCAATGTTTGTTTATTTTTTAGTTTTTTTACATTTTTTTTTGTTGGGGCCCCAAGTTTTTTTTAACAGGGGGCCCCTGCCACCAATGTTTTTAAAAAAAAAAAAAATTTTAATTTTTTTTTTTTTTGGGGCCCCAATTTTTTTTATAAGGGGGCCCTGACCATCAATAGCTTTTTACAACTTGTGTGGGGGGGGGGTTACTTTTTTAGCGCTGATGTCTGTGTGGTCTTTTAACTGCGATGTGGGCGGGATATGGGGCGGTTTTTGGGGCCCCAATTTGTTTTTAACTTATAAGGGGGCCCCTGCCGCCAATGTTTTGTTTTTTTTTTCAAAAAATTTTTTATTTTTTTTCAAATTTTTTTTTGGGGCCCCAATTTGTTTTTAACTTAGAAGGGGGCCCCTGCCACCAATGTTTGTTTATTTTTTAGTTTTTTTTACATTTTTTTTTGTTGGGGCCCCAAGTTTTTTTTAACAGGGGGCCCCTGCCACCAATGTTTTTAAAAAAAAAAAAAATTTTAATTTTTTTTTTTTTGGGGCCCCAATTTTTTTTATAAGGGGGCCCTGACCATCAATAGCTTTTTACAACTTGTGTGGGGGGGGGGTTACTTTTTTAGCGCTGATGTCTGTGTGGTCTTTTAACTGCGATGTGGGCGGGATATGGGGCGGAGCTTGGTCGTCAGTGTGGGCGGGGCCCAGGGGGCCCCAAAAATTTTGTTGTACGGGGCCCCGTGATTTCTAATGGCGGCCCTGTATATATATATATATATATATATATATATATATATATATATATATATAGCAGGGTTGAGGATCTATACCCTGGAGATGTCACTTGTAGCCCTAGTGCATATCTGGGTTGTTATTTATTCTGGACTGAATGGAAATGGATCTCTGCCATGTCAGGATTCACATTCAGCTGTAAAGCATGATAGGATCGCTGTTCAAATAATGTGAAAAACAATTCCACTCAAAAAAGAGGGGAAAATTATTTTACTGGGCGGAACAATGGGAACATACATTTATTGAGGACATAACTTTTTCCAATTCCGTTTATATTTGTTCTAAATTTCAATTTGCAGATTGAAAAAGTGTATTCAGTTTCTCCTGCCTTGCACCCCTATTTTGTTTCTGCAGAAGTCAAGGACTTGCTTATGTGAGTAAATTATAAAGTGTTATTGTGCCTGAAGCAGAACACAGCTGCTTAAAGTTTACAC
Source organism: Xenopus laevis (assembly GCF_017654675.1). NCBI lineage: Eukaryota > Metazoa > Chordata > Amphibia > Anura > Pipidae > Xenopus > Xenopus laevis. The sequence continues at coordinate 64,859,710 of NC_054373.1, forward strand.
ACTTATAGGAGCTCAGTAGAAAGGCTGGTTATCAAACCGATTTAACAACTTTTATATTTTCTTTTTAGTGGTGAAAACACTTCAGCAAATTTAAGACTCAACTTTTCCATGCCTTCAGCAAACCAGGATGAAAGAAAGTATAAAATGAGTAAAGAATTTGTAGGAGGTATTTTACGACAGGATATCTATGATGAAGAAAATTCACAATGTCAGAACTCCAGTGTATTCCTGGATCCATTTCAAGTAACATTTGCACGTAAGCTTGCTTTCTCATGTGTGATGTGTGTGTATTTATATATCTATATACACACAATATAAAAATAGGATATTATATGTCACTAGGAATTTCATGATCATATAAAATATTGTTTAACACTGGGTACATTATATTAATTCTAATGACTTTGCACAATCTTTTCCTTCAATACAATTTGGTTACACTGATACAATTTGGTTACACTTGCCTTCAAATATGTTTCGGAGTAATGGCTTCATTTGACAACTACCCATTCAGGCTACTGTTATGTTTGGCCCATACTTATAATGAATATTTTTCTTATTAGTGTACCAGCTTTGCATGCATATAATACACAAGAGGTGTAAGTAATGGTAAAATACATCCTTATAATCGTACTAAGTGATGTCAACTCTATCCCATAACTTATTGAAACTTATTGATGTATTATTAAAGTATAATGTTCTCCTTTCAGAATTTCATGACCTTTATAAAGTCATATTTGTGGGCAGGGAACTTTGACTCCTCATATCCTTATATAGTTATCGGATCTATTATCCAGAATGCTTGGGGTTTTCTAGATAAGGGCTCTTTCCACAATTTGCATCACTATACCTTATATCTGCTTAAAATCATTAAATAAACCCAATAGGATGGTATTGCCACCAATATGAATTCATGCAGTTATGATCAAGTACATAGTCAAGCTTTATAATTACAGAGAAAAAGGTTAATAATAGTTAAAAAAAAATAGAATTATTCACTTAGAATGGACTCTATGGGAGAAGTCCTAATTGTAACTTGGAACCTCCTGGATAACAGATTTCTGAATAAGAGATCCCATACTTATATTTGACATTTTAGGGTACATTATTCCTTATATAATACACAAAAGCCATGATTATCTTGTAAATTATATCCTTATAAACGGTGAGTCCTGATGTCATTTCAGTCACATGACTCACTGAAACTTGTGTATTATAATAAATAAAGTACCCCCAGTTGCAAAATATGAGGATATTAGAAGTTACCTCGGAGTTCCATGACCTGTATAAAAACACTCGGCCTTCGGCCTCGTGTTTTTATATGGTCATGAAGCTCCTCGGTAACTTATAATATCCTTATATTTTACAAGAGGGGGTACTTTATTCACTATATAAACAGTACTTGGTGATGTCAGAATACAAGAATAGTAGAAGTACCTTGGAGTTCCACTGAGCTTGTGTCATAGGACTCCTAGTATCCCATTTATGAACTAAATATCACACGCTAATTTTGTTGCTTTAATAGACGCTTAGAACACTAGGAACAGAAATATCCTCACTTGCAGAGGTTTGGACTAGCTGCAAACCCTTTTTACATCAGTTAGCCCATCTATATTACTGGGCTGTTTGGGCTCCCAAAGAAAAAACAAAATGGTTTTATATTATAGGGACCAAATGGAATAACACAAGATATATCCAGCAACATCAGCTATTTAAAAGTTTTTCAACTAATTAGTTTTGTGTATAACATTTTTTCTTCTTCTTTGGTAGATTAACATTCACATAGAGGGTGCCATTTATTGGAATGCATTCACATAACTGCATACTAAATTACTAGTGAGGCACTAAAGAAGATGATGACGACAAGGTGAAGAATCGCAAGGAGGACAATTCGTATATTTGTATTAAATTTATAGCACAACACTTTCTCATTTGTCGGGTTGAACGTGTCTGCTTGGCACAGTGTGGATTATTAAAAATCTCCTGCCTCGACTTTGCAATGATCGATTTCATCTCTTGGCCTTCTCTTTTATTCTTTATTTCTGTGACATTTAAAAAAGACATATTCACCTTTTCTATTTATCAAATCAGTCAGTGCTGAATAGGACACATTTGCATGGTGCAGTGGCACATCTTAAGGACAACCTGGGGAACCAAGAAAACCAAAGAAAGGATATGCTCCCCAGTATATTTTGCTTAGTAATATACTTCCAATATGCTGATGCACATCAGGAACTAATGGAAAGCAGACTCCCTTGCCATCAATTATAAGCATTACTGATTGTTCAAAAAACGCATTATCACTTTTACTCTGGGAATTTCTTACAACTTGTGACCACTTGGTTTTATTGAACATGGACATGTTGTAAATTAAATGTATTTTTTCATATATACTGTAGTTGGGGAGAGTAGTTTGTGCATGACATGTTACTGTATATTACTCAAAAATATAAGCAGCTATACACGGTTAATGAAGATGTATGTATTTGGTTAAAGGAATTGTTCAGTGTAAAAATAAAAACTGGTTAAATAGGCTGTACAAAAATGTTATCCAAAAATGTAGTGTATAAAGGCTGGAGTGACAGGATGTCCAAAAGAACAGAACACAACTTCCTGCTTTTCAGCTCTCTAACTCTGAGTTAGTCAGTGACTTGTCCCCACATGGGACATAACTGTTCAGTGAGTTTGCAATTGATCCTCAGCATTCAGTTGAGATTCAAAAGCAACAGTTATGACCCATATGGCCCTCCTCCAAGGCACTGATTGGTGACTGCCTGGTAACCAATCAGTGGAAACCAAGAGAGCTGAAAAGCAGGAAGTAGTGTTTTGTTATGTTGGACATCCAGTCACTCCAGCCTTTATGCATTATATTTTTGCCTAACTCTATTAGAATATATTTATATTTTGCACAGGCTATTTATCCAGTTTTTATTTTTATACTGAACAATTCATTTAATTGCTCTGTCCAGCAATGCCTAACAGCAGAACATCAGTGGGAATTTTAGACATCCCAACAGCAGTGTCTAAGCGTGGAGCGTTAAAATATGATGTACACGTAAAGACACGTGAAACATTAACACTTCGTTTTCCCAAGCAAGTTATCAAGATGTAAATGTTTTTTAGATAAACTTCAGATTAGTTATTTTATGGTGGTAGCATTTTATACAAACTTCACATGCATATTCGAGGGCATTCTACAGACAGTGGTACAAGCCCTGCTTGAGAAGGAATGCCACCAAGGACCGTGCAATGCCTGTAGATATTTTGCCCCTAGAAAAGTGCAGAGTGCAAATACTATGTCAAACTTTTATTGCCAATAGCAGAGGAGTGTCCTTGTGCATTTGGCTTTTAACTATACTGCACAAGGCACTAAACAGATGGATCTTTACAAGATTTTGCCACTAACAGACTGTGCGCCAATTCAGGATGATCCCAATAATTGGCACCTGGCCCAATAATCAGAAGAGATAATGGTAGTGTAGTTGGAAGTTGACAGCATCAGCATGCCCCATAAATATCTGGCAGATATTTGGACAAATAATGGTTGGGCAGGCACTGGTACAATGGGCGTGTTTGCTTCGGAAACTCTACTATAGTTTACATAAACAAGCTGCTGTGTAGCCATGGGGGCTGCCATTCAAGCTGGATAAAAGGAAAGGCACAAGTGACACAGCAGATAAGCTCTATAGTATACAATGGGATGCTGCAGAGCTTATCTTATCTACTATGTTTGTACTTGAATGGCTGCCCCATGGCTACTCAGCAGCTTGTTTATATAAACTATAGTAGGGTTTCTAAAGCAAACAAATCAATTTTACCAGCACAGGGCAACAGTATGTTATTTTCTAATTACTGTTAACACATTGTTTTATGTTACTGTTCCTTTTACTCTTGGCTATCATTCTAAAATGGTACTAGAGGTATAGCTGCCTGTGTATGAGATCAAAAGTATCTCCTTTCCTGGAAAATCCCTGCTCAGACTTGTCAAAACCAAATCTCTACAGTCATGGCTGGGTTGATATTATTCACTCAGGTTTGGCCTCATATTTATGCTACTATTTATTTTGATTACACAACTGGCATTTCTCATAAACCGGAGGAAGAAAGAAAGCTTACAGTTGAGTTCAAGATCAATTACTCTTTTCTGTCATCCCACAGCTGTCTGGTACAGACGTTGTTACTGGGGAGTAGAGGTTGCATTCTGCATCAGAATCTTTTCAATGGAGTTGGCGTTATACTGTACATAGCAGGCTTTACCAGGAGTGAGCAGTTCAAAGTCAAAAGCTCCCTTTACAAAACTGCCAATTTATTTGTGGATTCAATAAAGATTGTCTTTTCATTCAAGTTTAAGGCTAAGGGCACACTAGGCGATAGCGCCGCGATTTGACTCGCGGCGACTTTTCGCCGCGACTTTTAATCCGCAATCGCTGTGGAAACTTTTGCGCTGGCGTCTATGGGGAATCGCGAAAAATCGCCAGCGTAAAAACACACGCGGCGATCTTTTCTCTACTGTCGCTCGAAATTGCCTCGCTAGGCGATTTCGAGCGACAATAGAAAAAAGATCGCCGCGTGTGTTTTTACGCTCGCGATTCCCCATAGACGCCAGCGCAAAAGTTTCCACAGCGATTGCGGCTTAAAAGTCGCGGCGAGTCAAATCGCCGCGCTATCGCCTAGTGTGGCCTTAGCCTAATAGTATAGCAAATCACCACTATTGACCTAATGTCACTAACAATTAAACATCTTTGTCCCACCTGGAATATATTCAGTTTAGATTCTTCTAAAGTATAAATATTAGTTTTTAAATTGTGCTTAAGTTCATGTCATTCATTCAGTAACTGGTTCAACATCGGTTTATAATGCACAGATATTTTGCTCAGTTAAAACATTATTCCAAATAAATTTCCAATATATATTAAACATGTTAGTTTTATTTGTGAATGTAATTGCTATAGCAAGCATATGGCACCTGTCTTCCTCCTCTCGCTATTTATACCACTGAAACATGGTATCCGTAACTCCAATTCCCATAATGCATATTCAGTGGTTACAGAAGCATGCATAGCCTTTGGGCTTCTAGGATTGAGGAGGCCTACTTTCTGCTGTATTGTTTATGCAGTCAGGTAAACAGACATAGGGAATATGAATAAAAAGCCAGATGCTACTTTCAGCAGAAATTACATTAAATACCCTTTAAATCAATAAAAACTAAAATTTGGAAAGTTGCTATAATTCAATTTGTCACACAAGGTAGCAGACGCTGATGGAATGACAAGAAAGTAAAAGTAGACCCACACACCAGTAAACAAACCCAGTCTAACCAATTTGTTAGGTAAAGAAAACCAAAGAAGAATTTAAATGAGTCACACAAATGGTAAGAAATGCATTTTTTTTTAGGAAATCATAAAAAGACAAATATAAATAGTGCATTTCAAGTAATATGAAATATTATTCCATTTCCAATGGCACACACAATTTTGCAGAACAATTAGCAGTGACAAATTCATGGAAAAGTAATGGTCGAGACAGTAGCTACTTGCAGCACTAGAAGGGCTTGGCTGTTAGCAAGGTGGGCATGTAGCTCTGCTGAAATCTATACAACAGACATTTTCATAACAGTGACTTTACATAACTTAAATTTCATTTCCATGGCTTTCAGTGGCAAATGTTGAAAGCGGTCTCAGGGCTCATAATTCCAAGGGTTGAATGTGGGTGTGGCTGTGCCATGGTCAAAATTGTACTATAGTCCAGAAGTCCTTTTGTAATCTCCCATTAAAATTCTTTGCCCAAAAATATTATTCTGTTTATATATGTCATTTGCCCAGACAGATTTAAATTATGGGAGTGGTCTAGATCTGTTCTACAGTTGTGGATGACTGGATTTTCATTCATGAACAGTAATGTATTCATGTATCATGTGCTTCTGGCTGTTTGTGGTCTCCTTGAGAACTAGCCTTACTTTCCTTTTCTTTAAGATTTTTTTTAATGATGTTCCTGTTTGAACAAAACACATATTTCAATAGCATGCCATACCAAAATACATAGCTTAGATTATATCACAAAACTTGGAGCACATTATAAAAATAACAACTTAAACAGTTCCCTTCATCCGTAACAAAAGGCACAACGTTTGCCCAGCTGTAGTAACCCACCCATAGCAGCCACTAAAATGTTGCCTTTTAACAGGTTGTCAAGTAAATGCTACCTACTGATTGGCTGGTTTAGATGACTAGACCCCCAAAAATGAATTGCACTAGAGCCAAAATACAAGCCACAGATTTCAGCAACTTGTCAGATTTCAGACAAGACCAGTTACCAGCAAAACTGATATGAAAGGTTATTGTAGTACAGACCTTTTTCTTTTTGCTTTTTCCAGAATGTATTTTGGAGTGGTGCGGATCTGAGCTCTCTTTAGAGGGCGCTTTATCATCCGCTTCTTCTGTTTGCTGAAACATTTATAAAGCATTAAGGCAATAATGGGATGAGCAGGTGATTGTGGGTTAAACATACAAGTGGCAGTATGCGCGTTGGTCTGCAGTATGTATTTTGATTGATTGAGGAAACAGTACAACAATTGAGTAGTGGGTAAATAGGTAGGACAGATTGGAGGTTGGAAGTTAAAAAAATAATTATAGTAACTAGCCCAACAAAATATCAATCTTCTTTCTGGTTGCCAATAGCCTTGCAATCACAGACTATAAGGGTAAGGGCACACCTGGCGATTCGGGGAGATTTAGTCACCTAGCGCGACTAATCTCCCTGAACGGCTTCCCCTGTAGTCCGCCGACTATAATGAAAAATCGTCTGCGGCATGGCACACGTGGCACTTCGTTTTCCGAAGTCGCCCAAAGTTGCCTCACGAGGAAACTTTGGGCAACTTCAGAATACAAAGACAGGGGGAAGCCGTTCGGGGAGATTAGTCGCACCAAAGAAGAGGCGTTTGGTCGCCCTTCTTTGGTGTGCCCTTACCCTTAGAATGTCCAGGCTGGACTGAGACAGAATAGAGCGATAAAAATGAAGACCGACCAATAACGCATTGGACCAAAATAAGAGATTGCAGTATAATCATGCATGCACAGGTACAGAATCTGTCAGTGGCTGCCTAGAATATGTTTTACAGCTAACTCTTTTATCAAAGGGAGCTCCTCCCAATAATGTATTAGACCTGTCAGTTAAAATTGCATTGATGCCTGCATGAAGAGAGACAGACTGCTAAGAGGGGGATACTGAAGAATAAAGTGATTATTTCAGAAACAGTATGGGATTTGTAATTTATCATATTCAGAAAGTTTCTTATCTCAGATGAAGTTCATATTCAATTTTGCATATACTCACCTTTGTAATTTGCGAAAACTTTTAATATAGTCAGGAATCGGGCATCCTGCTTTCTGAATTACACTGGCTACACTGTAAAATAAAAGCTCTTTATAATAAACCGCAACTAATTCCATACTGCATTACTATGACATTTATAATACATGGCACACAGATTAAAAAAAACACCAGCAAAATCCATCTAATGTACTTGGTTAAAGCCACAAAGCTTCCATTCCCTGACTACATAGGGACACTGGGAGAACTTCAGAGGAAAAAAAAAAAAGAGAGGGAGAGAAATAACATATTTTAAACCAATAAATCTTTAAACCAATAAGTCGGATGTCTGTTGAGGGGACTTGATAGAACAGATATTGTGAAACTGCGCAAAAAACATCATGACCAATAAGGACAATAATGAGCATAGTTTTATTACGGGGCAGATTTATGAAGGGTTGAATTGAAAATTTGAATTTTTTATGGTCAAAACCATCAAATTCAACTATGGAATTATCCAAACTCAAGGTTTTTTTTTTTTAAAAAAAAAAATCGAATTAGATTTTTCAAGATTAATCATACTCTGGCACTTTAAGAATTCGAATTTGACTATTCGCCGCCTAAAACTTGCCGAATTCTTGTATAAGTCAATGGGAGAGGTCCAGTGACCAATTTGGAGTTGTTTGTAGCCTTCCTGACATTCGAGTTTTTTGGGGAGAACTCGAGTTTGGTCAGTCGGTTTGAGTCGGTAAAATTTGTCTGAGTTTAAGATATTCAATATTTTTCTTAATTAATTAACCCCCCAGTATATTCGAATTTTAGGGAGTTTGAAAAAAGTATAGGTTATATCTGATGGTGCTTATACACCTAAAGGAGGAATAATGTACTAACCTAAAACTAGTTAGTTCAACTGAAATGATCCTTGATGTAGGTTGCTAAAATAAATATTTATTGACATTGGAGACATACATAACCAGTGATGTAGCCAATAGCAACCAATCAGATCTTTGCTTTTGTTTTCTAACACAGTAGGTGACTGTTAGAATCTTATTGCTCGTTAGGTTAGGCAGTGGGACAGAGAGGGTTAAGCAACAACCAGTGCTCCAAATATTGTAAAACTAAAACAGCAAGTATCAGCTAGAGCTGCTAAACATTGCATTTGTACAACATCTCCAGAGTCAGAGGTTGCTATGGAGTGCTAAATGGTTCTGAACAGGGCCATCTTTCAGGTAACGTATAGACTAATAAACACAGATCAATGTAAAAAGAGGTTGAAGAGACAGCGACTTATACCCCATCTAAGCAGCACCTATATACTGTGGGTCCACCGATCCACTTGTCAAAATAAAATTATTCAAAAGGGGGGAATAGCTGCGCTAAAACGACAGTGTTCCAATCTCCAAACCTGAAAATAAAAAGAAATCCCTATAGTGCAGCGAGCCTTTAGAACAAACACCGTATGTAAATATATGGAATTACTCACAAGCAAACTTGTGGTGATCATGCCTATATTCCGGGCTTTTATCCGGACTTCTGTCTGCTTAGGACATGCCTGATGGGAGAAAGCTAGAATGGTGCAGTAGAGCAGGTAATGGGTTAAGACGGTGGAAAACCGTCTGCGCTTACCCCTTCGTGGTAGGTTGAATGCGCTTCTCTAAGTTGCCGGTCCGATCTCCCGAAGATATCCCTCTCCACAGCACCTGGGAACAGACACGGCGCTGAGGAGAGGGATATCTTCGGGAGATCGGACCGGCGACTTAGAGAAGCGCATTCAACCTACCACGAAGGGGTAAGCGCAGACGGTTTTCCACCGTCTTAACCCATTACCTGCTCTACTGCACCATTCTAGCTTTCTCCCCTCAGGCACGTCCTAAGCAGACAGAAGTCTGGATAAAAGCCCTGAATATAGGCACGATCACCACAAGTTTGCTTGTGAGTAATTCCATATATTTACATACGGCGTTTGTTCTACAGGCTCGCTGCACTATAGGGATTTCTTTTTATTTTCAGGTTTGGAGATTGGAACACTGTCGTTTTAGCGCAGCTATTCCCCCCTTTTGAATAATAAACACAGATGTTTTGTCTTTGTTGCAGAAAAAAATGCCTATACTGCCTACACATTTTGGGAGAAATTTTTAAACATGCTCTAGGATTAGTAGAAGATAAAACTGAAACGGGTATACTTTTTGGTTAAATGCTGTCATTCATATAAAAGAGTTATACAGGTGTAAGATCTGATAAAATTTCTAGTTACAGAAAACCTTTAAATGGGATCTATCGCAAAAATTAGAATGTGATATAAGCTTCATCTCACTTCAACTTCTTAAACATAATCAATAAAAATTCTGTACTGTTTAGGTCTAATACGTCTTTTACAGGGGGGCTCCCTTTCCTATAATATGTTTTAATGCTCTGAAATAACCATCTCCAGCACAAACAAAAGCTAAAAAAAACTAACTCCAACACACACCCTGCATGATGTACAACAGAATTTCCATCAGAGCCATTATTTTGAAAGATACATCTGATACATCTTCTAGGTAAAGAGTGCAAACCTCCAAAGGATGTATTAGATCCAACTGACAATCTGACCACCTCCTGCATGAAGAGAGAATGATGAGAGTTGCTGGGAGATGATCGTGATTATTTTAGAAACAATACAGAATTTTGTATTGATTTTAATTAGAAGCTTCTATTAAATTTTTATTTTTGCGATAGATCCCCTTTGATATTGTGTTCTGTTTTTTTCAGACACAGGTGTCTGTATTCCCCACAGCAACATTTGAGACAGGCTGAACAATAGGCTGCACGATATTAGATTGGATACTATCATAATGAAGAAATCTCTTACATAAGCGGATATCTAATTTGGCATAGTGGCCCATCTGGCTACCAGAACGCTTGCAATCCTAACAATATTACTAAAGCAAGCTGTCACAATGGGTGACTGTCATTCCTGTGGCTGTTAACATACAGTGTACACGTAACTAAAACAATCTGCTATCTTTATCAGAGTATTGTTATATGGAGAATGAGGCATCATCAAAGATCAAGAAAACCACTTGAAAAACACATTTAAGAACTGATCAATGCATGGATTTTCCAATAGTGTTATCTCTCCCAGAAACAGCCCACTCAAATCTGCTCCTATATCTGTGTGTGTGCAGCGCAACAATTTACTGCAATTTTTGTTTTTTACAAACACCATATTGCAAGATATGAATAAAAAGCTTTTCCATGTGAAAACAGATCATTTTGTGACATATTAAAGTGGACCTGTCACCCAGACACAAAAAGCTGTATAATAAAAAGTCCTTTTCAAATTAAACATGAAATCCAATTTAATTTTTTTATTAAAGCATTTATAGCTGTTGTAATCTCATTTAACCATCTCAGCTGTCAATCAAATATTGTCTGCCCCTCCTCTATGCCCTGGGCACAGAGACAGGGCAGTGAATTACTTTCACTTTCCATTCAGCACCTCCTAGAAATCGCTGCTCTCCCCACATTCCCCTGTTCTCTTCACCATTTAATTGTGTAACCAGGGCATGGGGATGGACATCCGGTCCCCCATTCTGGTGCACAAACAAGATTCTGAGATGATACAAGGCTTGTCTTAATAACAGTGTCCACAAAATGGCTCCTCCCTACTTACTATAATTATGAATTCCCAGACTGAAGGAAACAAGATTCAAATAATTTATATAGTGTAATTAAAGTTCATTTTGCTTGACTGATGTGATAAAATAGGATTATGAATATTTTTTTTGGGTGACTGGTACCCTTTAAGGAGTGGTGTCATTTACCTGCGAAGCATTGGCTTATCATCCTCTGTAAAGAAACTGACTGCTTTACCCCTGTGGCCAGCTCGACCAGTTCGTCCTATTTAATTTAATAAAAAAAAAAAAAAAAGTGTTACATTTTCATATTTTTCATCAGACAAGAAATGAACAGAACAATCCTTGTTCCTACCTTACCTATTCGATGTATGTACTCCACAGCACTAGTTGGGAAATCATAGTTGATAACCATATTAACGCCTTTAAAATCAATTCCTCTTGCTAGCAGAGCTGTGCAAATCAGAACCCAGATTTTCCCTTCTCTGAAACTCTGAATGACGTTGTCTCTCTGGTGAAACAGGAATCATAAAACACTAAGGTAATACTGATACTTTTAGAAAACCGTCATGTTCATGTTGCCTCTGAATAAGCATCCTGGGATAAAGCATTCAGATTTGATAAAGGCTTATATATCCACTACTGGGCTACTCTGTGACCTGCTGTTAGCTCTGACCGGTGTCAGGTGTCATTTGTTTATCACTGTTCTGTAGCTTTGGGGGGGAGGGGGGTGCAAGACTTAAAGAAACAGTAACATCAAAAAATAAAAGTGTTTTAAAGTAATGAAAATATAATGCAGTGTTGCCCTGCACTGGTAAAACTGGTGTGTTTGCTTCTGAAACACTACTATTGTTTATATAAATAAGCTGCTGTGTAGCAATGGGGGCAGCCATTCAAAGGAGAAAAAACTCAAGTTACACAACAGATAAGCTCTGTCTGTCTAATGGTGTTATCTGTTATTAGAGTTGCCACCCTAGCCGGTAAAACACCTGCCGGGGCCGGTATTACAAATTCACGGGCAATGCAGTTGCCGGTAATTTGTAACACCCTTTAAAAAAAGCCCCTGGCCTGCCCCCAATTCGCAAAGAACTTACCTTTTTCCAGCGCCGTGGACGTCTCTGCGATGTTGCTCCGCCCCTTTTGTGGCACGTCACGTAGCCCCCCCTTTTACATCAGGGGACCGCCCCTTTTTTGTGCCCGCCCCCCATTGGCCGGTAATCTTTTTGAGTAAAGGTGGCAACCCTATCTGTTATCCATTAGTTAACCTGTGCCATATAGCCGTTTTTCAATTTCCGTCATTGCTCCACAGCAGCTTGTTTATATGAACTATAGTAGTGTTTCTGAAGCAAACAGATCAGTTTTACTAGTGCAGGGCAACTGTAAATGATATTTTCATTACTTTAAAACGCTTAAATTTTTTGGTGTTACTGTTCATTTAAAGCACAGTGGATGCTCATATCCATTAGCCAATGCTGTGACATCACCCTCCTACATCAAACTGGGCATTAAATGTAAAACAAGTTGCAAGTTTCTGCCAGTCTATACAGCTGTAGTAAAGCAATGAGTGCACCTATCCTCAGTAATGCTTTGCTGAATAAATTAAGGTGACAAATATAGTTTTTGACTTAGCCCCTGCCTTCCCAGTGCGTAACTTATTACACTGCAAAACTGATGGCCTTCCCAACCAAATGATATCCAACTGTAGTTTTAAACCTGCTTTATAAGATATGAATTAGTCCATTAATGGAACTGCATAGGCTCCCACTGTGAAACAATCATTAGCATAGGGCCAAAATATTAATAATAAACTTGGTTTGGCCCCATACAGGGGTAACCATACAAGCTGATATTTTAATGCGTTAATCCCCAACCAGTGGATCCCAAGCAACATGTTGCTCACCAAACCCTTGGATGTTGCTCCCAATAATATCAAAGGAGGTTTTGAATTCCAGGCTTGGAGACAAGTTTTGGTTGCATAAACCCAGGTGTACTGACAAACAGAGCCTCCTGTAGGCTGCCAGTCCACATAGTGACTGCCAAATATCCAATCACAGCTCTTATTTGGTACCCCCAGGAACATTTGGTTGCTCTGGTTTGTTCTAGTAATATTATAATAAAGTTGTATGAAAAAAAGTTGGCTGTGAATACCTGCTGCTGTGTTCTTTCTGCATGTATAACATCCACATTGATTCCTTCATAAATAAGTTCATGAAACAGCTCCTTTGCCCGTTCAACAGACTGTACAAACGCAAGCACTGGCGGAGTAAAACCCTATTGGCAGAATTAAATTAAAGTCAGGTTGTGAAAGGTTTTTAAGTTTCATTTTCTTATAATACACTTGAGTGATAACAGCTTGTATAGGTTTAAAGAACTGCTATACCTTTTTAATGAGGTTTCTCATAGCCAAAAGCTTGCCGGTTTCTGATCCGACAAATAACAGTGACTGTTCTACAGTCTCTACAGCAGAGTTCCTATTGATAAAAACAAAACCTATCAGCAATGTTATTGTATGGACACAAGACAGGCAAGAATTACACATTACATTAACACATGATAATAGAATAACCTAAAAAAGCAGTTTTAACAAGCTGATACAGAGCGTAAGCTGAAAAAGAGTAACAATAGTTAATGGGTCTCCATAAACTTAGAGCAGAAGTTTCATGAAAAGGTCTTATTTTCAGTGTCTCGCTCAGCCCCCGGTATGTCCAGGGCCTAAGGGTAGGGGCACACGGCGCGATTTCGCCGCGATTCTGCGCTAAGCGAGTTGTCGCTGCGTTTTTTAAGCCGAAATAGCTTTGCTAACTTTGGCGCTGGCGTCAATGCAAATCGCGGCGAAATCGCTGCGCTAATTCACACGCGGCGATTCGTTTTCTATTGTCGTCCGAAGTTGCCTCGCTGGGCGTTTCCGGGCGACAGTAGAAAAAGAATCGCCGCGTGTGAATTAGCGCAGCGATTTCGCCGCGATTTGCATTGACGCCAGCGCCAAAGTTAGCAAAGCTATTTCGGCTTAAAAAACGCAGCGACAACTCGCCCAGCGCAGAATCGCGGCGAAATCGCGCCGTGTGCCCCTAGCCTTACAGTAGTGGCAGGGTCTCCTTCCTATATAATTAAGGCCTTGCTGACAGCAAAATATATTTTACTTTATTATTTTAAAGAGCTATGTGGTTTTGTAGTAGGATAGGATAAATCAGAATTAATGTCACAAATGATAATATGATAATACTCCGTAAATCAAATTGCAGATTATCTTCTTTAAGGCATATATCCATGGGTTATCAGTAAAAACTAAGCATCCTGAATCCAATATTAACAGGGTGAGGTCCGTGGAACCTTAAATATGTTAACAATTCCACACGGATCATTTTATGCCAGCAATCGAATGCCAACAACAATGTAAATTGATTTTAAATAACAGCAGAAGGTCATACCAAAGTAACATATCTTCTGATTGGTAAGCAAAGCTCAAGTGTCAATTGAAATGCTTGCTTAAGAACCTTTAACAGATTGCCACATTTTCATAATGGGATATGGTTATCAGATCATGGTTAAAAAAACAAAAAATCAGGGGCACATCTAAGTTTGCGATCAGTGCAGACTGGTGCAGTCTGGTACCCGTAGCTTGGGTTGATGGACCTTCATCAGTATTTTAAACAAGGGACTGAAAAGATGGATGAAAGAAGAGAGATGGCTGTGGTTTTCAGTGTAGCAGCCAATTACTATGACTATTTGGGACACCAGTAGTATGGCAAGCGACACAACTGTGGCAACATGAACAATTATTTGTACAGACCAAGCAGAAATGCCAGAAGAGAACCTTACCTTGCACCAACAGAAACTGAGACCACATTGTCAAGGTGTAGTTTGCACCACTGTTCCACATCAAAAGCAAAGGTTGCACTGAACATGGCCCTTTTAAGGAGATGTGATGTGCATGCCACAAATATAGAGGCCAGCTGATCTCGAAATCCTGTCTTCCCGTCTTCAAATAATTTGTCTGATTCATCAACAATCAACCATTCAACACTATGAACAGAACATGGAAAACTCTATTACATATGACACGGTGTAAGAAAATAGATCATACATTTCCTTTTCATATGAAGAACAAAAACTAGCACTGCCCACTGCATTGGATCAAGTAATACAGTATTACCCACACAGGCACTTGAAAGATACATGTAGTTCTAGAAAACTAACTCCAAGGCAGTCTTTTCAGCACATTTAGAAGGGCTATCCAGCTGTTGGTCCAAGGGCCTGGTGGAGCCCTCCATTAGTGTTTTATGGCCCCTGGGACTATCCAACTGCTCCCCTGACTTCTTTGTAAGACATCAACATTTTAACATATTTTGGCCTCCAAACATTTGGTATATTGGATAACATTTGAAAAAAGTTGGATAGCATTGCATTAGATATGCATGTGTGACTGACACAGTATATTTACAACTGCATTGGGGAGAGTCATTCCAGTATTAGTCATGTTCCTAAATCCTTTTTTACGTGAAAACCTATTCTGGTGCATGTACCTGGAGAGATCAATGCCAGGGGGATCCTGTTTAAGCAAATAAATTAACCTATTAGGTGTTGTCACCAGGATATCTGCAGGAAATACAAAATAGAAAGACAAAAGTAAATATGAAAAATATTAGAACAAGTAACACTAAAAGCAATTTAGCCCAAAAATCTCTATATGTATTCCCAGATTTATAAATACTGTCAATTTATGTTAAGTGATGTCAAATTATCTATACATTCAAACACAGTCAGACTCATTTACGATTTCAAGGGAACATTAATGCAATTCACAAAGGAACTTGAACTCACAAGTGCTCCTAACAACTTGCCGTAGCACCAATGTTCCCATCTAGTCTGATGAATTAGGTGCAAGTGCACATACAAATACAGGGGGCTCTGGAAATACTCAATTCTGGAGAACAAAGACCAGTGTCTGTGATGCAAAGTTCAGAGCAGGATGTAAACATTGTAAATAAACTGTTATTGTTCATGTGTGGAAATGCATGTCAAGCATTTGTCATAGGCTGGCTGCAAATGTTGCGTCAATATAGCCAGTGTGAATACTTTCTGCTTGTAAACCAAAGTAATTGCATTAAAAGGAAAATCAGTCTAACCAGTGATCCTAATGTAGCATGTGTAGGGGTCATCATCAATTGAACAAAATCACAATACTGTGCTGCCGACTTATAGCTTCAGATGCTCCCTAATAAATCCTTTATCACATATAGCAGTATGAGCTACAAATATATATCTGGATGTAATCAGACAGCAAAGTCATAAATAAAATCAAAAGTTTTCAGGAGCAAGAAATCTCAAGAAAGTAATATTTTGTGGGTATATTACATCACATTACAATAAATACAGTATATTAACTATAGGAAAATACTGTAATCTCAGTTATCTATTAATTAATTTTCCATTAACAATATGTAAATCATGCTAGAATGCAAAATGAAGGAAAAATTACCAATTTTCTTTGAAGATTTTGGCCCAAACTTTTTTGCAGCCACAGCTGCTTTGTCAATTACGTGTATTCGAAATCCAATTCCATCTGAAAGCTTGACCAGTTCTCGTTGAGTCTAAAGAGAATGTTTAGTGCACAAATTAAGTGTTTAGTCTATTAGCCCAATTCCCAGCTTTATGTCACAATTGTTTTTAGATTTTTGTTTGCACCAGTGAAAAAATATACACAATATATTTATTTACAAAATACCAGATCTATATGACTATTGATTGCATTTCCCTTTAAACTGAGATAAGATTTATCCTCACAAGCGTATGTTTGCTAATGTTTTCAATACTTTCAATCGTGTATATAAAGAGGTGGGCATGTGCTTGCATACATACAACAAAAATACTTTTGACATATTGTATGTAAAATTACATACTGAACATTAAATAAGTTGAACATGTGTCTTTTTTGTTCATGGTATGATCAATGGCTGAATATATATCAAAACACAGCTGATCATTTATTAGTATGTTATAGAATGGCCTTGTTTTATCCGCTTTCCAATTGGTCTTAATTTTTATAGTTTTTGTATTATCTGCCTTCCTCTTTCAGCTTTCAAATGGGGTGACTGAGCCCCAATATTTCAACCCACAGAATAAAATTAATGAAACATAATAATCCATTCAGTGCAGTGCTGCAGTTGGTATATCAGCTCATCTGCAGTAAACATTACACTTGTCTCAGGATCTTAGCTTCTGGTTGTCCACTGCATAGGGTTTGTATACAGTAAATAAACAGATTTCTTAAAGAATGTATGATTAAATTCCTCAATTCATGTGAGTGAACCATTTACACCTAGTCCTGCCTCCGACCATGGACTCCAGATTTTATCAAATCTCTTTTGAGAGCTTCTGGTTAATAGGATGAGCTTGATAAGAGGTAGTGTCTGGTTCATCAGAGTAATCCAACTTTGTACCGTCGGGGATTTGGTCCCCATCCATGTCATTGTAATTAGTTTCATTGCATAATGATGGAAAAAAAGTGTTCTATATCTGGTTCTAGCATGGTTGGCATTTTCATCTATGACTCCCAATATTCACACATGGGGAGTTAAGAGCTTGGAAAAATGCAGTTTCTCTGCTAAGAGGTTCATAACCTCAGTCCAGAACCTGGCAACCTGTGGGCAGGACCAGGCCATATACATGAAGATTGCCCCTTCCATAGCACACAGATGACATTTTGCTTCAGGGTTGCTCCCCATTGCTCTCAGCTGTATAGGTGTAATATAAACACCTAAACTGAATTAGTTTGCCCCTTATAGAGCATAGATAGCTTCCATCTGATGCCTCACCCCAGAGAGGTCAGGGATGCTGCTTAACAATTTACGATAGGCTGTTTGAAAAGGTGGGGGTGTCTGTTGTAAAATTTTATGGAGTGTTGATGTAGGTTTATGCCATACTAAATATAAATGTAAACTTTAAAGTATTTAAGTATTTCTTGAAGTTCTTTACAATGATAGTATCATTGCTTCTTGACATTACTTATATAGCTTTGGGGCTTTCACTTAGAGAAACCTAAATGATATTGATATTGTTCAACTGCAGAAATGAAAGAGTTGTACATTATGCACAAGTAATATATATTATACATTAAGGGGTTTATTTATTAAAGTCCAAAAACTTGAAAAATACGAGGTTTTTTTTACTGTAAAAGCTGAATTTGGGGGGGAAAAAGTGGAGAAAAATTGGATTTATGTACTCACCGTTAAATCAGTTTCTTTGTAGTCGACAGGGGGACACAGGAACCAGTGGGGTAAAGCTCCATACCTCCAGGAGGCAGGACACTTGATTGACATATGCAAAAGCGGCGTGCCAGTATTACCTCGGCTTTACCCCTAATACTTCCTCTATGTACTTCAGTTGATACCAAGAGTCTAAAACACCATGATGAAAGCAAAACAGGAACACTATTCTAGCTCTCAACAAGCATTCGGTGGGAAGTCCTGTGTCCCCCTGTCGACTACAGAGACACAGGAACCAGTGGGGGACACAGAAACCAGTGGGGACTTAACAAAGCAGCCCCAATCGGGAGGGTAAACTGAAAATTATGAAAATTCCCTCATTAGGCCTGCACTGCTGCGTGCAAGACCTTGCGGCCAAAAGCTGCCTCTGCTGACGCGAAGGTGTTGAGGCAATAAAATTTTGTGAATGTGTGTACTGTGGACCAGGTCGCCGCTCTGCTGAGGCAGAGTTGCGCCGTGCCCACGAGGCTCCCATCGCTCTTGTGGAGTGTGCCTTAATTCAGAATGGTGGCAATCTGCCTTTAGCCATGTAGGCTCTTTCGAATCGCCTCTTGAATCCATCTTGATATGGTGGCCTTGGATGCTGGTAACCCTACTCGGGATCCCGATGGTATGATCAGCAATGTGTTTGACTGCCGAATTGTTCTCGTACGCTTAATGTAAATCTTTAAAGCTCTGACTACGTCAAGCCCATGTAGTCATTTCTTTTTCATATTCTTTGGATTTGGACACAGAGACGCTACTATAATTTCTTGGTTGAGATGAAAAGATGTCATCGTTTTACCGAGAAATTATGGATCAGTCCGCAGTACTGCCTTGTCCTTGTGAAATACTAGTAGTGTGGCATCACAGGACAGTGCTCCTAGTTTGGATACTCTTCTTGCTGAAGAAATAGCCATGAGAAAAGTCACCTTGCTAGCGGTTCAAATGGGGGGGTCCAGAAGCGCGTATAGAACTACATTTAGGTCCCAGTTAGGTGTAGAGGGACGCCTAGGTGCAGCAACTCCTTGTAAGTAGGATTTCACTGTCTCCTCTAGTGCTAGTCTATGCTGAAAAAGTATTGAGAGAGCCGAAACTTGGACTTTAAGGGAACTGAGCTGAAGTCCCAGGTCTAGACCCCCTCTGTAGAAAGGATAGAATCGCTGGTATAGAAAGAGTCCAGAAGGACTTCTCAACCTCCACGCCATTAAATTGAACAGTCCTGGGTTGGTGTGGTGTATGGGTCCCTGACAAAGCAGATCTGGTCTGCGCGGTAGCGGTAAGGCTGCTGTTGACAACTCTTGTAGATCGTGATACCATGTTCTTCTTGGCCAGAACCCTGGGTAGCATGGGTAGTGGTGGGAAGACATATGCCAGTCTGAATGTCCACTCCTGTGTCATTGCATCTATTCCCTCTGCTAGAGGGTCCCGGCATCGGGCACAGAATCGGGAAACTTTTCGATTGCTCCTGGATGCCATGAGGTCGATCTGTGGGAGACCCCAATGGTGAACTAGATCCTGGAATACCTCATTCTCCTGGATCTATTTCGCGCCTGCTTAGAAAGTCTGCTTGTATGTTGGAAATTCCTGGGATGTGAATCGCTGACAGCAGAACTTCGTTCTTCTCCGCCCATTCTACAATTCTTTCTGCTTCTGTTAATGCGCCTCTGCTCCGAGTGCCCCCTGGGCGATTTATGTATGCCACAGCTGTCGTGTTGTCGCATTGGACTCGAACTGCTCTTGACTTGAGTAGTGCTGACCAGTGGAGGAGAGCTTGTCATATGGCTCTCAATTCTAGTACATTTATTGGCAGATTGTGTCTCCTGCTGGTGGCAGGTCCCTTGTGCCGTTCTGCGTTGCCACGTTGCTCCCCATCCGGTGAGGCTGGCGTCTGTTGCCACTCTGGTGTGGCCCATGATTTTCCCTTGGACAGTGTTCTTGGGGAGAGCCACCACTGGAGGGAGAGTTTGGTCTCCCGCGACAGTGGGAAGGTTTGTTGAAGGGAACCCCTCTTTCACCATCTGAGAATGTCGAATTGCAGAGGACGAAGATGTATTTGAGAGAAGGGTACCGCCTCCATAGTCGAAACCATGGATCCCAAGATCATTGCTTGGTGAACCGTTGGTCTGCGAGATAAACTGAGGTTCCATATCTGCTTCCTCAGTTTGATTTGTTTCTCTGATGGAAGAAAAACTTTCTGTTCTTGTGTGTCGAACTCCAGTCCCAAGAATATTCTTTTGGTTGGCCAAGATTTGGCCCAATTGATCTTCCATCCAAATTGTTGAATTAGAGTCACTGCCCTTTTCATACTGGTTAGAGCTGGTTGGTCTGATCTTGCCTTGCTTAGCAGGTCGTCTAATAGGGTGTCGCTGAAATTCTTTAGAGTCTTAGTGTTGCTGCTGTGACCGCCATCAGATTTGTGAACACTCTGGGGGCGGATGACAGTACGAATGGGAGTGCTACAAACTGGAAGTGTTGGTTGGCAAAGGCAAACTTCAGGTATTGGTGATGGTACTTGCATATTGGCACGTGCGGGTATGCATCTTTGAGTCTCCATTTTGAATTTCACTGCCTTGATGAACTTGTTCAACGCTGTACAACCCAGTACTGGATGGAATGTTCACTCTTGCTTTGGAACAATGAAGAGATTGGAGTAATAACGATAAAATCTTTGTTGCTGTGGTACTGGGACAATTACTCCTGTCTGTTATAACATTGAAATGCAATTTAGGAATGCCCAAGCCTTTATCGTATCTTTGGGAACTGACGACATGAAGAACCGCTGAAGAGGATTTGAGTTAAAAATTATGTGATAACCTTCTGTAACAATTTCTTTTACCCAAACGTCGGAAGAGTGCTGGAGCCATACCTCCCAGAACCGTAGCAGTCTGCCCCCAATTGCTAATTGCGATCCCGGAAGGGGTGCCCCGTCATGTCGAGATGGGCTTCTCCTGACCCGGCTTGCCTTGGGACTTATTTGGTCTCCAGTTTGCCCTAGGTTGTCATTGAGCCTATTCTGAAAGAATGATCTCCGAGGTGAATTTGAGCATCTCGTGGATCTGTTGCCTTGGTCACGAAAAAATCTTCCGCGCCGAAATGTATTTGCTGAGCGGGACTTGGACTGGGGGAGGAAAGTACTCTTACCCCCTGTTGCCCGAGATATGATTTTTTCTAATTCTTCACCGAAGAGGCGTGACCCCTTGAATGGCAGTGCCGTCAAAGATTTCTTTGAACTGAGGTCGACAGACCAATTCTTAAGCCAGAGTGTGCGACCACCGCTAGTGCTGATGTGCGAGCTGCCAGCTGTGCTGTATCTAGAACTGCCTCACATAGATAGGAATTTGCTTCTGCAATGTATTGTGCTGTCTGAATCAGATCCGTTCGAGGAGTCCCGTCTTGGATTCCGATGCTAGGGATGGGCGTAGCGCCGCACCTGCAAATATGGACTTTAAAAAAGAGTTTCTAGACGTTTGTCTGTCGGGTCTTTGAATGCAGGTAGCGTTATATATTTGGACAGCCTCGAAACCGGAGCATCCACGATTGGAGGAACACTCCATTTGTCAAATAATTCTTTCGGGAATGGGTACGACTGGAATTTCCTTTCAGGTGTATTCCACTCATCCTGAACCACTGCCAGTAACTGATCATGGGTTGGGAAACATGTTCTTGACTTACATTGCCGCTTAAAGAGCCCTTTAGCTTTGGGTTGCTCACTAGCTGAATCTAACTTTAGGACTTCTGTAATAGCTCTAATGATACCCTCCACATAGTGGTGAGTGTCTTTGTCTCTCTCGTCCTCCTCCTCTTCCTCCCCTGAATTCGGAGGGGAGGAAATAACTTCTCCTTCGGATTCTGAACCTTCTGACACATCGGAAGGTAACGGTGTCACAGTTGGTGACACTGCCCTTTTTGTAGCTGTGCGTCTACGCTTCTCTGTTGGTGCTTCACCCATCTTGGACATAGCCTTCCCGATCTATTCTGCAATACCTATGATGGTATCAGCTATTGATGGTATTTGCTGAAGAGATGCCAGTGACTGGGATAACTGAATGGCCCACAGTGGTGCAGGGGTTTCTCTTTGGGCTATGGATGCTGAACTGTGGGAAGCCTCTTCCTGAGCCAAAGCTGCTGGCTGACTACTTTGTGAATCCTGGATGTCCTTGTCCACTACTGGCATAGTCTGCCCAGGAGAGCATGCCTGACAGAGAGGGTCAGTCTGGCCACAAATACATTTTTCACTGCATTTTGTACAAGCCAAATAAGTAATTTGCCCCTTTGTCTTTGAGGCTCGTCTCGCCCCCCTCCCCGAGGGAATAATGCCCCTGTCCTACCTTCCGCCATGGTCACAGGGAAGAACTAGGGGTGAAGCGCAGTTTGCCTGCCTTTACTGCCCCCTTTGCTGTCAGCACCTGTTCGTCGCCTGAGGTGCGCAGTGAAGAAAGAAAATGGGCGCCGGTGCCAATTCTCTTCCCGCTAGTGACGGTACTCCGGCACTTCCCGTGCTGTATAGAGAAAGAAAATGGGAGCTGGCACCATTCCCTCACTCGCGTAGACTGCTGTGCCACTCGATAGGCACCTGACATGTCTTGTAATGGAAGAGGTTGCGGGGAACTGCCTCTCTCCAGGTCAGCCTTAGTGAGCAAAGCGTCTGGGCCCCCAAGCCACTGTAACCCCCTAGAAACGTGTGGGTGTGCGGGCTGGCAGGGGAACGGGGGGGGGGGGGTGCTTCTAGCTGGGTGCTATGAGGTCTGCTCACACCATCCCTTACCTGCTCTGCAGATTTCCCGGCCAGAATCCCTTGTCTCCAGGCTGAGACAGGATCAGATCTGGGTGGCTGTCTCCCCTTACAAGAGTGTTAATTGCCCCAGTACTCCTCTCTCCCGCGTTGGGGGTTAACTCTTAGTGTACAGAAGTCCTGTCCCAAGTCTTGCCCCGAGTGCCAGTGTTTTTCCTTTCGTAGGGTCTCTCTGGAGACCATATTGTTCCAAGCTCCTGAGGCAGGACACTTGAAAAACTAAAGTACATAGAGGAAGTACTAGGTGTAAAGCCGAGGTAATACTGGCACGCCCCTTCTGCATATGTCAATCAAGTGTCCTGCCTACTTGAAGGTTGGAGCTTTACCCCACTGGTGCCTATGATTAAGTGTTTGGAACACGAAACGCGTCAGGCTGTTTTGACACAATAAACTTTTTCACTTTTGGAACATCTGCCTGGTGGAAGTTTTTGCCCTTGAGTGCCTGCTTCTATTCGAGATTCCCACTGGTTCCTGTGTCCACCAGAGACTGCAGAGAATTTTTTTTTTTTCGAGATTGATTAAACTCAGAGGATGGAAAATCCTGCACCTCAGACCTGCTGAGGTTGTATATAAATCAATGAGAGCGGTCCCTATTCTATTTGGAAGTTGCTGTGGTCTGCACTGGAATTAGCCCGAAAATCAAACTATTTCAGGCTTTTCTAACAAAAATCTGAAAATACGTATTTTTCAGGAAAACGTCCAAAAAAAAAAAACAAGCGAAAAATCGGGGAAATTTTTTTTCTGTGTTTGTCCCCGATCCGATAAAATTTTAAATTTTTTTTTAGTAATAAATAAGGTCCAATGGATGGATTCTACTTTGGTTACACTTTTTTCATTAAAATAGTCCGATAAATAAGGCCCTAAATATGTAAGTGGTACCCTAAGACTCCATTTATGCGTCTCATCATCAAAAAAAATTCTTCTGTATAGAAAATATGGCCCTGTATGAAATTATGTAAATAGTGACTGAACCTAAAAAATAAGCAATATTATAAAATAATATGACATAAGTAAAATAATGTTATAACTAGTTTTCTGGTTAGGAATTTTAAAAGACTCCACCAACATATATATGTGTTGAAAATATGTACGATTCATTTTATGACCACAATTGACTGTATTGATAGGGGTGCAACTTCAGTCCCTTCAGTCAGTAAAAAATAGGCCCTATAGATAGAAGCCTAAGGATCTCAAAAAACAAAAAGCACAGGACTGGACCAAAATCAAGGTTATGGAAATTACTCTAATAAGGGAATGTAACTTGCAAACAGACAACCAAATACAGTATGAAGCAAACAATCTAATTTAAAAAAATTTTATATTGCAAAAGCACATACCTGGCTTGCCAGTTCTCTTGTGGGTGATATGACCAATGCTCTACAGCCTTTATTCTTTGGACACTGAAGGTGTGCTAAAATCGGAATAGAGAACGCCATTGTCTTCCCAGAACCTGTAGGAGCAGATGCCAAAATTTCACGGCCCTCAAGAAGGAAGAAACATTACAAATATTATTTATTGCAAGGGCTATAGTGAACATCCCAGTCCTTATGACAAGGATACAACTGTAGAAATCATCACACACGTTTAAGAATAAAAGAGAGTACATTTATCAAAAGATGGGATAAAAAGGCCTTGTTTTTAAATCTCTACAAAGCAGAGGAGACTTACCGCTACGTAATTTAGCAAATGTCTTTGCTAGCACTAAAAATGTATAAGTAAAAAAATCCATTCGTCCCCCTCCAATAATACTGCTTGAAGTGCTAAAATGATCCTTATATGCAACAAGAAATTTCATATGGATTTCGGTTCACCAATTTGTATATGTCGGAAGAGTTGGCAGGGAGAAAACCTTTAATAATAGGAACTTTAATATATGAGAATATTTGCAAAAGGCCCTAATAGTTTTTTCTATGTTCATACAATCCTGGGTGGCAATGGAAGGGGCTCCGGGAGAGAATAGTGTAACCTTTGTAATGTTTAGGGAGTTCTGATTTCGATCTTTGGGGTAGGTTGATGAATGGGTGTAGACCTACTCCAGTTTAATATATGTAACACTGTTCATCATTGTATGGCATGTTTCATAAGGCATGTTTGGTGCTAATCATAATTTTTTTTTAAAAAAATTACATGTAGCATGATGGGTATCGCTTGCATCTGGATAGGCGTGGGTGTATGGAAGCCAGCATCTTTCACATTCTGCATTATTTTGGAGTGGATCTTATACTCTTGCTCAAGTTGTTGGAATGTGGCAGCCGGTTCTGGAATATCTGTACCTTGGATATAAATTTTTTGCTCATTTCGGAAGTGGTTTATCTGCAAGGTGGAAAATAAAACAAAGGTAAATGCTTTACAAACACATAATTAGCAGCTTTCCTCCCATTTGGTTTTTACTTTTATATAGAAGCATAATTACAACTCGTCACTAATACCTAATTGTCAGTGGTACATGGGGCAATAGCTGGCATTCTGCCCCCTGCTATTTCTGGTAATGCAAACAAGCGTCCTGATATCTCCTTCCATTGACCTCTATGAAAATCTGTCTGAAAGCCCTAATTTACTAGCCAATTTAATATAGACTATTTTAGAAACATAATTATGTTATATAATGAAGTCTGTGGAGTCAGTGGTTAGGTTGGGGGCCATACAAATGCCTTGGAGGACCGTTTGCAGCCCCAGCATCTCCAGCTGGACGGTCTTCTTTTAAGAGATTAGAATAAAAATTGTCTTTTTGGTACCTTTTCCAGTCTTTGCTGCTCCATTTTTTCCATTGAAATTTTTTTTTTGCTTTTTCCTTTACTATCTTTCAGTTTTGCCTCAAGAGAGGACATCCAGAGGATGGAATCATCTCCAGTAGAAGAGCCTCCTGTATCCGGCTCTGAAAAGAGGAAACATGTTGAAATTACGGTTAAAAGAGCCAAGTACTGTACCAAATCCTGCCTTAAAGGGATCCTGTCATCAGAAAACATAGTGCTACTCCAGCAGACTTCTGCACTGAAATCCATTTCTCAAAAGAGCAAAAAGATTTTTTTATATTCAATTTTGAAATCTGACATGGGGCTAGACATTTTGTCAATTTCCCAGCTGCCCCTGGTCATGTGACTTGTGCCTGCACTTTAGGAGAGAAATGCTTTCTGGCAAGTGAGAAAGGGCCAGGTGCCCGAAACATGTTGTGTGGCAATGGAATAAAAGCCTATTTGCAGTTAATCTGCGTTTGTGAGTGTTTCCAAACTTCGTTACAAAGGGAAATTGACAATATGTCTAGCCCCGTGTCAGATTTCAAAATTGAATATAAAAAAATTTGTTTGCTCTTTCAGTGCAGAATTTTGCTTGAGGAGCACTATTAACAGATTCATTTTGAAAAATTTTGTTTTCCCATGACAGTATCCCTTTAAGCATTCGATTTTGGCACAATATACTATGCACAACACTTACGGCCACACCACTTTTCAAGCTTTGTGTATATGGGATAACATCACAATGAAGTGAAAACACTGCTGTTTATGCAAGGCTAAGTCTAAAAGATGGTAAAGTAATATGATCAAAGATGTTTGGGGAATAACAAACGTGAAATATTATGATTTGAATGTGTTTATATTACTTCTGCGAGATAAACCCATAATAAAATAAAAATTGAGGGTTAAATAGCTTTTCCCATTTTTTTTAATGGATTTGCAACCTGTTTATGTGATTACAGTGAACTGAGGTGAAAAATAATCCAACAGAAAGATGGTCAAAATCCCAAACCAAAAATGTTAATATTTTATTTCATATTATTTTATTGTATGTTATGACATATTATTTCATTTTAATTCTATTTTTTTTTTCATCTTGTGCAAAATACTAAACTCGAATAAACAGTAAGTTTAAAAAAAAATCCCAAACCAAATGGAATTCCAGTAGTAATGGTATAAACCTTGGGAGCAACAGCTGTGACAAACAACAATTTCAAAAAAGACCCCTGCCAACTCTAAAGCTCTATAGAGAAATCTTTACATTATAAGGCTGCCAATCTGCAAACACTTTTTACTTTTAGCAGGGGAAAATAATGTACCTGAAAACATATAGACAAACCTCCTCCAATCCTAGGAAGCTGCTTTAGTGAGCACATGCACCAAACCACAGAGATGATGTGCAATTTAAAACAGGTTATGCATAAACACAACCCATAGAGTGGATGATATAGGCACCTACTACAAACAGGTTATGTGTAAACACAGGCAGTTGATGGCTGCTATAGGTACCTAGTGCTATAGGGACCAGTACAAAACTTTGTGACTTACTACATTACCCAGTTTGAATGAGAATACCAGGCTTTAGGCTCAGCGCCTCACTTTCAGTCAGTGTCACCGATGCTAATGTTAAATAACCATGTAAGAAGCACAGTCAGTGTCACTGAAACTGTCTGAAAGAGAGCTGCTGAGTCAGTAGCCTGATATTAGCAGCCAAAAACTGTGAATATCTCAGACACCACTACAAACAGATTATTGATGTAAACTGCAAAGGTGCTCAGAGAACTACTCTGATTTTTGTATATCCCCTTTAATATGTGTGCAAGTGTGCGCAGACATTCCACTTCATGACATTTTTCAGGCTGTGTATGCAAGCAAAGATCAGGGTCCACTGTGTCCTTTCGTACCTTGTATTTTAAGTTTCTTTCCACCTTTCCCCACATCTTTCTTTCTTTTGCTTGATTTATTTGTAAGGTCAGAATCTCCATTTTGCCTCTGATCTAAGTCTTTGTTCATATAATTTGTTCTTGAAAGCGTTTTCTCTTCAGCACCAAAAAAATCAAGACTTTTCAAGGGAGCAGATGAATTTAAACTACTCTCATTGCCTTTTTTTAACTAAAAAAGAAAACGATAAATTACAAGGAGTAAACTTACAAACATTATTTCAAGATAAAAAGCAAATAACATCTTGAAGGAAATTTACAAAACGAAAACAAAAGTTTGAAATTATTTATATCACATATTAAAAGTATAAATGACTTTGTGCAACTTCCAAGGAGATAACAAGAAACTGAAAAAACAAAATTGTGTCAAGTAGAAGGGGAAAACAATACTACCAGATCTGTTGTTTATAAAATGTGGGATTAGAATAGGGGCTGGGGTAAAAAAGACTTGGCATTTCAACTGCTATTTGGTTGATAATTACCCTAGCAACCATGTAGTGGTCTGGCAGTGAGAATTGAAGATCACTGGAGATGGCCAGAAATTAAAGATAGATAAATCTATCTATATCTCAATCATCAGCTTATATTGTTACTTAGTGATAGAATTTGTCACAAGACTATAACTTGTGCATTATCATAAATTATGTACCCCCATAATGTAAAATATGGAACCTCAGAGTTCCATGACCTGTATAAAAGCCCTTGGTCTTCAGCCTTGTCCATTATATAGTCATGGAACTTGTCTGTGACTTATAATACACAAAAGCGATGAATATCTTGTAGATTATATCCTTATTTAATACACAAAAGATATGAATATCATGTAAATTATATCCATATAAACGGTGAGTTCTGATGTCATCAGTTATAAACAGTGAGTTCTGATGTCATTTCTGTCACATGACTCACTGAAATTTGTGTATTATAACAAATAAAGTACCCCCAGTTGAAAAATATGAGGATATTAGAAGTTACCTCAGAGTTCCATGACCTATATAAAAGGACTCAGCCTTCGGTCTCGTACTTTTATATGTCATGGAACTCCTCATGACTTAATAATATCCTTATATTTTACAATAGGGGGTACTTTATTCACTATATAAACGGTGAGTACTGGTGTCATTTCTGTCACATGACTCACTGAAACTTGTGTATTATAATAAATAAACTACCCCCTGTTGCAAAATATGAGGATAGTCTGCCTCGTGTTTTTAAATGGTCATGAAACTCCTCGGTAACTTATAATATCCTTGTAATTTACAGGATGGGGTACTTTATTCACTATACATTACATTTTATATTTTTATATTAAATATTTATAATATCTTTTATTATTTTACAATATGAGCCTAAATATTTGTAAGGGCTGACAATGTGTATATCAGGTTAATGTAGTAAAAGGTGCAAAGTTTGAGAGGGTCTAGTAACCTTCATCATCCAATCACCTGTTTTCTGACAGTGACCAGGTTACCTACTGACTGGTTGCTATGGCCTACAACACCAACAGAAAACACATTTTAATTCCCGAAACCTTCAAAACATGCTTATTTTCGGTGTAACAAGCCATTTACAGTAACTGGACTCTGACACAGAAATGTCCAAGTTAAATTCTGGTGTGTTCTAACTCTGGCTACAACCCAAAGGGTACAACTATATTGTAAAATCTATGCATATGTAATTACTGTACCTGTAAATGTTTTGTACACATTCTGTAAACTAGTAGTACAAAGGTTACGCCCTCCCCTTTACTACAATAGTTCGTGCCCGTGGTGTATTGGAGGGAGTACTGTGCAACACTGACTGGCATTTACCTTAGTGTGCACACCTGCTTGTGCCGGCACTTGTATGAGTATACAGCTACAGCTCGCTGTCAATGCGCTTTAATATTGACGCCAATAAAGGCAGATCCACTGTCTTATTCTTACCCACCTTGAACTTCTCAGCATCCCCACTAAATCGCTTCAAATCAAATCTGGCCCCGGATCCCAGTTTCCGAAACAGATCGAACGCGTCCATGTTTTAGAACTGGCACAACCAAAGGAACGCAAAATCCCACACGTGCACTTCCCGGAAATCCTGCGCATTTGTCATCATAGATTCGCGACGGTATCCCATTGTGCCGCCATATTTATTATTGGCTAGTTACTAGCTACTGGTTGTGTTTAGTTCCTAGTGGGTTTAAAGCCCCACCTGTGTTATGCAGTAGAACGCAAGTACATTATCCTTTCCCACCACTGAACACAGACGAGGCTCAGGCTGCTCAGTAGCCTATCATTTCGCAATTCGCATGCAGTATACTAGCACAGTGCAAATGTTTGCATCTTCATTATCTGCCTTAGTAATTATTTGATTTAAGTGGGTCTATAATTTTGTGAGAAGAAAGATCAGTAAAAAATGCATGAAACTATGGCAGTGGTCAATCTCCCCTGCCAAAGATATGACATTATGAAAGTCTCCCCTTCTTACTAATTTTCTGATTGTTCAACCCCCCCCCAAAAGGGTGGGAAGTCTTGCTCAGTGCCATGATCCAGTCATTTCTGCTTTCCTAGTCCTTCTGTATGGCAGTGGGCAAATATAAGGACACGGACGGATTTACATAGTTGGTGCCCCTAGGTCTACTGCCGTTCGTCACCCCTGTCCCCTCCAGGGGACTAGGGTTGCCACCTTTTCTGGAAAAAAATACCTGCCTTCCTATATATTTATCTTTTTTCCCTATTAATAACATTAGGATCAACCATCATTTTTACCTGCCAGGACGGTAAAATACCGGCCAGGTGGCAACCCTAAGTGGGACAGGAGCAATAAGGATTGGCGCACAGGAAATTTAAAAAATGATTGCATCTCCAGCGCATTGAACTGATGTGGGTGTGGTTGGGCAGTATGCCACGACCCTTAGATCCTGCTGCCCTAGGCCCAGGCGGCTTTTCCACAAATTCGGGCCTGTAAGGACATGCAAAAGCCAGACTCTGTGGGTGGAATGAAAAAATGTACTGATCAGATAAGGTAGCATGAAGAACCAGAGCCGGGCCAACCCAGCCAGGCGCCCTAGGCAACCTGGCTGGCCGGCTTAGTGTTTGCTCAATTGCGCATGCGCGAACCTACGTGCCAGCGCGCATGCGTAAATGTACGCGCCAGCGCAAATGTACGCGCCAGCGTGCATGCGCGAATGTACGCGCATGCGCACAATCGCATTTAAACGTAAATTACCAGGGACAGCCAGGGAGACACAGGACCGGACATGGGGTAGGCGAAAGAGCAGGTACGTGCCTGGCGCCCCCTCAGCTTTGCTCCCTAGGCACGTGCCTACTCTGCCTACCCCTAGTTCCGGCCGTGAAGAACAGTATTACAGAAATCATTATAATTAACAGATCAAATTCATAGTGCAATTAGGGTTGCCAACTGGCCGGTATTTTACCGGCCTGGTCGGTAAAAATGCCAGTTGATCCCAATGTTATTAATAGGGAAAAAACATAAATATATAGGAAGGCCGGTATTTTTATCCAGAAAAGGTGGCAACCCTAAATGCAATGTATTTATAGACCATTACACAGCTGCTCAACAAATGTCACCAGGAGATAGGTGTGGAAGGCCCAGGAAATTGCCATAGCCATAGTAGAATGCATTTCACTTTTATTCCACTTAGATGCTTTTAACCTATTGTAAGCTATGGTGATATCTCCTTTGATCCACCTGGCTATGGAGCTTTTAGAAGGGCCACTCCTTTTTATTTTTGAACCCGCATACAAGACTAGCAGTGAGTCATTTTCTTTCCAGATAACATTTAATATATCTCACATCTAGAGGGTGCTTTTGCTTCTGTTCCTCTGCCTGTGGGTCTTCATAGAAAGTAGGAAGCACTACTTCTTGTGAAAGCTTGTAACTACCATGGGAACAACATTTTTTCAGTCTTGAGATTTACTTTATCCTGGTGAAAAATGGGGAATAGCTCTTTAACAGACAATGCATTGAGCTTTCCTACTTCTCTGGCCAAAGTAATGACCAGCAAAAAAGTAATTTTGAGCAGCACAAATGTCATAGTAACTTCTTCCAGAGTGATATGGAGAAGGTTTAAATCTTCTAAGAACCTGGAAGAATCTTTTGTACTGTGTTCCTGTAATAGCATATAAAGATTAAATCTGCCTTTTTAAAGTAGAAGAGTTTAGCTGAAAATCCTGTCAGTTTAATACTGACTTCTTTCACAATTTACAAAATATGTCCCATATCTTGGCATATTTAGAGTTGGTTGAGTGCTTTTATTATATCAGTAGCTCAGCAACTGTATTATCTGAACATTTGTGTGCTCTTCTTTCTTTTCTATTCGGGGGTAGGAAGGCAGATTTTTTTTACTGATACTTTGGAAATAATTTTGTCCAGTTGTTCTCCAAACAGATTCCCTTTAAACGGCAAGGAACAAACTTGTGAATCCACATTTGTGTCTCAACCACAATGTTTTATGAGCTGCCACTGAAAATCCCATTATTTTAGCCACTGACAGAGTCTAATGAAGCTTCCACACTACAAACCTTTGCTGCTTTAACCTTAGCTACGAAATTATTGAATAGCTGTTATTGATATGCTTTCTGAACTTGCAAACAAGGGAAAGTTGTGCACACCACTAATTTTGAAACCATTAAGCTGGAGTACAACGAGGCTGTGATTACAAAATTCATATAGACAAATACAAAAAGTCCTCTGCACTCAACCCATTATCAATATATTAAGGACATTGAGACATTTTGTGCCTTAAGCTAAAAGCTAAAAAAATTCACTACCCTTTAAACAAAACAGGGATTGTTTGTCCATATATTATATAAGTTTTACCTGCTTGCTGGTTTTCCATGTAAAACTCCCCAAAATGGTTGCCCTTTTATTGGGTACCACTGGAATTAGCTCACTATTTGTGGGAAGGGTGAGAGCTATAACATGGAGCTGGCCACTGCTTATGTTAAAATGCAGCAAAAAAAGGAAATTGCTCTCACCACTAAATTTTAATCCATTAGGTAGGGGTGCAATGGGGCTGTGACCACCCTGACTAATGGTTTAAAATTTACTGGTGAGCACAACTTTGCCTTTTTTTAGCTGTGTTTTATAATGTCATATCCTATCTTTTTGTCACAGCAAGGTAGTTAACCCTATGGTTGCCCACTACCATGCATAAGGACCAGGAAATAAAAATATATGATACAAGACTGTGTATCAGTGCTGGAACTAGTTATAGTGCTCAAGGCAAAACAGATAATTGATGACTTCTATGTTTTTGCCTGCTACTTTAAAAATGTGTAAATGTAGCATGTTTTCCTTTTTTAAAATACTTTTATAATTTCTCTTCTCCTGACAAGTAGGGCTTTCACCTTCTCTGGAAAAAATGACCGGCCTTCCATACTAATGACGTTCACATCAGATATCATTGAGAATATCCCTCTCCTCCTGCCCACTACATTTTATTTTTTTCTACCTATCCATGTGCTTTAATCTTGTTAAGATATAAAGCTGTCTTATGTTGAACTACAAAACTGCATCCCACTGGTGCAGCACCCAAGGCAGAAGCCTTGCCTAAGCATCCCTAGTCCCGAATGTTGTGTATAATACCGATACTGTACTTCAGTAAGAGCTGTCATCGGGAATCATGGTGTCCCATACTAGTACTATGTTAGTTGGGCCCACTCTCCCAGGGGCCAACAGGTATCAGCCCATTGGTCACCTTGGCCTTTGGGAATATAGGGCCCTACCAAAAAATTGAATGGGTAAGAACAGCCAAACCATGCACAACCATGCCCCATTATGATGAAACCTCACTCACTTCCCCACAAGCCACACCGTTGTCACAGCCAACAAACTGCACTTTCATCTTTCTTGAGGCCCATTCAGTCTTAGGCCCTAACTGCAGTTACCCCTGTGCCCACCTCATGACAACCCCAACTTCAGTCATAAAACCTGCATACAATACCTTATGAGAAAACAACAATGAAGCGAATTAATAAAATGTTTTTATTAGTCATGTTTAAATCAATAGCGGAAATTCAAAAGTTTATATGTCTTTTTTTCATTTTTTTAATGAATATTTAATATTTCATGCTTGCTTTAAGATTAATCAATTAGGGACCAACAATACAATTAGGGCAACAACCCCCTTAATATTTCTTGCAAAAAAACACAAAAAATACAAAACATGTTCAGTAAATCTAGATTTAGATGTGCATATTGGTCAAGCTTAAATATACCTTACCATTAAACCAAATAATATATAAGTGCCTAGACCTGTTTGTCTAACCCTCAACTTTAATTTGATCATTAAGATCATTAAATTTAAAAAGGAATAACGTACAAAAATAACAGTTATCTCCATGGAGTGCAACAGTCAAATTGTGTCCATCCTCAAGAGTTGTATTGCAGTTCTGGAATGCACAATAGGAGGAATGCTGATCATTTCTAAATCCTCACTTGCTCTTCATTGTCTGATTCATATGATGTGCTGGGTGTAGGTAGGACATCTATAATAGTGTCAGCTCTAGTGTGAGCTCCCTCTCTCGTCTGGCCAAAACAAGAAGCAATGACATCCACTGCAAGGTTTGCAGTGGCTTTGACTTCTTCTGATGTGGTTGCAAGAACTGGATTTACTTCTACAAGATCCAAGGCAGACAACATTCCTGACAAAGAGAAATTATATTATCAACATTATGACTCAAAAACCAAACTACAATTATTGAAGTTTGACATTTAAATTTTCACCTTCTCATGTGTCCCTAAAATAGCTCTGGGAAAGAGCTCTGTCCCTAAAGTAGCTCTGTAAAATTTTCTAATTTGCTACATTAGTTGATGCATTTCCTATTGTAAGCCGTGCTGAGACTTATCCTTAAATTTCATTTATGGTAGCGGAAATAATTGCTACAGTTGTTGCTAACACTCCAGAAACAAATCAACTAATCTAGCAAATTGTAACAGTTCAGAGGCTGAGCCAGGATTACTGAGCTACTGAGCTGCAATCAAAGCTGTTATTTCTAGTGTGATAGATTAAAAACCTCTTTAAAGGACATGCAAACCTCTCCCACAAAAATTGGATCAATGAACAGCCTCTTTGAAATCTTTAGATAACTGCTACTCTGGTTGTTAAAAGGTTAACCGTAAGGCTGCAGCGTCCCCTTAATCACTTAGAAATCCTTCTCCTTCTCCTCCTCTAACCCCCTCAGAAATTTACTTTAGCAGTTGATTTATGAGCATGCTCAGTTCTTCTCAGCTCAGATTACTAAACACACCCTCCAGTCTAACAGCCAGTGAAGAGTTAGCAATGCTGGTTCCCATAGAAACTCTGCTCTAGCTGTCTGATCCTATTTTTTTTTTCCTAACCACCTCTCCTGAGCTCAGCTTAACCATTACAGTGCTCAACCCCTGCAGAACTTTTTATCAACATATGTCGTGCCTGTGTAACCCTGCATTCTGCATTGCGTGAACTTTACAGCATACATGTCCTGTTTGCAGATGTCATTGTTTCTGATGATGTGTTAGAGGGAAAATGGCTGCCGGGTGAAAGCTGCTATTTGTTTTAGGATAATGTGATGGCACTAGCAAATGGAGGGGGTATATGCAGTACAAATGATGTGGCGTGGGTGGGGAAGAGTTGCCCAACCTATATACATGGTAGGAAAATGTAGGCTTTACATGTCCTCTAAAGATATTTTCTCATCACATAATTAGGACCAATTGTTCCTGAAGATGTGAAGATGTAACTGCTGCACTGGTGAGACGCAGTGCCACAAAATTGTAATCAGGGCGAAAAAAATGGGAGTTCATCCATTCATATAAAGTGTAAATACTGCTTTTTCTTGTTGGGCAGTGATTTTGGGTACAAACCATATTTTTAGAATCCCGGCCTTCAGCAAGAAAATGCTGGCATTAAGGATATAGAAATAGCCCCACAAGTACAAGGAAGTGGCAATAACTTTTCAAAACATTTCTTTAAATACAAAAGCACACTGCTTTCAGGAAAATATCAATACTTTTTAATTGTAACCACCATATCCCTTATGTACACAATTGTATCATATAGGTGTTTTGGTATGAAAAGTGTAGACAATGGAAACAAAGCACTGTGAATTTCGCACTTTGCATCTTATCCCACTCGCTTTTCCCATGGATCCCTTAAAGGGATACTGTCATGAGAAAACATGTTTTTTTTCTCCAAAATGCTCCAGCAGAATTCTGCACTGAAATCCATTTTTCAAAAGAGCAAACAGATTTTGTTATATTCAATTTTGAAATCTGACATGGGGCTAGACATATTGTCAATTTTCCAGCTGCCCCCAGTCATGTGACTTGTGCTCTGATAAACTTCAGTCACTCTTTACTGCAAGTTGGAGTGATATCACCCCTCCCCACCCCAGCAGCCTAACCAAAGAACAATGGGAATATAATGAGATAGCAGCTCCCTAACACAAGATAACAGCTCCCTGGAAGATCTAAGAACAACACTTAATAGTAAAAGCCAAGTCCCACTGAGACTGATTCAGTTACATTAAGTAGGAGAAATAACAGCCTGCCAGAAAGTAGTTCCATCCTAAAGTGCAGGCACAAGTCAAATGACTGGGGCAGCCGGGAAACTGACAAAATGTCTAGCCCCATGTCAGATTTCAAAATTGAATATAAAAAAATCTGTTGCGCTTTTGAGAAATGGATTTCAGCGCAGAATTCTGCTGGAGCAGCACTATTAACTGATGTGTTTTGGAAAAAACATGTTTTTCCATGACAGTATCCCTTTAAAGTGAATTCCTGCTTTCACTTCTGCTTAATTTACTGTTTTCAGACCTGAGAGAATCAATCAATTCAGTACAAATATTATTTCTTAATAGATACACTTTTTATACATATAAAATAAGGAGTTACCTGTGTTGTGAATTTCCTCTGTGATATAGACACCTTCCCTGTAAGTCAGTCCTCCAATGACAGGAGTTCCTGTAGCTGGCGCCAAGGCTGGGTCAAAAGCGTCAATGTCAAAACTTAAATGAATTGGCCGATCTCTCCTATAAAATGCAAATAAAGAAATACATAAGACAAGATGAAATTACACCACGGAACCAGGTGTGTAACTACCAGGAGGTATAGGGGGCCCCATGAGGCCCAAATAATGAGCAATTTCAATATCTATTGGTAAAACAGGACAACCTCTGCATATGTTTGGGGCCCTAAAATTTATTTGCTGTGGGGCCCAGTGACATCTAGTTATGCCACTGCACGGAACAAACTCAACAATGTGCCCATGTTGTGATGCACCTAATTTGTCCTGCAATAGCTGGCAATACATAGTAAATATTTCTTTTAGTAAATTGAAAGTTTTATGGTGCCAATTTAGGTCCATTTTCTGCTATATATCTGCTATATATTTTAGTGCCAAAATATAACCATTGACTAGCTTTATATGAATCATGAATAACTTCTATCCATAAAGTAATAATTACCCATTTTAGTTATATACTCAAATGACTTATTACCAATGAAATCAGTTCTCAATTACTTTAATTTTATATTAATTATTAGTTCATTTACATTTATATGCATAAAATTTCTAATCTACCCAGATTAGTGGACCCACTTAACAGGCAGTTATGTGGCTTTGTTTTTTGTAATGTCTTTCTCTCTGTGTAGTGAAATTGGTAGCAATTTTGGACATGGCAAGGCGCTAATTTTGGGGCTAGATTTTTATACAGTTTTCAAATCAGCATACATAGCATGTATGAATTAATAGGTGTAACATATTTGTGCAACACAAAATCCACAGTCAGAGAATTATTATTATTGCGTTGTATTGTTCTTTAGTAAACAGATACCTTATTTGGTTCACTCCTTCCCCCTTGCAGTGCAACTTTTGGCCAGATCTCATTAGTCCATAAAGTAACAGATATATACAAATGCAGTTGTTAGCAGTTGCTACAATTCAGGGGGTATCCAAGACAGTATATAAGCACACACACCCAATATCATGCTGCAAGAACTTCAGGTGTCTCCATTCACTGTTTTCAGAGGCTCAGTGATGCCTTTGTATGACAAATGGCCAAGGTTAGGAGGAGTCATCAAGTTTGAGTATGATAGGGTGTACTGTAAATAGCAGTCAGTAAGACAGCACTCTGACACGGTATCTGAAGTAGGGCAGCCAGTCTGAGTTTCTGTGACAGTCTCTTGTACCGAGAACATGATCTTTCTTGAAAACAAGCCAAGACCACCCACCCCATCCAACGTACCTGCCCAGAAGCTGATCGAAAGTTTTCTCCATGACTTTCCTTATGCCCATGCAATCAATGTGTCTCATTGAGTAATATGAGATATTATAATTCTTTAGAATAAATCTGCAACAATACATATGAATTGTGTCATTTGCTGTTCAAATGTGCATATGTTATTTACAACATAAACATAAAAGACTTACACAAGCAATGCTTTCAGCAATTCAAAATATTTAATAAGAAAATGTTGTCCCACAAGTATGGACACCAATAAATATTTTAAGTAGAATTCATATTCATAATGTGAGGTACAGGGTTCTCTCAGCAGAGTAATTACAGGGCTGATATGTGTGTCAAATGGGCCTAGGGTATTCGATATTTAACCGCAAAAGATGGATAAATGCAATGGAGCCAATACATAACCCCACATGCAGATAGGGTTGCCACTAGGCTGGTATTTTACCAGCCTAGCTGGTAAAAATGATGCTTGAACCCAATGTTATTAATAAGGAAGAAAGATAAATATATAGGCCAGTATTTTTTTCCAGAATAGGTGGAAACCCTGTGTGCAGAAGTAAAGATACATCAACAGATGTATCACTCAGGACATGGGTGTTTAGGGTGATACGGAGGGGACACTTCTACAACAAGGTTTGTAACATCCTTTAAAGGAAGAGTAACACCAAAATGTGGAAATTGAAAAAAGGCTATATAGCACAGGTTAAATAGTGGTTAATAGATAACACCATTATGTTCTACAGAGCTTATCTGTTATCGGCTGTGTAACCGGAGCCTTTTTTCATTTAAATGGCTTTCCCCATTGCTACACAGCATCTTATTCATATAAACAATAGTAGTGTTTCTAAAGCAAACAGATCAGTTTAACCAGTGCAGGCCAAGATTGCATGATATTTTTATTACTTTAAAAAACACTTTTTGATGTTACTGTTCCTGTAAGCACATTTAGTTACATATGTTTTCCAGTTACATTGTTCTAAAGTTGGCAATAAAATAAGCTGATACTTACTGTTCAGCTGGATCCAGGTCTCTCAAGCCAATGTATACAATATCAGATTTTGATAGGCACGGCTTTGCCCAAGAAAAACCAGGAATTGGTGGTATCTGGTTCAAAAGACAGATTTATTATAAGCAGTTGCGAATGTTACAAGAGTTGTACATGTTACAGTGATAAAGGTTATTCACTTTGAGTGATCAAAATAAAACATCAATATAAATAATGATAATCATAGTTAGTTAGTTAAAAAAAGGACAGCTATAGCTCTTGGTGGAAATGTAAAACTGCATTTTTAAAGGTTAAGACGGTACATTTTAGGGACAGGGCTCATGCACGTAAATATGCTAACAGTGATATACCACTCTATCATATTCCCAGTTTTGACAATGTGGTCACCATACAACAATGTGTTCCAGCATCAGATATTTAAATGAAAGTGAAAATGCTAGAACTGGTGTGGCACCCATAGAAGTGCTCACCCATGAACAAGAAATACTTCATAAATATGAAATATTTCTTACAACTAGGACAAATGTATCATTATTTTTCACACCACCAACTGTGACCATTCTATACTACTTTGACTACATTTATGGCTGCAGATGTGTACAAATATTTGGTATAGATTTTCCACACATTTGTAACAACTACATGTATGTTGCCAATTTTTCAACGCTGTAAAATGTCCTCATACTCTTAGGGGCAGATTTATCAAAGGTCGAGGTGAGTTTTCCAATTGAAAAAATTCAAATTTTGAGCTATTTTTGTGTACTTCAACTAGGGAATAGACCAAATTCGATTTGAATTTGCACAAAATTCAAGTATCAAAATTTATCATGTACTATCTCTTTGAAAATTTCAACTTCGACCATTCACCATCTAAAACCTGCCGAATTGCTGTTTTAGCTTAAAAGGGACCTCCTAGAACCTATTTGGAGTAAATTAGTGGATTTTGAAGAATCTTTTTTTTTTTTTTGGGAAAACTTCGATTCGAATTCGGCTGAATATGGACTCATTTGACCGAAAACTATTCGACCCAAAAAAACCTTTGCCTTAATTTCGGTTAGCCTTTTTGATAAATATTCCCCTTAGGCTTATTCTTATGCAGACATATCAAATTATAACTCTAGTATATAGGGAGCAACTCAAATGGTGCCCATTTGTGCCTGTGACAATATTCTTAATTTAAATACTGTACAATCGTTCTGGATAAAGAGTGGAGTGCAATTCAAAATGTTGCATACTTTTGCTGCCCAGAAAAGTTTTTAAAGAAGCCACTTGGAGTGCTGTCGTTGGGAGTACACCTGTATGAAGATGAAGAGTCTTTGTGAACAGGCTTGAAGACATGCACCCAAAATACAAAAGTGATCTGAAGAGTAAGTGTAGTTTGCTTTTAAAGGAGAAGGAAAGGTTAAAACTAAGTAAGCCTTATCAGAAAGGTCCATCTAAATATACCAGTAACCCCCCAAAGTAATGTTGCTCTGAGTCCCCTGTCAAAAGAAACACTGCATTTCTTTCCTTCTATTGTGTACACATGGGCTTCTGTATCAGACTTCCTGCCTTCAGCTTAAACCTCATTGCCCTGGGCAAGAGCATGCTCAGTTTGCTCCTTTTCCCCGCCCCCCTCCCTTCTCTACTGTAATCTGAGCCCAGAGCAGGGAAAGACTCAGGCAGGAAGTGATGTCACACCACATTAATACTGCAGCTCCTAGCCTAAACAAACAGAGAGTTTCTAGAGCTTTTTACTCAGGTATAGTAAAACATTCTACAGAATAAATATAGCATTCTAGCTTGCACTATTGCAGCTAATCTATTGGCAATAAAATGCCTTCCTAGCTTTCCTTCTCCTTTAATTGTCTAGTACAATCCTTCACCCTGTATCATTGTATTCTCCATAAAGCTAGGTTAAACCTGTGGGCCAACAAAACCCAGAACCTGTATGTATCTAGTAATTATAGTAGAAGAAATATGAAGAGCCGTTTGCATGCTGCATCATTTTTGTTTTTAAAAGAAAACAAACCTTTCTCGAAAGTAATATGTGAATAAAAAAAATCCATGGAATTCCCCTCTTTACTGCAGTAACCCAATTAAGATGTTTCATTTGAAAGTCACCATTAAATGCTATCTACTGCACTAGGTTAGGAAAACAGCTCCAAATTAGAGAGTGGCCATCTCTCAATTCAATTTTAAGCAAATAATTCTGATCTATAAACATTATTATATATCTTTTTCTCCATAAAAATATAACAGTACTTTGTTACTTGATCATAACTAAGCTGTGTAAATCGCTATTGGAGGTAAAAATCCTACTGGGTTTATTTATTGTTTACATGATTTTTAGCAGACATGAGGTATGGAGATCCAAATTATAGAAAGATCCCTTATACAGAAACCAACAGGTTCAATGCATCTTGGATAATATAGCCTATAACATTGCTACATTTCAATTTTGTCTTTAACTAAAGCTGTATGAAATGATTGCAGTTGCTTCTCTCTGACTACAGCCTATCCGTTGGGGCATACAGCATGCCTGAGTAAATCAGGAGATCCTTGTTGACCTGATGTTTTTCACAGTAAAACCCGATACTGAAATAAGATGCAACTGTTTTGTTGAACTGTGCACACTGCGCACCAATTTCAAAATGAACAGGTGGTTTAAAGGTGTTTTCCAGAAGAGCTATCCCTTAAATGTAGATTAGGAATGCCTGGGCAGTGTGCCAAATGCTTAAGGCTTGAGGGGTTGCGTTGCAAAAGCAAGAGTGAAAATAATCCAATCAGAGCTGACTATGCACTACCTGCCCCTGCCAAGCCTCCCTGCCGTCTGGAAGCTGTCCAACAAATCATGCACAAGGAATTTCACAGCAGAACAGCTGTACCTTATCCTGAAGCTCCCTCAGTAGGAACGACACTGGCTGGCCATGCAGGTTTCCTGATGGAGTTGTCAAAGGCGTGTTAATATCTGCATGGGCATCCACCCAAATTACACAGAGGTCTGGGCACTGCTGGGCATGGCCAGTGATAGATCCAAAAGCCAAACTGTAGGGCAAAAAGCAAGTCCATTACATACAAATAAAGGAAAAATAACTCACCTGCTGAAGCCTGCTAATGATTTTCTGTTAATGGATGTCCAATTGTAATAAAATGACTAACTGTGGGCATCAGCGGTTTTAGGCTGCTTCTGCTATAACATTTGAGGGGACAGAAATGAATTCACTATTACTAGATGGTCTCTGCTAAATCACCCCAGACAATATCCATACACCTTAATGTGTCACATTTTGTCCCATGATGTCAAAGCAGAGAGATCCGATGCACCATATATAGTAAGTGGAGTGTGCAACACTCACACAGAATTTCATCAGTCACTCAGCACTTAAATGGTTCCTCCTTTTTCATTTAGCAGGTGTAAAAATACATGTCGATGGAAACTGCTTGCAGTGCATATACTGGGGGCTTAGGTTTATTCAAACTGAAATAGATTTTCTGTTCCAAACCTATTTAAATATAAAAAAATGATTAAAAGGTTACTCATAAGATCAGTGAATAGGTATTCTGAGATGGATAATTAGATTACCAGTGCACAGAATTAGAACAGAAATCTAGTATGATGTGGGATTATCTGATTTTTTGCAATTCAATAATCTATTTTGCAAGCCCCAAACATGGAGTAACTTGGAGTTTCCCCAATTGCCCTGTTTAGCTCAAGAAATAACCAAAATCTTAGGTTTCATGATTAAAACAACAGGAAAAAAGTATGTTCATGCACAAGCCCTATTCATTTGACTCATGATGACCCTTTAAATTGGCAAGATGAGTTTTTAAAAATGCGGTGTGGAGTGTGTTTTTTTTCTCACAAACACATTGACAAAATGGGTGCGGGAGAATGCATCACTTTGTGATTGTGGTGGTACACAGCAAGAAAAGTCTTGATAATAAAAATAAAATTCATAATAAAATATTATTATGTTAGTTTAAAGCTAAGACCTCATACCTATAATGCCCCAGCAGTGTCAATTTCAAGATATAGCAATTGATCTGTCACATATCTTTAGTCCAGTAATACATGAATCCTGAATGCATGCACTGTTTGGCATTAGTGTGTGTGCGTGTGTGAGAGAGAGGATTAAGTTAAGAGCTACTGGTTAAAGGATCATCTCCTACTAAGACTGAAAAAAGAACCTGCCCTTGTTAGAGCTCAATGAAATACAGTTTAATTATTTAAAATAAAAAATTTTTTTATACCAAGCTACATAATATAAAAACAATATATTTGATTGCTTTTTACTAAAGAAAAGGCTCACCTGTGATCTCCACCCAAGGTTACGCAGGTATGCCCGGCTCCCACTGCTTTGCCCACTTCTTTGGCCAGCACCTTGCAGGCAAGTCCTACAGTACGAGGATGTTTAACAATGCTGTTGTACTGTTCATCATTAGGAACTTGGGAAAAGTGTAAGTCTCCAAAGTCACATACATTGCATCCTACAAAACAAATGAAGCTAGGCTGTGTTTTTCTTTTTTTTTTTTAATTTCATCTCATTTTTCAATTTTTTTCCTGTCAGCAGAAATCATGCAAGGCTGTGCAGAATCTATTCAGGACATTAGTCCACAAAATAACATGCAATGAGTTCACTTTAATCCAATGTGAGTCCAGAGGGTGGAGTTACCAATGGCTAAAAGCTTCAATAACTGGACATTTGTTAAACGAGATCTTACTATTCTCAGAAAATTACTTATGTGCTACTTTATGCAACAATCATAAACAGTTTTGTAACAAATTGTGTATGTTGTAAGCGTTAGTGCTATAAATCACAGGGATTTGGCAGGTCACATTACCACATTCACAAGACAGTATGGTGAACCAGGAACAGGTTTTAGCCAGTTATCTATATTAGGAGCATAACATATGTATAGGAAAATTCAGTGTAAGGGTCTGGCTAAATAAGAGCAAACAGAAACTTAAGTGGAAAACATTTCTGCAAGCAGTCAACAAGTGTCGCATTTCAAGAGCCAGTGTTGCACAATTTTTCCCTGCTTGATTGAAAACATGATTAGGTTACCTACAGGTAACAGATGAACGTTAACCCCTCCATTGACTTTTTATTAAACTCGCATATAGACCTACATAGAATTAATAGCAGATTTATGGTCAGAAACTTAACAGTGTGAACTGCTTATGTAACCTAGCTACCCGAGTCCTTGTGGCATCTTTATAAAAATGTACATCTAATCTTACAGTAAAAAAGGGGGCAAAATGGCATGAGATTAATCAAATATTTATGAAAAGCCAGTTAACAATTGGAATGCACCGAATCAAGGATTTGGTTCAGAATTCAGCCAAATCTGATCTTTAAAATCAATAATAACCAATATATGCATATGCAAATAAGGGTTTGGATTCAAGAGATGCATTGGTCTTGTGATAATAAATTTTGGATTTAGCGGAATCCCACAAGAGAGCGTCAGTGCTTCCCTAGTTAAAAGACTGCTTTGCATATACATTTTGTACCAATTATAACAGACTTCATGCAATTATTTGCCACTGGGAAATCCACTAAAATCAGTAGGAGTATAAAAACCTACACAGAAATGGGACAAGTTTCTTACACATTCTTGAGAATTCCAAGGCTTCTGTCAAAAGTCTGGGGAAGAGCTTGAATGAACTGCACAAAGCGGTCAACTGAATACTTATGGGATGAATTGATAAGCCAAGTGTAAGCAAGGCCTGATTAACTCAACATAAGTAGCCAAACTGAATAATGATCTTGGGCCTGAAATAAAGCAAATCTGAACTG
This sequence comes from Xenopus laevis, assembly GCF_017654675.1. Taxonomy (NCBI): domain Eukaryota; kingdom Metazoa; phylum Chordata; class Amphibia; order Anura; family Pipidae; genus Xenopus; species Xenopus laevis. The sequence continues at coordinate 64,904,364 of NC_054373.1, forward strand.
CCGTGTGCCAGCATCTAGTCAGAAACTATTCCAGCAAAGTAGAGGGGTTTCTTCAGTAAAACATTCCTGCACATGTAAAGCCTCAGGGTAATTTCCATTTTTTCTTTATTAAACTTGCTGTAATATCATGACGTTCACTGATAATAAGCATACAGTAAATAGTACTGAGTGAACTGTATATATCAAACAGCATATTGAACAGAAAAGGGTGCTCTACCCACCAAACAGAATTGGAGACAATATTTTACATATCTCCAGCACAGAAACAGCACCATATTTCTTCCAGTCAGTATACTATACAATAAAGAAAACAGTATTTCGAGTAGTATGACAGTATGTTTCTACATGGCAACCCCAATAAAGATAATGCTTTACATTAGAAGCCTACTTTTACTGAAGTCAAAGTGCTTATGTTTTTTTCTTAATAAGGCAATATTCTTCTGCAGCAGAGCTGCAAGTTGTATGATGTACTGGTAAAACTGATCTGTTTGCTTCAGAAACACTACTATAGTTCATATAAACAAGCTGCTGTGGAAGCAATGGGGAAATTGGAAAAAAGGCTATATGGCACAGGTTAAAAAGTGGATAACAGATAACACCATTATGTTCTACAGAGCTTATCTGCTGTGTAACTTGAACATTTTCTCCTTTAAATGGCTGCCCTACTTGAAGGTCAAGTAGTATGAAACTTGGGGTGAACATGCCTTTATTGTGCTAGAGATTTTAGGGGCTTTAACGTATTGGCTGATCATATAGCAATGTTTTTCTTTATCTGTAATTATTATGAGCTAAGGCGGTCCCAAAGGTCAGACTTCAAATGGGGACTCAGATAAAAGAAAGTCTTAAAACAAAGTTCCCACTGTCACAGATACCCTGTGGTGAATGTAGTATTTCCATGTCCCCTTCAGTGAGTTGCACAGCCAGAGAAGAAAAGTGCAGAGTAATGACCTTGGTATCATGTTTCTTTCCCATCTCAACAGCGAGAGGGAATCATTTAAGACCAGGTAAAAATAACAAAATGTAATTTATTCCACGTTATTATAAGCCTTATATAACACGTAATTTGGTGGTGTTTTTCTCATAAATATCAAAAAGAGGATTATTTTAGGTCCAATCTTAGGGTCTGTTTATCTCAGACGTTCCTCCACTACACGGGACACTTCTGAAGTTACTTGGATGACTTGCAGATTTCAGATTGACATATTGATTTGGCATCTTTGGAATCTGAAATAAGATCACTCTGCAAACAGGAGGATGTGTTTCGTCTACCCAGGAGATAGTGTTCTGGGACAACATGTTAACTCATCCCCCCATTAAAATGGAAAACTACTAGGTTCAAATCACTTATTGCACAGCCCTCTAATTATAATTTATATATCACAAAAACATGTTCTGTGGTGCCAAGCATCCAATGCTGAGTTGATTATTATCATATTCTTGTACTATAACAAAGCCTATTTTCAGCATGACCTATATTAATGCTTGTGACCCCATCTCAATAAATGATTTTAAAGGTTGTAGTCTGCTCAGAATTCCAGACAAATGGATTTATAGTTTCAGCAGGGGTGGGTTAAGTGACAGGTCAGACAGTTCAATACAGTAACTTGTAAAACCGAGGTACACCACAGTTAACTGTTTTCCTAACATGAAAATTTCAGAAACGCAAATAATTTTAGGGCTAAACTATACAAATAATTATAGCTTTTAAATAAAGACCTAAGTAGATTTCACTGTTTTTTAAAGGACATGCTACATCATAAATCTAAATTCATGAATAAAATATGCTCCCACCCACTTATCTCCCCCTCTGTACGTGCTTTTCGCTATAGTTTTATTTATTTTTTTGCCATGTATTGTCATACTATTACCCCCTCCACCCAATTCTGTCTCAGCTAGGAGCTACATAACCCTTATATTATAGAAATAATTTGATATTTTAGAAATGAATACATATGTATGTCATTGTCCACTCTTTCTTGTTAGATCAATCACAATGTCAGAGTTTAGGCATTTTACCTAAATTCGATAGTCTGTCAATTAAACCGGCACTTCTTATGGCTGCGGGTCCATGCTCCACTCCTCTTCTTTTCTGTAATCAAAAATGTTTTGTTAAAAATACAGGAAAATCTAATTCACATACACACGTTTTCAGTGGTGCAGGATGTGACTCATGTCAATCATGTAATGTTGCATCTGGAGTTCAGCAATAGACAGAAGTTTGACTACTTGTACTTGGAAAGAATTACACATCCAAATAGCAATTAGAGCTTTGATGGTCATGAATATCTTTACAAGTCAAATAAAACCATTGCAGAAGGCTAAAATGAGTATTATTTACATCAGGCTGTAGCCTATACCTAATTGCCCCGTTCTGTAATGAACAGAATAAACATTAAATACAAAACATTTATTAAATTCATTAAATAAATGTTGACTTATACACCGAATACCATCACATTATAATACTATATAATTTTAAGTAACTTAGGTCCCTGTCTCTGGTGTTCAATCTGGCAACTCAGTAATTCAGGTGCAGATTCTAAACTGTTACAATTTTGCAACATTTAGTTGATTATTAACTATTATATCAATTATAACTGAAAACCAGGGATTCTTCTCAGCAGTGGCAAAGATAAGAAATGTATCAACTAAAATGTATCAATTTAGAACAGTTTACACAGTCGATGACTCCTCCCTCCCAGAGCAGCTTTACAAGGTAAAAAAATGAAACTTAACATTTAAATATTACAGAAACGGTCACAAATAGAAAATATAAAGTATTTGGAAAAAGTCTTCTGTATTTCTGATGAACTATCCGAAACCAACTGAAAATGGTGATGGAACGTGAACTACTCCTTTAAACTATATATTCATAATTATTACAGCAATCTCCACTTTTTTAGTTTATGCTGTTGCATTTTAATTACGTACATAGGCATTTCTGTGTTGGCTTGGTGTGGCAGACAATCAAATTTTACATCTTATAAGAACAAAGGTTAAACAAGTTAAAACTGATGTGAGATTTTCATTTTAATCATGAGTGATGGTTTTTTTCTAGAAATGTCCTACTATGGTTTCCATAGATTATGTCTTTTTCACCAAGGAGACAGTACATAAATAAGTGTAAATAATATGACTAAAGTTAATAGCTTTATCCTGGAGTATAAAGCTGGCCATAGACGCAAAGATCCGATCGTACGAATCGTGGATTTGTACGATTTTCGGACCATGTGCGGAGAGTCCCGTCATTTTTCGTCCGTCTGAGATCGGTCGTTTGGTCGATCGGACAGGTAAAGCTGGCCATAGACGCAAAGATCCGATCGTACGAATCGTGGATTCGTACGATTTTCGGACCATGTGTGGAGAGTCCCGACATTTTTCGTCCGTCGGAGATCGGTCGTTTGGTCGATCGGACAGGTAAAGCTGGCCATAGACGCAAAGATCCGATCGTACGAATCGTGGATTCGTACGATTTTCGGACCATGTGTGGAGAGTCCCGACATTTTTCGTCCGTCGGAGATCGGTCGTTTGGTCGATCGGACAGGTTAGAAAATTTCTGTCGCCTGCCTGGGAGACTGTCACTAGTGTTGTCAGACCTAAGTATCGTACGATTGCTGTCAGGGGCAGAACATTGGGTGATCTGTTCTTATTTGATCGGAATGGTAAAGACTTTGATCTGAATGGTTAGTGGAGGGTCGGGAGATGGGAAAGTCCGATCGTACGTTGATTCGTACGATCGGATCTTTGCGTCTATGGCCAGCTTTAACTGTGTTTCTAAGATGTGTGAGTGCCCCATAAAGAAGCCTGAGAACAACTGGGCATATGATTGGGTGATTGAGAGGCAGAAAGACTGTGCATGGCCACATGCAGATGACAATGAAGTCAAACTAGATTTTTCCGACTGAGCCAGTATCAGCCGAGCAGCCAGTTCTCCTCAGTGTCAGATACTAATCCCCTGTCTGTTTGAATGGCAGCTTTACATAATGATTTAATTCACATTAACAGTACATTCAATATATATATTTCTAGCATCAATCTATTTTAGATTAATTTAATTTAGAAAATGGATGGTTACCTGTCCCTTGGAGAAGGGTGCCCCGATCACAGCCACAGAGTGGGAACATTTCTTCTGAAGCTTTATGATATTGACTTGCTTCTTCAGCAGCCTAACGAAATTACTTCTTATTGACATGGCAGCGAGCTATAGAAGTGATGCTGGGATGACAATGCGGGAAGCTTGCGGCATGTATTACCAGCAAGTACCAGTCTGAGCGCTACTCGCAGCAGCATCATGCTTTTGTCTGCTTCCAGCGCGGGCGCTCCCCTACTTTTGCGTCACAGGGCTGTCCAACTCGGACCAATCAGGAAGCTGTTCGTCAGAGGTGTGCCGGCACAGCCCATCTCACGCCCCCCGCTCTTACGGCTGAGTTATTTAGGGATCGACTGCGGGAGCGACGGCTGTTAGGGCTGTTTATTAGCGACGTTTACTATTTCTGGTACCTGTGAGCTTTCCAGCTAGGAATAAAGGTGTTAGATGAGCGCGCAAAGTCATATATATATATACATATATTACATAATATATATACATATATATATATAAATACTATATACACTATATATATAACATATATACATATATATATAATACATATATTACTACATATATAATATATACTATATATACATATATATATACATACATATATATACATAATACATATATACATACATACATATATATACATACATATATATACATATATACATACATATATACACATATACATATATCATACATAAATATACACATATATACATATATACATATATATTACATATATATACATAATATATATACATACATACACATATATAATACATACATAAATATCAATTATCAATATAATATCATACATATATATATATATATACATACATACATATATACATAATACATATAATATCATATATATACATAATATAATATATACATAATATCATATAATACATACATATATAATATACTATATATACTATATATACATATACATATATATACAATATATATATATACTAATATATATATAATATAACACATATATATATATATAAATATATTACATAATATATATATACATAACTATATATAATATATAATATATATATACATATAATAATACATATATATACATATACATAATATATATACATACAATATATATATATACAATATACATATAATATACATATATAATATATTATATAACATATATAATACAATAATATATACATAATATATAATATATACTACATATATATTACATAATATATACATATATAATACATATAATATAATACATATATACATAATACATATATATATATAATATACATATATATACATATATATACATACATATAATATATCACATATACTTACACTATATCAAATAATTAATCTTATATATATATACTATATTATTACTATATAATATATACATAATTAAAACATATATATAATATATAAAATAACAATATAATTAAATATAATATATATATATTTAACATATATAATATAAATACATAAATATAAATACATATATATAAATATATAAATATAAATAATATATATAAAACTACAATAACATATATACAATATATAATTAATAATATATAATAATAATAATATAAACATATAATACAATATAAAATATACATATATATATACATATAATATATTAATATTATATATATATAATTAATATCAAACAATAATAAATATATATAAATAATATATATATAAAATATAATACAAAAAACACATAATATATATATAATATATATACATATAATATATACATCATATATATATAATATACATATATATACATATATAATATATATAAAATACATATAATAAAATATATATATATATACATAATATAATATATAATATATACATATATAACAATATATCAATATATATACATAACATATATAATACATATATACATACATATATAATACATATATATATATATATATAATAATATATACATATACATACATAATATATATACATAATATATATAATACATACATACTACATATATATATAATACATATAATACTACATTAATACATATATACTATATATACATCATACATAATACATATATACATTACATATTAATATACATATATATATAATACATTATATATACATATACATTATATATATAATACATTATCACTAATTATAATATACATATTATATATATACTATACTATACATACATATATAATACATATACATAATATCATACATAATACATATATAATACTATACTACATATATATATACATATATATAAAACATAATAATACTAATAATACATATATATATATACATACATAATATATATAACATATATATATACATACATCATATATAATATATATTAATACATATATACATATATACATATATAACATATAACTATACATATATATACATATAATAATATATACATATATACACTAATAATAATATATAATATATATATATATATATATACATATATAATATATACATATATACATAATACATATATATAATAATAATACATATATAAAATACATATATATATACATATACATATATACATACTATTATACATATATACATATATATATATATACATATACATAATATATCATACATAACTATAATAATATATACATACATACATATAATATAACTATATATATATATACATACATATATAATACATAATATATATATATACTATATATAACATACATATAATAATACATATATATATATACATACATATATACATACAAATATATATATACATAATATAATACATAATATTAACATAATATATATATTACATACATATATATACATACATAATAATATTATATAATATATATATATACATATATATACATATATATATTATATAATACATAAATATATAATACATATATATAAATAAATACATATATATATCATAATTATATATACATATATATACATATATATATTATAATATATATATATACATATATACATATAATATATATATATACATATATATATACATATATATTACATATATATATATCATATATATAATATATATACATATATATATATAAAATTTAAAAATATAAAATAAAATTTAAAAATTAAAATTTTTAAAAAATTTTAAAAAAAAAAATATAAAAATTTTATATAAATATTAAAAAAAAACATTTATATAAATTTTACTAAAATAAACAATATATATAATTATTTTCCCAATAAAATATTTAAAAAAATATAAAAAATAAATTATATATAAAAAAAATATTAAAAATATAAAAAACCCAATTTTTAAAATAAAAATTATTATAATAACACAACCCCCAAAATATATATAAAATAAAACAATTTAATAAAAACCCAATATATATAAAACACAAAAATTAATATATTTATTTTTAAAATTTCCTATATAATATTTTAAAATATAAAAATACACCACAAAAATATATATAATATAATTATATACCCCATATATAAACACATATAAAAACCTAATTTTACACAAAATTTAATCCCAACAAATATATATTTAACTTTAATTTTATAAACAAAATTTTTATTTTAAAAATTATTATATCCCAACATATTTTTAAAAAAATTTTAAATAAAATTTTAAAATATAAATTACCCCCTATATATCCCCAAATTTTAAAATTTTATAAATTATATTTTTAAAACATAAACCCCTAAATACCCCAAAATTAAAATAAATTTTAAAAATTTTAACATAATATATAATTATTTATATTTTAAATTTAAAATATTTTTAAAATTTTTAAAAATAAAATTTTACCAAACCATCCCCAAAGTTAAAAAATTGGGTATCAAAAAAAACCCTTTTTTCATACCACACCAAAAAAACCAAAAAAAATTTTTAAAAAAATAGGAGGTTTATTGGACTGAACCAACGTTTATTTCCTCACAGGAATTTTCATCAGGGAGTGAAAAGCTTTGTGCCAGTGAGACGCTTAAAATTTTAATATGGGGGCCAAAAATGGGCTGAGAAACCCCCTTGTTAGTGTAAAAAACCCAGTGATCGTGCCACCTGGAAGTGAAAAAAAATAAAAACAAAGCCCCCGTCACATATTAGGGTTCTTACCTCATTACCCCCTGGCCTGGGCCCCTTAACCCCGCATGATCGTGTACCAAGGGGCCGACACAGTCCCCGTCCAGGGTCCTGTGCGCTGTGTGGATCGCGGCTTGCAGGCGCAGAAGGGGCGGGCTTTTACGTAGTGCGGATATTTTCCCGCATTCCTGCGATTGGAGGCCATTCCGCTCGGACTGACAGCCAGGAGCTGTAACCAACGCTGCTAAAGATAGCAACGGTGGCGCTCCCCTGCTGTATCTCCCAAAGCCCAGGCCCTGCAGCGTTATGAATGTATGGTCTGCGAGTTAACGCTGACCAATACACCCTGCTGTAATTAGCCTTGTTGGGTTTTGTTTGGCCAATGCTTGCCCACATTTGCGCCTCTCTCACAACATTAAGGGATACTGGGTCAGTGTCAGCCATAGGTCGACCAAAGAAGGGGCACAGTGTATCGGGGGTACTGCCGTGGGTTCCTACTGCCAGGCTAAATCATGGGTAGGGGTGACAAGGAAACATGGACCTAACGGCATAGACTGTGAACAAAGAAAGATTTAAGACATAAGGGGGAAATAACACAATAGCAAGAGACAATGAATATCAAGTGGCAGAACAAAATAGGTTATAACAGTCCACAATCAAGGCAAACAGTCCAAAAGTGGGTAATCATAGGTATGTTCATATGAAGCACCCCAGTGGAAGTATTTCGTTCAGACCTCGGGGGGATACAGTATCCAGCGTGTGTACCCACCTGGACTCCCTTCTTAGTAGGGCTTGTTCACGGTCGCCACCTCTTTCCAATGGAGGTTGATGGTCTATGGCCATACACCTAAACGTTGGGAGAGTATGTCCTTCCGCTAAAAAATGTTTAGCCACAGGTTGCATTGCTTTTCCTTCCTTCCATGCTTTGCTAATGGCAGAGCGGTGATTGCTGATTCTCTCTCGGAGAGTAGTACATGTTTTGCCAACATAGTATTTGCCACATGGACAGGAAATAATGTAGACAATGTAATGTGGAAGTGCAACTTAGTCTCTCTCGAATCTTGATTCTTTTGCCAGTGTGTGGATGTGGGAAATCAGGGCCTGTCAATAAGCTTCTGCATGTTACACAATTTGGACATTTGTAGCACCCCAATTTCTTCTTCTGCGCCAACCAGGTGGGGTCTGTACTTATAGTGCCTTTGAAATCGGTGCGCACTAACAAATCTTTGAGGGATTTGCCTCTTCGAAATCCCATCATGGGTTTTTTGGTTGCATGCAGTGAAAGAGATTCGTCCATGTTAAGCATGGGCCAATGTTTGTTGATGCTGGTGGTAAGATGTTTTGATGCGGCTGAAAAGGTAGTGGTGAAAATCATAGGAGTATTTGTCTCAGTCTTCTGTTGTTTTCTAGACAATAGATCACTTTGCGTGTGTTTGCAGAGCTTTATCCAACTGTGTGCATAATAACTCCTCAGAATAGCCTCTTTCAAGAAACCGACCAAACATGTCACGAAGTTGTGCTTCAGCTGTTTCTCTTATGTTATTGTTGCGTATTACTCTTAGGAACTGGGAATACGGAATTCCACGGATTGTGGCCGGCGGGTGGTTACTGGAGGCGTGCAATAAAGAATTGCGGTCCGTAGGCTTCCTGTATAGCCTAGTGCCCAATTTAGAGTCTTTGATGTAAATGTTTAGGTCCAGAAAGTCAATGTTGTCCGCGTGATGGTTGATAGTAAATTTAATAGGGCTATTTAAGTCGTTTAGATGTTGATGAAATCGCTGAAGGGCCTCTTGTGTGTCCACCCAGATCATGAACAAATCATCGATATAGCGAAAGTAAGTCAGTATAGACACACCGATTAGTGGAAGGATCTGGGAACATTCAAAATTTAACATGTATATGTTTGCATATGAAGGAGCTAATGCACTTCCCATGGCCGTCCCAGACACCTGTAGATAGAAAGACTTTTCAAATCTGAAGAAGTTCCTGGACAAAGTCATTTCTAGAAGTTGTATGAGGAATTCTGTGGGTACAGCGTTTGGTGGTGCGGCTATAAGAGCTTCTCTGCAGGCTTGGATCCCCTGGTCATGCGGGATGACAGTATAAAGACTCTTTACGTCCATTGTTACTAGTATGCTGTTAGAAGGGATGCAGTGTAGCTCGTTCAGTCGTCTGATCACATGACTAGAATCCTGTGTATAGGATGCCATGGTCTGTACAATTGGTTGTAAGAAGTAATCCACAAATGTAGAAATAGATTGGTAGAGGGAACCAATGGCGGAAATGATTGGTCTTCCTGGGGGAGCCGACAAAGATTTGTGAATTTTAGGTAGTGTGTAAATTATGGGAGTTCTCGGGTGGTCTGTCACTAGGTATCTATGCGTGTCCTGGTCTATCCATCCAGCATTCTTAGCCAGTAGTAGAAACTCATCTAGTTCCCGTTTGAATTTGATGGTTGGGTCCCCAGGAAGGGACTTGTATGTTGTCGTGTCTGATAATTGTTCCAAGATTTCATTTCTGTAGTACGTATAGTCCAATAGGACAATGGCGCCCCCTTTGTCAGCTGCCCGTATTACCAAATCCCGATCTGCTTTGAGGGATTTGATTGCTTGTCTCTCTAGGGGAGTCAGATTACATTTAGGGTTGGATTCCTTTTTCATATTCATAATGTCTCTACTTAAGATGTTGCCAAAGGTTTTGATCGGGGCGGGGTGTTGGGGGGCTCAAAGGTACTCTTGTTCTTAACAGCGGTGTCTTACTTATTGTTGAGTCTTTGAAGAATTCTTTCAGTTTTAGTTTCCTCTGAAATTTATGAATATCGACCAATAGGTCAAAGGTATCTGGGACCACACTCGGGACGAATGAGAGACCTTTGGATAAAAGTGATGTTTCTCCTGCAGACAATGTGTGTCGACTTAAGTTAAAGATTATATTTTCCTGCCCCTTGGTGGTTTTCCTCTTATTATGCCTCCCACCTCGTCTCGTGTGCTTTCTCCTCCTGTTTTTTCTTTTGTTCTCTGAGACCTTGTAGCCACCCCTAAAAAAGAATTGGTGTTTATGTTCTCTGATGCAGCGTCCGAGTCTGTTGACTGATCTGAACTGTCTACAGTTTGGAATATTCTTGGTATGTGTCGTCTCCTACGGGGAGGTGCTCTATAATTATCCGTTCTCAAACCCATCAGCCATCCATACACTCTTTTGCTTTATAATCCTCTGTTACTTTTGTCAATTTGTTCTGCTTAAATAGTGTCAAATCCTGTTTATACTTATCAGTTAGTTTTTGAAGTTTATCGATCCAATCAGATGAGGTGTCTGTTTTTAGTGTTTCCAGATGTTGATCCTCCAGTCGTTTGATCTCTTCTTTGACTGTAATAAGTTCTTTGCCCACTTGTTCAACCACCAACAGGATCAGATCAAAAGAGCATCTATTTAGAATCCCACACCATTTAGCACAGAAGTCAGGATTGCTACGTCCCAAAGTGGGGATGTTGGTGATTCTGAAGCCTCTAGGGATTAGTCGCTGTCGGTGGTAGTTGGAAAGGTAGATGCCGTGTAGTTGTAAATCTGTTGCTTTTTTCTTTAGGTTCAAAAGTTCATGGTATATGTCATTACTGGGTTTGTCCACCGCTATATCCAATGGAGTCTCTGTGAAGAGAATCCTGTCCACATCATGTATATTGAAAGAAAAGTCCAAAGTAGTGTCTATGTCCAATGGTAGTTGTGAAGGATTCTCAGCCATTGACATGAATTAATCTGTGCGATGGGTACAGTGGATGGTTCTTTTCACAAATCCTGTAGTCTCTTGTGGTGTTTGTGTAGATCCTCTTAAGTGCAAAAATCACTTCTCAGCGAGCGACCTCCAATATAGGGTTAAATCATCATTCCGTTATAGAAGAAAACTATGGATTGTACGAATAAACGAACAGCCCATCTGTATAAGGCAGGGTGCGAGCCAGGATGAAACCCCAAAATAGGAGTTAGATCATAAATGGAGAGAAATGTGGAACGCACACCTATAGCCAAAGTAAAAAATTGGGTGCCAGTCTGGAAAAAACTTAATAAGTACTGTGGGATGACGGCACACCAAAAAAAATCCAACAAGACAAATCTTAGAGAATAAATAGGAGGTTTATTGGACTGAACCAACGTTTCAGTTCCTCACAGGAACTTTCATCAGGGAGTGAAAAGCTTTGTGCACAGTGAGACGCTTAAATTCTGAATATGGCGCCAAAAATGGTTGCTGAGCAACCATTGTGTTAGTGTAAACAACCCAGTGATCGTGCCACCTGGAAGTGAACTAATCCCTAGAGGCTTCAGAATCACCAACATCCCCACTTTGGGACGTAGCAATCCTGACTTCTGTGCTAAATGGTGTGGGATTCTAAATAGATGCTCTTTTGATCTGATCCTGTTGGTGGTTGAACAAGTGGGCAAAGAACTTATTACAGTCAAAGAAGAGATCAAACGACTGGAGGATCAACATCTGGAAACACTAAAAACAGACACCTCATCTGATTGGATCGATAAACTTCAAAAACTAACTGATAAGTATAAACAGGATTTGACACTATTTAAGCAGAACAAATTGACAAAAGTAACAGAGGATTATAAAGCAAAAAGAGTGTATGGATGGCTGATGGGTTTGAGAACGGATAATTATAGAGCACCTCCCCGTAGGAGACGACACATACCAAGAATATTCCAAACTGTAGACAGTTCAGATCAGTCAACAGACTCGGACGCTGCATCAGAGAACATAAACACCAATTCTTTTTTAGGGGTGGCTACAAGGTCTCAGAGAACAAAAGAAAAAACAGGAGGAGAAAGCACACGAGACGAGGTGGGAGGCATAATAAGAGGAAAACCACCAAGGGGCAGGAAAATATAATCTTTAACTTAAGTCGACACACATTGTCTGCAGGAGAAACATCACTTTTATCCAAAGGTCTCTCATTCGTCCCGAGTGTGGTCCCAGATACCTTTGACCTATTGGTCGATATTCATAAATTTCAGAGGAAACTAAAACTGAAAGAATTCTTCAAAGACTCAACAATAAGTAAGACACCGCTGTTTAAGAACAAGAGTACCTTTGAGCCCCCCAACACCCCCGCCCCGATCAAAACCTTTGGCAACATCTTAAGTAGAGACATTATGAATATGAAAAAGGAATCCAACCCTAAATGTAATCTGACTCCCCTAGAGAGACAAGCAATCAAATCCCTCAAAGCAGATCGGGATTTGGTAATACGGGCAGCTGACAAAGGGGGCGCCATTGTCCTATTGGACTATACGTACTACAGAAATGAAATCTTGGAACAATTATCAGACACGACAACATACAAGTCCCTTCCTGGGGACCCAACCATCAAATTCAAACGGGAACTAGATGAGTTTCTACTACTGGCTAAGAATGCTGGATGGATAGACCAGGACACGCATAGATACCTAGTGACAGACCACCCGAGAACTCCCATAATTTACACACTACCTAAAATTCACAAATCTTTGTCGGCTCCCCAGGAAGACCAATCATTTCCGCCATTGGTTCCCTCTACCAATCTATTTCTACATTTGTGGATTACTTCTTACAACCAATTGTACAGACCATGGCATCCTATACACAGGATTCTAGTCATGTGATCAGACGACTGAACGAGCTACACTGCATCCCTTCTAACAGCATACTAGTAACAATGGACGTAAAGAGTCTTTATACTGTCATCCCGCATGACCAGGGGATCCAAGCCTGCAGAGAAGCTCTTATAGCCGCACCACCAAACGCTGTACCCACAGAATTCCTCATACAACTTCTAGAAATGACTTTGTCCAGGAACTTCTTCAGATTTGAAAAGTCTTTCTATCTACAGGTGTCTGGGACGGCCATGGGAAGTGCATTAGCTCCTTCATATGCAAACATATACATGTTAAATTTTGAATGTTCCCAGATCCTTCCACTAATCGGTGTGTCTATACTGACTTACTTTCGCTATATCGATGATTTGTTCATGATCTGGGTGGACACACAAGAGGCCCTTCAGCGATTTCATCAACATCTAAACGACTTAAATAGCCCTATTAAATTTACTATCAACCATCACGCGGACAACATTGACTTTCTGGACCTAAACATTTACATCAAAGACTCTAAATTGGGCACTAGGCTATACAGGAAGCCTACGGACCGCAATTCTTTATTGCACGCCTCCAGTAACCACCCGCCGGCCACAATCCGTGGAATTCCGTATTCCCAGTTCCTAAGAGTAATACGCAACAATAACATAAGAGAAACAGCTGAAGCACAACTTCGTGACATGTTTGGTCGGTTTCTTGAAAGAGGCTATTCTGAGGAGTTATTATGCACACAGTTGGATAAAGCTCTGCAACACACGCAAAGTGATCTATTGTCTAGAAAACAACAGAAGACTGAGACAAATACTCCTATGATTTTCACCACTACCTTTTCAGCCGCATCAAAACATCTTACCACCAGCATCAACAAACATTGGCCCATGCTTAACATGGACGAATCTCTTTCACTGCATGCAACCAAAAACCCATGATGGGATTTCGAAGAGGCAAATCCCTCAAAGATTTGTTAGTGCGCACCGATTTCAAAGGCACTATAAGTACAGACCCCACCTGGTTGGCGCAGAAGAAGAAATTGGGGTGCTACAAATGTCCAAATTGTGTAACATGCAGAAGCTTATTGACAGGCCCTGATTTCCCACATCCACACACTGGCAAAAGAATCAAGATTCGAGAGAGACTAAGTTGCACTTCCACATACATTGTCTACATTATTTCCTGTCCATGTGGCAAAATACTATGTTGGCAAAACATGTACTACTCTCCGAGAGAGAATCAGCAATCACCGCTCTGCCATTAGCAAAGCATGGAAGGAAGGAAAAGCAATGCAACCTGTGGCTAAACATTTTTTAGCGGAAGGACATACTCTCCCAACGTTTAGGTGTATGGCCATAGACCATCAACCTCCATTGGAAAGAGGTGGCGACCGTGAACAAGCCCTACTAAGAAGGGAGTCCAGGTGGATACACACGCTGGATACTGTATCCCCCCGAGGTCTGAACGAAATACTTCCACTGGGGTGCTTCATATGAACATACCTATGATTACCCACTTTTGGACTGTTTGCCTTGATTGTGGACTGTTATAACCTATTTTGTTCTGCCACTTGATATTCATTGTCTCTTGCTATTGTGTTATTTCCCCCTTATGTCTTAAATCTTTCTTTGTTCACAGTCTATGCCGTTAGGTCCATGTTTCCTTGTCACCCTACCCATGATTTAGCCTGGCAGTAGGAACCCACGGGCAGTACCCCCGATACACTGTGCCCCTTCTTTGGTCGACCTATGGCTGACACTGACCCAGTATCCCTTAATGTTGTGGGAGAGGCGCAAATGTGGGCAAGCATTGGCCAAACAAAACCCAACAAGGCTAATTACAGCAGGGTGTATTGGTCAGCGTTAACTCGCAGACCATACATTCATAACGCTGCAGGGCCTGGGCTTTGGGAGATACAGCAGGGGAGCGCCACCGTTGCTATCTTTAGCAGCGTTGGTTACAGCTCCTGGCTGTCAGTCCGAGCGGAATGGCCTCCAATCGCAGGAATGCGCAAGTATGCGCACTACGTACTAAGCTCCGCCCCTTCTGCGCCTGCAAGCCGCGAGTCACACACAGCGCACAGGACCCTGGACGGGGACTGTGTCTGGCCATTGGTACACGATCACTGCGGGGTTAAGG